>NW_024711292.1:11200521-11646485 GCF_018991925.1 Homarus americanus | reverse complement strand
TGTGTGTGTGGGGTGTGTGTGTGTGTGTACATGTGTGTGTGTGTGTGTGTGTGTGTGTGTGTGTGTACAGCTTCCCGCCTTTGTACCATAACAATAGGTGGCCTTGGGTCACGTTACACCCCTGGCTACCACCTACACCTGCCCCCCTCACTTAACACACTTACATAACACTAAACACACTTTACATTACACTTAACACACCTTCCAGTATCTAACACAACTGTAACCAACTCTATTCTTCTACTGTAATATGGTGACTGTAATAAACTGTACTGTAACATGGTAACTGTACTGTAATATGGCGACGGTAACAAACTGTATTCCTGTAACACCACATCAAAATGCTATAGATTACAGCTACAATAATACAAACTCCTCTATAATTTCACATCAATTAATGCTGTAATGGCTGTACCCACATCGTAATTACAGCAACTTTTACACAAACACTGGGACTGTATTGATCTTTTATTCACACAGCTTCTTTGTACTGTAGTGAGTTATGTAATGTGTCGGTTACGTCTGTCATCCATCTACCTCAGCATCATCTCAGACAACAAGATACAGCATCTCTCTCTCTCTCTCTACACAGCATATCTTTCTCTAGACAGCAAGACACAGCATCTCTCTCTCTCTCTCTCTCTCTCTCTCTCTCTCTCTCTCTCTCTCTCTCTACACAGCATATCTTTCTCTAGACAACCAAGACACAGCATCTCTCTCTCCCTCTCTCTCTCTAGACAGCATCTCTCTCTCTCTCTCTCTCTCTCTCTCTCTCTGGGCAACATCCTCTCTCTCTCTCTCTCTCTCTCTCTCTCTCTCTCTCTCTCCCCTGAACAACGCTCTCTCTCTCTCTCTCTCTCTCTACAGCATATCTTTCTCTGGGCTTAGCTTGAGACACAGCATCTCTCTCTCTCTCTACACACACACACACAGTAGTATTGCAGGTTGCAGACCACCTCAAGTGTATGCAACTCTGCAACATTTATATAGTGCAGTAAACTAGGCTGTGTGAGGGGTGGGGGTTTCTTGTGTCTACACCTGTTGCCTCCTCTGTTTATATCACATACCACTTACTATCCATCACTGCCTTGTCTACACCCATTTCCTCCTGTCTACACACGTTCCTCCTGTGCTCTACACCTGTTTCCTCCTGTCTACACCCGTTTCCTCCTGTCTACACCTGTCTACACCTCATTTTGTTTATATTTCATCATTGTTTACATATAATAAGTCCACCATTACTCAGTTTATATAATCTTATATAACTCGACTTTTAGTAATAATTTCTACAATGACATTCTTATTTTTTTTTTAGTTTTAACGTAAATGTGGAAGTTTCTAGTCACTTTTACCGCCAATTTTACACAAACATACATACATATAAACACAAGAAACATACATTCACACACATATACAGTACCTCCAATTATACATATACATACACACATTACACATACATATGCATACATACATTACACATACATATACATACATACATTACACATACATATACATACATACATTACACATACATATGCATACATACATTACACATACATATGCATACATACATTACACATACATATGCATACATACATTACACATACATACATTACACATACATATGCATACATACATTACACATACATACATTACACATACATATGCATACATACATTACACATACATATGCATACATACATTACACATACATACATTACACATACATATGCATACATACATTACACATACATACATTACACACAGCAGAACAACCCAGGCAGATCTGCCAGTACACCCAACGAGAGAGCAGACATTACATATTATGATATATATGGACATATATTATGTATATATATATATATATATATATATATATATATATATAATATATATATAGAATATATAATATATATATATATATATATATATATATATAGAGTATATATATATATATTAATATATATATATATATATATATATATATATATATATATATATATATATATATTATATATATATAGGCTATAAGTATGCTATAACGAACGGATCCTACTACGAATATTCCTATAACGAACGGTTTTACCTATAAAATTGAGAATGCTATAACGAACGAAACTCCTACAACGAACATTATTTAATTTTTTTTTTTCTAATTTATTGTTTTTTTATTACAAATATTAATGATATTCTTTATTTCAGGGGTTTAGATGCATATTTATGCACTTTTTTACAATTTTTACAATTTTATATTATATTTTTCAGTGTTAAGTGGTTGTATTTGGGGGCCTGGAACGGATTAATCCTATAACGAACGAATGCTATAACGAACAAGGTTCTAGAACCAATTAGATTCGTTATAGCATACCCCACTGTGTGTATATATATATATATATATATATATATATATATATATATATATATATATATATATATATATATATATATATATATATATATATATATATATATATATATATATATATATCCACAATGAAAACGTGGATAAGATAAATCTTGATAAAATCACACGGGAAAATGGAAACAACGGAGTACCTTAGCTTTCGTCTTTATTCAAGACATCTTCAGAGGCAACTGGATTACATGGACAGAGAGAGGCTTAAATATACAGGGTGACCTAAAAACATGAGGTCAGGTCAAAATGATGACATCCACTAATCCCCACACCAACACACACGTAGAGGAGCTTAAGAGAAGGGTGGTGACGTGACTAGCCAAGTCAGGTCAGAAAAAAGGGACCCACAAAATAACTATCATACATCTAGATCAAAGGTTTTCAAAGCATTTTTAACCGACTTACGACGGGGTTAGGGACCGAAGACCAGGTCGTCAGTCGAATTGGTCGTAAGTCGAGAACTCTCACTTTTACACGTGCCAGCCATTTTAAAGGGAATTACAAACGAAAATTTTGTCAGTACACAGCGCGATCACTAACGCCGAGACTCGAAAACACGTAATTTGAAAAAAAAATTGTAAGACTGCGGCGGTCGTGTGTCCGGGTGGTCATAAGTCGAGATTTCCGGCTAACCAGACGACTTTCTCAAACCCGGAAAAATTCCTTATCCCCGGAATCTTTTCCTGTAACTGGGGAAAAGTTTCCAAGTGTCTAAACTAGACATCTTGCACACTCAAACACTAGCCAAATTCCCCAGAATGTTTCTGGGTGCTGGGGGTGGTTTCCTTGAGTCTAAATACCAGAGTTTGTAAATGCAGCTCTAATTAAGTTAGAAACTCCATTTATTTACTATAATAATCCATGTGCAGTAGTTCTTTGCAAGAGTCTGTCATGTTCATTGGTGAGTATGATTTTGGATCAACCAATCACAGCTCGGTATAGGCCTCCCGCTGTGACCCCCTTGAATTTGAATTTACAGTATTTCCAATATGTCTCCCTTGTGATATAGATTACTTCCAAGCAATCGCAAGATTTCATGTTAAGTATTAAAGTAAAGACAATAGAGGCATTAAAATTTCTCCAGGAACACGGTGTGTTGCCAATTGAGGTTAAGTGCAAAATCTGTAACCAGTCCTGTAGCTATCAAGCTGACAAACAAACACCTCAGGTACTATGAAAGGAGAATTGCCATCCAGAAGTCGAAAAAACGGAAGAGTAATTATAAAGTGAGAAACAGCGGCCAGTGCGACCTGTGGATGATAACCCTGATGTACCCCAACTCACAGTCTTCCGAGTCTAATTAAGGTAAGCACTACTAATTCAAAAACTTAAAATCCTAAAATTGCTGGATAACCACAATGCCAATTTTACATAGATTAGATTAGGTTAGGTTTTGTTATGTTTGGTGTGATTAACAGTAGAAATGAAGGTCAGATTCGTTCAAAACACAGAAAAAACACTGGAAAAACAATTTCAATTTCAAGAAACTTTGAAAAACAAAGATTTTCGATTTTTTTTTCGATCTTCTCTTAAAGTAATCATGAGTGGGCAAAATGCCATAGAAGAAAAGTGTCTTAGAATCGTCTAAACTACGAATTCCAAGAAAAAAAATATTAAAAATCGCTGGATCCTCGAAACGATAATTTTAGCAAAATGTTTCAGTGCAATAACCGATCATACTCTCATGTCCACAGGAAAAAAAAAATACCCAAGACTGTTGCTTTCATTGGTACCAGATATCTAAGTAAGTTCTTTCAGTATTATTTTAGTTCGGTCACCCAGGGAATCTTAGGAATTAGGTTATGTTAGGTTAAATTAGGTTAAGGAATGACCGAAACTAAAATTTTACTTTTCTTTTCGCCTAATGGGCCTATAGTCTGCCGAGAAATTTAGGTAAGGTTAGGTAGGTTTCTTTGGTGGTAAAATTGCAGATTACAGCAACCAAAGAATCTGATAAAAAAAAGTGTTATCTAACCTAACCAAAGTGTTGTACAGTATAAGAAAATTATCATAGAAAAAATAGTTCTATCGATTAAGTGTAGTGAATTTCCAGAATTCTGTGGTTGCTGTTTAGTGAAATATTACCTCTTTCGTTAGGTTGGTTAGATCAGGTTGTTAGGTTGTGCAACCTCCTTTCCATTTTCGTGTTTAACATCATTCGGTATTATTTTACTTTAGGACATAGCGCGCCCAAAAGTTATAAGCTACTAAAACATTTAGATCTCCTTATTCTGAGCATTTTGAACCCCCATACATACCAGGCGGAAATGGATATTAGCAACAATTAAATTTATATGATTTTACGTGTTTTCAGTCTTTGTCTCTGTGAGGTGTTGTTATCGGCGCATCACGCATGCACAATTATGACTGATGTCATCCAGTCGTGACCAATGAAAGCATCGAGATCATCATGCGAATTTTTTCGACCAATCACATTTGATTTTTTTTCAAAGGAAGCATGGTGGAGGTTGGGGTAAAGGTTTACGAAACTGTTATCACCCAAAGGAAATGTGCGATTTGGTTTACATTTTTTTTACACACTATTAACATGATATTAAACACTGAAATGGAAACGAGAATACATAGAACCTAATAAAACCTGACCTAACAACCCAGGGTTTGTTAAGTCAGGCTCTATTAGGTTTTATGCATTGTCGTTTCCATTTCTGTGTTTGATATAATTCTTATAGAAAATCGTAAACAACTTACCTTAATATTGAGTTAATTAAACCTTGATCACAAATAAGAACTAACAAACGAGAATCATCAAGAACTAGGCCTGATAATTCGAGATAAAAATAATCACAACAACGCAGATCAAACTTGATGTAAACAAGACACTCTAACACATAATCGTCATGTGATGTACAAACTATAGTGATAATATAAAGGGAACAGCAAATGCATTAAATAAGTAAACAAAAAAAGAATAAAGTGGTATATACGCAATTTTAAACCTAATAAAGATGCGTAATTATTTTATTAAAATGATCAGGAATAATGGAACACAATTTATACAATTGGAGAGGAAGGAATGGCAGCGGTAGGGAATTAGGTGACTTACAGTAAGAAAATGATTGTGGCATTTGAAATGCACCTAGAGACGTAATTTTAATGCCATAACATCAGTGTTTGCCGTGTTTTTACCCCATAATTTCCCTCATCTTTCATGCCCTGCCCACTAACATGGAATTTAAGATTGTAGGATAGAGTAATTGAAAAAAAATCCTCAAAATACAAAAAATTTGGTAAAGGTGTAGTTTAGGGCTAACGCCAGAAGCTTTTAGTAGAAAGCATTTAAATTTTTTCTACACTATAATAGCATGATAATAAACACATTAATTGAAATGACTATACATAGAACCTAATAGAACCTGACCTAACATGCCCATAGGTTAGGTATGTTAGGTTATAATTTTATGGCGTCTGTGGACATATTTGTAGGATCGCATATTACTTTAATACTTGTAGTTTTTCATAATATGAAAGTCTGTTCCGCATTTCAAACATTTGAAAGTGTTCTTAAGTAAATTATGGTCACAGATCAAAGATAACAAGCAAGATTCATCAATAAATAGGTTTGATAAATTGCGATATGATAAATCACATCCTTGGCGTAAAAGTATACACATGACAGATTTACATCATTTATTGCTTGAAAAATAACAAAATAAAAATCATTGGCTATGAAAAAAGAGAGAATGCATTTAATAAGTAAACAAAAGAAGAACAGGCCGGCATTAACGTATTTCCAACATTAATAAAGATGCCTATTTTTTTATTAAAAGGATCAGGAGCGGTCCAAAGAATTACCCAAAAGTACCCAAATGTACCAGAAAGTACCCAAAAGTATATTAAATCAGGGTGAAATCTTAACGAATATGTTTTACATCAATAAAACCTGATTAATAATGTTTTCATTGAAATGTAGTCAAAATAATGAAATAATAAACAGCAAAAAACGCTAAATTCCAAAGAGTCACCTATCCAAAATGGAGATATAATTACCGATGTTTCTGTTACTTTGGGGTATTTAACATGGCCGTAGGATTTACTTTTCGTTAGGTTTGGTTAGCGAAGTGCATCACGATGGATCTGAGTTATCTCCCTTGTTCACGAACTCTTTGGAATTTAGCGTTCGCCAATACTGAAAGTTTTTCGCTGTTTATTATTTCATCTTACAAATTATTTTTACAAAATTACACTAAAAATATTATTAGACATGTTTTGTGTATGTATAACAGATATTCGTTAAGATTTTACCCTTATTTGCTATACTTTTGGGTACTTTTGGGTAATTCGTGGCTCCCGATCAGGAGTAATGGAACAGAATTTATACAGGTTTGAGGGGAACGAGCAACGGCGCCGACAGGAAAATTGTGGAGAGGGAATGAAATGGTAAGAAAATGTTTTCTGCTGTTTGAAATGCACCTAGAGACGCAATTTTAATGCCATAACATCAGTGTTCGCCGTATTTTTACCCCATAATTTCCCTCATCCTTCATGCCCTGCCCACTAACATGGAATTTATTGATCGTAGGATAGAGTAAATAAAAAAAAATCCTAGGGAAACACTTAAAATTATACTAGAAAAATGTAGTTTCTTTTAATATACTTAAAACCATCAAAACAATAAGTATAGCAAAAATTAAGAAAATCAACCAACAACTTCTAATGATAACAGTTTTGTAAACATTTACCCAGGTTGGTTGTCACTGGAGCTCCTACTATTATTTTAAGTTTATGGCCTGGTTTTACGAAAAAGACGATCATTCTTCCAAATTCTTACGTATCCCTGGTCCTTCACTTCTAACTAAGGTATTGTACTTACGGAAATGGCGCGCCCCAACGTTTTAAACGACTGAAACATTTAGGTTAGTTTAAGCTAGGCCTACCGGGGGTGGAGCCACTGGCTAGGAGATAGGTTAGGTTAGGTTTTGTTAGGTTAGATGACTCGTTTCGTTGTCTCCCCCACCCAAAAACCCCGATTTCTCAGGCTCTCCCCATTATTGTTGGGGGGGGGGCAAAAACGAGCAATTTCCTCCAACAATAAAGGTCAGATTCGTTCTAAAACACCAAAATACACTGGAAAAACCTATTGGTCAACGCCTAGTGACTCATGTCCGAAAGTATAAATTTACCCAATTCCATAGTTTATTTCTGGTACTAGCCGTGTTCTCCAACATTACCGAAAAATTTTACAAAATGAAAAATGACAGGCAAAATACCTATTTATGCTTAATACCAACTTAAATATATTGCAAGACATGGCAGTGCAGGTGTAATAAGTTTATCTTTTTCAAAGGCATCATTAACTTTATTTATCCCCCATCTCTGTACCTTCAAGTTTAATTAAGCACTAAAGCCGTGGGAATTGCAATATAATTTTCTTTTATCTCACAGGATACAGCTGATACTGTGATTATTATAACTATACCCATGGTGGACTAAATTTCTACGAGGGGTAATCGTTTGCACTAGTCACTGGCCTAGTTGCACAAGAGATAACCAGAAGTGACCTCAAAACACAGAAGCAGGTTAACAAGCTATATCACGTTGAAAATCTTACCTTAAAATCATTTTTGGTTAAATCTATACCTCGTACAAAAGGCAGAACAGTCCCTGCTGCAGCCATGACCCCCTAGTTCCCTACAACTTGAGGATCCGGATGTTGCTAACAGTGACGTCGTACCTGACTACCTGTCAGTTCTAAACATACTACCCAGGGAATACAGAGAAGGGAACATAACTCCTCTTAAATCCTATCATGTCTTAGGTGGCCTCCGATTGGCCCGCCATCTATGAAAGGTGTGATATTATAAAGGACGTTTTGGTATTTCTTACATGCGTAACTATTAACAAAAATTCTTGAGATGCACTTTTTGTTTATATTTATATTCGTACATTTAATTATGCTTCATATTATATTAAAAATTTAAATTACATTTTCAATTATTTTTTATACTCACTAAATGCAATTAAAGTATATAATATTCATTATATATATCAAGAACCGAACCTTCTCGAATTCCCCAGCCTACGCCTCCAGCGCCGCCCACGGAGCGGGGGTCAACTATGTACCCACGCCTACCCCCGCCTTATAAGGCCTGACACCGCTGTGACCAGCCTCTCTTTTCTACCCAGTGCCACCAGCAAGCAACACCTCCTCCTCCGCACCAGCCGTGCAGCTGCCGCTCCCGCCAGCGACCTTGGCGTCCCTCATGCCGCGTGCCCTCACTCTGGGCACCCTCACCACCTAGATCTCTCTACTCAACGCTCATTACCATGCTACCTACCCAGCAACAAGCTGCATTGTACATCCAATACAATATGTATATAGTGAGCACATTGTGAGTTTCCTTTCTCCATCCCATCCTGAGTGTGAACCAATATCTTGTAGGAATTCGTGGTATAATGTTGTCTAGCACTCAGGATGGATGGAAACTCTAAGGTGGTTTTCTTGTATAATATAAGTTATATGATAGACAGTCTGGTGCTGGAGGTGCCGTGTGGTGAGGAGCTGCTCAGTAGAAACGTTCGGTGAGTAGCGTGTTGAAGGAGGTAGATGTGCAGGAGCTTCGTTAGAGAAGATGTTGCCTGTTGCTGGCCTCCTGGTTGAATGAATGCTGGACAGCGTGGAGCTTGCTGGAGGAGGTGTTGCGTGTTCAAGTAGAATGGCCAGAATGAGAGCTGGTTGGTGAGGAAGCTCAGAGAAGGACAGCTGGTGGGTCGCCATGCTCGCTGGCGGGAGCGAGGACCGCCAGGCAGGCAGCGGCGGAGGAGGTGTTGCTTGTTCAAGAAGAGAGGCCAGAATGAATCTCAATGGAGAGACAGAGCTTATATACCCAGCAGCCGTGAGTCATCTATGAGTCATGTTGGGAAAACCCGAGAAAGTCGCCGGTCTTTGGTTCCGTTGCTAGGATACGGTACATCTGGTGCTCGTTTGGTTGCTAGGGAAGGTGGTAGCAGGTGGGCTGCAGCTACGCAGTTTGTAGGGGAGACGTCCACTACAATACTCCCCCTTCCCTCCAGGCGGTGTAGGAGACTTGTTGTCTGTAGAGTTGCTTAGCACATGTGAGGCAGACCGGGCGGTGCATGCCTCATGTGAGACAACGGCGATGGCGTGAATGAGCCGATCGCTGAATACAACTGTCTAGATACACACTATCTGTGGGAGAAGGGAGAAAAAGGGTGTGTGGAGGCGATGAATGTTGTGCTTCCCTCACGACAGGTACAGGGTCGTCAGATGCGCCTGCTGGGGGTGTGTGTGGGCCTGGGTCAGGAGCAGGGGCTGCGTCAGCAGAAGCGGATTAGGGCTCGTGACAGCAGCTGGGTCCACGACAGCAGCAGGGTGCAGGACATTAGCAGGGAGTACCTGAGGGAGAAAAAAGGGTGTGTGGAGGCGATGAATGTTGTGCTTCCCTCACGACAGGTACAGGGTCGTCAGATGCGCCTGCTGGGGTGTGTGTGGGCCTGGGTCAGGAGCAGGGGCTGCGTCAGCAGAAGCGGATTAGGGCTCGTGACAGCAGCTGGGTCCACGACAGCAGCAGGGTGCAGGACATTAGCAGGGAGTACCTGAGGGAGAAAAGAGGGTGTGTGGAGGCGATGAATGTTGTGCTTCCCTCACGGCAGGTACAGAGTCGTCAGATGCGCCTGCTGGGGTGTGTGGGCCTGGGTCAGGAGCAGGGGCTGCGTCAGCAGAAGCGGATGAGGGCTCGTGACAGCAGCTGGGTCCACGACAGCAGCAGGGTGCAGGACATTAGCAGGGAGTACCTGAGGGAGAAAAAAGGGGTGTGTGGGTCCGCACTCAGGAACAGAGGCCGCGTCAGGGGCGGCAGGGGTTACTGCTGGGCCGGGGTCGGCGTCTGAGGCAGGACGGGTGTGCTGGGGTCGGTAGGATGTGGTGCTTGGGGCAGGAAGAGGAGCTGGTGTCTGCTTAGAGTAGTAGAGCTGCTTCTGTGTGGATAAGCCATTTGCTGCTTGAAGACTGGGAGCGTGATCAGTGTCTCCTCCATCCTGTGTGAGTGCTAATCTCCGGGGGTCACCATTTGTAGGAATTCGTGGTATAATGTTGTCTAGCACTCAGGATGGATGGAAACTCTAAGGTGGTTTTCTTATATAATATAAGTTATATGATAGACAGTCTGGTGCTGGAGGTGCCGTGTGGTGAGGAGCTGCTCAGTAGAGACGTTCGGTGAGTAGCGTGTTGAAGGAGGTAGATGTGCAGGAGCTTCGTTAGAGAAGATGTTGCCTGTTGCTGGCCTCCTGGTTGAATGAAAGCTGGACAGCGAGGAGCTTGCTGGAGGAGGTGTTGCGTGTTCAAGAAGAATGGCCAGAATGAATCTCAATGGAGAGACAGAGCTTATATACCCAGCAGCCGTGAGTCATCTATGAGTCATGTTGGGAAAACCCGAGAAGTCGCTGGTCTTTGGCTCCGTTGCTAGGATACTGCGGCATCTGGTGGAAGGCACGCTAGTTTGGTTGCTAGGGAAGGTGGTAGCAGCTGGTGGCTGCGGCTATGCAGTTGTAGGCAGTTGTAGGGGAGACGTCCACTACAACGGCAACGGCCGACGATGTAGCTAAATTGGGGGACCGAATGAACATTCAGATTTGAGATTCAGATTTGCCCCCGAGGGGGCTAGTTTATTGGGCACCCCCTTACATCCTGTGCAAGGTGAATGAACTTTGTCGATCAAGCTGTATCTCAGCAGAATTGCGTTATCTCTCAAACATTTCATGCGATTACTGCTTTAGAGTCAAAAGTTAATGAGATAATATCGGAGTCTAACCATGTATCGAGGGTTGTTAATAAGTTACAGAAATCAATCCCGACGTTAGAGTGGCTCCTTTATTTCACAGAATATTTGCATACTGAGGAAAATTTCAGTTCAGAAGGTTGTTACCTGTAATACCGAACTAATTGACAGCATAGTAGATGCAGGGATAGGGCGTGTGAACGCAGAGCTTGTGCCTGTGCAGACACTTCTTGATGCTTTACAGATTGCCAAGTTGCAGTATCACTTAACCCCTATTTTTAATAATAATGAGGTAGAATATTATTACCCTCTGTTGGAGTCGATTCTCACGCACAGTGCTATTCTCATCCACATCCCTATGCGAGGGCAACATGAGTTTAATGCATGGCATTTAGAACCCTGCCCCTGGTTTGTTTACGACACACTGTATACCCTGGATAGGCCTAAAGAACTTTTCCTTATAGATGAAGATTATTCTTTATTGGCATTAGAGGATCCTGAGGTACTGTCACGGTGTAAGTCGTCATATCTACACCTACACGTATGTCCAGCCTATATGTTCGCGTTTAATCCTGCTGCAGAGGGAATATGTGAATTGGCAGTCATACAAACAAATGTACGCACAGCACTTGCGCAATGTAGCTTTAGGCCAGTTAGTGTCAAAACTGTGTTTTACGCTCATCTCCACAATGTGCAGTATTTATTCTTTCCAAATACAACTACTGTTATTTTAAAATGCCATGATGGTGTTAAGCAACTAGTTGTGAAAGGTCATTACAAGGCTCCGGATTATTGTGAAATCACTTGTGGTTCATAACTGACCTTGCCTACTCATCAGCAATTTGCCTTAAATTTAAAACTCAAGTCTGCTTTAATTCCACTTCCTATCATGAATTTCACTGTAAAGGATATTCAGATTGTTTCAGAGAAATTAAAGGTCATTGCATTCTTGAAGGAGACAAAATTTGCTGATTTGAATAATAATTTGCCATTTTATTTATCACGGGAATTTGCTAGACCTGGTCTCACAATTCCCACTATTATGTTAATTTTGGCAATCATATTTCTGTTTTTTTATTATAAGTCAGTGTCATCCAAAATGAAAGTTGTGCATAACATTTTAACCAGTATGACACTAAAGTATAGGGCCACTTGTCGTAGATAAAACCCCTACAGTCGTTGAATCCCCAGTTTAGTATCTACACCTTTGTTTATAGCATGGTTAGGGTTGCATAGGATGTACTGTACTCTCTGAGCTTATTTAGGCCTGACGGAGCTTGACCTGTGGTGACCGAGCGATGTAATGGTCCCTGTCTCATCAACAGAAGTATTATATAAATGGGTTATATACATCTGATTTATATTCAGATTATTCCCGGTAATTTTCCACTATCTCTGAGGACATGAACTGAACATGTGAATGGTAGCTTTCCCAAGAGAGAAAAGCTCATATGTCAGTATTTATGTAAGGGAGCACCAGGGCGACGCCTTCAGGCATTCACTCACACCAACTAATATCGAACGGACGTTGATTCACGTTTATATTACATAAACGCCATCCTTTCTCATCACACTCATAAATAGTGGAACTTACGGTTGACCAACACTCAGGAATTATATAAGCATAATACTTTTCTAATAAAACAAGAAACTTCAAATGGGTGTCGTTACTAAAGCCCAATATAATATATGTGAACCAACCTGGTTAATTGGCAATTAACCAACCGTTTCACCATAATTATAACAACCACGACCATGATTATAACAACCACGACTATGATTATATCAGTCACGACCATGATTATAACAACCACGACTATGATATAACAACCACGACCATGATTATAACAGCCACGACCATGATTATAACAACCACGACCATGATTATAACAACCACGACCATGACTATAACATCCACGACTATGATCATAACCACGACCATGACTATAACAACCAGGACCATGATTATAACGACCACGACCATGATTATAACATCAAGGACCATAATTATAACAACCACAACCATGATTATAACAACCGCGACCATGATTATAACAACCACAACCATGATTATAACAACGACGACCATGATTATAACAACCAGGACCATCATAACAACCACGACCATGATTATAACAACCACGACCATGATTATAACAACCACGACTATGATTATAACAACCACAACTATGATTATAACAACCACGACCATGATTATGTAGTGATGGGTTGTCAGACCACAGCTTACATCTCAGAAACAGTCCAGACTTGACCCGACATTAGGAGGGTCAAATGTAAGGGTACCCCTCGCAACCACTCAAAAATCCAACTGAAACCTCCATGTCTACATTTATAAACATAGCCAAGATTGTAAAACATAAGCCGACTCTCCCAATATACACAATAACCTACACACACATGAAAAGAAGTCAGACCGGCTCACATTAGCCAGGTCAAATGTAAACCCTCCGAGCCACAAATCCTTGAGACTCTCATGTCACATAGCCCCCATCGAGATTTCTCGAATACACAACTTATAGTCTCTGAAAAAAGTCAGACCTGACCCTACATTAAGCGAGGGGTAAATATAAGACCCTTCCGCCCCGATCAGCTCAGCCTGGCTCACCTCCCAATATATAGGACGTCCTAAGTCCTCCCTCTGCCCAGAGAGAGAGACAGAGAGAGTGTGTCTTGCCCAACCAGGGGCCAGCCTCTGACGTCGAGTCCTTCGTAGCCCTCCTCAGGGAAGCGGCGAGAGGAGTCGGAACAGAGAGACACCTGCAAGGGATCGGAGGAGTCCACCACAGCGAGAGTCCGCTCCGCGGAGAGAGTCATGCAGGACTTCCCTCCCGACTTCCCTCGGTGTCCCAGCTAAGCAATCGCCCTCCCGACACCAGTGTTCCCAGCTAAGCAGTCTCCTGCTAGGCCTCCCCTAAGTCCACGTGAGTTTTTGTCAGAGCTTTCCATGGGATGAGTTACTCACGTGGGAGTATATTATTTCATGTTCGTGTCCGAGAATCAGAGTGTCTAATGTGGCGTAATATGATGTCCTAGTAACGTAAATATAATGTCCTAATAACTTCAATAGAAGGTGTTATTAATGTGTCCATGTTCGTAATTAATAAAGGATTGTAATGAAGCGGTGTTTGAAATCGCCCTTAGAGCGTAATAGATGTGTATTAGCGTATAAGATACGATAAGTGTAAAGTCAGTTCAAAATAACTATCACGTACGCTACCAAAATCTTCCTCTCTTTTATACTCTTATACTATCAATATTCACACATATGTAATCTTCTTCTTGTGAGATTTGTCTCATTATATTGGTGGCAGCGGTGGCTCATTATATTGGTGGCAGCGTACTATAACGTTAACTCACGCCCTCCTCGTCCCTTGTTATTGGTAACAGTGTACTTAACGTAAACCCATGCCCTCCCTCATTTAGCCATAACACCTGGCTCGTTGTTTGAGTATTGTTCGAAAGTGCGTGATAAGGAGTTCCTGCATAGTAGCGTGAAAAGTGTCCTAGTGTGTCACCGTTACAGCTCAAGTAAATGTCTCTCGTCGTGGTATGCGCGAATTTTTTCTAGAAATATGTTCAGTGCTTAACGTGATTTCTCAGTGTCCCCCGCGATCTGTGACATTCTCAGTAGCCCAAGTGCAGTTTGATTGTTGGTCAGTGTTGAACGTAGAAATTGTTTCGGTTATGAAAGCGGTGTCTGTACTAACTGTTATAACTTAACATGTCTTTTAACCTACATCCTCCTCCCTGTCCTAATCCTCACCTCACCCTCCTTACCCTTCCTCCCATCCCTGCCCCGCCCTGCCGTTCCGTGCCCCGCCGTTCCGTACCCCGCCCCGCAAAGCCCCGGCCTGGCCCGATCAACCACGCCTCGGCTCCTCCCCACTACACTTAACTACGCCTCACCCGCCCCGCCTCACCCGCCCTGCCTCACCCGCTCCGCCTCACCCGCCCCGCCTCCACCCGCCTCGCACCGTCCAGTGTGACCACCAATCCCCATATGTTTTGTCCTGTGAGTTATGCTTCGAAATCGGTGGTTAGTGTTACTTAATATTGCGATAATTACAGAGCTTCACTCAGTGTGTTTTTATGCTAGTATGATTTGTAATGTACTCTTTGACGTGTAGTGATAAATAATATTCAATGTAGTGAGCAGAGCTTCACTCCCCGACCCAGCCTAATGAGAATATTGTCTTGACGGAAACTATAGTTGCCAAACATTGACGTAACGTATAAAGTAAATATTTGTTTTTCTTTACGGATACACTTCCAACTAATCCATCATCCCTTTCGGATTGTTTCTGTCAAATATCACACACAGTACCGCCCCATGGCTAGCCGGAATCCAACCACAGCACATATAAGCAGAGAAGAAGAAGCGTGATGAATGCAGCGTGATGAATGCAGCACCACACCCGCCACACACCACCCCACTTCTTTCAAGTCCTCCCTGGTCTAGGATTAATAAGATTTTACATTTTTCTACTTTAGGAAGTTAAGGAGTGTGGAATGCAGCGCCACACAACGAACCTTGGTGAGCCCAGCCAGGGAGGGATTCACCACTGTGGAAGGTGTAAGACAGGACGGTCTCTGGTCTCGCCGACACTCACGTACGGAGCGCGAGCCCTGGTCCGCGGAACTTGCCTTACAGTCATCTAAGGAGACGACAGCCCAAGCAGTGGACCGGCTTTCATCCCAGCCGGAGGGGGCCGACGGCAGATGAACAGAAAATCGTCTGGAATATGTTGAAAATGATGATGTTGCAGAGAAGAAATACAGATGGAGCAGAAAAATTCATCTGGAATATGACGGAAAACGAAGATGTATAAAAAGCATGAATGAACAGAAAAATCATCTGGAATATTACCAAGAAACCAGGAGGAATTGTGAAGGAGTCAGATGTGGTGACGACCTACAAAGTGCAGTGATGAAGAAAAGAAAAGCGTGCTATGTGAAGACAGAAGACACTGTGCTGACATCAGAAGAAAATTAAAAGCGAGGACAAGGTGGATCATCAGAGGACCAATCGACTGCAGCTGTTGTGCTGCCGGCATTCCTTATTTTCAGATACCAGCTGGACGGAGGACTTGAGTATCTGGACCCAACAGTTGTGCGTTTGATGTGTATTAAAGATGCACCCTAACATGTGAAGTAGGGAGCCATTTTGTATTTTGTATTTAATTCTGATTTTTGTTATCATGTACTACAAAGAACGTTTTTTTTTATAAGATCAGTCACTTTTCTATGAGTTCATTTGATCAATGTTTTGATACCAAATGCAATGTTGTAGACATATTACTGAGAATTAAGGACGAATTCTTATTTTGACCACGGCCTGGTTAGGCAATGTAACACCTGTTTTTGTTTGTAGAATGTGATTTGCAAGTTTTACTTTCGGACACTATGCTAGATATGAAGGATCTTTAGATCACTCTATGATGTTCACTTACTGTGTATGTATTTTTTATTTTTTTTCTCCTGTCATAGAAACTTTAATCTTGGCGGGAGGTATAGTGAGCTTGTCAGATCAAATATGCCAGTAAAAACATACATCTTTCTAGTGTTATATTTGTAAAAAATGCAGGATGCATTATCGCCTCAGGGGACTATATTATTAGATACTGCACATGATGTTACTGTTTACTTCAAATGTGTCATCAGTTCTCTGAGCATGAAAGCTTTTATCTTAGCGGGAGGTATACAGTGATGGGTTGTCAGACCACAGCTTACATCTCAGAAACAGTCCAGAACGACCCGACATTAGGAGGTCAAATGTAAGTACCCTACATAGCCACTCAAGGTTACAAATCAACTGGCTCCCCTCCCATGTCTGACTAACAAACATGTAAGATTTGTAAGAAAGGCACCAAGCCGACTCTCCCCAATATACACGGCAGCACCACACAGAAGAAGTCAGACCTGACTCCCATTAGCCAGGTCAAATGCAACCCTCGGTACAAATCCAACCAGGGGCCTCTCATGTCCTGCACGGCCCCCATCTGAAAATTTCTCCAGAATATACAACTTATAGTCTCTGAAAAAAGTCCAGACCTGACCCTACATTAGCGAGGCAAAATGTAAGAGAACCTTCGCCGCCCCCGATCAGCTCAACCTGACGGCTCACCTCCCCAATATATAGGACGTCCTAGTCACTCCTCTGCCCAGAGACAGAGAGAGTGTGTTGTAACCAAGAAGGGCCAGCTACCACGCCCCAGTCCCGCTGAGAGAAGCCCGCCACTAAGTGTAACGAAGTCTCAGCCGGGTCCATGGACAGAGAGCTGTCAACTCAACGGTAACAGTAAGTGCTGGTTGTGTAGACGGTAGAAGTGCGGTGATCCCGAACCTCAACGATCGACTTAGTGAAGTGCCCATTCTAATGTGAGGTTAGGTTATAAGAGAATACCATAGTCTATCATAAATGTAAATGTAATCCTAATCCCCCTAACTAGTAAATTAAAGCTGTAACACGCATTGGTGTTTTATATACTACACTTGTACTGTGCCTGTGTTAATATACAGTGTTGACATCACACCCCCGAGACCCGCTACCATTTCCTCTCGCTATAATATTCTACTACTATAACCTCCTAACTTACCTCTTCATGTGAGATTTTGTCTCATTACAATTATAACAACCATGACCATGATTATAACAACCACAACCATGATTATAACAACCACGACCATGTTTATAACAACCACGAATATGATTATAGCAATCACGGCCATGATTATAACACTAACGACGATGATTATAACAACCACGACTATGATTATAACAACCACGACGATAATTATAACAACCACGATCATGATTATAACAACCACCACTATGATTGTAGCGACCATGGCCATGATTATAACAACCACGACCATGATTATAACAACCACGATCATGATTATAACAACCACGACCATGATTATAACAGTAACGACCATGATTATAACAACCACTACTATGATTATACCAACCACGACCATGATTATAACAATCACGCCTATGATTATAACAAGCACGGACATGAATATTACAACCACGACCATGATTATAACAACCACGACCATGATTATAAAAACCACGACTATGATTATAGCAACCACGGCCATGATTATAACACAAACGACCATGATTATAACAACCACGACTATGATTATAACAAGCACGGCCATGAATATAACAACCACGACCATGATTATAACCACAATTATGATTAAAACAACCACGACCATGATTATAACAACCATTACCATGATTATAACACTCACGACCATAATTATAACAACCTCGACTATGATTTTATCAACCACTACTATGATCATAACCACAACTATGATTATAACAACCTCGACCATGAATATAACAACCACGACCATGATTATAACAAAGACGAATTTGATTATAACGACGACGACAATGATTATAACAACCACGGCTATGATTATAACAATCACGACTTTGATTATAACAACCACGACCATGATTATAACAACCACGACTATGATTATAGCAACAGCGGCCATTATTATAATAACCATTACCATGATTATAACAACCACGACAATGATTATAACAATCACGACTATGATTATATCAACCACGACTATGATTATAACAACCACGACCATGATTATAACAATAACGACCATGATTATAACAGCCACGACTATGATTATAACAAGCACGTCCATGAATATAACAACCACGACCATGATTTTAACAACCATGACCATGATTATGACAACCACGACTATTATAACAACCACGACCATGATTATAACAACCACGACATTGATTATAACAACCACTATGATTATAACTTACAACAACCACGAATATGATAATAACAACCACGACCATGATTATAACACTCACAACCATGATTATAACAACCACGAATATGATTATAACAACCACGACCATAATATAATAACCACGACTATGATTATAACAACCACGACATGATTATAACAACCACGGCTATGATTATAACAACCACGACCATGATTATAACAACCACGACCATGATTATAACAACCACGACCATGATTATAACAACCTCGGTAAACTGTACCACTGGACTCGCCACAGATCACTTGTTCTTACTATAACACACTTATTATACTTACAACGGTAGCCCGCCTCCAACCAGACTTTAATTAGAATATAACATATCTCGTTGAACTGTTAGGTAGCGTGCTGGCGAGCTTCTAGGCACGTGAGTTACAATAGTTATTTTCTGAGAGCCAATGGGTAGAAGGAATAAGCGGTGATACTCGTAGTTTACTAATTTAATATTTATTAACATAAGGAGTGAATAAGATGCTCATTAAGTACACTCAGACCAGACTGGACCACTTAAGTCTTACTTTACCATTCATAAAATAGATCTTCAATTACATATTACATCATTAAACAACTGTTGTATTATTTCTTTGACAAATGAGATGGTTATTTAACACTCTCAGATAGGATTAGACCCTTAGGTCTTACTTTTAAAAGTAACAAATTAAATCTTCAATTCTTGGTTACAACATTGAACAAGCATTATATTATTTCATTGTCAATACAGATGGTTATAACTTATATGACACACTTGATAATATCCCAAATTAAGATATTATCTATGACAACATACTATTTCGGAATGAACATGGCACTTTTCCTTCAGTTGATGTACTTAGCTCACATAACATATCTACGGATACTATCAATATTTATGGGTTCACTACTCAGCATAGGATAACTATATTTCTGTAAATTATCCCCAATCATATACAACAATAATACTAGATAGGACTCAGCTGGAATACATATGGAGGATGCACTCCCAACAGCCTCGATAACATGGTATTACTGGTAATACCAATATTGCTCGGTACACACAACGAAGATCAATGAACCAGACAATACTGAGCCCACTGGGCATGGGTAGTCCACTACACATAGCCGAGGCTCGCTCGCTAGTAACGCCCGTGGTAGACTCGCTGCAGTATCATAGCACGGTCTTCCCTGGTTGTTCCTATCCTCAGATTCTAGTTTTGCCTTATTAAAGACATCCTTCCATGACCATCTTGCCCATAGGCGGCTACCGAACCTCGGTAGTGGTGGCAACACAGACAGTGCCTGAGATAATGATGGAGTAGCGTCAGAGATGGGTCAAACGATGAGCAAGACAGGAGGATGTATGCAAGAGCCAGAAACCAAGCAAAGATAGAGTGTAGGAGGGCTGAAAAGGAGTTCCAGAGGCTGGTTACAAGCGAGGTCAAGTCAAACCCAAAGGCGTTTTACCGCTATGCAAAGTCGAAATTGAAAACGCGAGTAGGAGTATCAGATCTGAGGCTGGTGGATGGTAGTTACGCAGATTCTGACCAGGATAAAGCTGAGGCATTGAACAGCTTCTTTTCCTCAGTGTTCACAAGAGAGGATGCAACTAACCTTCCTGCGTTTGGGGACAGACGGTTCGACACAGCACTGACCCACATTGTGTTCACAGAAGAGGGTATTAGAAATAAACTGTCCAGGCTAAAGGTCCATAAGAGTCCCGGCCCTGACATGGTGCATCCTAGAGTGCTAAGAGAGTTGTGCAACGAGCTTGCAGAGCCCCTGAAGATCCTGTTTTGTAAATGCCTGGATGAACAAGTGGTCCCCAGTGAATGGAAAGTGGCTTATGTGAGTCCTATCTTCAAGAAGGGCGATCGTCACTCCACGAACAACTATAGACCGGTGAGCCTGACCAGCATAATATGTAAAGTACTTGAGAGCATTATCAGAGATGCCGCAATGGAACATCTAATACGAAACAACCTTGTAAAAAATTGCCAACACAGTTTAATGCCGGGGCGCTCTTGCTTAACACAATTGCTCAAGATATTGGATATTTGGACCCATATTCTGGAACGGGGTGGTAATATCGACAATATTTACCTAGATTTTGCCAAGGCTTTCGACAGTGTGCCCCACGAAAGGCTGAAAATCAAACTAGAAGGGTACGGAATTCAGGGAAATGTCCTAGCGTGGATAGAAGACTTTCTACATGACCGCAAGCAGTGTGTGGTGATTAATGGCACGAAATCGTCATCTGCACCTGTAACAAGTGGGGTACCACAGGGCAGTGTATTGGGCCCGCTGTTGTTTGTTTGTTTCATAAATGACACGCCTGACGTTGTACACTCCTCCATACAAATGTTTGCCGATGACGCCAAGTTATTTCGGGAAATTAAGAACCAAGCGGACTGTGAAGAGCTGCAGAAGGACCTCTGTGGGCTCCAGGAATGGTCGAAGAAATGGCTGCTGAGATTCAATGTCACGAAGTGTAAGAGGATGCACCTGGGGCGTACCAACGGTAAGGAGGCGTATCATATGTCCCAACGGGATGAAAAAACTGCACTAGTTGAGACTGTGTGTGAGAAGGACCTAGGTGTGTATGTTGACAATGAGCTGAAGTTCTCGGGCCATTGTGAGAAGAAGGTAAATCAGGCAAATAAATTATTGGGTCTTATAAGAAGGTCGTTCAGATATCTAGACGGTCCGTCCCTCGTAACAATCTTCAGGAGTGAAGTGCTTCCCCATCTGGAGTACTGTCACCCCATCTGGTCCCCGATATATGCTAGGGACTGTCAGTTGGTTGAAAATGTTCAAAGGAGGGCCACCAGACTGGTGCCTGCACTTCGGCACTTCAGCTACCCTGAGAGATTGGAGCGCCTGAACTTGCCTAGCTTATACTACAGACGGGCAAGGGGGGACCTAGTTGAGGTTTATAAGCATCTCAGGGGGCACTACTCAGTTGAGTGTCCTTACTTGGAGCTGGCGGACGCTCGCCCCACAAGGGGTCACAGCTCAAGATTGAAGAAGCCGCAAGTCCAGAAAACCGCGAGGGCTTGGAACAATCTACCAGAGAGTGTTGTGACGGCACCAAGTGTGAGCTCTTTCAAGACAAGACTTGACCAACACTGGAGCGGGTTCAGGTACATTCAGGAGCCGGTGCATGCCCAGTATTTGCCAACAGTGCGTGACAGAGGCGTGACCGATCGCCCGGGCGGCTAGTGAGCCGATCTTTTGGTGAAGAAGATAAATGAAAAGAGACGTGACCGATCGCCCAAGCGGCTAACAAGCCGATCAGTGGCGAAGATGATAAAAGTAAAAAGAGACGTGACTCTACTCCTTGTGCACGAGTTTATATACGGCTAACTGGCAACTCAGGCCTGTGCTGTACACATGCCAGGAAGGCTAATCACGCAATGGCAGAAATTACATTCAACTCAGTTGCTGTACATTTAACTATGACACTCAATGCCATGGTCAGGGGAATTTTTTACATCTATTTTTATAAGCAAATCAGAGATTGAGCTTGCCAGGAAGAAGTGAAATTACACACGCTGTTAACACTAGTTTTACAAACTCAGCACGGCTGTAAACAAGGAAATATTCACAGGGATACGTTAGATTTTGGAGATTATACAGGTTGACAGAATAGTTCAGGAGATTAATGACTTTCTGAAATAGACAACTGACACTAACTAAACTACAAACATCAGATTGTCTGATGTTTGGGCATCAAAATAATCTAACTTCAGTAGCAATTGGAAATTCATGGCTGTCCCCAGGTGTACTGTGCACATCATTGTCATCCTTAGAATCCCTTTAATTCATATTACGTTACATAACATTCAAATCCACAGCGCTTGTAGAATCTCAGAAAACGGGAAATGTTGATAAAGGATAACTCACCTACTGAATGTTGATGTTTGCTCCATACGAATTGTACCCAGGTACGGTCATATAATATTAAGTGTATGGACTCATAGTATTAAGGAGAACTCAAGGTATCTATAAGATGGTTGGGAAAGTCCAATCGATACGGACTAGTGTACTATAAGGGCTAAGTGTAGAACGTGTTTGAAGGTTATTCTATTTACGTCTATGAACGATTAGTGAACCTAGCTACCGCTAGTATCAGATGAAAATATAAAAGAACATTAATTTGGAAAAAGGATAAATGTAACAGATCTATGTGAAGTGTTGGAAGTGATCCAGAAACTATACTTCAAAGGAGATATCTTGTATGCATCGGTGTGAACTTAATATACCTCGTTATCTCGTGTGACGTATACCCACGAATTATACATTGATTAGAGAATCTTATGACTGTGTTCAACGAATACAATGTGTGAGGGGAGGATCAGTAATTACAGTTTTGAGTGAAGTGGATATGCCCACGCCATTAAATTCGACGTTCGGCTTTTGTTCAAAGCCAGCGTCCTTTGTGCCCCGGGCCACAGCTTTGAGTTAATGATATTGTAGCGTACTGTCGTGGCAGGTTGTCAGGGTCTCTTATTTGGCCTCACAACGTACGTACATGAAATATATCCAACACTCAGGATTGAGGAAGAAATAGAAAATCACAGTGTTTCTCGTATATATATTGTTGCACAGCACAGTGTTAAAGAGATAATAAGTCGGGCGAAGCTTGCTCAGAGTTCCTGTAGGGCGAGGAGCCTTCTGAGGGAGCGTGTGCATGGAGCTGTTGAGGGATGTTGCTTGTTGGTGGCGGTAAGTAGAAAGAGGGCGATGAAGGCCAGGTGAGGTCTTATATAACCGCGGTAGGCGTGGCTTGATGGAAGGCCCCCCGCTTTGTTTGGCGTCACTGGTTACCTGACCTTGACCACGAGGGATACGCCGGCAGATTCGCGGGGGGTCGGCCAGTCAGCGACACACGGCGTTTGTAGGGGAGGCCTCCACTACAATACACCCCCTCCCCTCCGGGCGCGACGGGGATGTTAGCCGGGTTACGTCCCACACGTGATACATACCGGGCAGGTGTACGTACCATTCGGCCGCTGCGGGTGACAACTCCGTCTAATGACACAGAACCTGTGGGGAAATCAGGGGGAGAAAGAGGGTTTTGGATTAGAGGAGGTTGTACAGGCAATTGTTGTTGTGCTTCTATAGCGGCTGGGGCAGCTTCCTCAGGGCCACTGGCTGGGTTGACTGGGTCAGGGGCTACGTCAGGAGGAGGGTCCATGACAGGAGCAGGTTCTATAACAGGAGCAGGTTCTATGACGGCAGCAGGGTTCACGACAAGAGGAGGGTCTATGATAGGAGCAGGTTCTACCACGGCAGCAGGGTCCAGGACAGGAGCAGGTTCTATGACAGCAGCAGGGTTCACGACAGGAGGAGGGTCTAGGATAGGAGCAGGTTCTACCATGGCAGCAGGGTCCAGGACAGGAGCAGGGGGCACCTGAGGGTGAAAAGAGGGTGCCCAAAAATGTCGTGGGCGGGGTGTTACTGCCGGTGGCAACTGCGGGTAGACTGGTGCAGGTGTCATTTGTTGGTGGTGCTGCTGGGTCGGGGACTCAACGGGTAAGGTGGCCGGCTTGACTCTGTCTATACTGACGGTCTCGTGTCTGCCATTCCGGATAATCGTCAGGAACTTCGCTGAATGGGTCACAACCTGGAAGGGTCCATCGTAGGGGCGTTGTAGTGGGTTGCGGTGAGCATCATGCCTGACGAAAACATACTCGGCTGTGAGTAGTGCATGAGGGATGTGTTCAGGGCGACGAGGAGGCTGGCGTGGAGCAGTAGCTCTGAATGCAGAAACTGCTTGTCGTAGCTTTTGGAGTAAGTCGTGACGGACGGCAGGAGTGGTTTGGTGCAGGTCAGGAGGGAGTGAGAAATCCCCGGGTAGGCGAAGGGGCTCGCCTAGGGTGAGATCTGCTGGGCTACAGTCCATATCCTCCTTGTATGAAGCACGGATGCCGAGGAGCACTAAGGGTAGCGCATCCGTCCAGTTGTAAGGGTCGTGCTGTGCTGTGAGTGCATCCTTCAGCTGCCGGTGAAACCGCTCTACCATGCCGTTGGATTGAGGGTGGTATGCGGTGGTGTGTTGCATAGTCGTGCCGAGGAACTGTAGGAGGCTGTGCCAGAGTTGTGACTAAAACTGGGCTCCTCGGTCAGTGATGACGGTAGAGGGGGGGTCGAAGCGGGAAACCCAGCTGGACATGAAGGCGTGGATGGTAGATTCTGCTGTAGCATTGGGCATGGGGATGGCTTCTGTCCACCTGGTGAAACGGTCGATGCAGGTGAAGATGTAGGTGCTACCACAGGATGATGGAAGAGGTCCCACTATGTCGAGGTGCACTACTTGGAAACGTCCTTTGGGTATAGGGAAGGTTTCTAAAGGGGCCCGTGTGTGACGATGTATTTTGGAGGACTGACAGGCCAGGCACTGGGCAGCCCATTTCTTAGTATCGGGTCTTGATGCCGGGCCAGACGACACGTTGCGTGAGGAGGCGCTGGGAGGCCCGCACACCCGGGTGGCTGAGACCATGGATGCGGTCGAAAACAGCGCGGCGGTGGACGTGAGGCACGAACGGTCTAGGCTGCCCACAGGATACGTCGCACCACAATTTGATATTCGTGCCAGGGATTGGGAGTTCTTGGAGTGTGAGGCCTGACGGAGATGTCTTGTATGCTGCCAGGTCTTCGTCATTCTCTTGAGCCGCGGCAAGTTGCCCATAATTTCAATGGGTGGAGATGAGGGGAGAATGTTGGATATACAACGAGAGAGGGCGTCGGCGATCTCGTTGTGGCTGCCTTTAATGCGTTGGATGTCGCTGGAGAACTCCGAGATATACGCCAAGTGGCGCAGTACGTGAGGTGTATGTGACTGGGAGGTTGAAGTAAAGGCGTGGACGAGGGGCTTGTGATCAGTGAAGATGGTGAACTGACTGGCCTCGAGGAAGTGCTGGAAATGCTTGACAGCCAGGTATACGGCCAGGAGTTCTCGGTCGAAGGCGCTGTATTTGAGGTGAGGTGGTTGAAGCCGTTGTGAGAAGAATGCAACGGACATGAGGACTCCGTTGATCTCCTGCTGTAAGAAGGCGCCCACTGCAGTAGAAGAAGCGTCTGTTGTGAGAGTGGTCCGGGCGTTAGGTGCGGGGTGGGCTAGGAGGGTAAGGCGTGTGATGTGCTGTTTGATAGCGGTGAATGCCGTAACAGCCTCTTGAGTCCACAAGAGAGGCTTGTGAGACTTCTTTGGGAGTCCTTTGAGAAGGTCGTAGAGGGGAACTAGGACGGTGGCAGCGTTGGCAATGAAGCGGTGGTAGCGGTTAACTAAACCCAGGAATTCTCGGAGTTTCTTCGCCGTTTCAGGTTTGGGGAACTCCCTGATGGCAGTTTTCTTCTGTGGTAGGGGTTGTATGCCACTAGGCGAGACTCTGTGACCGAGGAAATCAATGGATGGGGCTCCGAAGACGCACTTAGCAGGGTGAACTTTCATGTTGTTGTTCTGCAGGCATTGGAGAAGGAATTGTAGGTGGTGATGATGCTTGGCAGGCGTCGAAGATGCGACGAGGAAGTCGTCTATGTAGACGGTGACAAAACCGAGGTCGCAAAGCATATGGTCCATGTACCTCTGGAAAGTCTGTGCTGCATTGCGTAGGCCAAAACTCATGAAAGTATACTCGAAGTGTCCGAACGGAGTGGTGATGGCTGTCTTCTGGGTATCTGCAGGTGCTACAGGGATCTGGTGGAAGGCACGCTCCAAGTCGATCTTCGAGAAGATTGTCTCTTCATGAAGTTTGTGGCGGAAGTCCTGGACATGTGAAATATGGTACCTGTCGGGTTTGGTGACGAGGTTCAGGGCTCTGTAGTAGCCACACACCCTCCAGTCGCCGGATAATGGCTTAAGGACCATGTGAAGAGGCAATGTCCAGGGACTCTTTGAAGGATGAATGATGCCGTCTTGCAGTAGTCTGTTGAATTCCGCATTGGCTGCGTTCAGGAGCTCAGGGTGCAGGCGGCGGGGGCGTGAGAAGACTGGAGGTCCGTGGTCTCGATGTGGTGAAAAATTCCCGACGTAGGTGGTGGGGGTGGAGAGACTCGGGGTGAGAAAAGTTCCTTGAACTCTTCAAGCAGGGGGGAGAATGCATTGGACGGCGAAAGACAGGTGATAGTGTCGGTGTCTTTGGCACATGAACCCTGGATCTTGCATGCTGTAGGCTCATGGATGAGGCGAAGGTGGCTCGGGTCGACTCCGAGCTTGTGAAAGGTGAGGAAGTCGAAACCAAGGATTGGTTGAGACACGTCTGCGACTACGAATGACCAGTGTTACGAACCACGCCACCAATTGTCATGATCTACCTACCCAGCACTACGAACCACGCCATCTATTGTCCTGATCTACCTACCCAGCACCACGAGCAACGCCATCTAGGGACGAAACACGAGTATGACTCGTCTTAGTTACCACTCCGGGGTTTCCCTTCTCCATATCCTGGTTGTTGCGTCACCTCCTCAAAGTCTTCTTTGTCCGCTCCAGTTCGAGGAGAGTTCAGTTCACTCTGGGAAGTGACCACAGGATCACCTATCCTGGAAACCTACGGCACAGTGACTACCTACCATCGTCTACAATACTCAGCCTTACTCGTCAGCCATCTCAGCTCCGCACTTAAGTATTTGTAATGTTATATTGCCTCCCCACGTCCACCTTGCTTCAAATTATTGTATGTTGTATAAATATGTATATACTGTTAATTTTTAGGTTAAGTATGGTTAAGGGTAAATTATAGAAAGCTCAATATTTTGTTAAGGAATTTATGGTACTTTATTATACACAACAAAAACTCGCATCCTTTGTCTACCCTTTTATAGTCCGATTGTCTTTGTTTTTTTTTGTTGTTGCCTGTTGGGATCTGGGTAGACTTTTAACTATATTCTAAATCCCCAACTCGAAACACCAGCGTAGAGTGTTTGGGAAACCTAGGTCTAAGGCGAGGGTGAGTGCGCCGTAGGAGGCGATGGGAGTACCGTTGGCGGCGAACAGGTCATAAGAGGGTTGCCTTGACGTGTCTTGTCGTGAGGGAGGGATGATACTGACCGATGAACCTGTGTCGGCGAGGAATTTTGTGCCGGAGGTGCAATCGGTGATGTGCAGTAGTGAGACGCCTGAAGGGACAGGGGCTGGGGCGTCTACCAACCTCCGCTGTTGCCGTTTCCCGAGTAGGTGCAGTGGGGCTCACAGCGTTGAGCATTGGGGCCAAAACGCCGGTGATACCAGCAGAGGGTGTATTCGTTGTGCTGGGGGGCTGGCGGCGGTTTCCGGGGCAGGAAGGGCGCGTCGGGGATTGTAGGGCGCGGTGCGTGGGTTAGGAACAGGTCTAGAGGCAGGCATGGAGGAGCATAACTGTTCAATGGTGTTCATACTGCGGCTCAAGGTTTGCATCAGGTCCCTGACGTCTTGTGAGGTACTGCTCGGCTGAGGGGTGTTGACCCGGCTTACAAGTTTGGAGGTAAGTACTGGTGTGGGCGTGGGGTTGTCCGCGGCCTCCAGGCACGCAGCCGAGCACTCGTTAAATATTCTGTCTGCCGCGGTTGCGTAGAGTTCAGGTGTCGTCGAGTAATCTACTGCGGACAGCATGGTACATACTTGTGTGGGGAGCTTTTGTGCATGAAGCTGGTGCAGGATAGAGTCGGGAAGTCTGTCTGTGTGCCGGGATTTCAGCCTACACATCTCCTCCCAGAGAAGTCCTGGAGTTGAGTTTCCAAGGGAGATAGAAGATAGGTTCTGCAGGAGATTGGGGCGGGTCCGTCGGTAATGGGTTTTTAAGGCGTCCCGCATGGTGGCGAATTTGTTGTTCTCTGGAGGGTTTGAAATAGTCCGTGATACATGTGTGGCGACTTCCGTGGGCAAAAATGAGAGCAAGGCGCCGTACTTTTGCTCGTCAGTAGCTTGTGAGCCGATGAGGATTGCTTCCACATGATCTAACCAGTCCTCGATGTTGTGGCTGAAAGTCGGTAGAGAGATCCGTACGTCCATTCTTGCGGAAGTGTATCACACGATCGTGAGATGGTGTCGTAGTGGGGTAGCACGTGGTGCGGGTGGTGTCGTCGTGTAGGAGTGGGGTAGCATGTGGTGCGGGTAAGGTGGTTAGCCTAGGCTGGCAGCAGGCAGGACGATCTTCTTAGCTCCAGGAGTCAGGCAGCAGAAAGGAGTGTAGTGTTCACGGCTCCAGGGGTCACCATTTGTGGGGTACGTGTTATTGGTTCACACTCAGGATGGGATGGAGAAAGGAAACTCACAATGTGCTCTCTGTAAACATATTGTTTTGGATATACAATGCAGCTTGGGGCTGGGAAGGCAGCATGGTTACAAGCGTTGAGTAGAGAGAGCTGGTTGGTGAGGGTGCTCAGAGGAGGACCAGCTTGTGGGTCGCCATGCTCGCCGGTGGGAGCGAGGGCCGCCAGGCAGGAGGAGGAGGAGGAGGTGTTGCTTGCTGGTTAGTGTAGGTAGAAAAAGAGGTAGGTCACCACGAGGTCAGGTCTTATATAGCGGAGGTAGGGGTGGCTTAATAGTTGACCTCCGTCATGTAAGGCGGCGCTGATTGACCTAGACCACGAGGCATACACTGGGGAATTCGCGGGGTCGGCTACTCAGCGAGAAACAGCGTTTGCAGGGGAGGAATCCACTACACTCCCTCTGTAGCCTTACCCCTGGAGATGTGAGGACCGCCCTCTCTCTGCTGTCACTGTTGTCCAACTGACCTGACTGGACCAATCGCCACTGATGTCATGATCGTAATGGCGGCTAGCCTGTTGAAACTTAAGGATCCATATTACGCCTACACGTCCACAAAACCTTCTGAGTCCCCCAGTGGAAACGTCTTCCGTTTTCTGTTTCGTTGATGACGTCATCGATATGTCGTCATTGTGTGACCGAGTTTTGTAAACTCTTTTGCTTCTACTGAGATCCTGTAAACCCCCTTTTTTCACCTATGAATATCAGAGACCCTGATAATCATAGACGAAATTGCTGTGAGGAGATTAACTATGGAATTAATAAATTTCCTGATCGCCGGCCCCCAAAATTTTTTTGAGTATCCGGCCCCGGCTCGCTAGCCGCCCGGGCGATCGGTCACGTCTCTGTCACGCACTGTTGGCAAATACTGGGCATGCACCGGCTCCTGAATGTACCTGAACCCGCTCCAGTGTTGGTCAAGTCTTCTCTTGAAAGAGCTCACACTCGGTGCCGTCACAACACTCTCTGGTAGATTGTTCCAAGAGTTTACAACCCTCACTCCGAAAAAGTTTGCACTCACGGTTTTCTGGACTTGCGGCTTCTTCAATCTTGAGCTGTGACCCCTTGTGGGGCGAGCGTCCGCCAGCTCCAAGTAAGGACACTCAACTGAGTAGTGCCCCCTGAGATGCTTATACACCTCAACTAGGTCCCCCCTTGCCCGTCTGTAGTATAAGCTAGGCAAGTTCAGGCGCTCCAATCTCTCAGGGTAGCTGAGGTGCCGAAGTGCAGGCACCAGTTTGGTGGCCCTCCTTTGAACATTTTCAACCAACTGACAGTCCCTAGCATATCTCGGGGACCAGATGGGGTAACAGTACTCCAGATGGGGAAGCACTTCACTCCTGAAGATCGTCACGAGGGACGGACCGTCTAGATATCTGAACGACCTTCTTATAAGACCCAATAATTTATTTGCCTGATTTACCTTCTTCTCACAATGGCCCGAGAACTTCAGCTCATTGTCAACATACACACCTAGATCCTTCTCACATACAGTCTCAACTAGTGCATTTTCTTCATCCCGTTGGGACATATGATACGCCTCCTTACCGTTGGTGCGCCCCAGGTGCATCCTCTTACACTTCGTGACATTGAATCTCAGCAGCCATTTCTTCGACCATTCCTGGAGCCCACAGAGGTCCTTTTGCAGCTCTTCACAGTCCGCTTGGTTCTTAATTTCCCGAAATAACTTGCCATCATCGGCAAACATTTGTATGGAGGAGTGTACAACATCAGGCATGTCATTTATGAAACAAACAAACAACAGCGGGCCCAATACACTACCCTGCGGTACCCCACTTGTTACAGGTACAGATGACGATTTCGTGCCATTAATCACCACACAGTGCTTGCGGTCATGTAGAAAGTCTTCTATCCACGCTAGGACATTTCCCCGAATTCGGTACCCTTCCAGTTTGATTTTCAGCCTTTCGTGGGGTACACTGTCGAAAGCCTTGGCAAAATCTAGGTAAATATTGTCGATATTACTACCCCGTTCTAGAATATGGGTCCAAATATCCAATACCTTGAGCAATTGTGTTAAGCAAGAGCGCCCCGGCATAAAACCGTGTTGGCAATCTTTTACAAGGTTGTTTCGTAGTAGATGTTCCATCGCGGCATCTCTGATAATACTCTCAAGTACTTTACATATTATGCTGGTCAGGCTCACCGGTCTATAGTTGTTCGTGGAGTGACTATCGCCCTTCTTGAAGATAGGACTCACATAAGCCACTTTCCATTCACTGGGGACCATTTGTTCATCCAGGCATTTACAAAACAGAATCTTCAGGGGCTCTGCAAGCTCGTTGCACAGCTCTCTTAGCACTCTAGGATGCACCATGTCAGGTCCGGGACTCTTATGGACCTTTAGCCTGGACAGTTTATTTCTAATACCCTCTTCTGTGAACACAATGTGGGTCAGTGCTGTGTCGAACCGTCTGTCCTCAAACGCAGGAAGGTTAGTTGCATCCTCTCTTGTGAACACTGAGGAAAAGAAGCTGTTCAATGCCTCAGCTTTATCCTGGTCAGAATCTGCGTAACTACCATCTTCAAGCCTCAGGTCTGATACTCCTACTCGCGTTTTCAATTTCGACTTTGCATAGCGGTAAAACGCCTTTGGGTTTGACTTGACCTCGCGTGCAACCAGCCTTTGGAACTCCTTTTCAGCCCTCCTACACTCTATCTTTGCTTGGTTTCTGGCTCTTGCATACATCCTCCTGTCTTGCTCATCGTTTGACCCAACCCACGTCTTGAATTTCTGGGTTTTCTTCTTAATTTTGTCGACCGCCGCATGGTTCATGTGTAGGGATCCCCTCGTATTCCTAGAAGCACTGGGTTTGGTCTTGGGTATATATTTATCGATCAAATGGGTCATTTTACTAGTTATGATATTCAGCGTAGTGTCTGCGTTCTTGTACCTTAATAAGTCAGGCCAGTTGATACCCCTCATCTCTTCCCTCATCCCATTGTAATTTCCCTTGTAATATTTGCACCTTGGCCTGGCCTTATCTTGAACTAGGTAACAGTTAAATCTGAATGACAACACTGTATGGTGACTGGTGCCAACTGGGGCAAGGTGTTCCAGTTTGGCCACCATACCCTCCTCGTTTGTTATGATGAGGTCAAGTGGCTTGGGTGTTTGCTCCCCTCTGTAATGTGTCGGGTCTCTCACATGTTGGAACAGAAAATTATCTCTCAGAGTTTCTACAAAAAGAGTAGCAGGATTATTCAAGTCATTCGGGGTGGACTCGTTTCTCCAGTCGATGTCGCCATAGTTAAAGTCCCCCATGATAAGGAGGTGGCTGGGGTTGAGCATCGCCGCATTGTTTATTAAGGTTCTTAAGTTCCTTTGATTTAGTGGGCCACAGTTTGGGGATCTGTAGATACACCCGACGATAAGTAAGTCCCCTCCCTTTAATTTAATTTTACACCACTTGGACTCTTCAAAAACATCCTCTCCCTGTACCCTCGCCTGGCTGGCTCTAAGGTCTTGCCTAGCGTAGATAACCACACCCCTCCTGCAGGATTCTTGAGTTAGGTTCGTAAATGAGTCATATCCAGCAATACTGAACTCACATTCCTCTGGGTCGATTCTCCTGTTCTTGTACAACAGTTCTACAACTCCTACAATATCCGGTTGGTGTACTCTTAGTAGTGTTTCAAACTTCTCTCTCTTATCAAGGAACGTGTCAGTATTAGTGTACATGACATTCAAGCCAGAATTTGTTCTCGGTAACGTCTCTGCTCTTATGAATAAACCCGCTCCACCCACATTCTCAGAAGCTGCAGCATTTGCTAAGTACACTGTATTTTGCAGGGTGTGGTTAGAAATGTCATTGTTTACACGGCGCTCGTTCCCTCCTGTCCGGTAGGCTGAGCTGGTACACCCAGTCGTGGTGTGAGTAAATTGAGCCTGGGGGCTGGTACCGGGAGTCCATATTTTGTGCCTAGTGTCATCCTCTAACCATTTTTTCTGTGTTGTAATAAACTTTCATATTTGTATGTTGGGTCTATTATTCACCTACAGTATCCACCATTGTTTCTTTCCTATTGCTTGACACTATAATTACATGTACCCATGGGCCTTCCTCTTGCGTCACGTTACTACCAAAGGTTGAAGTATTAAAGTAAGTTGTTATAAGAGGCGCAGGCCCTTATACTCACATCGTCAACAACATCTCACGAGCGTTTTCGGTTTATCTAGCATTAGTTTGCCCTCCCCACTGGTGGTGTGAGTGACCCCCACTCCAGCTGGAGAGCAGCTATAGCTCTTTGCCTTCTACTATTTTTTCCTTTTTTTCAATATGGTCTAGGTGTGAGAGCGTGGGTCTGGCGCTGTCACCAATGTGAGGACGCGGGTTCCCTCTTGTATGTCTACACCACCCTCATACTTACTTACTTCTCTTAGTCATACTCTTTCTCAGTTCCGTCACCTATTCTTTTGGTAGCATGGACATTCTTTTGGTAGCATGGTCCTTCTTTTGGTAGCATGGTCGAGGGTCCAGGCGCATGGGTATGGTAATTCTGGTATCAAGTCACTTGGATGGAAATAGGGGTAAAATGCTGTGGGAGAAAGGAATACACCTAAAGTACTCTAAAAACAAGTTTATTAATATGCAATCAATGGGGAAAGATATTGTATTAAAAATATAACTACCAGGCTCAACTCCTGGGCTTAGTGCAAACTCAGTTCCTTCTTCTTTACTCTTACTCACAACATTACTGGTGTTACATTACATGGCATTCATTGTAGATTATTTTACTCAGCATATACGTAAATAATCAAACTAGCATATGCAGGGGTCCACTACCCAACATAGAATAATTATTTCCATCTAATTATCCCTAACATACATGTCACAACACTCTCTGTGGACATACACTTCCAAGGAGTAACCCAGGGTAGAACACTAGGGCTCACGCCTGTTGTTATTGTGGGGTAGCCAGACACATGGCGGGTCTGGGGTCTGGCCCAACGAAGCCGTGGGGCACATTAATCAGGCCGCATCGGTGCCATCGTTTTGTATATGATCCCTGCTGGTTATTTACTACATCCGGGGCCGTTGTTGAATGGTTGCAAGAATCACAATGGGATCTGGAGACAAACGGGAGAGCAGAAGTCAGGGGACGCTGTCGATACGATACGAAGTCATTAGTTAAGAGGTGAAAGAAGATTTTTAGGAATTGAAGAAAAAGTGGTGAAACTGAAATACAGTAGGAGTAGAAAGAATCTGGGCTCAACCAGATCGCTTCTCTCCCTTACCTTGTGTATATATACCCCTGAGTTGCCAGTGATCGCTACTCACGCAATGACAATAATTACAAACAAACTAACTGTTACTCATTCAAAGATGACCCTCAGTTGACAAAGGTCTGGCGAATTACTTGAGTGGATTTACACAGACTAATTCAAGATTGAGCTTCCCAGGAGAAAGTGGAATAACAATGCATTGATAACTGTCTTCACAAAGGCGGGACTCTGGGCGGGAACCCAAGTGTAGCGTGTATGGGGAAAAAACACGTCTTCTCAGGGGTCACTAACTCACTCATGTTTTGCGGGCGTGGAGTTTAATAAGAATCATTAGTTAAATAGATCAGCAGTCAACGTGACCATGACATAGGGACCTGCACCCTCAAAAGTGTATTCGTCCTGCAGTCCCCCCTGTAACTGTTCACCTCCCTCCCAGGAGATTGTGAACACGAAAGGGGGTCGAAGCAAGCACCCATCCCTCTGCCGAGTCTTCCCAGGAAAATCGTGATCGTGCGGGTCCACCTGAAAAGAGGGTAGCAATCCTTATCCTTCCCCAATACATATGACGCACTCTCATAACAAACGGATCTCTCTTCCAGCCTTCAACCACAACATCGAGGACTGGATAATTCATGTGGAGGCAACTTTCACCGTCTCAGCAAGTAAGTTGCCCTGCTCTGTTCCTTGTCCACGGAAGTCGCCACGCAAGTCTCAGAGACCACCACCAATCCTCCAGTTGACAACAAATTCGCAACCCTACGGGATGCTCTAAAGGCGCAATACCAGCGGCCTGGCGCCAATCTCCTGCAAGACCTATCAAGTCTAACCCTCGGCAACTCAACGCCTGCATGTCTCTGGGACGAGATGTGTAGACTGAACTCCCGGCACACGGACAGGCTTCCCAACACTGTCCTGTGCGAACTTCACGCACAGAAGCTCCCCACAGAAGTTCGCCTCGTCCTGTCAGCACTGGACTACTCTACGACCCCGGCGACCTACGCAGCCACGGCATACAGAATATTCTATGAGTACACTGCTGCGCTCCTCGCTGCCACGGACAACCTAACAGCCACACCGTTACTTACCTCCAATCTTGTCAACCGGATTAGCGCTCCTCAGTTGAGCAACACCTCACTAAACATCAAGGATCTGCTTCAGTCTCTACACCACAGGATGGACACCCTTGAGCAACTCTGCTCCTCCATGCCTGCTGCTGGTCCTGTTAATGCCCCACGCACATTTCCTACAAACCCCGACGTCTTCGTCCTGCCTTGGACACCGCCGCCAGCACCCAGCACAGTGCCTGTACCCTCTGCTGGTACCACCAACGCTTCGGTGCTAATGCTAGACGTTGTGAGTCCCCCTGCAACTACTCGCGAAACGTTATCAATGGGGATTGGTAGATGCCACAGCCTCCGTCACTTCAGGTGTCTCACTGCTGCATATCACCGACCGCATCTCCGGCAGGGAATTCCTCGTCGACACAGGGGCATCGGTCAGCATCATCCCTCCCTCACCTCAAGACACATCAAAGCAAACCTCTTATGACTTGTTCGCTGCCAACGGTACCCCCATCGCCTCCTACAGCGCACACATCCTCGCCTTAGACCTAGGTCTTCCCAAGACTCTGCGCTGGTCATTCGTGGTGGCAGACGTCTCTCAACCCATCCTTGGCTTCGACTTCCTCACCTTCCACAAACTCGTCGTCGACCCAAGCAACCTCTACCTCATCCATGAGCCTACAGCACACACGATCCGGGGTACACGTGCCGCAGCCGCCGACACTATCACCTGCCTCTCGCCATCCAACGAGTTCTCCTCCCTGCTCGAGAAGTTCAAGGAACTTTTCTCACCCCGAGTCTCTCCACCACCACCTACGTCGGAAATCTTCCACCACATCGAGACTACAGGACCTCCAGTCTTCTCACGCCCCGCCGCCTTCGCCCTGAGCTCCTGAACACTGCCAAGGCGGAATTCAACAGACTCCTGCAAGACGGCATCATTTGACCTTCAAAGAGTCCCTGGGCATCGCCTCTTCACATGGTTCCAAAGCCATCATCCAACGACTGGAGGGTATATGGTGACTACAGAGCCCTGAACCTCGTCACCAAACCTGACAGGTACCTTATCCCACATGTCCAGGATTTCCAGCACAAACTCCATGGCAAGACCACCTTCTCGAAGATCGACTTGTAGCGTGCCTTCCACCAGATTCCAGTGGCACCTGCAGATACTCAGAATACAGCCCTCACCAGTCCGTTCGGTCTCTTCGAGTAGGCCTTCATGAGTTTTGGACTACGCAATGCAGCCCAGACCTTCCAGAGGTACATGGACCACAAGCATTGCGACCTCGACTTTATCACTGTCTACATAGACAACATTCTCGTCGCATCTCCAACGCCTCCCGAGAATCATCACCACCTACAGCTCCTTCTCCAACGCCTGCAGAACAACAACATGAAAGTTCACCCCGCCAAGTGCGTCTTCAGAGCCTCCTCCAATGATTTCCTCGGTCACAGAGTCTCGTCGAACATATTTGGGCCATGATGAAACGTGATTGGGATATTGGAGAGCAGCGAACCTGCGCAGCAAAAGAGGCCAACGCTTACGACGTGTGGGAGAGTATACGTATACAACCAGGGGTGTGCCTGAAGCTGGTCGACTCCATCCCTAATCGCCTTGATGAAGTCATGAATGCAATGGGTGGCTGGACCAAATACTAAGGTGTGTGTATTGGTGTATTGTTTGGATTTTAGTATTGTTTGTAAATACAATTAATATATATTAACTCACCTACAGTATTATCTTAAATCCATGTCCTTAATGATGTTGTGGGGTATGAGAAGTTTGGTTCACACTCAGGATGGGATGGAGAAAGGAAACTCACAATGTGCTCTCTATATACATGTTGTTTTGGATGTACAATGCAGCTTGGTGCTGGGAAGGCAGCATGGTTACAAGTGTGATGTAGAGAAAGCTGGTTGATGAGGACGCTCAGAGAAGGACAGTTTGTGGGTCGCCATGCTCGCCGGCGGGAGAGAGGACCGCCAGGCAGGCGGAGGAGGAGCGAGGGCCGCCAGGCAGCGGCGGAGGAGGAGCGAGGGCCGCCAGGCAGCGGCGTAGGAGGTGTTGCTAGCTGGTTGGTGGAGGTAGAAAGAGACAGGTCACCACGAGGTCAGGTCTTAAATAGCGGGGGTTAGGCATGGCTTAGTAGTTGACCCTCGCTCCGTGATGTATGGCGGCGCTGGTTGACCTAGACCACTAGGCATACACTGGGGAATTGGTGGGGTCGGCTACTCAGCGACAAACAGCGTTTGTAGGGGAGAAATCCACTACAATGTCTTAAACTATATCGCATGAAAATTCATAACAAAGTAACTTAACAGCCACAAATTATGTATTGTGTGGTATACAATGATCTGTATGACACGTCGTGGAATGTGTTGTCTTATAACACAATATAATTATATAGTTACAATTGCTACCATCATTGAAATGCTCATGATGTTCAGCACACAATATTAACGGTAACTGAGTACACTCCAAAATATATGAAGCTTGCATATTGTGGTGGGGTGTTTAAACACTGGAACTTGGAAGCATTGAAACTAGATTAAGTCTGAATACTATTTTACAATAGTGATAACTTTTTCACTCCACTCTTTTTAACATAAGTATATAATTATATAATATTGCATATTATCACAAATATTAAGCAATGGATGGGTTGATTATGAATAAATATTACCATAATCTCTTTGTCGGAATAGCAACAAAATTGTGACGTGGTCGCTGAGTAAAACTAGCTGATCCTTGCATATTTCACTTTTATCCTTAATATATTCCATTCTTTAAAGTATCATTGTGACCTGAGCAGCAATACGAACCCAGGACACTGCACCTGTTCCATGAATTCATAACCATAAAGAAACAACTGTAAGACAAAACTTAGTTAAAAAAGCAGCTTGAAATTATGGTGGTATAAATAATAAATATACCTACCTCTCATCCAGCCCCCTCCTCCTCTATTCTCTCCCCCCTGCCCCACACACTACAGTGGGCGACATCTGTTGGCCGACCACAGCATTTCGCCCAGCTGTTTCGAAACTTCAGACTCAAGGCTATTCGAAACCTCACTGTGGCTGGGTAGTGGACACGACTTTTGTGCACTACTGTATAGTATGTGTTCACTACAACACTAGTACTACATGTTAACTATAACACTAGTACTTCATGTTAACTACATCACTAGTACTACATGTTAACTATAATACTAGTACTACATGTTAACTATAACACGAGTATTTCATGTTCACTACATCACTAGTACTACATGTTCACTACATCACTAGTACTACATGTTCACTACATCACTAGTACTACATGTTCACTATAACACTTGCACTACATGTTAACTATAACACTAGTACTACATGTTCACTACATCACTAGTACTTTGTAGGGTATTCGCAGTATAATGTTGTCTAGCACTCAGGATGGATGGAAACTCTAAGGTGGTTTTCTTGTATAATATAAGTTATATGATAGACAGTCTGGTGCTGGAGGTGCCGTGAGGTGAGGAGCTGCTCAGTAGAGACGTTCGATGAGTAGCGTGTTGAAGGAGGTAGATGTGCAGGAGCTTCGTTAGAGAAGATGTTGCCTGTTGCTGGCCTCCTGGTTGAATGAAAGCTGGACAGCGTGGAGCTTGCTGGAGGAGGTGTTGCGTGTTCAGGAAGATGGGCCAGAATAAGTGCTGGTTGGTGAGGAAGCTCAGAGAAGGACAGCTGGTGGGTCGCCATGCTCGCTTGCGGGAGCGAGGACCGCCAGGCAGGCGGAGGAGAGGCGAGGGCCGCCAGGCAGCGGCGGAGGAGGAGGTGTTGCTTGTTCAAGTAGAATGGCCAGAATGAATCTCAATGGAGAGACAGAGCTTATATACCCGGCAGCCGTGAGTCATCTATGAGTCATGTTGGGAAAACCCGAGAAGTAACCGGTCTTTGGCTCGGTTGCTAGGATACGGTGACATCTGGTGACGCCGCTGCTTGGTTGCTAGGGAAGATGGCAGCAGCTGGTGGCTGCGGCTACGCAGTTGGAGGGGAGAAGTCCACTACAATACTCCCCCTTCCCTCCAGGCGGTGTAGGAGACTTGTTGTCTGTAGAGTTGCTTAGCACATGTGAGGCAGACCGGGCGGTGCATGCCTCATGTGAGACAACGGCGATGGCGTGAATGAGCCGATCGCTGAATACAACTGTCTAGATACACACTATCTGTGGGAGAAGGGAGAAAAAGGGTGTGTGGAGGCGATGAATGTTGTGCTTCCCTCACGACAGGTACAGGGTCGTCAGATGCGCCTGCTGGGGTGTGTGTGGGCCTGGGTCAGGAGCAGGGGCTGCGTCAGCAGAAGCGGATTAGGGCTCGTGACAGCAGCTGGGTCCACGACAGCAGCAGGGTGCAGGACATTAGCAGGGAGTACCTGAGGGAGAAAAGAGGGTGTGTGGAGGCGATGAATGTTGTGCTTCCCTCACGGCAGGTACTGAGTCGTCAGATGCGCCTGCTGGGGTGTGTGTGGGCCTGGGTCAGGAGCAGGGGCTGCGTCAGCAGAAGCGGATAAGGGCTCGTGACAGCAGCTGGGTCCACGACAGCAGCAGGGTGCAGGACATTAGCAGGGAGTACCTGAGGGAGAAAAGAGGGGTGTGTGGGTCCGCACTCAGGAACAGAGGCCGCGTCAGGGGCGGCAGGGGTTACTGCTGGGCCGGGGTCGGCGTCTGAGGCAGGACGGGTGTGCTGGGGTCGGTAGGATGTGGTGCTTGGGGCAGGAAGAGGAGCTGGTGTCTGCTTAGAGTAGCAGAGCTGCTTCTGTGTGGATAAGCCAGTCTTCCATGCTGCTTGAAGACTGGGAGCGTGATCAGTGTCTCCTCCATCCTGTGTGAGTGCTAATCTCCGGGAGTCACCATTTGTAGGGTTCGTGGGATATAATGTTGTCTAGCACTCAGGATGGATGGAAACTCTAAGGTGGTTTTCTTGTATAATATAAGTTATATGATAGACAGTCTGGTGCTGGAGGTGCCGTGTGGTGAGGAGCTGCTCAGTAGAGACGTTCGGTGAGTAGCGTGTTGAAGGAGGTAGATGTGCAGGAGCTTCGTTAGAGAAGATGTTGCCTGTTGCTGGCCTCCTGGTTGAATGAAAGCTGGACAGCGTGGAGCTTGCTGGAGGAGGTGTTGCGTGTTCAGGAAGATGGGCCAGAATGAGAAAGCTGGTTGGTGAGGAAGCTCAGAGAAGGACAGCTGGTGGGTCGCCATGCTCGCTGGCGGGAGCGAGGACCGCCAGGCAGGCGGAGGAGAGGCGAGGGCCGCCAGGCAGCGGCGGAGGAGGAGGTGTTGCTTGTTCAAGTAGAATGGCCAGAATGAATCTCAATGGAGAGACAGAGCTTATATACCCGGCAGCCGTGAGTCATCTATGAGTCATGTTGGGAAAACCCGAGAAGTAACCGGTCTTTGGCTCGGTTGCTAGGATACGGTGACATCTGGTGACGCCGCCGCTTGGTTGCTAGGGAAGATGGTAGCAGCTGGTGGCTGCGGCTACGCAGTTGTAGGGGAGAAGTCCACTACAACTACATGTTCACTACATCACTAGTACTACATGTTCACTATAAAACTAGTACTTCATGTTAACTACATCACTAGTACTACATGTTAACTATAACACTAGTATTACATGTAACTATAACACCAGTACTTCGTGTTAACAATAGCACTCGTACTTCACTAAAACACTCGTACTTCACTATAACACTAATATTACATGTTCACTACACCTATTCCATGTTGTCTATTTTTCACCAAAATCGGGGTATTACCTTTTACTGTCAAATAATGAAACGAGGTGCCAAAGTTTATCACCATCCGACAAGTAAAACATATAATAATGTGTACATCAACATCGTCCAGCGGCCCACTAAAGGCAAATTACCATAACTTCAATCAGTATGGTATATATGTATCCAACATTCCCTTTTGCTGTTCATACAGTAAAGTACGCTCCTTCTTTAATGAAAATGGAGGAGTCGTGAGCTGCTATATGCCCATGGTTGGAGGTCAAAGGCACCGGGGCGTAGCCAAGATTAGATTTTGCGATGGAGAGCGCTGCAACCTTGCCCTCAACCTGAAAGGCACAAAAATGCAAGGCCGCTGCCTCAACGTCTTTGTCCTGACGTACGAAGGCGCCGGTGTTAGTGGTAATGCTAATATAAGTGTTAATACCAGCACCACGGTGCGCGCCTCTCGCAAGAGGTACTTCGATGTACTTCTAGACGAGGAAGATGACACAAAAAATATTCCTCTCCAAAAACTAGCTAAAAAAAATCGACTCCACCAACCAGCCCATTGGCCTGGGGCAGGACTTCATTCCACTCATTGTTGAGTGAGTAAAAAAAAATTACAATAAAATTTATTAGTGTGATTATTATTTTTATTTATTCATATTGTTATAATTATTTACTTCTCTTTTATGATTATTTATACTTATATTGTTAGAATTATTTCTTTATTTATGCATTTTAAGAAAATTTGAATGATGTTTTAAAACTGATACGTGATTCTGAATCGTTTATTATCAAGGATTTAAAAAATAAACTTTGTTTTGCTCTAGCATGTCACACTTTATTCTATCTATATAAAACAAAGAAGCATGTCTGTTTGTGTGTGTTTGTGTGTCCGCACGAGAATCTCGGAAACTACTTTACCGATCTGTAGTGATGATGGATGGTGTTATATGTTATATATTGTGATGATAGATGGTTTTATATGTAGTGATGATGGATGATGTTATATGTAGTGATGATGGATGTTGTTTTATGTAGTGATGATGGGTGGTGTTATATGTAGTGATGATGGATGGTGTTATATGGAGTGATGATGGATGTTGTTATTTGTAGTGATGATGGGTGGTGTTATGTGTAGTGATGATGGATGGTATTATGTGTAGTGATGATGGATGGTGTTATATGTAGTGGTGATGGGTGATGTTATATTGTCATGGTCACGTTGACTGCTGATCTATTTAACTAATGATTCTTATTAAACTCCACGACCGCAAAACATGAGTGAGTTAGCGATCCCTGAGAAGATGTGTTTTTCCCCATAGATGCAACCCTTGTGATTCCCTCCCAGAGTCCCGCCTTTGTGAAGACAGTTATCAATGCGTTGTTATTCCACTTTCTCCTGGGAAGCTCAATCTTGAATTAGTCCGTGTAAATCAACTCAAGTAATTCGCCAGACCTTTGTCAACTGAGGGTCATCTTTGAATGAGTAACAGTTAGTTTGTTTGTGATTATTGTCATTGCGTGAGTAGCGATCACTGGCAACTCAGGGGTACATATACCCAAGATGAGGCAGGGAGACCGTTCCCTGATGCTACTCCAATGTTTTTCCAGGTATGTTTATGTGTAGCCATTCAGTTAATTCAGTCAATTGTAGTGAATACCAGTGTTCATCAGTGTTCATGATTTAACAGTTGAATTGTCATTCACCCAGTGTAGAAGTAATATAACGTAAATACGTCTGTCGTCTAGACAAGAGAGTTGTTTGTGTTGTCATGCTTCCCAGTCCGCTCCCTGACGCTGCTCCAATGTTTCTCCAGATCCCATTGTGATTCTTACATGGCTCAACCACTCAACAACTGCCCCAGATGTAGTAGATACTCAACAGGGATCATATATGAAACGATGGCACCGATGCGGCCTGATTAAGGTGCTCCACTGCTTCGTTGGGCCAGACCCCAGACTCGCCATGTGTCTGGTTACTACCGACCACAACAACGGTCTTGAGCCCCAGTGTTCTACCCTGGGTTACTCCTTGGAAGTATATATCCACAGAGAGGGTTGTAACATGTATGTTAGGGATAATTAGTTGGAAATATTTATCCCATGTTGGGTAGTGGACCCCTGTATATGCTAGTGTCAGTATTAACGTGTGTGTTAAGTAAAGTAATCTACAATGAGTGCCATGTACTATGTATTGTGAGTAGGGCCAAGGAACTGGTCCTATTATGCCATGTAATGTAACACCAGTAAGGTTGTGTGCAGTAAGAGTTTAAGATCTGAGTAATTACTGTTGAGTAAAGAAATAAGAAAATAAGTAAAGAAGAAAGTACTGAGTCTGCAATAAGCCCAGGAGTTGAACCTGTTAGTTATATGATTAATAATATATCTTTTCCCCTTTGATTTCATATTAATAAATTTGTTCTTAGAGTACTTTAGGTGTATTCATTTCTCCCACAGTATTTTACCTTTATTTCCGTCCAAGTGACTTGATACCAGAATTACCATACCCATGTGCCTAGACCCTCGACCATGCTATCAAAAGAATGACCATGCTACCAAAATAATGACCATGCTACCAAAGAATGTCCATGCTACCAAAAGAATAGGTGACAGAACTGAGTTAGAATAAGAACTAAGAGTATACTGCCAGATCTGGGGTCACTAAATCTAAGGGGATGACTTAACTCTAATCTTAATTTCTAAGGGTCGCTGCCACCAGACCCCCTCTGGACAGCATGTAGCTCGTTAGGTAGCGGGCAGAGTGAACTAGGCATTGGGTTAGGTTTTCCATTGATCAGATCGATAAGGGTAAAGAAGGGTGAAACCATAACATGTCTTCATTGATTTATTTCTTATAAAACACACTGGTAAAAAAAACATACATGAACTGGCCTTCCTCAGAAGAACAACGGAATTTTGGTTACCCAACTGGGCCCCAGACTCCTACATTACTGGCGGGTCATCCACCCACTTATTGCACAACAATCGGTGAACGCTGTATCTCGGTCGTTCCTTCTTACAATATCCCTTAACACATCAGACTGTTCCACTGGTGTGGCTTGTAGCACCGTCGGTTATCATACATAGTAGCACCATCGCAACACACCTGTTACACTCCATACCTGCAAGTATGTGACTCCTTGTGACTTTTAGGTCTACACCACGGGCCCCTCGTTCGCACACCGCCCTCGGTGGGTAAGGACGAGGGCTTGACCTAGAGACATACCAGCACTATTTCTACGCCTGGTATTATAGGTCGCTCCAAGTGACGACCGCAGTTTCTCACGGTCTCCTTAGTTGTGACTAATCATGTGGGGTGGTGCGCTGGGAATCCACCGGTTCATAGTGGACTGGTATAGTGGGGAGTAATTCCCCACCTGGTGTGGCGCTCCAGGAGACAATGGCGGCTGGGCGGCAAGATACCCCAACCACGTGGCACCTGTGTTGACGGCAGAACGGGAAAGACTCAGCAATAATGCCTGACGGGCGGTTATCCCATCCCTTAACACATCCCTATCACACTTATATATCCGGCAAAGCTTTAAACTGTAGTCACTGTTATTTATCAACCTTAATTGTAGGGCGGGATATAGCCCGCTAGGACACTGACCTGTGTTGACGGCAGAACGGGAAAGACTAAGGCCGGCTTCCCGCCGCTTCTCGTCACATAGGCCTACAGTTTCCAATCCTCAATTTACATTTTTGTTTCTTATGGTTCTCACCTGAACACTTTACGGTATATTGTCCCTCATTTCTTATAAACACATATATTAATCCTAACTTATACACTAAGGTCAGGTCTTGGTTTGCTAGTGCTTGGTTAAATGCCTGGGATTTTAATATCAACGGGCATCTGAGGCGGGTACATGACGCGCCTTGAAACAAAAGCCGAATGATCATGGCGGGGGGGTATCAACTTCACTTAAAAACTGTAATGAGGGATCCTCCTCTCACACAGCGCACTATTTGAACACAGACCTCAGATTCTTTGATCACTGTACCTGTCGTGGGTATATGTCACGTGAGGCTACGAGGTGTATTAAATTCATACCGACGCATACACGATATTTCCTTTCCAGTATAGTTTCTAGATCACTGTCAACACCTCACATAGTTCTGATACATTTATCCCTTTTTCCCGATCATTGTTCTCATGTATTTTCTGCCATATGATATCTGTTAGTTAGTTCCGCTACACGCTCACAGACGTAAATAGTAGGACCTTTCAAACCCTGCTCCACACTTAGTCTTACAGTACTCCTAGTCCGGCTCAATCTCACCCACATTCATCTATGCCCACCCTGGGAGTGATCCTTAATGCTATGAATACATACACTTGATATGATATAAACTATACCTGGGTACACACATGGTCTAGGAACCTTGAGTAGGTGAGTTGTCCTTTCTCAATGTTTCCCGTTTTCTGGGGTTCTACAAGCGCTGTGCATTTGAATGTTATGTAGCGTAATATGAATTAGATGGGATTTTTAGGGATGACAATGATGTGCTAGGTACAAGAGAAGTAAGTAAGATGAGGGTGGTGTAGAGGTGTGGGAAACCCGCGCCCTCACAATATGTAGTGATGATTAGACAATAAAATAATAACAGTTAATGCTAAAAAAATATATTTTGCTGTACCGTTGTAGTGAAAAACATGGTGGAACTTACATACACCGTTAATGAACTATTGATGGAAGAAGTTTTGGGGACTGAACAGTGAGACAATGTGGAGCCTCCAGGACAATTCAGTAGGCTTCAAAGTTAACTAAACCTAAAGATTATTGTGATTAAGGCTATTTGTCTGCAAATACAAAAATAAATGATATGCAGTATATGAATATGTTTGAACATAGTATTAGGCTTCTAGGATGGGTGAAACTTTCTTTATTTTCTCGAGTTTCTGGCAATCTTTTCACTGACACAATCTCTTCAGCATCAAGCAGTAGTCTGCCACCATGTTCACATTCCACCTTCCTTGATACCTCTTTTCCCATTTCTTAATGTCCTGGTGAAATCTTTCACCTTCCTCTTCACTTAAACTACCTAAATTTTCAGGAAAATACTCAAGAAGGGAATGTAAGGAATGCACTTTTACACCCATATTACAACCCATGTTTTTAAAGTTATTCAACATACCTTCAACAATGTTTTGATAGTTTAGATCTTTTCTATTGCCTAAGAAACTATACACAGCATTCTTGAAACTATTCCAAGCTTCTTTCTCACACTGGTTCATCGACTCTTCAAATTGGTGGTCCAACATTAACTTTCGGATTTGAAGGCCCACGAAAATGACAGCTTGATTTTTTCATAAGTAACTGATGAAAATTCCCTGCATATGTACTATCGTGCACCAAAGTCGTGTCCACTGCCCAGCCACAGGAGGGGATTCGAATAGCCTTGAGTCTGAAAGTTTAAAACAGCTAAATAACAGGATGTCGCCCACTGTGTGTCGGTGTGCGTGGGGGCCGGGATGAGAGAGGCAGGTTTATTTATTATTTATACCACCATAATTTCAAGCTGCCTTTTTAACTACGTTTTGTCTTACAGTTGTTTCTTTTATGGTTACAATCTATGGAAGGAGGGTGGTGCCCTGTGCTTATTGCCACCAGGTCGCTGTCGATATTTTTAAAGAATGGAATATAATAACAATAAAAGTGAAATATGCAAGGATCAGGGTGAAGGACTTGGTCATTAGTTTTACTCTGAAGACCACGTCACAATTTTGTTGTTATTCTAATAAAGAGATTGGTAAAATATTTATATTCCACCCATCCTTTGCTTAATAAATATTTTCAGGATAATATGCAATATTATATAATTATATACTTATGTTTAAAAAAGCGGAGTGGAAAAAAGTTATCAGTATTGTAAAATGGAATTCAGATCTAATCCAGGTGACTGTTTCAATTCTTTCTAAGTTCCAGTGTTTAAACACCCCACCACAATATGCAAGCTTCTTATATATTTGGAGTGTACTGTCAGCCGTTAATATTGTAAAGGAACATCAAGAGATGTATCAACATGGTAGCAATTAAAATCATGGCGAATATACAGGTTATAAGACAACACATTCCACGACGTAGCCATACAGATCATAAACACACAATACATAATTTGTGGCTGTTAAGTTACTTTGTTATGAATTTTCATGCGATATAATTTTAAGACATCATTATGACATGGATTTAAGATAACACTGTAGGCGAAAGTTATTTTATATTAATTATATTTACAAAACAATACTAAATCCAAACAATACACCAACACATTATCTTAGTATATTTGGTCCACCCATTGCATTCAGGACTTCATCAAGGCGATTATAGATGGAGTCGACCAGCTTCTGTAAGCACACCCCGGTCGTCGTGACGTATAGTCTCACACACGTCGTAAGCGTTGGTCTCTATTGCTGCGCAGGTTCATTGCTCCCCCTCAATATCCCAATCACGTTTCATCATGGCCCAAAGCAGCTCAACGGACGATTATCGGCGATTCCAGGGTTATTGGCTAGTCGATGACTCCTGTAATTTCCTTAGTGGTGATCCTGGAGGTAGTCCTTCACTATGTTGTTGGTAAGGAAGGGACTGTTGTCATGAACCAGCCTGATAGTGTGGGGGGCTAAAACCGCTATAGCCCGACTGGAATCAGCATTGCCCAGGATGTTCACATACTGCTCACCAGTGAAACGGCTATTGATCTGGACCAGTTCACCTTGGCCCATGTGCCCACATCCACCCCCCAGAATGGCGTCAGACACTTACCACCACTGCGCGATGTTGTGGCCGCAGTAGTGTATGGGGGCCGCCAGACTGCTTTGCTTCGGCTCCCATTGACCTGAAATCATCACTTCATCGGTAAATATAATGGCTCCAGTATTCTTTCTATGTGGAAGGTGTCTCAATGCAAGCTGAGTCGACACCCTTGTGAGCAGGTGTTAGCTACCCTTTGTGAGCTGGAATATGGCAGTCGATCCTGGCTTATGAAGTCGGCGTCTCACGTCATGTGATGGCAGTTGAGGCCCCAGGATTTCGGTATGGAAGTTCTACTGATGTTCCCAGCTGAATATGCCGTTGCAGCTTGCCACGATCATGGCGCGTTCATCCTTGCCGATGTTACTTCGTGGCTCTCCGCTTCGAGGTGTTTCTGTCTCCACTGAGCCCCTCTTTTCCTCCCACCTGCGGAACCACCTCCTAATCATCTTGGTGCTCCTTTCCACTTCGACAGCATTGTTCGGCACAGCGTTCCCCGGCCTCCACACATCCTCCCGATGATTTGGCCTCGCTCAGCAATCACTGTCGACGAATTTGTCATCCTGCAGTGGTATCTAAAATGCAGAGTAATATTATGTTGTGGTAACTGATGCAGGATTATATATACTAGAATAAATTAGCTGCATTAGTAACACCTAGGTTAAGACATACCGGACATAACGATTTGCAAATCTTTTGATCAACTGCCCAAGAAACCTTCCTATTTCATATGTATTCATAGAACTGCAAGTGGATCCTCTCTCCCCAAAACCTCCAATTACCACCCCTGCGACTGTAGAGCAAACATTCGCCGATAATCATCATCATCATCAAGATTTAGTTTAACTATATCTTCACCACACCCATTTGAGTCTCTCTCCTAGGCTGGCCAGAGGGATTAGTTGAGATTTTGTTTCTATAATTTAGTGTTATAGATTTATCAAAAAGGTCAAAACTGAACTTAGGGAAAATTTTGGGGTCTCTGCTAAAATATCTACATTGTAGGGTTAGTGAAGCACATTGTTCATACCGATTATAAATAGGGCATTCAATGAGAATATGTTGACTGCGTTATTAGTGTTCGGCGGTTGGAGCATATAGGTGGGGGTCCATTAGGGGAAGACATGAGTTGGCCATGCGTCAATCGCGTATGCCCAATTCTTAGAAGATTTAGAATAGTTTCGTGATGTCGAGAGGATTGTTTTGATGATGACCAAGGGCGATAAAACTGATGATTTGATCATTTTTAGCTTATGACTTGAGTAACAGTTGGGTTGTTTGTAATTATTGTCATTGCGTGAGTAGCGATCACTGGCAACTCAGGGGTATATAAACTCAAGATGGCCAGGGAGAGCGTCCCCTGACGCTGATTCCCGTTTGTCTCCAGGTATGATCTGTGTTCCCTAGCCGTTCAGTTAATTCAGTCAATTGTAGTGAATATCAGTGTTCACTGTTCACCAGTGTTCATGATTTAACAGTTGAATTGTCATTCACCCAGTGTAGAAGTAATATAACGTAAATACGTCTGTCGTCTAGACAAGAGAGTTTATTGGTGTTGTCATGTTTCTCAGTCCCCTGACGCTGATTCCTGTTTGTCTCCTGATCCCATTGTGATTCTTGAATCGCTCTACCATCCAACAACGGCCTCGGATGTAGTAGATGGCCAGCCGGGATCATATATGAAAAGATGGCACCGATGCGGCCTGATTAATGTGCCCCACGACTTCGTTGGGCCAGACCCGCCATGTGTCTGGCTACCCCACAATAACAAAGGCCGCGAGCCCTAGTGTTCTGCCCTGGGTTACTCCTTGGAAGTGAATGTCCAGAGAGGGGTGTAACATGTATGTTAGGGATAATTAGTTGGAAATAATTATCCCATGTTGGGTAGTGGACCCCTGCATATACTAGGGTCATTGTTTACGTATATGTTGAATAATCTACAATGAGTGCCATGTATTGTACCACCAGTAATGTTGTGAGTAAGAGTAAAGAAGAAGGGACTGAGTTTGCACTAAGCCCAGGAGGTGAGCCTGGTAATTATATGATTAATACCATATCTTTCCCCATTGATTGCACATTAATAAACTTGTTTTTAGAGTCCTTTAGGTGTATTCCTTTCTCCCACAGTATTTTACCTTTATTTCCATCCAAGTGACCTGATACCAAAATTACCATACTCACGTGCCTAGACCCTCGACCATGCTACCAAAAGAATGACCATGCTACCAAAAGAATGTCCATGCTACCAAAAGAATGTCCATGCTACCAAAGAATAGGTGACGGAATTGAGTAAGAGTAAGAACTAAGAGAAGTAGGTAAGATGAGGGAGGTGTAGAAAACAGAGAGAACCATGCGTTATTTAAGAAAACGCTCTAATGATACCTACTGATAATGATAATTAATATGATTTTATTTGAACAGCGACGATGAATTGTTTCAGTGTTCGACATCTCTTTTAACCTTGGTAACAACTTGTGTATTCTCCGTGACTACCATTACTGGTAGTCAAGGAGAATTTATTACTGGTGTGCCCATCAGTCTCACCATTGTAGCCATGAACGGCAGAGATATGGTCGTTGAAGTGCTTTTATTTACCCGTTACACATCTTTCACCATGCTTAATAATATTAACTATCTTCATGACATTCTTATTGTTATCAGTGTTTGCGGAATTCACGATGTTATGTTCCACCTACACACAGCCTGTTACAAGACTAACCCCCACCTCCTCTATTCCCCCCCCACACACACTACAGTGGGCGACATCTGTTGGCCGACCATAGCATTTCCCCCAGTTGTTTCGAAACTTCAGACTCAAGGCTATTCGAATCCTCACTGTGGTTCGGTAGTGGACACGACTTTGGTGCACGATAGTACACCTGATTCTTATACCACGTACTATCGTGGACAAAAGTTCGCTCCCTGTGGTGGAACTGAGTCACGGGAATGAGTCTCCGAACTGACTTACCCTGACTGTGTGCTGTTTTGTCTCATTTGGGGTCGATACTGCTTCAGTTTTGGAGGGAGCGAACTTTTGTCCACGATAGTACATACAGTACAATATATTTATATAAGAAAACCACCTTTGTGAGTTTCCCTTCTTACCTCCATCCTTAGTGCGAGATCTACATGTGCATATGTATGTGAGCCATACAAAGAGAAAATAGACAAAGAGAAACTTGACAACTGGCATCAGTACGCTACACTCCTTGCTGTTATCAGCAATTCAGCATATACCTGGATCACGCGCACCTACAGTGATTTACTTGCATATATATATATATAAATCACTGTAGGTGCTGAAAAAGAAAATACGTAGTTCCCAAGCGCTTCCGTGTGTAGTGGATTTCTCCCCTACAAACGCTGTTTGTCACTGAGTAGCCGACCCCACGAATTCCCCAGTGTATGCCTCGTGGTCTAGGTCAATCAGCGCCGCCTTACATGACGGAGGTCAACTATTAAGCCACGCCTACCTCCGCTATAAAAGACCTGACCTCGTGGTGACCACAAGAGAAGATAAGATGGAAACTGATCACAATATACAACCTGAATCTGCTGAAGATATTGGATTAAAAGTTATCACTACAACAAAACCTGGAATCCCAACATCGAGACCAACAGGAGGGACAATAGCAAAAAACTGTGAAGGAGGGATATACAAGTGGACATATCAAGAAAAATCCCTAAGTGAAGATTACGTCTGGTCACTAATCACTACGGACAAACTAAAGATTACGACCAATGACTTTAAAATAGTAGACCCGTCAGAGTTTAGAAGAGTCAGAAGCGGGAAACAGGACGATAGGTCTCCACTCCAACTGCCTATCAGATATAAGAATAATGGACAATGGACGGAAACTGAGTAAGAACTTTAGACAGCTAACACAACAAGAAACTGGAGATAAGGTGCCTAAGTAATATATATCGAAAGAAATTGGCCTGACATTATACTAATAAACAGTCACGGTGAGACAGACAACAACAACATAAAACTCTTTAACTATTATGTAAACCAAAGAAATAAATCGGGCGAGAAAAATGACGGAGTAGCTATAGCGGTTAAAAGAAACTTAAAATTTAAACTAATCGATGACTTCCAGGATGAATTTCTAGCAATAAAAATAAATACAACTCAAGGAGCCGTAATTATTGCTACTACTTATCTGCCACCGAGACGACCCTACTTACCTATAGAAGACCTATTAAAATTGGCTAACAATAGTCACCCGATGTACATCTTAGGAGACTTTAACGCCAGACATAGGATTTTTGACAATACAAATAATAACGCCGTGGGAAACGCCCTTAATTAATTAATAAATCTAGGGAAAATCAATCATTTAGGTCCTAACTTTCCAACCTGGAGAAATCACAATACACAATCGACACCAGACAAAATTTTTACCAACAACAAAGCCTTTTTCAATTACCATATAATACAAGGACCTCTCACAGGCAGTGACCATCTGCCAATTATACTAACACTGTCAACAAGCCCCATACAGATACCAATAAAAAAGAGACTGAAAATTAGTAAAACAGACTGGGACAGCTTCAAAGACGACTTAGGTAATCACCACTCGATTAACCTACAAGGGAAAACAACAGAAGACATAGACTCAGAAATGGACAGACTGCACTCAGCAATAAAAACATCTATAACCAAACACACTCCTACTTCACACTTTAGAACATTACCCAACAACAGACTACCAGAAGAAGTTAAATTAATCCAGACCTATTACAATGAAATAAACAGGTATATGGAAGACACGGCAGTAACAGATGGCTATATACGACACAGACAGCACTACAGATAAAATTAAGAGACGCATGTAAGGAAGCAAACAATAAAAAATGGAATGATATTATAATGGCGGCTGACATGACTAAAGACACAAAAACATTTTGGACTTCCATAAACAAGATGATGGGGCACAACAAGCAAAAAACACCATACATTAAAGACCAAAATGGAACAAAACTGCACGAGGAAAATGAACAAGAGTCAGCATTCAAAAGGGAATGGGTAAAAGTCTTTAAAATATCAGATGAGGAAAATGAAGATTTTGATAGTGAACACGAAGAAAGGATAGTGTAGGGTTTCGTGATATTATGTTGTCTAGCACTCAGGATGGATGGAAACTCTAAGGTGGTTTTCTTATATAATATAAATTATATGAAAGACAGTCTGTTGCTGGAGATGCCGTGTGGTGAGGAGCTGCTCAGTAGACACGTTCGGTGAGTAGCGTGTTGAAGGAGGTAGATGTGCAGGAGCTTCGTTAGAGAAGATGTTGCCTGTTGCTGGCCTCCAGGTTGAATGAGAACGGGACAGCGAGGAGCTTGCTTGGAGGAGGTGTTGCGTGTTCAGGAACCGAGAGCAGAATGAATCTCAATGGAGAGACAGAGCTTATATACACAGCAGCCGTGAGTCACCCGTGAGTCACCCGTGGGAAACCTTGGTCTTTTGTCTCCGTTGCTAGGATACTGTGGCATCTGGTGACGCCCCCCCCCTGGGCCGCTCGTTTGGTTGCTAGGGAAGACGTAGCAGGTGGCATGCGGCTACCCAATTGTAGGGGAGACGTCCACTACAATACTCACCCTCCCCTCCCGGCGCGGCGGGAGGCTGGATGTTGTCGGGGTTGTGTCCCACACATAACACATACCGGGCAGGTGTACGTACGACTCGGCCGCTACGTGTAACAACTCCGTCTAGTGACACAAAACCTGTGGGAGAATTAGGAGGAGAAAGAGGGTTTGGGATTAGAGGAGGTTGTACAAGCAATGGTTGTTGCGCTCCTGCTGCTGCAGGGGCTGTGTCAGGAGGAGGGTCCATGGCAGGAGCAGGTTCTATGATGGATGCAGGTTCTATAACAGGAGGGAGGTCTATGACAGGAGCAGGTTCTATGACAGGAGGGAGGTCTATTACAGGTTCAGGTTCTATGACAGGAGGAGGGTCTATGACAGGAGCAGGTTCTACAGCAGGAACAGGGTGTACATGAGGGTGAAAAGAGGGTGCCCAGAAATGTCGTGGGCGTGGTGTTGCTGCCGGTGGTAACTGCGGGTAGACTGGTGCAGGCGTAGTATGTTGATGGTGCTGCTGGGCTGGGGGCCCGACGGGTAAGGTGGCCGGTTTGACTCGGTCTATGCTGACGGTGTCATGTCTGCCATTCCGGATAATTGTCAGGAACTTTGCTGAACGGGTAACCACCTGGAAGGGTCCATCGTACGGGCGTTGTAATGGGTTGCGGTGAGCATCATGCCTGACGAAAACATACTCGGCTGTGAGTAGTGCAGGAGGGATGTGTTCAGGGCGCCGAGGAGGCTGGCGTGGAGCAGTAGCTCTGAATGCAGAAACTGCTTGTCGTAGCTTTTGGAGTAAGTCGTGACGAACGGCTGGAGTGGCTCGGTTGGGATCAGGAGGAAGTGAGAAATCCCCGGGTAGCCGAAGGGGCTCGCCTAGTGTCAGATCTGCTGGGCTACAGTCCATATCCTCCTTGTGTGATGCACGGATGCCGAGGAGCACTAAGGAAAGCGCATCAGTCCAGCTGTAAGGGTCGTGCTGTGCCTTGAGTGCGTCCTTCAGCTGCCGGTGAAAACGCTCTACCATGCCGTTGGCTTGAGGGTGGTATGCTGTAGTGCGTTGTCTAGACGTGCTGAGGAACTGTAGGAGGTGCTGCCAGAGTTGTGACACAAACTGTACTCCTCGGTCAGTGATTACGGTTGCGGGGGGGCCAAAACGGGAAACCCAAGCGGACATGAAGGCGCGGACAGTAGTCTCTGCTGTAGCATTGGGCATGGGAATTGGTTCTGTCCACCTGGTGAAACGGTCGATGCAGGTGAAGATGTAGGTGCTACCATAGGATGATGGAAGAGGTCCCACGATGTCGAGGTGTACTACTTGAAAACGTCCTTTGGGAATAGGGAAGGCTTGTAAGGGGGCCTGTATGTGACGATGTATTTTGGAGGACTGGCAGGCCAGGCACTGGGCAGCCAATTTCTTAGTATCAGACTTGATGCCGGGCCAGACGACACGTTGCGTGAGGAGGCTCTGGGAGGCCCGCACACCCGGGTGGCTGAGACCATGGATGCGGTCGAAAACAGCGCGGCGGTGGACGTGAGGCACGAACGGTCTAGGCTGTCCACAGGATACGTCGCACCACAATTTTATCTTTGTGCCAGGAACAGGGAGTTCTTGGAGTGTGAGGCCTGAGGGGGATGTCTTGTATGCTGCCAGGTCTTCGTCTTTCTCTTGAGCCGCGGCTAGCTGCCCATAATCAATGGGTGGAGATGAGGGAAGAATGGTGGATATACAACGAGAGAGGGCGTCGGCGATCTCGTTGTGGCTGCCTTTAATGTGTTGGACGTCGCTGGAGAACTCCGAGATGTAAGCCAAGTGGCGCAGGGCACGAGGTGTATGTGACTGGGAAGCTGAAGCGAAGGCGTGGACGAGGGGCTTGTGATCAGTGAAGATGGTGAACTGACGGGCCTCGAGGAAGTGCTGGAAATGTTTGACAGCCAGGTATATGGCCAGGAGTTCTCGATCAAAGGTGCTGTACTTGAGGTGTGGTGGTTGAAGCCGTTGTGAGAAGAAAGCAACGGGCATGAGAATTCCGTTGATCTCCTGCTGTAAGACGGCGCCCACTGCAGTAGAAGAAGCGTCTGTTGTGAGAGTGGTCCGGGCGTTAGGTGCGGGGTGGGCAAGGAGGGTGAGGCGTGTAATGTGCTGTTTGATAGTGGTGAATGCCGTAATAGCCTCTTGAGTCCACACGAGAGACTTGTGAGACTTCTTTGGGCGTCCCTTGAGAAGGTCGTGTAGGGGGGCTAGGACGGTGGCAGTTTTGTCAATGAAGCGGTGGTAGTAGTTGACTAAACCCAGGAATTCTCGGAGTTTCTTCGCCGTTTCAGGTTTGGGGAACTCCCTAATCGCAGTATCTTCTGTGGTAGGGGTTGTATGCCACTGGGCGAGACCCTGTGACCGAGGAAATCGATGGCCGAGGTTCCAAAGACGCACTTAGCAGGATGAACTTTCATGTTGTTGTTGTGCAGGCGTTGGAGAAGGAGTTGTAGGTGGTGGCGGTGCTCGGCAGGCGTCGAAGATGCGACAAGGATGTCGTCAATGCAGACGGTGACAAAATCGAGGTCGCGAAGCATATGGTCCATGTACCTCTGGAAAGTCTGTGCTGCATTGCGTAAGCCAAAACTCATGAAAGTATACTCGAAGAGTCCAAACGGAGTGGTGATGGCTGTCTTCTGGGTATCTGCCGGTGCTACTGGGATCTGGTGGAAGGCACGCTCCAAGTCGATCTTCGAGAAGATAGTCTTGCCATGAAGTTTGTGGTGAAAGTCCTGGACATGCGGAATAGGGTACCTGTCAGGTTTGGTGACGAGATTCAGGGCTCTGTAGTCGCCACACACCCTCCACTCGCCGGGTGTTTGCTTAGGAACCATGTGAAGAGGCGATGCTCAGGGTCTCCTTGAAGGGCGAATGATGCCGTCTTGCAGTAGTTTGTTGAATTCTACTTTGGCTGTGTTCAGGAGCTCAGGGCGCAGGCGGAGAGGGCGTGAAAAGACTGGTGGTCCTTTGGTCTCGATGTGGTGGAAAATTCCCGATGTAGGTGGTGGGGGTAGGGAGACTCGGGGTGAGAAAAGCTCCTTGAATTCGTCGAGCAGGGAGGAGAACTCGTTGGAAGGCGCAAGACAGGTGATAGTGTCGGTGTGTCTGGCACGAGAACCCTGGATCTTGCGTGCTGTAGGCTCATGGATGAGGCATAGATGACTTAGTTTGACGCCGAGCTTGTGGAAGGTGAGGAAGTCGAAACCAAGGATGGGTTGAGACACGTCTGCTATCACGATGAACCAACGCAGAGTCTTGGGCAGACCGAGGTCTAAGGCGAGGGTGCGTACGCCTTAGGAGGCGATGGAGGTACCGTTGGCAGCGAACAGGTCATCAGAGGGTTGCTTTGACTTGTCTTGTAGTGAGGGAGGGATGAGGCTGACCGATGAACCTGTGTCGATGAGGAACTTCTTGCCGGAGGTGCGGTCGGTGACCTTTATGATAATACGCGCCTGGAGGGGCCGGAGGCTGGCGTCTGTACTGGGCTGTTGCGTTTCGAATAGGTGCAGCGGGATCACAGTTCAGGCATTGCGGCGAAAGTCTGGTGATACCAGCAGAGAATGTGCTGTTGTTGTGCTGGGGGCTGGCTGCTGTGCATGGAACTTGTAGGGGCGTGGTCTGTGTGAGTCCAGAACTGGCGCAGCAGCGGGTGGGTATGGAGGAGCAAGAACTGCTCAATTGGCCTTCCATCCTGTGGTTCAAAGTTTGCAACAGGTCCTTGATGTCTTGTGAGGTATTGCTCAGCTGAGGGGTGTTGACCCAACACAAGTTCGGTGGTAGTACTGGTGTGACACGTGGTGGCAAGGGGTGCAGCAGCCGCACTCTCGTTGAAAATTCTGTCTGCAGCGGTTGCATATAGTTCTGGTGTCGTGGAGTAATCTACTCGCGGACAGGATATTTAGCATTACTTCTGTGGGTAGCTTTTGTGCGTGAAGCTGGCGCAGGATAAGTCAGGGAGTCTGTCTGTGTGACGGGGTAGCCGACATCTCCTCCCAGAACGTCCGGGGTTGAGTTCGAGGAGATAGAGGGATAGGTCTTGCAGGAGATTAGAGGCTGGTCTGTTGATAGCAGCGTCTTCGAGGCATCCCGCAGAATAGCGGTACTTTTGCTCATCAGTCGCTTGTGAGCCGACGAGGGCTGCTTCCACATGATCTAGCCAGTCCTCGACGTTGTGGTTGAAAGTCGGCAGAGAGATCCGTCCGTCCTCCATCCCGTGTGAGTGCTTTTTTCCGGGGGTCACCATTTGTAGGGTTTCGTGATATTATGTTGTCTAGCACTCAGGATGGATGGAAACTCTAAGGTGGTTTTCTTATATAATGTAAATTATATGGTAGACAGTCTGGTGCTGGAGATGCCGTGTGGTGAGGAGCTGCTCAGTAGACACGTTCGGTGAGTAGCGTGTTGAAGGAGGTAGATGTGCAGGAGCTTCGTTCGAGAAGATGTTGCCTGTTGCTGGCCTCCAGGTTGAATGAGAACGGGACAGCGAGGAGCTTGCTTGGAGGAGGTGTTGCGTGTTCAGGAACCGAGAGCAGAATGAATCTCAATGGAGAGACAGAGCTTATATACACAGCAGCCGTGAGTCACCCGTGAGTCACCCGTGGGAAACCCCGGTCTTTTGACTCCGTTGCTAGGATACTGTGGCATCTGGTGACGCCCCCCCCTGGGCCGCTCGTTTGGTTGCTAGGGAAGACGTAGCAGGTGGCATGCGGCTACGCAGTTGTAGGGGAGACGTCCACTAAAATAGAAGACGAAATGGGAAGACATATACATAGAATCACCCCAAAGCAATATATAGACTATAACTTATTACCTAATATTCAAATAATAACCATGGGAGAAATGATGCACTGTCTGAGGAAGTTTAAGGAAAAAGCCCCCGGGCTCACAGGTATTACACGAAATATGATCATGAATCTACCTGAAAACATCTTAAAAACACTATTAAACATTTATAACGCATGCTTAATAACCGGTTACTTTCCAGACAAACTAAAATATGCTAAAATGATATTTATTCCCAAGGAGGGTAAGGACAATAAGGAAATATTAAACTACAGGCCAATATCTTTATTAGAAATTACCGGGAAACTATTGGAAAAAATTTTAAATTCAAGACTTATAACCTTTTTAACACAACATGGGAAAACTAACAATAGACAACATGGATTTATGCCCAATAGAAATACCCTAACTGCAATAGCTACAATAACGGAAATAATTGCAATAGAAAAAAGCAAGAGTAACCAGATCAATATAATTTTAAGGGACGTTTGTAGGGGTATTGAGATATTAATGTTGTCTAGCACTCAGGATGGAAGGAAACTCTAATGTGGTTTTCTTGTATAATATATAAGTTATATGATAGACAGTCTGGTGCTGGAGATGCCGTGTGGTGGGGAGCTGCTCAGTAGAAGACGTTCGGTGAGTAGCTTGTTGAAGGAGGTAGATGTGCAGGAGCTTCGTTAGAGAAGATGTTGCCTGTTGCTGGCCTCCTAGTTGAATAAATGTAACAGCTAGGAGCTTGCTGGAGGAGATGTTGCTTGTTCAGGAAAATGGGCAGAATGAGAGTTGGTTGGTGAGGAAGCTCAGAAGGACAGCTGGTGGGTCGCCATGCTCGCTGGCGGGAGCGAGGACCGCCAGGCAGGCGAGGAGATGCGAGGGAGCCAGGCAGCGGCGGAGGAGGAGATGTTGCTTGTTCAAGAAGATTGGTCAGACTGAATCTCAATGGAGAGACAGAGCTTATATACCCAGCAGCCTCTATGAGTCATGTTGGGAAAACCCGAGAAGTCGCCGGCCTTTTGGCTCGGTTGCTAGGATACGGCGGGCATTGGAATGCGGATACGCTTGGTTGCTAGGGAAGACGGTAGCAGGTGGTGTGCAGCTACGCAGTTTGTAGGGGAGACGTCCACTACAATACTCCCCCTTCCCTCCAGGCGGTGTAGGAGACTTGTTGATTGTAGAGTTGCTTAGCACATGTGAGGCAGACCGGGCAGTGCATGCCTCATGTGAGACAACGGCGATGGCGTGATGAGCGGATCGCTGAAATACAACTGTCTAGATACACACTATCTGTGGGAGAAGGGAGAAAAAGGGTGTGTGGAGGCGATGAATGTTGTGCGTCCCTCACGACAGGTACAGGGTCGTCAGATGCGCCTGCTGGGGTGTGTGTGGGCCTGGGTCATGAGCAGGGACTGCGTCAGCAGAAGCGGATTAGGGCTCGTCACAGCAGCTGGGTCCACGACAGCAGCAGGGTGCGGGACATTAGCAGGGAGTAGCTGAGGGAGAAAAGAGGGGGTGTGGAGGCAATGGATGTTGTGTGCTTCCCTCACGGCAGGTACTGCTGGGCCGGGGTCGGCGTCTGAGGCAGGACGGGTGTGCTGGGGTCGTCAGAATGTGGTGCGTGGGGCAGGAAGAGGAGCCGGTGTCTGCTTGAAGACTGGGAGCGTGATCAGTGTCTCCTCCATCCTGTGTGAGTGCTAATCTCCGGGAGTCACCATTGTCGGGGTATCGAGATATTAATGTTGTCTAGCACTCAGGATGGAAGGAAACTTTAATGTGGTTTTCTTGTATAATGTATAAGTTATATGATAGACAGTCTGGTGCTGGAGATGCCGTGTGGTGGGGAGCTGCTCAGTAGAAGACGTTCGGTGAGTAGCGTGTTGAAGGAGGTAGATGTGCAGGAGCTTCGTTAGAGAAGATGTTGCCTGTTGCTGGCCTCCTGGTTGAATAAATGTAACAGCTAGTTGCTTGCTGGAGGAGATGTTGCTTGTTCAGGAAAATGGGCAGAATGAGAGTTGGTTGGTGAGGAAGCTCAGAAGGACAGCTGGTGGGTCGCCATGCTCGCTGGCGGGAGCGAGGACCGCCAGGCAGGCGAGGAGATGCGAGGGAGCCAGGCAGCGGCGGAGGAGGAGGTGTTGCTTGTTCAAGAAGATTGGTCAGACTGAATCTCAATGGAGAGACAGAGCTTATATACCCAGCAGCCGCTATGAGTCATGTTGGGAAAACCCGAGAAGTCGCCGATCTTTTGGCTCGGTTGCTAGGATACGGCGGGCATTGGAATGCGGATACGCTTGGTTGCTAGGGAAGACGGTAGCAGGTGGTGTGCAGCTACGCAGTTTGTAGGGGAGACGTCCACTACACGTTTCTAAGGCTTTTGATAAAGTTTGGCATTTAGGCTTAAAATATAAAATATTAAAACTGGGACTTAACGAATACTTGCTAAGAATATTGTGTAACTATTTAGATGATAGGAGAGCACAAATTCAAATTGGAAACTTTATGGGAACTATGTTTAATCTTGAGAGTGGAGTACCTCAAGGAGGATGCCTTTCTCCAACACTATATACAATTTATACCTCAGACACACCTCAACCTACCCCCTTTAGCGAATATGCAATGTTTGCTGATGATATTACTCAAATAGTATCATACCAAGGAAAATCAACCCAATTTATGGCACTCTACACGGTAAGAGCGATAAAAAATATAAATGATTTTGAGAAAAAATGGAAAATCAGGACAAATAAGAACAAATTCAAGATAATACCAATAGCCAAGATCAAAACAAGTCCAGTAATAGTCGACCAGGAACTATACCCATACGACACTGAAGGCAGGATGCTTGGACTAAAACTAACAAAAAGAGGATATATAACATACTTAAAAGATAAAGAACGACAGGCAAGAATAAGATTATCAAAAATAAAACGCTTTAAGAACCTTAGCATTAATAACAAAAGAAAGATTTATATTGCCCTTGTCAAATCAATTATGGACTACCCACCCATCCCATTGAACACCCTTAGTAAAACGAGCATTAAAAGGTTACAAACAGTACAAAATATAGCCCTCAGACTTATATATAACATAAAATACACAGACCACATTAACAATGAACAGCTACACAAGAGAGCAAACCTCTTAGCAATCAATGTATTTGGAAAAAAGTGACTGAACTTAACACAGAAACATATCAAAACTGGATAAATATTGCAACCATCTCCAAGAGAGAGAGATAATGACACAGTCCACCTAAGAACCTGGCAGGCTCTCCATACAGGTAATTTTAGACTAATATAACTAACATTTAACATTGAACTAACATCTTGAAAAAAAAAAAAAAAAAAATGTGACTACCTTCCCACAGGACCTGGGCGGCTACTAACTCCATCGAAAAAAAAATAATAATAATGTGATTACCTCCCCAGCTACATCAGCCAGGAAGAAGTAATTGAACCACCTCCTACCCCAATATACACATATACACATAAAACATTAATAGAGAAAATAAAGATGAGAGTGACCTACCAGCTCCACTAAGAACCTGGCAGGCCTCCATACAGTGTACCCTTTAGACTAACACAACTAACACTTAATAAACACTCAGAAAAAGTAGACTACCCTCCCAGTTACACAAGGACCTAAGCGGCCTACCTAACTCCAACAATAATAAAAATAATAATAAGCATTATATAAATACAGTACAGTAAACCAATATTAATACAAAGGTCTGACGACCCAAGGAGCAGAACAAAGATAAAACACCAATAGGAAAGATGAAGCGATCTGGTTGAGCCCAGATTCTTTCTACTCCTACTGTATTTCAGTTTCACCACTTTTCCTTCAACCCCAATAATCTTCTTTCACCTCATAACTAAAGACCTTGCACCGTACCGACCACCCTCTTTTCTACCTACACCAACCAGCCAGCAACACCTCCTCCTCCTCCGCCTGCCTGGCGGTCCTCGCTCCCGCCAGAGAGCATGGCGACCCACAAGCTGGTCCTCCTCTGAGCATCCTCACCAACCAGCTCTCTCTTCTTCTAGCTAGAGCTGCAGCAAGCAACACCTTGTAGTGGACGTCTCCCCTACAACTGCGCGACGCATTCCAATGTGCCGCCTCCCCTAGCAACCAAGCGAGAGCTGTCCCCAGATATCAGATCTTAGCAACGGAACTAGTCACGGCTACTGGTTTTCCCACCATGACTCATAGCGGCTGCTGGGGTATATAAGCTCTGTCTCTCCATTGAGATTCATTCTGACCAATCTTCTTGAACAAGCAACACTCTCCGCTCGCTGCCTGGCAGCCTCGCTTCTTCGCCTGCCTGGCGGTCTGCCCGCCAGCGAGCATGGCGACCCACCAGCTGTCCTTCTGAGCTTCCTCACCAACCAACTCTCATTCTGCACCTCCAGCACCAGACTGTCTATCATATAACATATATTATACAAGAAAACCACATTAGAGTTTCCTTCCATCCTGAGTGCTAGACCACATTAATATCTCAAAACCCCTACAACCTCCTCCTCCGCTGCCTGGCGGCCCTCGCCTCCCCGGCAAGAGCATGGCGACCCTAAGCTGGTCCTCTCTGAGCATCCTCACCAACCAGCTCTCTCTACATCACGCTTGTAACCACGCTGCCACTTCCCAGCACCAAGCTGCATTGTACATCCAATACAACATGTATGCAGAGAGCACATCGTGATTTTTTAGTCTCGAACCAAACATCCTATACCCCACAAATGTTGACCCCCAGAGATTCGCACTCACACAGGATGGAGGAGAAACAGATCACGCTCCCAGTCTTCAAGCATCATGGAAGACTGGCTTATCCACCCAGAAGCAGCTCTCATCGGCTCTACAGCTACTGTCTCTAAGCCACAGGTTAGACACCTTAGAGCAGCTCTGCTACTCTAAGCAGACAGCCGCTCCTCTTCCTGCCCCAAGCACCACGTCCTACTGACCCCAGCTCACCCGTCCTGCCTCAGACGCCGCCCCCGGCCCAGCAGTATCCCCTGCCGCTCCTGATGCAGCCCCTGCTCCCGATGCCGGCCCATGCACCTGAGTGCGGACCCACACACCCCTCTTTTCTCCCTCAGGTACCCCCTGCTACTGTCCTGCACCCTGCTGCTGTCAGACCCAGCTGCTGTCACGAGCCCTCATCGGCTTCTGCTGACGCAGCCTCTGCTCCTGACCCAGGCCCACACACCTCAGCAGGCGCATCTGACGACTCTGTACCTGCCGTGAGGGAAGCACAACATTCATCGCCCCACACACCCTTTTTCTCCCTCTCTACTCCCACAGATATTGTGTATCTAGACAGTTGTCTCTCTAGCGGCCGGCTCATCCACGCCATCGCCGTTATGGCTCACATGTGGCATGCACCCCTGCAGACAACAAGTCTCCTACACCGCCTGGAGGGAAGAGAGTATTGCAGTGATTTCTCCCTACAAACGCTGTTTGTCGCTGAGTAGCCGACCCCACGAATTCCCCCAGTGTATGCCTCGTGGTCTGGGTCAACCAGCCGCCATACATCACGGAGGTCAACTGCTAGCCACGCCTGCCTCCGCTATTTAAGACCTGACCTCGTGGTGACCTCTTCTTCTAGCTACAGCCGCAGAGCTACACCACCTCCTCCGCGCTGCCTGGCGGCCCTCGCTCCCCCGCCGGCGAGCATGGCGACTCACAAGCCGTCCTCCTCTGAGCATCCTCACCAACCAGCCTCTCTACACCACGCTTGTAACCACGCTGCCACTTCCAGCACCAAGCTGCATTGTACATCCAATACAACATGTATACAGTACGTATAGAGGTACAGGTCATGCCCTTGAGTTTGCTACACCCCCCAGTGCCCCCACAAAAAAATACATATTGCATAATGACTCACTTATATATATATATATATATATATATCAAATAGTTTGTGTACCATTATAATATTACTGTACTTTCACATACTCAAATATAGTATGCTTTAAATACACCCCCGTGCCCCCACAAAAATACATATTGCACAATGACTCACTCTTATATATATATATATATATATATCAAATAGTTTGTGTACCATTATAATATTACTGTACTTTCACATACTCAAATATAGTATGCTTTAAATACACACCAAACATACTTAAACTTTATAAGTAACAGTTAAACAAAAAGCAAAACGACATATAGGATAGGGAAAAAAGTAAAAAAGTGTAAAAAATTAGGACCATCTTTATTTTTGAAATGAAAACTACAACTTTCTACAAAGTAACTTTTCTTGTTTTTTTGTTGGCAAATTCTTCAATGACATTGTCAAAAACTATTTCATCTGTCAATTGTCGCTCTATAGACAGTATGGCAAGATTTCTCAACCGCAAGGTGCTCATAGTAGATCTTAAGTAATTCTTGATCAGTTTTAGTTTCGAAAACTCCTCTCACAGGTAGCAACACTAACAGCAATTGTGAGGAAAATCCTCAGCATTATTACTATATTTGGAACCGAGTTCCCAAGGTTATACTTTTGAATAAACTGCAAAAGTTCAAGGGGGCCTTCTTTCCACGTCTGTATTCTGTCTTTAATAGTTATAGCAGCAACAGCAACAAAATGCTGAAGTCTTTTTCTCTCAACGAGGAACTCCTCTTTATCAATGTCGTCGTGATCGTGATCTATTTGACACTCATATTTATCATCCAAAAGATTCAATAGGGTAAGGAAGGCATATTTCTCAGCAAGTTCATGAAGCTGTTGAAATCTCAAAGTTGTTTCTTGGATCACTCTGTCCAGCGAAGAAAACATTTCTCTCCTCAATTCAATGTCGTATGGCAATTCAGCATCTCGTGATCCTTCACCAAACATTTGTTTCTTCTTTTTGGGTCGACGCTGACGCTCCATGACTATCCCCAGATCATTGCAAATTTCTTTGGCATAGTTAACTCCATTACTCACTTGCTTGTCCCTGTTTTCAACTAGAAATGTTTCTAATGCCCTGAGTTTTATATCACATTGTTGTATGTTCAAGCCCTTGGTTTGGAGGTAAGTCTGTGTGTCGTTAATTTCTAGAAGGACGGGTCCCCACAGGCCAAGAAAGCACAAAAAGGAAAATGATTGCAACGCACCAAGTAGAACACCAGCATCTGCCCTGGTAGCTGTATTTTCTTCTTCACCAGTTAACTTTTCTAGGGCACTTAAGATTTTTGAGAAATGTTTCTTTACAACACTTACAGCTTCTCCCCTCGCACTCCACCGAGTTTCTATTATGCGCTTGACACTTCGACCAGTGACTGAAGTTAGAACATCCCAGCGATGGGTTGATGAAGAAAAAAATACAAACAAACGTTCCACACATCCAAAAAAGGTAACAGAATTCACAGCAACAGAAGCTGCATGAACACCCGCCAAATTCAGCGAGTGATTTGTACAAGCGATAAATTCTGCTTTTTTATTAATTTCCTTGATACGTTTCTGAACACCAGTATGAACACCAGCCATCACCGCAGCATTATCATATGCTTGCCCTCTACAATTTTGAATATCAATTCCGTCTTTCTCTAATTTTTCCAAAATCATCATTGAAATATTCTCGGCGGTTTTACCTTTTGTTTCAATGAAATCGACAAATGATTCCACAACCTTCACTTTATCTCCATCGATCATAACATAGCTTAAAACTTGGCTCGTTTGATCCTGATGTGAAATATCAGGAGTGCTGTCGAATATCATGGAAAAGTACTTTGCTTCTTTTACTTGCTTGATGACTTTGCTTCTTACGTTTTCTCCCAAAATTTCTATAAACTCGTTCTGAATAGTAGGAGACAGATAGGAAGTAGCAAACTTGTTTCCCAGCTGGATTCTTAGATGATGTTCACGTAGCACTGGATCATATTTCGCCAACAAATCAACTAGCTCTAAAAAATTTCCTCTATTTTCCGTTGCTTCAGTCTCGTTTCTCTCATAATTCATTCCTTCTCGGTGGCCTCGTAAAGCCAAATTCTGTTTAGCTATGAATCTAATAATATCAAGCAATCTTGAAAGGATTTCCTTCCACTTTTTCACTTGGCTTTCAACAACTTCTTGTTCTTTTTTATCAATTGTTGCTCCACGAGCAATCCTAATTTCCAACTCCTTCCATTGTGTGAAATTCCGAACGTGAGTTACTTCTGTCTGAAAACAGTTTGCAACAAAAGCAGTAAAGAGGATTAACTTGCCGCCGATACAAAGGGATGGATTAACGTCTCCAGTAGCTGCAGATATGGGTGATGAGCAGACCCAAAAGTGCCGCCCCCCAAAAGTGCCGCCCGGGGCGGACCGCCCCCCCCGCCCCCCCCTAGCTACGCTAGTGCATGTATACAGAAAGCCCATTGTGAGTTTCCTTTCTCCATCCCATCCTGAGTGTGAACCCAAACAACCCATACTCCACACGTGTAATTCACATCTTCAGGGGTGAGTACAGACTAAGGAGAAGTAGGAAAGGTGTATATATACAGAGGAGGGTGAGATCAGGTCCACAATGGTCAGGTATTAGATAATGACCCTACTAATCTTTAAAAAGCACCGCAACGGTCGGTAGTCAGGTCAGAGGGTAAGGTGACCCAACCTTCTCACGTGGTTTGTAAGCAGATAGAAACATGAATGTTGTAGCATTGTGTAGACGAATTCATAGATTTTTTCATGCATATTTTAAGCTGCAAAAAACTGTATGTTTGTACCTAGCATATGTTTTGTGTAATAAATGTTTGTAATCAGGGAAAGACTTTATGCTCACCCTGTGTATATATATATATATATATATATATATATATATATATATATATATATATATATATATATATATATATATATATATATCCACATACCTACACATATATATCTATATAACTATACAGTACTGTATATCCAAGTAGCTTTGAGACGCACTTCCTTATATATATTTTCCTTGAAATTAACCAAGGAATCCAAAGTGTCCCTAAATTTTCCGTTTTCTACATAGTAAACAATCATCCCTTGGACACCTGAAACAGTTTTATTGACTTTATGTGATATACATACAGTATATCCTATATTAACAGCTGGAATCGAATCATAAAGTATGGTAAAGAATATTTGTAATAAGTTATATATGTAACAGTTTAAAACAATAATTCAATATAGTTCTAATATTCTGCCACAAAATGTAATATTTTTTGCTCTATGCGTTACAAAATTAAGAAATATTATGCAATATCATCGACATGTTCAGAGTTATTTAATATGGTAACCTAAAGTCAAATATTCATATATCTTCAATTTTTAATAAATATTTGGACACTTCACCCTCAGTACACACACTGTGTTGCGTGAGATTAGTGTTATTGTTGAGAGCAAATTTTTCCATAAACTTCCAGTAATATAAAAGGTATGGTTGGTTTGATTTTATCACGATGTTTAATGAGATATGCAAAGTTATTATAAAATATCGCGAATTCAGCTGCCTCCCTAAAGCTGGTAATGCTGTACAGATGTAGCTACTTCAAGTTTATAAGATAGTAATTCGTCCTAACTTGGTGTACTGCTCTCATATCTAGGGTGGTTCTTCTTATGCCAAACTGTTATGTAGGGTGGAATCAAAGGCATTTCGTCTTATTAACTCTTCTCCTTTATATAGCTGGAATGAAGTCAAATAATGGTAAAGTGTCTTAACGAATGTATATATCGTCAAGACCAACATATGTGGCATTATGGTAACTCGTCCCTTATCCCAAAGACAAAGAAGAGACTGCCAATAAGGTAAGAAATAAGTGATTCCTTCATATGGTCAGAGTCAGTTAGGTTAGGTTAGGCTTGGTTAGGTTAGGTTAGGTTAGGCTTGTTTTATGTTTTTCTTGTGTTTTTTGTGTGTTTTGTATTCGCTTAGCCATTATTTTTTTCAGAAAACGCCCCACGAAAGAAATTGATAAAAAAACCCGGCCAATTTCCAACGGAAATGAAGGTCATAATCGGTCTAAACACATAAAAACACTAGAATTGTTTTTTTTTTTTACTTTCTAACAGAGTTGGGTGCGCTTATGCAAATTTACCCTAATTTGGGTAGTATTTGACAACCATGTCCCGCCCTCAACACAACTTCAAATTTCGGTAAATTTTTACTTGTTGCCACTAATCGAAATTGAAGTTGAAACGGTTTTTCTGGTGGTTTTGGATGTGTTATGAACGAATTTGGCCTATTTATACTTTATGAGATAAGTCCCCCTTCCATCTCAGAATCTAGAGATTTGCTATAAAAATTAAAGTAAAAAGTGTTCAGAACACATTAACAACCATCGGATAAACATAGTTTTGAACCTAACCTAACCTATATATTGCTTATACGAGGTCCGACACAAAAATAACGAGACTGACCCTATAACTCGAAAGGCAGAGAAACCGTGAAATATGTTGACCGCCCTGGCCGTCCACGCACAGCAGTTACCGATGACATTGAAAAAGTGCCAGGTGTGATTAGAAAAAAATGTAGGTTGGGAGTTTGAGCGATAGCTGAGAAAGTTAATTTAGACAGGGAAAGTGTTCGATGCATTTTCACTGAAGAATTGAACATGACAAAGGTTTGTGCAAAAATGGTTCCAAAAATGCTGTCAAATAACACTGTCAAATAACAATGCGCCACTCCACAACATTTTGTCTGTGAAGCAGTTTTTAGCCAATAAAAGCATCACTGTGCTTTTGCACCCACCCTATTCGCCAGACCTGGCTCCCTTAGTCTTCTACCTCTTCCCAAAGATCAAGTCCGTGCTCAAAAGAACCAATTTTTGTTGGTAGAAGAGGTGAAAGCAAACACGACGGAGCTCAACAGCCTTACAGCTGTGTGTCAACTCAGAAGGGAACTACTTTGAAGGCGATCACAGTTGATTTTCTAAATTTGGTAAATAAAAAGTGTTACAGTATCAGTCTCGCTTTTTTGTGTGTTGGACCTTGTATATATCCATTGAAGAAAAGTTCGTGAATATTCATCCAATGGCTGTCTGCAAGTTTCCAATTTTCAATATTACAGACACAAAGACTATAAAAACAAATATACAACTTTATATCATTTCTGGTGCAAATCAGTATTAACGGAGTTTCTCAAATTTCTAGGCACAAATTTCTGTACCCGCCATGTTACCAGGGTCACTTGTTTCATCCTCTCCTCCTCCTCGTTGTGTCATGGTCTCATCCTCTCCTCCTCCTCTTTGTGTCATGATAACCAGTGATTTTCAAGTATCGTGTCAGGTGTCTTGGCTGGCCAATCATGTGAAAAGTTCTTTCTCCCTTATCTAGCTGTTGTTCAGTGAGTTTATCAGAACAATAGTGAGGCAATCCAAATATTACAAGATCACAGTGTCCTACCAACATCAAGAGTGTGTCCTAAGTGTGGAAATTGTTTACTTTTAAGAAAAGAAGGAAATTCTTTTGTCTTTAACCATAAGCGTACTGACAAGAAGTCAAAGCGAATTATTAGATGTGCTTTTCAGGTCAGTTTATTTAAGGACACTTGCGTTCAGGCATCAGGAAGGAGCACTCTTATAAATATTTGGCTTGATATTTATTTCAGTCTGATTTTAAAAATCAAGAAACCAACCTCCACCACTACCTTCTCCAGATCACCCAGCTGTATCCTCCACCACGGTAGCAGGTAAGCTCCCAAAAAATGTTTAGGTTTGGTTTGATTTGGTTTTATGGTGTGTTTTACTCAAATTTGACCGCCATTTTGGTGGAAACTAGCAGGTTTGGTTACAAATTATTATTATTTTTTTTAAACCACTGATTTGCACCGGAAATGAAGGTCAAATTTTAGTAAAACACACTAAAATAATACAAAAATATATACGTATATATTTATCAAAACCTGAGGACAGCCAATGGAAGAATATTTATCGAAGTAATTTTTCATAAGTTTTTGGTTTGATACAACCAGTAGTCATGCTTTTTTTTTGCCGCAAAATTACTGAAATGCACCTTACCCTAACGTAACCTTACCTAACCTACCTTTACTTAACCTAATCTTTACCTTACCTAATCTTTACCTAACCTAATCTTTACCTAACCTAATCTTTACCTAACCTAACTTTACCTAACCTAATCTTTACCTAACCTAATCTTTACCTAACCTAATCTTTACCTAACCTAACTTTACTTAACCTAATCTTTACCTAACCTACTGTAATCTTTACCTAACCTAACCTTTACCTAACTGGTAATTTTTCAGAACTAACCCGCAGGCGAAATTGAGCGAAAACGAATATATAAACGCCGGATTTTCGCTGTTTTTTTATAGTGGACACTATTTTAGTTTGTGCAAATGTGTTAAAAAAATGGATACAGTCGGCCCTTAACATACTCGGGTTTAGCATACACGGATTTGCAAATACGCGGATTGCCCCGCCGGAGAAATATTCTGTACATTGAAGTAATTGAAGTACATTCACATCGCGTGCGGCACCGCACACTGCCCACCACCCCCCCCCCACACACACACACGCACATCGCTCGTCACGCCACCCTGCGCTGTAACCACTCTTGTGTTGACATCAGCATTGTAGGTCGACCATTAATTTTTTTTACCAAAAAATCGTTAATTTACGATATTCCTTGTTTATAGGTCGACCCAAGTTTTTGAGGGTATTGGAACAACAAAACCTTCAGTAAAAACACTCTACGTCCTATAAACTGAGGCTCACCGTGCCTGAAACACCAAGTGCCGAAGGCAAATTGTTTTCCATTTATTATTATGACATTTTACGCTGAAACGCGGGCAGTTTCAACAGAAATATTGTATATTTCCATTCAAGTATTTATTCAAGTCAATTAGGAGGGAATATTATTGTAATACAACAGTTTTTTAACTGAAAACCATTCGAAAAGCGATTACGGTAACATCTTTTGAACGAAAGAAAGCGAAAGTCATTGCTTTCGTCACGATTTTATCCCACTTTCCACTGTAATACGTACGTCATTTCAGCAAAAATATTATATTTCCGTGAATGTATTATATCAAGCACAGTATGAATAGAATATCACTAATATAACAGTATTTTAACCGAAAACTATTAAAAAACGAGTAACATATCTTGAACATCGGAAGGTTAGGTAAAGTCTTTTGTTTTCATGTAGTTTATCCTAATTTACATTGAAATACATTACGTTTCAGCAAAACTACTATTTATTTCTGAGAATATGGAAATGTAATATTTTTGCTGAAATGACGTACGTATTACTGTGGAAAGTGGGATAAAATCGTGACGAAAGCAATGACTTTTGCTTTCTTTCGTTCAAAAGATGTTACCTTAATCACTTTTCGAATGGTTTTCAGTTAAAAAACTGTTGTACAGTATTACAATAATATTCTATCCTAATTCACTTGTGATGTAACAGTTTTTTAACTGAAAACGATTAAAGAAACACGTGTACCGTCTAGGTGATACGGCAGAGCCCTGGTCACGGAGGCTTTGTTTTTGCATCGGCCCTTCTTAAGCAGCCTTTAATTTTAGTGTACGTTGAAATTGTGTTTACCGGTATATTCTTATTTTCTTGCTTCTTATTTTCCAGAAATATGACAAGTTTGTATATAATACAATGTTATGGTACTTTTAATTTACAAGTATTCATTTTTAAAAATACAGAAGACACCAAACAAATACCAGTACGGATATTTGCGTGACTCTCCCGCCAAAAAACCAAACAGCTGGTACTCTCTCCCTCAGCCCTACCAAAAATAGCCCAACGACATCTTTCTTGTTTATTCTCTTCCACTTTCTCACTTTAACTGGTATTTTCTACTTCATATTGCCTACATCAGATAAACTACAGTACAGTGGTCCCTCGGTTAATGAGCGCCTCGGTTAACGAGATTTCGGTTGACGAGTTAACAAGTTTCTTACGAACTGACCTGAACATGTTTTCGCTTGCACTTGGCGGTCAACCAGCTGTAGTATTAGTCCGCCAATACAGTAATTGGTTCTAGGGCTTAAATTCCTTACTATTTTAGTAAATATCAAGAAGTTTATATTATTCAATAATTTTAAAAGTTTAATATTAAATTTGTTAGTCATTTTAACAATTATTGAACATAATTGAAGGTAAGGTCACTAGTTTCATGCGCGCCATCCAGCCTGCCAACACACCATACAGGCATTAGTCTCTCTCTGTTTTCAGTGCAGGTAACATCTTGCTTGAGACTCTCTTCAACTAAACGCTTTTTTTCTGTGTTTCCAAGCAAATTATTGGTTATTTTGAATTTTTTTTTACATATTGACAATATATAGCGCAGTGCAGTGTTATTTTAAAGAAAATAATCTTGAATTACACCAAGTTTAAACTTAAAATATCACATGTTGAGATTTTTTGAATGCAGCATGGGGCCTAAGAGATCAAGAAAAGCTATTTCAATCCAAACCAAGCAGGAAATTATAAAAAAAAAAACATGAAGAAGGCATTAGAACAAATGCGCTACGCACAGAATATGACATGTCGATATCAACTGTGTCGACAATTCTTGCACAGAAAGAAAAATTTAAAGAAGTGAAAGTGAGAGACAAATCTACCAGAGTGTTTAAAAGTAGATCCCTAATTGCAGAAACAGAGAGGTTACTTATCATCTGGATTAGGGAAAAACAGATGAAAGGTAATTCAGTTTCTACTGAATTTATTTGTGAAAGAGCCAGGGAGATTTACGAACATTTAAAGACAGATCAACCAGGTTCTTCAGGCACAGAATATGAAGATTTTAGGGCCAGCAAAGGCTGGTTCGAAAAATTTAAAAAAAGAAGTGACATTTTTAGTGTAGTTCGGCATGGTGAGGCTGCTAGTGCTGATCAGGAAGGGGCAGCAAAGTTTTTAGTGGAATTAAAGAACTGGTGGATGAAGAAAATTATCTTCCACAGCAAGTGTTCAATGTGGACGAAACTGGGCTGTTTTGGAAAAAGATGCCCAAGAGAACATTCATCACCAGAGATGAAGCCTCTTTACCTGGGCATAAACCCATGAAAGACCTTCTCACTCTATTGCTTGGTGCCAATGCTTCAGGGGATTTCCGACTGAAGCCTATGCTTGTCTACCATTCTGAAAACCCCAGGGTGTTCAAACAACAAAAAGTGGGAAGAGGAAAGCTTGGAGTTTATTGGAAGTCCAACCGTAAGGCATAGGTGACAAGACAGCTCTTTAATGAATGGGTTGTTGAGGTGTTTTGCCCTTCTGTGAAGAGCTACCTAACCACCAATAAACTCCCTTTAAAGGCTCTTCTCCTCATGGATAATGCCCCTGGGCTTGACCCTGAACTTGCCAGAACTTTGGAGTATCAATTTGACTTTGTGAAAGTGTTGTTTTTGCCTCCCAACACTACATCAATCATAAAGCCAATGGACCAGAATGTGATCAGCAACTTCAAGAAGTTGTACATGAAGAAAATGTTTAGGAGGTGTCATCAGGCAACTTCCACTGATCCTGAACTAACACTGGCACAGTTCTGGAAGACACAATTCAACATCCTGCAGGCTGTAAAATTGATTGTGTCATCATGGCAAGAAGTCTCCACTAGATCCCTCAATTTTTCATGGAAAGCACTGTGGCCATCAGTAGTCCATGATTTTGAGGGATTTGAGGAAGAAAGAGAGTTGGACCAGGAGATTGTGTCTATTGGTCAGTCATTGGGCCTTGAAGTGGAGGAGGAGGATGTGGAAGAGCTTGTGATGTCTCATGAGGAGGAGCTTACTCCTGATGACTTAAAGCAATTGGATGAGATGTTAGAGGCTGACAATGGTGAGGAGGAAAAGGAAAGTGATGACCATATGTCAACTTCAGAGTTAAAAGATGTTATTTACTACTGGGAGAAGTTTAGGAAACTGAAGCCTTCAAGGCACCCAGATGTGGAAAAGTCTGAACTAACTTTGTGTCATGTTGAGGACACAATGGTCTCCTTCTTTAAACTTAAGTTAATGATGAGGAGGAGAGATGCCCCACAGACCACAATTGACACTTTCTTCAGTAAAAGGCAGAGGGAACAAGATGCTAGCCCTCAGCCTTCCACTTCAAGAAGGAGAGAGGATGTTTCTGGTGGAAAATATGTCAGTCTAGAGGTTCCTGACATTTTCATGGAAGGTGACTCACCTTCCAAGAAGCAGTAAAATGCTTCTCCTCCACCTCCACTTCCTTCTCTTCTCCCTTCTCCTCCTCCACCTCCACTTCCTTCTCTTCTCCCTTCTCCTCCTCCACCTCCCACTTCAAATTCACATCATCATCATCATCATCATCATCCAGGAGCCTTCTACATACACACCTCAAAGTAAGTATACATTTCTACCTTTTTTGTTGAATTTAGGCAATTTTCGGTGAGCTGGAACCAATTACCCAAAAACACATTGAAACAATGGTTTCGGTTAACGAGCAACCTGCTGGAACGGATTGTGCTCGTTAACCGAGGGACCACTGTAATTGAGGTTAGACAGTGTTATAAATTTGATTACCGGGTACTGGCAGGATGCCATTAGAACCACCTGACCCTACCAACAGTGTTGCAATTCAGACACAGCCTTTTTTTTTTTACATTTTTGGTGTCTCCATTTCTGTTATTTTTTTTTTTCTGTGGAGTTTGCACAATAGTAAACTGTTTTACCTACAGTATTGTAAAACGATTTGGGAAAAGAAATACTCGGTAACTTAAAATTTTAAATGGAAAATCTTGAAACTGGCAACTGTCTGTAGATGACCTGACTCACATCATATTATGATTTTGATGGATTTTAATGAAAATATTCAGAAATATGGTATCGTAGGATTTATTCAAGTGAATTAGTATAGAATATTATTGTAATACAACAGTTTTTTTAACTGAAAACCATTCGAAAAGTGATTACCGTAAAATCTTTTGAACAACGAAAGAAAGTGAAAGTTATTGTTTTCGTCACGATTTTATCCTACTTTCCACTGTAATACTAACGTCATTTCAGCAAAAATATTACATTACCATATTTATTTCTGAGAATATATTTATTCAGGCACAGTTAAGGTAAAATATACTTGTGATGTAATATTTTAATGAAAATATTTAGAAATACGGTATCGTAGTTTTCTTTTGTTTCAAATTTAATTAACAAAGACTGATGTTTCAAATTTAATGAAAAAAAATTTATGTATCTATAAATAAACTTTTAAAAATGAATACTTTATGTTTTACATCGTCCTATGCTACCATACCATGCATTTGGCTACTTTGGGCTTGCTATGATGACGCAAGAGATCTGCCCTGGCAACTGTACTGACACTCACAGCTGGTGGTGCGTCATTTCCATTGTTTACTGGTAGTTACTGGTAAATATTTTTCAACGTAACGAAACTATTACCCGTTTAGAGGTCGACCTACAATTTTTTGCCAAAAAATTTGGTCTTAAAAACTCGAACCACATACGAACTACAGACGGGTATATACGGTATATATTTTTTTACTTGTGCAACATTATATCAGAAATTTTGCTTTAATGTGATGACTGTGCTTCTATTGTTTTATAGGTTTTAATATGTAATATCTATGTTTCTATGGTTTTTATGATGTATGCTTTTGTTACTTATAAAATTCCAACACAACTGCACAAAATAATAAGATCAAATTTCAATTATGGCGATGTTATTTCCCTGTTTGTAAAAAAGTCACCACCACACGTTTTTGGCCAGGCTGTATCAAGTAAGAAATGGTGTTTTGACTTTCTCATGTAATATACATTTCAAAACTACCATCAAACCTTTTGGCCTGAGACAGGTAAAGCTCTTGCTTTACAGGCAGTTACTGTACTCCTCTGCTTGTGTTTACCCTGTCTTTGAACATTACGATCTGTGCTTTACTATATTGCTCTGTATACTGTACAGTATTCCCTTAAAGCTCACTGGGGTTAGGTAAAATAGACCCCGTGAGAAAGCAAAATTCGCGAGTTTTGCACGGTCCAAGGAGTGTGCAAAATGTAGTACCCCGATATACGCGCGGTCAATTGAACCCACAGGGTACCGCGGAAAGTGAAAACCGCATAAAGTGAACAACAGAACATATGGGATTAATTCCAATAGAGACTGGCCCGGCCTCCAAATTCCACTTTTTCCGACACAACACCTATGTTGTAGTAAAAATAACATTAAATTTTATGATGGTATGCTCTCACAATTAATATTTAAGAGAAATACAGTCGCCAGGTTAATGTCCATTCAAATAATGGACTCAAATCCCCCCCCCCCTCTTCCCAGCTCACTAGCTCCTGCCTCTCTGAGAAATATTTGGGTGAAAACACTAGATTTTAACGTTTAGTAATAAATAATACCTCAGACTAAAGTTATGATAATATAATTGACATTTCTGGATTCCTTGCAGGTCAGGGAATATTTTGAATGTAAACTTCATATATTTTGCACAAAAGATAAAATATTTGCTTTGTGTAAACCAAATTATTACATTAGATCTAAAATTTGTATGTCTAATGCAAAATCCATGATGTTTATATTCAAAATGATCATCATATTGTAAGAATTCCAGAAATGTAAATTATATTCTGGCCTCGTAATTTGTATGAATTTTATGAGCTAAAACAAATATCTTCAGGTAATAAAAAAAAAATATTCTTCACGACACTATCTGTCAATCAAAGTACCCCACCTTGCCTCCCCCCCTTTTCACACTCACGCCAGCTGGGTCGGTCGGTCCCAACCCTCCCCCCACCTTCCCTCCCTCCCAGAGAAATGTTTGGGTGAAAAAACTAGATTTTAACGTTTAGTAATAAATAATACCTCAGACTAAAGTTAGGATAATATAATTGACATTTCTAGATTCCTTGCAGGCCAGGGAATATTTTGAATGTAAACTTCATATATTTTGCACAAGATAAAATACAGTGGGGTATGCTATAACGAACGGATCCTACTACGAATATTCCTATGACGAACGGTTTTACCTATAAAATTGAGAATGCTATAACGAACGAAACCCCTACAACGAACATTATTTAAATTTTTTTATTTATTTATTTTTTTTTTTGTATTACAAGTATTAATGATATTCTTTATTTCAGGGGTTTAGATACATATTTATGCACTTTTTTACAATTTTTACAATTTTATATTATATTTTTCAGTGTTAAGTTGTTGTATTTGGGGGCCTGGAACGGATTAATCCTATAACGAACGAATGCTATAACGAACAAGGTTCTAGAACCAATTAGATTCGTTATAGCATACTCCACTGTATTTGCTTTGTGTAAACCAAATTATTACATTAGATCTAAAATTTGTATGTCTAATGGAAAATCCATGATGTTTATATTCAAAATGATCATCATATTGTAAGAATTCCAGCAATGTAAATTATATTCTGGCAGGGTAATTTGTATGAATTTTATGAGCTAAATAAAAAAAAATTTATACTTCACTGCGTATATGAGTAGATGCACCGCGGAAAGTGAAAGTCCGGTTCTGGCAAGGTACCACGTAAATGAGTAAATGATGAGTAAATGAGAAATCGCGGAAAGTGAAACCGTGTAAAGCGGGTAATACTGTATCTCAATAGCTATATGCATAAGTATAACAACAGTATGTATGTATAAGACAATATAATAAATATGAAATAACATAAATAAATAAACATAAACATGAAATAACACTGTATGAACATTAGGTCCACATAGCGATAGTTAGTTGTGGCATAAACAATGCAAAAACAATACCCGTGAAACATCAGCTGACCTGGTGCACAGGATGTAACCAATCCCTGTACTGGACAGTTCCTAGTGAACATGCCCGGTACCATTAAGTATTTGTAATGTGTATACCGTGGGTACCTATACGTATAATTATATCCTTTTGTATTAAATCAGGTAAATTTTATTAATAATACCAACAAATGCTTGATAATAGGTCCATAAAATGATAGTGAGCTGTGGTAGTGAGAAACATGAAAGCATAGACCCAGTGATTTTGCTCTGCCAGTCCAGTAGGCTATTAAAAATGATTTTTTTTTTCCAAAATACACTTTGCTAATTATAGGGTGCATCTTATGACCTGGAAAATATGGTGCTCTGTACTGTCCTGTAGTGATGATGCCTCTTGATCCCTGGCACACAGCCTCAGATTTATTTTATTTATTTTCCATGGCAATCCGTGAGTTTCTGAAGGACGTAAGCTTTAAAACCGTGAGCTTTAAGGGAATACTGAACAGTGGTCCCTCGGTTTACGAACACAATTTGTTCCAGAGAGTCGTTCGTTAACCGAATCCATTATTTCAATGGGATATTGGGTAATTGGTTCCAGCTCACAGAAAAGTACATGCAAAGTAAAGCCAAAAATGCATAATGTCAGAAACACTCCTAAAATTCCCCTAAATCGCCCTTAAATCACTATATATATCGTACATATACACTAGAACTCTTAAATCACGACTGTAATGTGATACAGGTGATTAATTTTATTTCTTGTGCAAAATATATGACGTTTATATTCAAATTATTCGCTGTCTTGCAAGGATTCCAGCAATGCAAATTATATTCTCCTAACTTTAGTCTGAGAGATTATATAAAATAAAAACTGTAAGCCTAATACCACCCAACCCTGGCTGGGAAGATGGGAGGGGGGGGGAGGTGAGGTGATATGTTTGACAGTTGGCACCCAAGGTCTAATGTGTGTTCATTTATCAGTCCTTAAGTGACTAAGCTTCTCTCATTTTAAAATGCCAATGAAATGACCTGGGAGAATATAATTTACATTGCTGGGATTCTTGTAAGATAGTGATTAATTTGAATTTAAACAGCTATAATTTGCACTAGACATAAAAATTTTAGTACCGTAATCATTTAGTACATGTACAGTACAGGTTTGCACTTAGGTCATTTATTTCTTTTACGTTTCTTTTAGTATGGTGTGTGCATGTAAATGAATGAAAATAAATGAAGAAATTTATGTAAATCTACCCAAAAATACAGTTGAAAAACTTTGCATTATAAAATGTACTACAGTACACTAATGTACTAAAATTTTTATCTCTTCTGCAAAATATATGACGTTTATATTCAAATTATTCACTGTCTTGCAAAGATTCCAGTAATGCAGATTATATTCGGCTAACTTTAGTCTGTGATATTATATAAGATAAAAACTTAAAGCCTACTGTATAACCACCAAACCCTGGCTGGGAGGTGGGGGGGGGAGGGATGGGTGACAGTGACATGTTTGACAGTTAGTGCGAAGGTCTAGTGAAGTATTTATTTGTTTATATATGTCCTTTAGATTGAGTTTTTGTTTTTTGCTTATAAAATGTCATAGAAGTGACCTGGGAGAATATAATTTACATTGCTGGAATTTTTATAAGATACAGTGGGGTATGCTATAACGAACGGATCCTACTACGAATATTCCTATAACGAACGGTTTTACCTATAAAATTGAGAATGCTATAACGAACGCAACTCCTACAACGAACGCGGATGAATATGGGACTATTTCGCCTGGCGCATGAATATTGTTGTACCGCGACCCACAACAAGAGCGTCAGGCGCCATCTCTTTCTCATTGTGTAGCCAGTGCACCACTGTTATTGTTGAAATTTCGTCTTTTAATGTGGAAATTCGCGTTATTTGTATAACTATTTTGTTGTACAAGTATACAATTGTAACAATGAATCGTCCAAAGCGAGTGAGAAAGCTAATAACCCTTGAAACTAAGAAAGAAATTATAAAGAAACGTGAGAATGGAAGAAGCATTGCAAAACTTAGTGATGAACATGGGATGGCTAAATCGACTATATGTACGATTTTGAAGAATAAAGGGGAGTTAAAAACAGTGCAAGTGGCTAAGGGAATCTTTAGACTTAGCAAAGCAAGGTGTAATGTGATTGAAGAGATGGAAAATTTACTCTTAGTGTGGATAAAGGAGAAAGAAATGGCAGGTGGTAACATTAGTGAAGCTATAATTTGTGAGAAGGCTAAACAATTGTTTGAGGACCTTAAAGCCAAGACTCCCAGTGGAAGTGATAGTGCTGTGCCAGTGTTTAGGGGTACCTGCATGCTGAATAACACTAAGGTAAGATAAAGTACCGTATTTTTTACATTTTCCACAGAATTTTTTCAGTGTTAAGTGGTTGTATTTGGGGGCCTGGAACGGATTAATCCAATAACGAACGAATGCTATAACGAACGAGGTTCTGGAACCAATTACATTCGTTATAGCATACCCCACTGATAGTGATTAATTTGAATGTAAACACACGATAGTTTGCACTCGACAAAAATTTTAGTTATCATTTTGTACATTATTTTGATTGCATGTACAGTACAGCTTTGCCCTTGGGACAGTGTGTGCATGTAAATGAGTTTCAATAAATGAATAACGTTACATATATCGAGTCAAAAATAATAGTTGAAAAACTTTATGTAGACAGAGCTTGGATGGCTAAATTTTATAATGACCAATAATTTTAATATAAAAAATACAAAAATATTCAAGAACACAACCTTCTTGATATTTACTCCACTGGAAACGAATGTAAACATAGAACAGATTACTGTATTGGAGGATTAGCCCATCAGCTGATCAGCTGATGCTCACAACAAAACGTGTTTGTCGTAAGGATTTCGTTAATCGAAGTTTTGTTCGTTAACCGAGTTGAAGATCTTATGGGAGGTAATTCGTTAACCAAAATTTCGTTAATCGAACCGTTCATTAACCGAGGGACCACTGTATTTTCGATCGCAGTGCATCGTTCCTATTGTTGTGTATCGCTGTTATTGTTGTGACTTTGGCGTGTTATTGAGTACTTTATGTACTGTTCATTACCCTGTACTATTGTGATATTGTGTACTGTACTAAAATGGTTGATCCTCCCTCCCCCTCTGCTCTTGTCGGCTAACTGTGGACCAGGTAAGAGCTGTTTACTGTACAGTAGGGAGTGACAGTTTGGCAAAAGTTTTCAAAATCAAGTGGCTTGGGTTGGATTATTTGTCTATCGGCCACGCTGGTTCCGAATATGTTTGAATCTTTAACATCAGTGCATTAGAAGCTTTGTGGATACTTTTCGGTTCGACATAAAAAAAAACAAGAATAATGGTAGACATTCTTTATTATTGGCATGTATGCTTCAATTTATCAGCAGCACACTAGCACAGTTGGCACACTAACATTGGCTGTCCCCACAGTGTCCCCTCAGTCCCAGTGTCCCCACAGTCTAGCACTGGTAGTCCTCTTTCTTAGCCCTCCGCTTGTTTCTCTTCCTGGCCTCCAGCTTGTTCCAGGTGACCTGGTCCTGCTGCCAGGCAGAGCTGGCCACGTCTGCCGCCTCCGTGGTGAGCTTCACTCCTCTTTCCACTGCGGTGGTGGTGCAGGGCAGACCTGGCTCACTGTACGGTTCCTCCAGAAATTGCTCCAGTTCCTGGTCACTGTGCTGGAACAGGATGGGAGGGGAGGAGCTGGCCTTCTGCAGATCAACCAACTCTGACAGCTTGGTGGCTGCCAGATTCAGTTGAGGGTTCCTCACTCTCCTCACTGTCTTTCTCTTGTGCCTCTTTTCCTTCTTCCTCAGCTGCTTGATGATGTTTAGGGCCAACTCCCTCTCACTCTTGTCCATGGAGGCCAGCAGTGAGACCAGCACCACCTCGTGCTGGCCGAAGTAGCCGTTGAACTGGAGGTATGGAGTAAGCAGCTCCACTTCCTCCAGGGTGCAGTACGTCCTCACCCGGTTGATGATGGCGAGGAGGTGGCGTGGGCCCTCCAGTAGCAGATTCCTCTGCCTGATCTCCAGGAAGGAGGGCACGTAGATAAGGATGATGAAGGAGGTCATCCGTCTCTGTGACTCGCTGGGGGAGGTGGTGCTCATGTAGGCCCTCAGCTCCCTGCTCTCCGTGTTTTGCCATCTGGCGTTGGTCATGGCTCCGGCCCGTGCCCTGGCCCATCTCTCCTCAATGTGGCCGGACTCCACCGTCTTGGCCATCTCCAACAGATACCGGGTGTCCCAGCTGAACTCCTCCCAGACGACGGAGGGGATGGCATCCAGGAGAGACCTGAGGTAGGTGTTGGTGACGGCCTCGAATTCAACCACCGGAAGGTCCCACACGTTGCCGGTCAGCTTCCGAGCCTCCTCACCACTCCAGGAGGCGGGACCAGTGGTTGGGCCAGCGTAATGGTTGAATAGATGGCCGAAGAGCTTCTCCAGACTGTGGATCAGGCAGTGGATGTGGAGGAGAGGCCGTCCCAACAGCCTTTCAAACTCGGCGATGAAACCGTGATTATAGCCACTCAGTTTGTTGCAACCGTCGCTAAGGACAACCAGGAGGTCGGTGGTGTCAATACCGCGCTCCTCCAGGAAGGCCAGCAGGCTGGTGGCCAGGTCTACCCCCTTTCCCCCCACCGGGACCAGGTGACCAAGGAACTCCTCACCAGGGAAGCCGATCACTGCACAGTCTTCCCTCTTTTCCATGGCGAATCTCTTGTGGTTCTTCTCACCTACACCAGTCACTATCTTGTTCTCATTGATCCTCTCATCTACCATGAGACCTCTGACCTTGAATCCCCTGAACTTTTCTTTTTTCTGTTCTCGTGACCTCTTCCTGACTCTCTCCACTTTCTTCCAGTTAGTCACTTTAGACTTGTCCCCTTCAGTTATGATGTTGTCTGCAGCTCTGATGGTGTTTGCGATGTGAGCCACTGCATCAATGGATACCTTGAACCTGTCAGCAGTTTCTCCGATCCTGTCCTCGGCTTCTTTCTCCCTTTTCCTTTTCTCTGATCTTGCTCTCCTGTCGACCATAGCCTTGAACTCATTGTCATTGACATCCTTATAATCACTATCTTCTTCCTGAGCACTGTCATCCACTGCCGACACTTTACACGACATCCTCTCCATCTCCTCCTTACTCTTTGACCTCATCTTCTCAGTTTTCCTCTCTTCCTCAGCCCTTTTCTTTGCCCTCTTCGCTTCCTTCTCCCTCTCTTCTTTCAGCTTGGCAGTCACAATTTTGTCAACGCCATCAATGCAGCCCTCCCTTCCCGGTTTCCTCTGGGCTGCCAGGAAGCTTTTCTCTCGTTCGTGCACTTTGCTGTCGTCTGCCACATCAAACAACTTCTCAGCTATATCCTCGAACCTCATCTTCAGCTTCCCGTTCTTCGTTTTCTTCCTTTTCTGTTTCTGTCCATTTCCCTTCATCATCATCGTCTCCCTCCGCATCCTCCACAGGTCGTGGACTCTCATTTTCACCCTGATTTCAGAGATAGTGGGGACAGTGGCCTTCCTATACACATCCAGTACCTTCTCAGTCACCTTGTTGGTGGCATCCATATAATCAAAAGCATTTGTTCTTCTCCTTAACCTCTCGTTTTCTGCTTCATAAGCCAGGGCACTTCCAACTTCCTTGTTCAGAGGCAACTTGTTAGATGGCAGAGGCATCCGAACCCCGAACACCTTATCGTTACCCTGGCGCAGCTGAGTGTTGCTAATCTTAGGACGACCCATCTTGGTGGCGGCCCTTTGAACTAACTGCAAAACAACACAGAAAAAACAACTTTCAGCACTTCAATATCACCACCTATTGAACAATATTTTATTCAAAAGTACGGACTGAGATTTTGTCCTTAACTGTCCAAGTCAAGCTACTTGGGCTGAATTCGTTGATCAGTCCTGGGACGAATATTACCAACGGCGTGAATAGATTCCGTGGAATAAATTCAGGGCATTCCCGTCCAGGGAGCCTCAACAAACTCTGTAAATATTGCCATTGGCCTGCCATTGGCACATATACGGAGTTTGGTAATGTTCCATGAGCGGGAATGTCCTGAATTCATTCCACGGAATCTATCCACGCCGTTGGTAATATTGGGCCCTGGTTTTCGAAATATACGTATGTGGTGACTTGCAGCAAAGATATCGGCATAATTTGTAGCGCATTGAGTTGTAAAACAATAGCATATTATGAACCAGTGTACACAGTAGTCGAATAATCCAATTCAATAACTTGATTTTAACAGGTTGTGCCACATTGCCAGTCCCTTTATTATTTACAGTTTTTTCGCGTTTTTCATGCCAAACCCAAAAGTATCCACAAACCTTCTAATGCAATGATGTAAAAAACTCAAACATATTCGGAATTAGCGTGGCCGATAGACAAATAATCCAACCCAAGCCACTTGATTTTGAAAACTTTTGCAAAACTGTCACTCCCTACTGTACAGTATTCCCTTGGTGTTTTTGATCCTTATAATATGTATTTTTTTTTTTTTTTTACACATTCTATATGAGTGAATGTGTGTGTATGTTACAAGAGTACAGTAGGGACAGGATATATAGCGATTTTTTATAGCCATTTTTTTATATTGAATCGGTTGGATTGTCCAATTAACTAGGCCGTTCACATATATTTATTAATTGGGTTTAAGTAGCGAAACCCAACTGTAGTTCCTTGTTTTATTATAAAAGGATTGTATCTATAATTCCTGAGTGTAGATCGACCGTAAGTTCCACTATATATGAGTGAATGAGAAAGGGGACGGCGTTTATGTAATAGTGTATAAACGTTGATCACGTCCAAACAATATAAGTTGCTGTGAGTGACTGACTAAGGGTGTCGCAGTGCGGGCTTACATAGGATCTGACTATGGGCTTCTTCCCTCTTGGGAGAGTTGCCCTCTCACGTGTACCGTTCATGTCTTACTCATAGACAGTGGAAAGTTACAGGGTGGTGAATCTGAATATAATATCAGATGCATTGACCCATTTATATAATATGTTCTGTTAATGAGAGACAGGGGCCCATTACAATATCGCGACTACCAAAATTATCGACGTTTTCCAATATACTGTGTCGCGAGAAGTCTATTTATTTCGCAAGGGAAATCGGGCAGAAAATATTTCAAATTTACCGCCATGGCAAACAAATGCGTTATTTGCTCATCAGAGGCGCCACCGTGGCTGCTCACTCACGCATTCTCGCTCGCCCGCACAGCCTTTCTGAGTGAGTACCGAGTCAGCAGCTGACTCTGCTGCAGATTCCGACTCTAAGGTGAGTGTTAATGGGTTGCTAGTGACGTGAAAAGTGAAGTGAAGAGAATAGAAAGCTTAATGGAAAAGATTTAATACGGTAACTAATATTTTTGGTTTGTTCATTTATGTAGGTGTGAGATTGTCAAGTGAGGGTGGCCGTGTGGCGTCTGTTGCCGGGTCTGGTGTTCCCGGGATTGTGCTTCAGCTGCCGATTCTGGTGTTCCTTGACTTTGATATTGAAACAGTCTGGTATTCAATAGTCTAGTGTTCATTGGTGCTTTAGTTAGTAAGAAACTAAACTAACTACAGTAGGCTCTCACCAATAACGTTTAATAGGTGCCTGAAAAACACCGTTATTCGCAAAAACATTATTTGTGTGACATTAAAATACATGTAAAAAGGGTTTATTGGTGCCGCCGCCACAAGAATTTCACCCATTTTTTCCCCTTGAAGCCCTCCTAACACTTTTTGTTAGCTGAAATAAAAAGAATTGTTATTCAATCATCAAATTAAAGAGTTTGAGTAATATAACACTTAGCTTGGGGGAGTTTTTGAGGTGCTTGGTGTGATGATTGTTCCGTATCTGAGGGCCGCTAACACTTGCACTGTCTTTCATTCTACAAGCTAACCATTTCACAAGAAAATGCTCGGTTATCACTAACAACCTGTTTCTATCGCCTTTATCATTCATAGCTCGCCTCGCATTTCCATCACTCCCGAAATATTTTTAGCCAGCGCAATACTCTTCTTGGTTTCCTCTAAGTTCCTCTTAATATTTCGCACTGTAAACTCTGGACAGCTCAATTTCCTTACTTTAAAAGTTCCCAGTCATTCAGGTGGCAAATCACTCCCTCCACCACCTCCCCTAGCCCCCACAGGCAAAAATGCGGAAGCCATTATTGATCACCAACCCTAACAACCACTGGTTATACAGGCAAAAATCTCACACGTGGGCGCAGCGCTGTATTCCACTGCGCGTGTGTGAGAGTGAGGCGGACCGGACAACTACGTCATCAACATGGCGGCAAACAAACGCTATCATTGATGTGCTCGGACGCTTCCCTCGACGTGGGCGCAGCGCTGTATTCCACTGCGCGTGTGTGAGAGTGAGGCGGACCGGACAACTACGTCATCAACATGGCGGCAAACAAACGCTATCATTGATGTGCTCGGACGCTTCCCTCGAAATTTCCGTTATTAAAGAGAATCCAGACGTTATTATCGAAAATGGGTATCTATTGTAACTTACCGTTATTGTCGAAAACGTTATTGTCCTTCAATATTGCAGTGAAAGATGAATCGTCGTATAATGAATCGTTAATTACCATTAAAATAAAGCAATAATAATTTGATGCATTCCAAGGTCTGACCTTTTCATATATGTTGTGTGGTATTTTACCCTCTTTTCCCCCCCAAAAAGGAAAATTAATGAAAAAAAACTATATTCTTTAAATAATGGTTATTAATGCACTTTATACAATATATATCAATAATAATATTTAGTCACACAAGAGGAGATGGGACGCCATTGTTGTCATCAGTGTTTACACCCGGGACGATGGTTCTCCATCTGAACTGAAGAAAATTAGATTAGCTGTAGCTGTAGTAAAAATAATGCAAAAAAAAAATTATATGTTTCTTTTAATTAATGTAATTTAATGAATGTGCATGATGTCGTATGATATCAAACACCTTCAGGAATCAAGGCTTTATTCAACTCATAAATCCATATACATCTGCAACAGAACAAAACAAAACCCAATTAGAACAAGAGAATATTTAAAGTAAAGGTAAACACAAACATAATTTATTCCATAATATGACATTCACCCCCTGCCAACATAATCAATCAAACATCATAGCCTTATCGCTGGGGTTCTCTTTGCTGCCGAGTAGAACAATGAAGAGGTAACTCTTGCATGATACTAGGATTCAGCAATGTCGTCCCGGTATCTCCCTCTGCAGCAACTCCCTCACCATTATCCAACATTTCTGGCTCCAGTGAAGGTGAGTTTGATCTTGCAGAGATGTCTGAGGATGAGGTTCTACCGGGGCATGGAGCAAGATCATGGAGGGAAACTGAAGATTCACGTCCATCTGGATACTTGATGTGTGCATACGTTGGGTTAGCCTCGAGGAGCTCCACCTCATCAATGAGAGGGTCACCATTGCTTGAGCGGACGTATCGGCGTAAGAAGACAGGACCTGGAGTCGTTAGCCATGTTGGCAGGGATGTACCCTGACAAGATCGTCTTGGAAAATTGAAAAACCTCTCACGTGGAGTCAAGTTGATGGCTGGTGAGAGGAATGATCTAATGGAGTGAAGTGCTTCAGGTAGGAGAGCCTCCCATTCACTATCCGGAAGATTCGAGATTTGGCAGCTAAACATGTGGACTTCCAGATTATGCCATTGTACCGTTCTATTTGACTGTTTCCTGTTGGGAGGTAAGGTGTAGTTTTGCTGGACGCCACTCCATGACTAGCAAGATGAGTTTTTACTTCACGAGACATAAATGCACTTCCTCGATCAGAGTGGACAAAACTCGCTATACCACAAGGCGAGAAGATGGTGTCCAGACATCTGATGACAGTTGAGGATGTCATGTCAGCACATGGAATAGCAAAGGGAAATCTGGAATATTCATCCACAGCAATGAAGAGATGTGAGTTTCTCGTGCCTGATGGAAGAGGACCTTTGAAGTCAATGCTCAGTCTATCCATTGGTTGAGTAGCTTTGATAAGGGTATTTTCAGTAGGCCTGTGAAATGTTGGCTTGATTTCAGCACATACACGACAAGTTGAACAGACCTTTTTCACATCCTCCGTAGAAAATGGGAGGTTCTTTGTCCGGACAAAATGAAGCATTCTGACAACCCCCGGGTGGCAGAGCCCTTCATGGATGACAGTTAGGTTTGACGATGATATGGCTCCGCAGAACGCTCGGGTGAAAGTGTCAGGAGCAACGTTGTCTCTACCTGGCCGATACCAAATGGAATAGCTAAAACAAGCGAGTTCGAGCCGCATCCCTTGTGTCTTGTCATTCTTCACTTTAGTCCTCCTACGACTGTCCAGCATAAATACAACTGATCCCTGGTCGGTAACAATGGTGAAGTGCTGTCCCAACAACAGGCGAGACCATTTTCTCACCTCTTTAATTATTGCAGTCGCCTCCTTCTCAACAGGAGGATAGTGAATCTCACTGCCAGATAACATCCGAGACATGAAGGCTACTGGCCGACCAGCTTGATTCAAAGTAGTAGACACGGCCACATCCGACACATCACACTCCACAACAAATGGGATGGCATGGTCAATGCTATTTAGGGCAGCTTCCCCAAGCAGTTTCTTCAAGTCATCAAAAGCTGTGAGTGCTTCACGGTCCAAAGGAAAAGATTTAGCCTTGTAAAGAGGCCGTGCCTTGTTTGAAAACTCCGGGATCCATTTAGCGTAATAAGCAAACATACCAAGAACACGTTGAAGAGCCGATCGGTTTGTAGGTGGTGGAAGTTCTTGCAGTGGTTTTAGCCTTTCAGGATCTGGTTAGATTTGACCATTTCCAAGTTGATAACCCAGAAGATTGATTGATGTTGCTGATATTGTAGATTTGGATGTATTGAATGTCAGCTTCCTTTTCTCAGCAGCAGCAAGAAATTTCTCAAGATTTGCGTCATGTTCTTTCTGATCCCGACCACCTATGGTAATATTGTCAAGGTAGGGAAATGTGTCACATAGATTCTCCTCCTCCACGAACTTGTCTATGGCTCTTTGAAAAACGGCGACACCATTAGTGACACCAAATGGTACACGTGTGAATTGATACAGTCTGCCATTTGCTTCAAATGCTGTAAAGGGTTTATCAGACTCGCTTATGTGTAGTTGATGACATGCGCTCTTTAGATCAAATGTTGAGAACACTTGGTACTTAGCAAGAGTGTTGACCATGGTTTCAATGTTTGGCAATGGATATACGTCGAGATTGGTGTAAATGTTCACCGTAGAAGAGTAGTCGATGCACATTCGTTTTCTGTGACAGCCTGAATCATCTCTTGCAATCACCACCTGTGCACGCCAAGGTGATGTACTTGATTCTATGATGCCTTCGGACAGTAAGCGTTGTATTTCTTTGGTAATGAACTTTTGGTCATCAGGGCTAAACTTCCTAGATTTGGTGGCTATCGGATTTGCATCTCCTCGCATGTTTGCAAATAACAGTGGTTCTGACATACCTGCTGATGCCAGGCTACATACAAGCTTGTTACCAGTGTTGGAAATCTTGAGCTTAGGTCTGGGTCCTCCATACTCGATGGTAACTGAGGAGTGTTGTTTTTGGAATTCTATGCCGAGAATAACATCACCACAAAGATTCTTAATGACACCCAGTCGTGTATTTGGATAATGACTGTCATTCACATAGAGATCCACCGTACATTCACCTATCACAGAAGCCGTTGAAGAAGACATTGCCAGGGTTATACTTTGGGAAACGGGTTTGATGTGAAGCTTAAGCCGATGGGCCACTCTCTTGTCAAGTAAACTCTCAGAACTTGCCGAATCAATAAGGCCGGAGATTCATCTTCCATTTACCTCTAAGTTTGTAGCAGAGCAATTCAGGCAATGAGGAGCAGCAACTGAGATGGCACAAAAAGTAGGAGATGAAATTGATGCCGTGACCTGTTTCTTACCCTTAGTCTGACAGACTTTTGCCCAGTGCCCTCTTTTTCCACATAAAGAGCAATCACTATCTTTAGCTGGACATCTCGCCCGTAAATGAAAACTGCCACCACAAAACCAACATCGTTTCTTAGTGGTCATACTACCAAGTGTTGAGTTCTCAACTGGATGTGTATCTTGTTGATTAGTGTGTGGTGACTTACCAGTTTCCTCCACACATCCTGAAGCTGCTGCAATGACAGGGCCTAGTGGCTGGAAGGCTTCAGAAGTACGCTGTGCAAGATCCAAGGCTCTAGTTTGATCAAAGGCTTGAGAGAGTGTGAGAGCCTGATTTTCCAATAGACGTTGACGTATATTTGCAGAAGACAGTCCGTTGATGAAGGCATCCCGTACTAACTCTTCACGATATTTTTTGGCTGTGACAGCTTTTAGAGTACAATCTATGCTGAGTCTGTGCAAGTCGCGAAGAAATTCATCCAGTGTTTCAGAAGGACGCTGACGTCTTGTGGCATGCTGGTGTCTGGCGATTAGCTAATTTTTCTTTTTCACATACACCTTTTCCAACACTTATATAGCGGTTACAAACTCCTTAGCATCAGCAAAGTATTCATACACAGTAGCAGACACATATTTTGTCAAACATCGTAGTTTGTCAGGTGATCTGTCTCCACACTCATCAATAAAGTTTTTAAAAGTTTTACGCCAATGCTTGTATTCCTTCTCAGCAGCTGGGGAATTTGGATCAACATCAAGCTTGTCGGGGCAGAGTATGCGTTCCATGTTGCTAGTAGAATATGAGTTGAATAAATTGTCGTATGATATCAAACACCTTCAGTAATCAAGGCTTTATTCAACTCATAAATCCATATACATCTGCAACAGAACAAAACAAAACCCAATTAGAACAAGAGAACATTTAAAGTAAAGGTAAACACAAACATAATTTATTCCATAATATGACACAGTAGAAATAACCACTAATGGTAAAGAAAAAAGTGAGACGGCAGAAGGCCAACATTTATAAGTGCACAATCGTGGAAACATCGTCATTTCTCTTATGTACAAAAGATTCATTATTGTTTATTACTGAAGGTCTTTTTGATTGAATTTATGTTTATGTGTGCAAAATTAACAATACAATTCATTAATAATATGTAGAATATTAAAACACACAAGAGGAGACGAGGCAGCATTGTTGTTAGTGTTTACACATGTGACTGACTGGTTCTACATATAAAACTGAAGAAAATAAGACCCAGGTTGTAGCTGTAGTAAAATTAATGTAAAAAGCTTAATATGGTTGTTTTAAGTAATGTTATTTAATGTTAATAAATGGAACAATAGAAGTAGCTACCCATTAATGGTAAAGAAAAAAAGTGAGACTGCTCAATGCCAATGTATGTAAGTGCACACATGTGAAAACATATCGTCATTACTCTACATAAAAATATGAAAGCAACACTTAATACTGTTCATATTTGTTTTAATTAATGCTTCTGAATTTAAAGCAAAAATTCTACTCACCAATGGTGGTAAAGTTGAAAACATAAGGACAGCCAATGTTGTTGTGTGAGTTTTTACTCGGATCATGAAGTTGCCAAGTCATCAGCTGTAGCTTTCCATAATGTTGTCATAGCTGTTGCTGAAGCTGTTACTGAACCTGTAGTTGCTGAATTTGATTTTGTAGCTGATGCTGAAGCTGTAGCTGATGTTGATGGTGTAGCTGAAGTAGATGGTTTAGACCTTCAAATAATAAAATTGTCTAAAGAACCTTGCGCAGTTGCTTTCTTATTCTCATTATACATCTTTATGTAGAGGTCATATGCTTTTTTCACATCCCTGTTTATTTTAATACTTCGTTCTGTTAATGGATCCACTTCAGAAAATATGTTCATCCCTTGCTCCATGTGAGCAAATGCTTCTGCCAAGCTCTTTGTCATACATTTGTGAGATGAGGTACGGTTTGTGTGTTTGTGGTCCGGTCGTGTTGTTCCTGTTCAATTTGTTTAAGTTCTTCGTTGGTTAGGTCTTCTACGTAACTGTTTAACAGCTCCTGAACATTTTCTTCATCAACTTCTTCAAATCCTACAATGTGCTTGGCAAGCTCAACAATATTTCTTTGAATGTTTGTCATGGTTTCCTCAAAACCTTTAAAGGTTTTTACACATTCCGGCCACAATTTCCTCCACACACCATTCATGTTATCATGTTACTTCCTTCCATGACTGTCCAATGTTTTTAACAGCAAACCTTATTTGCACTTAACGGAGTTGTAGACAGAGCACTTTCTTTAATTTTTAACCAATTTTTACTGATAATTTTCACTGTTGATTCCGCCATCCCCAAAGCACGCGAAATATCCACACCCCTCTCACCTTTTTCATATCGTTTTAACACATCTAGTTCTCGGCTAAGCTTATACACTTTCTTTTAGCTTTTGAACCAACACTACCATCAGTTGCTCTCTTGCTCATGTTGAATAGGGACTCAAAAATGTCGTAAGAAACCTGAGAAAGTTTTTCTCTTGTTCCTGTTCAGATGCGTGAAAACAAAGGGACCGCCAAGCTCCGACTGTTGTTTACTGGTTATGCGCATTACTACTCATTAGCCTGGCAGCTTCTTGCGCAAGGCGCTCTTCTTTCTTTTTTTTCAGTTTTTTTTTATAATATTTATATGAAAATGTAATTTTTTTTTAATTATATTTTTGTCGTAAATATAAATAAAACAATGACGTAAATTGAATTGGGTCCTAAATTAACTAGGATCTTAAATATGAATAGTCGTTGGTCGAACTGTCGTTATCGGAGGCTTTACTGTATGTGACGAACATCCTTGGACCCTATCTCTCGATATATCCCGACCCTACTGTACAGTGACCCCTCGGTTAACGAACTCAATCCGTTCCAGAAGGTCGTTCGTTAACCGAAACCATTGTTTCAATGGGTTTTTGGGTAATTGGTTCCAGCTCACCGAAAATTTCCTAAATTCAACAAAAATGGTAGAAAAGTTCACTTACTTTGAGGTGTGTATGTAGAAGGCTCCTGGATGATGATGATGATGGGAATTAGAATGGGGGTGGAGGAGAAGGAGGAAGAGAAGGCATTCGGGTGGAAGAGAAGTCACCCCATGGCACCATTTCACCCATAAAATTTTAGTTCTCTTGGTGTATTTCAAGATTATTTTCTTTAAATCAACACTGCACTGCATTATATATTGTCAATATGTAAAATATATTTCAAAATGACCAATAATTTGCTTGGAAACACAGAAAAAAAGCGTTTAGTTGAGAGTCTCAAGCAAGATGTTACCTCCAGTGAAAACAGAGAGAGACTAACGCCTGTCTGGTGTGTTAACAGGCTGGATGGCACGCCAGAAACTAGTTTCTTTACCTTCAATTATGTTCAATAATTGTTAAAATGACTAAAAATGTTAATATTAAACTTTTAAAATTATTGAATAGTATAAACTTCTTGATATTTACTAAAATAGTAAGGAATTTAAGCCCTAAAAGCGATTACTGTATTGGCGGACTGATACTAAAGCTGGTTGCCCAGTCAGTGCAAGCGAAAACATGTTGAGGTCGGTTCGTAAGAAATTCATCAACTGAATTTTTGTTCGTTAACCGAATTGAAGATCCTTATGGAAGGCAGTTCGTTAACCGAAATTTCGTTAACCGAGGCGTTCGTTAAATGAGGGGTCACTGTATTACAAGAAAATTAAGAAAATTACATACAGTATATCTACCCGAAATGATGAGTTGAACATTAACATCTCACAGTTCAGCCTCACCCACTCTGACTGCTATTAGATGGCGAGTCTGTCAGCCGGCGACTCAGCTGCACAATTACGTGCAATTCCCATGAATATTATTCTTCGTTATCCCTTGTTTAAGATATTTCTCATTTCTGTTCACTCGGTGATCAAATCACCTAGTGATCTGTTTTTCAGGATCACATCCTGATCGCAAAACGATGCATCCCTCTACTGGTAAACCTTGAGATATTATATCCCAGGATGCGATATCCCACTTTAGCGATGGTAATAAATTAACGCCATTTCACTATACTGTATACAATCAAAACAACTCACTTTAATGATATCCATAAAATAACTATCAATATCCATTGGTTGGAATTTTTTTCTCTAGTGCAAACTATGGGTTTTTTACACTCAAATTAATCGCTGTCTTGCAAGGATTCCTGCAATGCAAATTATACTTTTCTGTGTCAAGTCAGTGACATTTTATATGGAAACATTATTTAACCCTATGCACCACACATCTCTATCTTCACTTGTCAGTCTACCCACATGCTACCATACAGCCAACCCGTGCACTATAGCCCTCCCCTGATTCTTTGTCGATCATAAACCCACCAGCGCATGCCTCCATGATTATTGGCCAGCATCGTACACTGTACTTATCATCAGTGTTTTTCTTTTTCTTATATAGTGAGAGGACAGCACTAACATTTAGACTGAACTGTATTATGGTGACTGTGAAGTGATATTTTCTGTGTTTTTGTGACTGTAAAGTACGTCATTTTCGTAAACATGTGTTCTGTGCGTGTGGGCTGATATCATTGTGCTTACACTGTCATCCCTGTTTATTTTCTTACAGTTAAGTAAACACTACAGGTTAATACTGTACATTACTGTATAGTAATCTTTTACTTTTTTACATTTATCCTCTTCACCACTGATCGGCTGTTAGCCGCTTGGGCGATCAGTCACGTGTCTGTTACTTTTCTCTTTCTTTTATCTTCACCAAATGATCGGCTCGTTAGCCGCTTGGGCGATTGGTCACATCTCTGTTACGCACTGTTGGCAAGTACTGGGCATGCACCGGCTCCTGAATGTACCTGAACCCGCTCCAGTGTTGGTCAAGTTTGGTCTTGAAAGAGCTCACACTCAGTGCCGTCACAACACTTTCTGGTAGATTGTTCCAGTTAATGTGACTCTGAAGTGATACAGTGGAGTACACTACAGATTAATACTGTACATTGCAGTAATATTTATGCTCAGTTTTTGTGACTGAAGTGAGTCAGGTGCAGTATACTCTCGATTTAATGGATTCCAATATAAAGAACTCGATTTACTGGAAGGTATTTTTTCCATTATTTTTTGCTCGATTTAGTGAACTAGTTCGCTAAATCGAGATTAATTCCATTAATACGCTCACACCTAAGGAAACACCTCAGACACATGATACAGTAAAACCTACTTCAGCCTCCGGCGAATGTACTAAATGTATAAAAACGATAAATACAGTGAGTTCTGCTATAACGCGTGTTTTGATAATGCGAATTTGCTCTAACGCGATTTATGAATTCGGAACAATATTTGTATAGCGCGAACGCTTGTTTGTTATAACGCGATTTTTGCTTACTATTTCTCCAATTTTGTGGTATTAACTGTGAATATGGTAAAGAAGAATATCTCCAAAAAGAGTTCTGATGATAGAATTCCCGGTGATTATCGTAAAAGAAAGGATATAACACTTGAAGAGAAGCTCGATGTTATCAACCTCAAAATCACCCTTCTCCCCCATCAAGTTACATTCATATTTTTTCAAGGTAAAGTGCTAAATTTACTGTATGATTTCGTTATTAGATATGAATGTAACATTTATTTAGACTGTGCTATCCTTTGTGTTAGGCTAACTACTAAATTTTTTCGATTTCGAGTAATCTGCACCTAACCCTATTTTCTCCATAAGCCCTGTTATTTCTATTTCGCGATTTTCTATAACACGATATTTTACAAGAACACAATTATCGCGTTATAGCAGAACTACCTGTAAATGAATAATGATATAAAGCAATTATCGGAAACGGAGAAAATGAAGATAAAATCACTCAAAACCTTTCTCTTCTGGGCCTGAGGACAAAGGTTCCCAGCGTTATGAAAGATTGTACCATGTTTAGCCACATCCTCACATGGTTGGTGCGTGGGTGGGAAGACCAACCACTTGGGTAACGCTGGATTTTTCTGTTCTGGGTCTATTTATAATTACTGTGCAAACATAATTATTTCTTTAAATGTACACACAATACTAAAAAAGGTTAAGTAATACAGTAATAAATCAATGTAACTCCAAGCTTCGCTAACGAGGAGAAGGGTGAGGTGACGAGTCAGGTGGTAAGGTGACATGCCAAGACACTTACACAACACACACATTAACAGCATTACTAAACCATTGTCTTATAACATTTTACTTTAGAATTTATATTTTAAAATTAATTGATTCATGATGGCTCGATTTGGCTACTTTTGCACTTAGACAACTGATCAGTGAATAAACAAGGGCATATGGAGACACATTACGCACTAGTGATGTCGTGAAGCTTCGCAACTGCAACCACAACTGCAGAGCAACCGCATAAGTTATCACAACCACCACAACCGAAACAACCACATGAACCCATGCAGTTGTCATGGTTACGAAACAATCACAAACAAGAGCTGAGAAATACATTGAGCAGTGGGGCCCTCCATGGGGTTATTAGCTTATTAGCTAGGAACTAAAACAAATGAGGGAATTGGTCCTGAACAAGAGTCAGAGCTATAGCTTTTGTATGAAGTGTACTGATTGGTTAGACAGTTACTATAAATCCTTCTGCCTCTAAAGGGTGAATGTTTTGCTAAATTTCCCTATTTTTTTACCAGTGGTGTAATGGGAATGTGAATAATTGGGGGTTGTCCAACACAAACTGCCATATCTGGTTGATTACTGGCTATGCCATAAAAAAGGTACTTCAGGACCAGTCCCACCATTTATGGGAGTCTGGACCAGGTAACTTGGATACCCTCCCTCCTTCCAATAGGTGGGTATAAAAGTTGTTCCAGAACTGGAAATCACAGTATGACCAACAAATATTGTAGTGGACAGATAGTATGCACATGTCTCACAGCTGATGTGATATGATGGCTTGTTAGTAATGTTCACTTTATACAGAAGAGATACTGTACTTACATTACCTTGATTATTTTTATTTTGATACTCAAGCAATTTACTGATACTCTATATACTAATGTCAATCATTTGTCTTGCAGGTGCGGAAATGTCCTGAGGTTAACTCTACTTCACCACTGATTATTAGAGATGAAGGTTTCCCAACTGGTCATGCTCCTTAACTTACTACATTCCAACTTCTTATCAGAAAACATCACCAGAGAAGTGAAAATACATACATTTGTATTACTGCATATATCAACGAGAAATTATTACTAGAATTTATTTAATGTGAAAATTTGTACAGGTATTGTAGTCATGGAACAAATGAGTGATAATACTTCAGAAAATAAAGAATATGATTCTGATATATCAACTGTCAGTTTAGGTTTTACGAAGAATGAAGAAGAGATTGTCAAGTCAATAGCAAAAACATTAGTGGGAGATATACCATTTTTTAATATTGATAATGGTAAAGTGAAAGGTAGTCAGGAGTGTCCTCTGGATTCTAAAGTTTCTCAAGTATTGGTATCAAATTTAGAAAGTAAGGATACTCTACAGAATACAATACCAGATTTAAATATAAGTTCAAAACCCAAGAGAAACAAAGATTTAGCAGATGGTGCACGTATCTCTCCAGCCAGGGGATCACTTACACCTTCAGTTGGAGATGTTATAATTAAGATAGAAAACAGTGAAACTTCACAAAAACTAGATGGTAATATCCTTGAAGGTGATTATGAGTTTGTTGAATTTGATGACAAAGGACTAGTAATTGAAACCAAAAATGGAGCTGGAATCCTTCGGGGAAGAAATAAGAGAGAGGAGACAAGGGTTAATACTGCAAAAAAGGAATCTTTGAAATATATGTGCAAGCTTTGTGGCATGTCTTCACAGACACCTTCTAATCTCAGACATCATATGATGATGCATACTGGACAGAAACCTCATACTTGTTTATACTGTGGCATGACTTTTCATCAGTCCCATCTCCTGATAGAACACATATGCACACACACTGGTGAAAATCCTTTAGAGTGTGAGGTGTGTGATGAGACGTTTACCACAAAGTCTGCCTTAAAATCACATATGAAAGTACATGCCGAAGTGAAGGGTCACAAATGTCAAATATGTCATGCAGCATTTTCTGATAAATTGCAGTTGAGAATCCACACAAAGAAACATAAAGATAAATTTTATGAATGCACTGATTGTGGGGACAAATTTATAACTGCACCTAGACTAAAGCGTCATCAGATGATACACACTGGAGAGAGGCCATATCAGTGTGAAGAATGTGGAGTGGCCTTTCGTGAAGAAACAACGCTAAGAGCTCATATGGGCACCCATCTTCCTCGGGGACCATATCCTTGTTATTTATGTGGAAAGATATTTTCACGTCTAAATAGTCTATCGCTACACAAGAAAGTACACAACACAAATGGTACTTACAGGTATGTACCTAAAAAAATGGAACCAGTGCAAAACATTGACAATTCTGGTAATGGGTCAGTAGATAAGAATGTTGATACTAATAATTATTTATCAGAAGAATTAGAAGTTAAAGATAGATGTATACCAATTAAAGAAAATAATTTAAGAAGTAAAAGTACAAATGCATCATTTGAGGAATTTACTTGCAGTCAGAACATGAAAACTCAAGTAATGGATTCATGTTTTCCCACTATTACTGAACCTCCAAGTGACTTAACAAGAAGTATCATGACAGATGTTGAACAGGAAATGGTGAGTGTTCCTCACCCTGATATTGTGCGAGATGCTCTTGCCACAGGCACTGTGTTAGAGTCTCAGGGGGAAGATGGACAAGGCTACTTGATAGTACTTCCAAAAGCCTTAGCAGAAAAGGATTATACTCTCATAGCTTTGCCTCCAATGCCAGCCTCTAAGATTGCCATGGTGTCAGAATCTGTGGTGCTGCAAGAAAATGAAGAACAGGGACATAATAATTGTGATTTATTTGTTTGGGATAATGACATTGATGCAGTCACAGAAGTTGCTTTTGATCCAGAAAGAGAGTTACTTCCTGTGGAAGAAATTTATAGTAAGGCTAAGAAACAGAAAAAAGAAAAGGTGGTAGTTGATGAAGAGAATATTTTGCAAGAAGAGTTACACACAAATAAATCTGTCAAAATTCAAAAAAAAGAAAAGAAAATGAAGGATAAGAAGATTCGTATTCCAAAGTCTTATGAATGTCAGCACTGTGGCCGGAATTGTAAGACTTCTTCAAATTATATTATTCACATGCGCACTCATACAGGTGAGAGGCCTTATTATTGTGATTATTGTGGAATAGGTTTTAAGCAATTAGCCCATCTAAAAGCTCATGTCAGGATACACACAGGAGAGGAACCATATAAGTGTAATATATGTGATGCTACATTTAAACAGTCTTCAAGATTAAAATCTCACCAGAGGACACAACATGTTGAAGGAAAAGTAAAGAAAAAGAAAATAGCAAAGAAGTTTTCTATTAGAAATTTCTATTGCAAGATATGTGATAAAACATTTCTTGATTCTTGCTATAAAAAACAGCACATGAGAACACATGAAGATGAAGCACAGTACAAATGTGACAGATGTGATGCTGTATTCAAGACTAAAAGTACCTTCAAGAAGCATAGGTTGCATCATGTAGATAATTGGGGTATTTGTGAATTGTGTGGTCTTCAATTTGAGGGTGTTAAAGCATTAAATGTGCATAAACAGACATCACATGGAAGAGATATAAATGATTTCAAGAAAGAAGGACATGATGTTAATGAAACAATAAAACTTGAGGGTGAAAGTGATCATGTCTCCAGCAGTGAAGAAATAAAAGAAAATGTAATTGAATCCGTTTTAAATTCTGTTAATGAGCGCTTCAAGCACTACCAAGGTTCTCATGTACTAAGTTCAGAATGTACAGAAAATATGACTAAAACAAAAATTATAAATGCAAGTATCCCAGCTGATTTTAAACAGTACCAGTGCATGGTGTGTAAAAAATATTTCAGACAAAGCTCCAATCTTAAGACTCACATGAGAATGCATACTGATGAGAGGCCATATAAATGTAATGACTGTGGAAATGCATTTCGTCAAATTTCCCATTTGAAAGACCATGTGAAAATGCACACTGGAGAGAAACCTTTTAGATGTAGTGGCTGCTCAGCAGCCTTTACTCAGTCTTCAGCAGTAAAGTATCACATTAGAAAATATCACAAAGGAAAGGCTCATGTGGTGAAGGAGCAAAAGAATATACTCTTACAAGATAAGGAATCAATAACTCTTGAAAATACAACTCAGATGATTGATGATACTATTGTAATAAGTATTGAAAATGGAGTATCAGTATCAGTTGAGCATAAACATTTTGAAAAGAGCACTGGAGCACTGAAAAAAGAAAAAGATAAAGAGTACAAAAAGGATATTTCTACTTATTCTCCAAAAATTCACAGTTATACTCCTAACACAAAAATTTTGCAGAAATGTGAAATGTGTAATAGGTCTATTGGAAAACATGCTCGTCATGTTACAGTAACCGACAATGATGGACGGTTAAATATATGTAGGAGATGTTCAACTCGTGCAAAATCAACCAAGCTACCAGTACTTATTGTAAGGTGTAAAGAAGAGCAAAATGAGGAAGAATCTGAAATCCACAATAATCAAAATGAGGAACAAGAAACTATCCCAAAAGAAAGTTTTGTGAAGATTGATAGGAAGAAAATATGTGAGAAAACTTTTGAAACAATTAGGAAATCAAGTGAACCAAGTATATGTAATGAATATAAAGAAACATGCTTTGAATTAGAGGATAGCAAGAAAAATATAAACCATTGTGAAGAAAATATTGGGAACATTTGTGACATGTGTGGAAAGGCATTTGGGAGGGCCTCAGCACTTACATTTCATAAGCAGATGAGTCACAGAAATGATTATGATGAAGAGGAAGAAAGGTTATTGACAAACTATAGAAGTGAAAATGATGATTTGGATAACAAAATGAAAATGAGTGAGTTTATCAAGGAAACAACTGTAACAGCAAGTAGTCAATATCAGCATCCATGTGCTCCTTTAGAAATTAAGGTAGAGGCAGAAGACATATCATTTAGTGAGATAGAATATTGCAAGTGCTCATTTTGTGGTATAAAGTTGTCTGATATGTCCATGTTAAATAAACATATAAGTCAGCTACACCCAGAAGAAATATCTCATATGAAGTCCCAGGCTGATATTAGTAATAGGAGTTACAGTTCAGTGAATAACAAATGTGTAATGCAAAAGAAAAGAAAAATATGGACTAGAAAAAAGAAAACAGAAAATGAAGGCAAAATTATGACAAATAGATTTAATGATACAGTGGGTGGAAAAGAGTTTTGTCTTAATGAAATCAGCCAGTATAAATGCCAGGGATGTGAAAAGTCTTTCACTAGAGTAGCAAAGCTAAAGGATCACATTAATAGTTGGTGTAAAGCAAACAAAAAAAGTTAAGTGTGTGTGATCAAGTTATAGGGAAAAAATATTTTTTCAGGAAGAGGGCAGTGAAATGCAGTAATTTCACCTTTTATTCACTTGGAAAATACAACATTGACTAAACAGATACAGTACAGGTGCTTCACTACTTATGAACTAGTTACGTTCCTGAGGCTTGTTTGTAAGTCCAACTTTACTCCTGTTTGTTCTATCTGGAATTTTCTTCAAAATAATCCAGTCTCATCCACATTAAACACCTGCTCTGGCAGGTAACCCCCCTCGGTGGTGATGTTTGTATCTCTGAAAGTTTGTAAGTTGAACTTTCTTAAGTAGAGGAGCACCTGTATATGTCATTTGGTTTTAGGTAAATTGATTCATGGAGATATGCTCATTGAATGCTTTAGCTATCCTGTTACAGTGTTGATAGGAGAGTGGGTATTGCACTGTGAGCTGCAATAATTATCAAAATATCATATTTACAGCTATTTTGTGATCATGTTTATATATTATTTTAATAATAATTTACTTAAAACTGGTATTTTTTTTATTTTCTAATGAGTTCTATTGCAACTTTAGTTGTTATATAATTGTACTGAAGCAAATTGTTAGTAAGAATAAATATGAAACATTGTTGCACAAATAAAAAAATTGGTTATGAGGATCAGACACTGTTTAAACTATTACAATGTATTGTATTTTTACAACCTGTGCGTGCGTGCGTGCGTGCGCGCGCCATTTTAGCAGAGATTGGCACCCTCTAGGATAAACAAAGACTGACATGCATGCTAATACATTCATCTTTCTATGGTTAACTACCCTTTACTAGGTGGCTTGGGTATAGGTGCTCATTAAGCTAGTGGTATAGGACCCAGGAGACCTGCCTGATCTGAGTGTCTGGGACTAATCATAAAGATTAATACATACATTACAGTACATTACAGTGGGTATATCGTACTGGTGCGTCCACGCATCAGAAACCTGCGCACGTGATCCCCTTTAACACATGTTAATATTGCTATGTTCTGGACTTGCCAGACCTTTACTCTTGAACAACTTTGGTTAACCAAAGTAGGCAGCTACCAAACAGGGAGGTACTACCGCCTGGGAAGATATTGGAAGCATAATGTATTGTCTAATGGTAGACCCTGCTGCCATATGGCATCACAAAAATTGTGACCAAGTCCCAGATTGCTGATCTGACTTTCTGCCTCATTTACACACAATTGCAGGTTTCAATTGTTTTTCTTACTGTTGACTACACAACATACAAATATTGTTTCTTACTCTTGATCTTTTTTTTTTTTCATTTTTGTATTTCTTTTTCATTCTTTATAGTTATTATTATTATTATTATTACAGTGTTATTATTATTACTATTATTATTATTATTATTATTATTATTATTATTATTATTATTATCATTAGTATTTTATTCTTTTATTTTCAATTTTGTATTTTTAATTATAAATTTGGTTTACTATGAATTATTATTATTATTATTATTATTATTATTATTTTTTTTTTATTTTTTACATTGCTGGAAGCCCCCAATTTGGGTCACTGATTGCCATTTTTCCACAGCGCGCGGTGAAAAAATTACGAGAGTTTTTATTATCGCACCCCCCATTACCCTGCCTGCCTGCCTGAAAGCCCAGAAAATAATTTAATACCCACCAGCCCACTATATAGTAATTTGGAATTTCTTTGAACGTGATATTTGAATATAAACATATTTTTTTTTTTGCAATTCAAAGATATTTAAGAATAAGTAAGTAAGTATTATGTTCAATTAATGACGGATATTATATTAAAATTCAAAACGGTAAACAAATAAAAATCCGCAATGTATTATTTGTAGTAAAGTACATTTATTTATTATTTATTTAATTTACACAATCCCATTAAGGGAATACGGTGGGGGGGGGGGAGGGAGGGACCAACCGAACCGACTCCCCCCCCCCCCCCACTTTTTTTTTTTTTATTAACCCTCTTAGTTTTTTTCATAAAAATACCCGGTCAGAATATAATTTACATTGCTGGAATTCTTATAATTTGGTGATCATTTTGAATATAAACAACATATTTTTTGCATTAAACATACAATTTTTAGATAAAATGTTTAATCTGAGTAAGTATGTTATCTTTTGTCCAAAATATATGACATTTATATTCAAAATATCCTGGTTTTACAAGGAATCCAGCAATGTCAATTATATTATCCTAACTTTAATCTGAGGTATTATTTAATACTAAATGTTAAAAACTCTTGAATGGAGGATTGGTGGGGGGTGGGGGGAGGGTTGGGACTGACCGCGCGGTTGGAAGAGGGGGGGAAGGCAAGGTGGGGTACTTTGATTGACAGATAGTGTTGAAGAATATATTTTTTTTTTATTAACTGTAGATATTTGTTTTAGCTCATAAAATTCATACAAATTATCCGGCCAGAATATAATTTACATTGCTGGAATTCTTATAATTTGGTGATCATTTTGAATATAAACAACATATTTTTTGCATTAAACATACAATTTTTAGAGAAAATGTTTAATCTGAGTAAGTATGTTATCTTTTGTGAAAAATATATGACATTTATATTCAAAATATTCCTGGTCTTACAAGGAATCCAGCAATGTCAATTATATTTTCCTAACTTTAGTTTGAGGTTATCCCACACATCTCCTTGGGACGGTTGGTGGGGGGTGGGGGGGGGAGGGAGGGACCGACCGACCATCTGTTAGCTGGCTGTGTACTGTAGTGTGAGAGGGGGAGGGAGTTGAGTCCATTATTTGAATGGACATTAACTTGGCGACTGTATTTCTCTTAAGTATTAATTGTGTGCATGTACCATCATAAAATTAAGATGTTATTTTTACTACAACATAGTTATTTGTCGTCAAAAAGTGGAGTTTGGGGGTCGGGCTGGGTTCTATTGGAATTAATCCCATATGTTCTGTTATTCACTTAACGCGGTTTTCACTTAACGCGGGACCCTCTGGGTTCAATTGACCGCGTTAAGTGGGGTACCACTGTATTATTATTATTATTATTATTATTATTATTATTACTATTACATTTTCTCCCCCCAGGCCCCAATTTGGGTCAGTGACCTGTGCCCAGGAGTCCTAATCCCCATAAAAAAAAAAATTACACATAATGTCACATATTATATATTGCATCAAAATTATTAACTCAATATTTTAAGAAAGCCCAGGAAGTTAATTTTGCAATACTCCACGGTCTCCACTGAATAGTGAAGGTGTGGGAAGGTCTGGGAGACGATGGAGGTCTGAGGCAGGGGATGAAGGCTACTAGTTGAATTCAAAGCCATCAAAATCAACTACAGTAATACCCCAATTTACTCGGTCAATTGAACCCGCGGAGGTCCGCGTAAAACGAGAAACGCGTAAATGGAATAACAGAATACCGACACAATACCTATGTTGTAGTAAAAGTAACATCTTAATTTTATGATGGTATGCACACACAATTAATATTTAAGAGAAATACAGTCGCCAGGTTAATGTCCATTCAAATAATGGAATCAACTCCCCCCCCCCCCCCACTTCTCACGCTCGCTGGCTCCTCCCTCTCTGAGAAATGTTTGGGTGAAAACACTAGATTTTAAGGTATAGTAATAAATAATACCTCAGACTAAAGTTAGGATAATATAATTGACATTGCTGGATTCCTTGCAAGACCAGGAATATTTTGAATATACACATCATATATTTTGCACAAAAGATAACATATTTGCTCTGTGTAAACAAAATTCTTGCATTAGATCTAAAATTTGTATGTCTAATGCAAAATCCATGATGTTTATATTCAAAATGATCATCATATTGTAAGAATTCCAGCAATGTAAATTATATTCTGACCGGGTAATTTGTATGAATTTTATGAGCTAAAACAAATATCTTCAGTAAATAAAAAAAAATATACTTCACCCAGACACTATCTGTCAATCAAAATAACCCACCCCCGGCTCCCCCCCCTCTTCCCACACTTCTCTGGTTCCACCATACCACCAAGACTTCCTTCCACCACCTCAAACTCACTCTCCTTGTCTTCCATCTCCTACAACATGTTGACCAGTGAAGTGGATTCCACTGCCGATTCGATAACTTCCATCACAATGTATACTTATTATGATTGATACACTTAGTTTTATAATGTATTAGTACCTGTACTGTAATAAATAAATTTAAACAAAAATGGCAACGTGACAACGGCCAGTCCTACCACCCACCCCACTCGCTTGCGGAAGGAGAGAAGAGATTACCCTTTGATTCAGCTTGTCTCTTTATTTTAAAGTCAAATTACAAATTATGTATCGTATTTTGTTCAATTATTTAATACTGTATGTTATATTATTTATGATGAAACATACCACACCATAAGAGGCTGGCCATTCATGAATATAATAATGAATAAATAAAAACACATTGGTGAACGAGGTAACAGCCAGTCCCCTCCCCCCCCCACCCCACCTCCAGCAAATTCACACATGGTGTCATATCTTGTTTATACAGGAGTCAATAAATTCAGTTCTTAGTTGGAAATACCTTCTTTTTTCTTTATTTTTTTCCAAACCCTAAATAGTTTATCTAAAAGTTTGATTAAATAAACATATTAAAAAGAAAAAAATTCTTTATGATGCTGGCAGGTCCGGATTATGGGGAGGGCGTACCTGGCGCACACCCAGGGCCCCTCACATCTAAGGTCCACCCACATCATTGTAAAAAAAAATGTTTTAAAAACCTTTACCACAGAGCGATAAACAAGTGGAACTGATTGCCTAACACTCGCTGTGCATCACTTACCGTAACTCCACCAGGCCGCCACAAATATTTCTTACTAAAACTCATGTTTGGTGAACTGATTTAACTTATTTAACACAGAGATTATAATAAAATAATAAAAAGGCTGTATAAATAAGTGAACACTATACCACACAAACTTCTTCAAGATCCAAAACTAATTCTTCAATCAGCAGTAAATTCGCTGGTTTCCTTGAAATGTTTCGTTGAAAGAAAGCGAGACAGTTTTGATGCCTATGAGGAAAAAGCAAAAGATCTGGCAGGAAGCACTGAGTTTGTCCATTCAGGTTGTCAGAGGTGATCAAACGTACGGCTCACTCCACTGGATTATGGACGTTCAAGTGCGGTGGATCTCAGTCCAAGAGACAATTTCCGAACAAAATGCTTCCTCACAGTCATTGATCACCTAGTGGTATCCCTAAACGAAAGGATTTCTGCATACACGTTGGTGAAGGATCGCTTCGGCTTTTGAAACAATCTGGAAACCATGTCAGCCAATGCCATTCATTCTGCTTCAGAAAATCTTTTGCAAACTTATGGAAAAGATATTGATGAAAGCATCTCCAATGAAATTATTAAATTCTCGTCTCTGGTAAAGTTGTATGCAAAAGCCGCGGATGAACCCACCGAGTCGTTTTATTACGGAATTATGAAGGAAAACGATGGCTTACAATCAGCATTTCCAAATGTAGAAACTAGATTTTATTGTTTCTATTGACCTTGGATATTACCTATACTGTAGTTATTTTCAGTTCTCAGCAGGGGGCCCCCCCCATTGTTAGGTGTCGCCCAGGGCCCCCCAACCCCTTAATCCGGTACTGGATACGGCCTGAGGTGTATACACTCAGTTACAAAGGAGTGAGGACAAATGACCCCTGGGGGGGAACTGACCACAACAAACTCCTTACCTCACTGTACTCCCTCCCTCCCTCACCCCACCACACACTGCTTCTACCACTCTCTCTTCCATCTTCCTCCTCCTATACCCTACATAATTGTTTGAGTAAATAAGAACATGAAGAAGAGATAAGGTAAAATAAATCCAGAACACAATAGAGAGAAAGAAATAGAGGAATGAATAGAAAATAGAGATAAGAAAAAAACATTGTCTGTAGGAAAAAAGTAAATTTCTCCTTATTCTTTCATGCTACTGACCTGACCTGACCTCCTTGCAATATCAGGTCATCCATTGTATATAAACTCTACTCTCATTTGCAGTAGTGATAGGGTGAAGGATTAGTGATGTCATATTACTGACCTGATGCATTGTCAGGTCACCCATTGACGGTGGGGAATTAGTGGGTCTCATGACTGGACATTGTTACTTAATTGAAAGTATTGTTACATTGGCAAAATGTTACTCCAGTAGAAGTAAAAGTATGCAAATGTTCATGTACTCAAGTAGAAGTAAAAAGTAACTCATTCTTAAAGTACACAAGTACTGAAAGTAACAACAAAACTATTATTTGTCTTAAATATTAAAATCAAAATAAATTATAAAGAAACAGTTAACTAAAGATGAAAATAAAAGATGCGCAGAGTTACACATGTTTATTTACAAATCTTTCTATTAAGATTAATCAATCACTGATTCTCAAAATTTTGGCTGTCCAATCAGGATCTTTTAGGCCTAAATATAAGCCCAGCATGACCTACTTAAAGAGAATATGTTAGCCGCTCTTCTCCCTACAATCCATCACAGGAATGGTGATCGGGCTGAAAATATATATCTCCAACACTCTGCTCACTTTTTCCTTATCCACACAAGTATCGTTGATGTGGACTTATGGTCCACAGACATAATGTTTTCTCTGCTCACATTAGGTTAGGATACAGACCTATCTGGCATGTATCTGAGGTGAGGGATGACTGTCACTTCTCTTCCTGTAAACTCTGTAACTGTCCCAACACTAACACCCTTCAACACTTGCCTTGATTGTCCCATTGTTAGGGACCTCTAACCACAGGGCAAGTCACTAAACACTTTGTCACCACCTGCTTATTCGTAATAATTTAGATTGAATTCTTGTACACTACCCACGCTTTGGTGGTGCTAACTCCCATTGCCCTTAAATCATATCAATATTGTCTCCATATCACAATTCATAGCTTGTCCTGTGAGACACAAGTACAAATGTATTAGTGTCTGACTGCATGGTCTTGTGACTAGGCTTGTCACCCCTTGGGGTGTAATAAATATATTAAATATTAAAAGCCCAACATGACTAAGCAGACACTCACAAGCAGCATATGCAGGTAGTGGGGTGTTAAGCTTCAGAGATAAGTCACATAATGTTCAGAAAGACCTCAGTAGCTCCATTCCATCCCCTGGGCATGCCAAGTAGCTATCAAGCTCGTTCAGTTGAGGAGTTTGTGGATGATTGTTGCCTCCATAGTGACTGAGTCTGACTAAGACTCACCGTGAACTGTCCCTCTAATTGGGGGTGTGACTGTGGTGATGTCACTCTTCGATTCTAATTGAGGAGTGGCTGAATTTTTCGCACTGCTTAACATCTGGCAGGTGCTGGCGAGGGGGAGGGGGGCCGCAGTGGTACTTATTTATTTAAGCAAAATTTTTAAATACAATACGCTCGGTCTCGTACATATGTATAGATACCTGTTTTATATCTAAGATGGAATTATGTAAAGCATTTTAGAATCACAGCCTCTGAAATTCATTTTGGGTACAGGTGGGGGAGAAGAGAGGGGATTCGATGGGGAAGGGGGGGGGATAAGAGGGTAAGCTAGGCGAGGTGGATGGTCATGGTGTTAATGGACATAAGAAGATCAAAGGGAAAGTCCACTGTCATGGCCACTGCCTCCTGACCTGACCTGACTTCACCTCACAAGACCTCTAGGTATGTGACCGCAAGGTGTCTCCCCACACCGTGCCCTTCATGGCTCCACCCACACAACTCTTTTATTATGGTTAATATTTAATTAATTAAAAAATACATTATTAGTTTGCCACAGACATTAAAACTGTCTGTTTTTTGGGGTCATGTAACGAGTAACGATTTTTGTTTTTTCAATTGTATTGGAGTAGAAGAATTAGAAAGCTATACTTAAGTAAAAGTAAAGGTACTACAATTTTTTTTTTTACTTTTTTAAAAAGTAGATACCTAAAAATGTTACTTGGGTAAAGTATTCAAGTAAATTTATTTTATTACTTTACACCTCTGCCTGAAGACGTCTTGAATAAAGTCGAAAGTAATATACTGTACTGTAGTGCAGTTCATTAAAAGGGAGGGGTTTCTCTCAGCTGAATAAAATTTTCTGGCATTAGCTAGAATTAAAATACCTAAGTGTGGTGCTGCCCTACAAAGGGTTAATGGGGATACTGTACAGTGATCTCTTCAGATTTGATATAGGCCTAATGAGAACTAATAGGTACAAGAGATGACACCATACGTAAATGTGCTGGAGGTAGGTGGTGAATGGTACTGGCTGTTACTGTGTACACTAGTTTGTTTTTATTTATTCATTACAATACTGAGAGTGATACAGGTTGGAACCCGCTAATCCAGGACCCAATAGTATAGCAGCTTTGATGGTTCAGGATGCATATAGTAAAATAATTAATCTTATGGGGAATATTAGGATATGTTCCATAACTACTAAAAGTCAACAGTAATGCTATAAAAGTTGTGGAAAAATCATTACAATTATCACAACCTGTACTCCAATGTACTGTGCTAAGTTAATTACTAATTTTTTTATGTTTAGTGCAAACTATGGGATGTTTATATCAAAAAATTGCCTTGCAAGAATTCCAGCAATGCAAGTTATATTATGCTAAGTCAAGTTCGGTGATGTTTTATAAGCAGAAAACTTAAACTCCTTATCTTTTATCCCACGTCCCTCTTTACCCTTCAACTAATAACTACGCACCGCCCCAGCTCCTAGCTGTCAACACCCCACCTCCCCCTGCCCCCTCCTCCCAGCCAACAAGGGAGGCAGATGTTGGTGGGTGTGTAGGGTTATGTGAAATTGGTTCACACTCAGGATGGGATGGAGAAAGGAAACTCACAATGTGCTCACTGTATACATATTGTATTGGATGTACAATGCAGCTTGTTGCTGGGTAGGTAGCATGGTAATAAGCGTTGAGTAGAGAGATCTAGGTGGTGAGGGTGCCCAGAGGAGGGACACGCGGCTTGAGGGACGCCAAGGTCGCTGGCGGGAACAGCAGCCGCCAGGCTGACTCGGAGGAGGAGGTGTTGCTGGCTGGTGGCACTGTGTAGAAAGAGAGGGTGGTCACAGTGGTGTCAGGCCTTATAAGGCGGGGGTAGGCGTGGTTTGATAGTTGACCCCCGCTCCGTGGGCGGCGCTGGAGGCATAGGCTGGGGAATTCGAGTAGGTTCGGTGCTTGTAGGGGAGGAATCCACTACAGGTGATTGGGATTAATGGGATGAAGGTGATCTTAGGCTTAAAGTTCTTCTCTTAAAAAATGTCACAGACTTGACTTAGCATAATATACTGTAACTTGCGTTGCTGGAATCCTTGCAAGATAGCGATTAATTTGAGTTTAATCATCTCATAGTTTGCACAAGAGATACAAATTTTAGTCCTTTAGCTAATTACATTTGAGTACAGTAATATGTTGCTCAAAATTATGTTTTTTTCACAGGGATATTATGGCACTGAATGTTACAGAGTATTTTAAATAAGTTCTTTGTTTAGTTCTATATATACAGTACAGTATATGCTAATTCCCATTTAGTGAATGGCATAAAGCGAGGGTCTAGTGTACAGTAAATGTGTGCCATAGCACTAACACTTTGTTATAAAGAGGTTCAGTAAGCCTGGGCTAGATTTATGCTGATGTAAGTTGTATTGGTACCAGTAATAGTACATTTTATGCATCATTTTGCCTTTTTTTAACCTCGGCTTTGATGGTTCTGAATTTTCGCTAATTCGGAACCAGTCTGGTCCCAAGTTTCCCAGATTAGCTAGGTCCAACCTGTACATTGTAAAAATAATGTCCAATAATTAAATTCACTAAATTTGGGACTAAATAAGCAAAATATCTCTATATTAATGCTATACCACCTCCTGCGTTACCCATGGCTTTCCGCAGAAGCTACAGTATAACTGTGGTCACATTTCAACCAAGCGCTAAAGCAATAACCATGCACACAAGACCTGCATAAAATGAGACCCCCCTCACTGATATCTTCCTAAGAGCATGAGTAGCCCTAACATGGGATAAATGGAAGCCCAGGTTGTATATCACTCGGATAGGGAAGGAGATTGGGAAAGTAATGATGTCACAGAAACAAGTGTTCATTGTCTGTTCTTTGTGTCAGCTACCAGTGGTTATCTAGGCTCAACCTCATTCATTCCTGGCCATACCCCCATATCAAACAGACGTTACCAGTGTCACTCCACATTTCTGTAGGTAAATGCTTCATCTTGGAATTTAAGCATGATTTTGGGTGTTCTGAACAAACCATGCAGTCCTCAGTGTTAGTGTATTTCATGTTACAAACTTTAATTTAGGATTACCTAGTTTAGATTCAATTTGAATTCAGTCACTGTAGTGGGAAGCTGTATCACCCACACCATGTGAGAGGATCTTCTGGTTTCAGAGTGACTATTGCAATTTATTAGTTGATAGTTTTTAATTATCGTGCCCTACCTGGAGTTAGGTAGAAATTCTTTAGTACACAGTATATAGATATATAATTAAAAAAATTCCTTTGATTTATTTACCTTCAAGGATACATAATATATGCATATCTTTGATCTACTCATTTGCAACAATTAAGGTATCACATTGACCATTTGTCATTGTTTACCTTGTGCCTGTCCTGTGCCTGAGACCCTATTATAATATTATTAAACAGTAATTCATAGGTTGGCCCTTGAATTTTTTCTTTATGTCCCCAACCTAGAATACCTGTATGTCAGGCTTCTAACATTACAGTACCTCAGTCCATCCATCCAAATTGAATTCTGTCTGATCAGCAATTTGAAAAAAAAATTGTAAAGAAGATAAAATTTACTATGCAGCTTTTTACTTAAAAAATCCAGTTTGTGTTTTACAATCAGCATTCTCCATTTTTTTTTTCCAGGGTTATGGCTCCAGCTGGACATAAATTTGGGCAGAGTTATATATGACCCCAGTGACAGTTGGGTTTTACATGTTATAGCTTGAAAGTTTTTCCTTATGACATAATATACCTCTGATTGTCAGAAATATCTGTGATAATTATTTTAGAGCAATAGGTTGTAGTTTATATTCAAATTTTTGTGACTGGCAAATTTATAGTATGAACTATAAAGACATTTACCGGTAGCTTGCATCAATAAGAGGAAATTCAAGATTTTGTTCTAGTCGCCATGTGAAACATATTGTACACATAGTATATTATTGTTAGTTTGTAATCATCACTAATAATTTTGTTTATTATTGCTAGTGTCATGGCAGCCCAGCAAAGTGTATTTTTGGTTGATACAGTAATATCCCTGATAGCCCGAACTCTCCAATACCTGGAATTGAAATTGACCCAGAATTTTCCCCGGAAAATTATCTCAGTTCCAGGTCTGTGAACGAATTTCTGAGGTTAAAAATCAGGCTATTTCCTGAGAAGATTCTAAAAAGTCTCTCTTTTTTTTTCTCCAGATCTGGGAGCAAATTCTGAGGTTGAAAATCGGTGCATTTTCTGGAAATTTCTGAGAAACTTTTTTTTTTTTTTTCCAGGGTCTGGGGGGATATTACAAGGCTGAAATACCTTTACGTAATGTGTAATTCTGGAAAATTTCGGAAACTCTCCCAATTTTTTTTCGAGTCTGGGACAATATTCTGAGGATGAAATAATGCTTACATTCTTGAAAACTTTTCCCATTAGCGGGAAAAATTACGGGGATGTAGGATTCTTCTAGGTTTGAGGGAGTCATCTCATTACGTACCCAGAAATCTCTCATCCTTGGAAGAACTCTGCACCAATTATTCCGACTAATAGGGATATCTGTAAAGGTAAATGTATATGACTGTTAGTTGTTAGGGTTTCCTTATTTTGTGCCACACAGTTTATTAATTTCATTATTTTTGTGTAAAAAACTTTGATTGTAAAAACTTAGAGGAAAACATTTATTTTCTTGCCTTATGAAATTATGTTTTTGTTATTTATTGCACTGTACAGTAATGTATATGAGAAGAACTTAGATACCTGTATAGGATTTAGAATGATTTTATTATATTTTATCTGATGACCATTTTGTATAGCCAGATGAATTTAATAAAAGAAAAAAGAATTTCCACTTATTTTTAATACTTTCTTAATCAAACATTTAGTTTATGAGGGTTGTGGCATCTGAGTGGATACAGGTATCCCTCATTTAATGGGTGGATTAGGTTCCTAGAAAATCATTCGTTATATGAATTTCTTATCTCAAGTAACAGAAGAAATGTGAAAACTAGGGTTCAGTTCTGCAACCAGTTCTGCAATAATATAAAATCTAGATAAGTTCAAAATACCTCCCCATCGGTCAAGGAACACGGCAAAGTCCCGGCTTGTGAACTGGGGCCCTCCGTCGGTGCGCAGGCGCACAGGAACGCCCATGTCACGGAAGTAGTGGCGGAACTTGCTGATGATGGCGGCAGACGTCGTGTCATTACCGCACTTGATGACAACCGGCCAACCAGAGAGACGGTCGACGATAACAAGGAAGGACTTTCCTGACACAGAGAAAAAGTCGGCCGACACAGACTCAAAGGGGCGGGTGGGGTTGTCGTCACTCATGAAGGGTTCCTGTTGCTGGCTGGGTTGTAATACTTGGCAGGGCTCACACGCACGGACAACATTGGAGGTGTCGGAGTCGATGCCGGGCCAGAACACAGTCTGTCGTGCACGTCGTTTGGTGGCCTCAGCTCCACGGTGACTGTCGTGAAGGCGAGCCAAGACGTGAGGACGTGATGCAGCAGGGACAACTACACGTGCTCCATACAGAACAAGGTCTCTGTCGCAGTAGAGTTCATCGTGGAGTTTCCAATACGGGAGCAGGGTGTTGTGAAGGTCGTAGCGGTTGCTAGGGAATCCATTCCTCACACACTCGACGAGTCGGATGTAGGAAGGGTCATCTCCGAACACGCTGTTAGAAGATATAATTTTGCCTTAATGATATCTGTTGTTGGTCATTGAAGAATTGGGCCAGTAATTGTAGGTATTACTGATCACAGCCCGAAAAATGAGGTCGTCCCGAGCATGGTCTTCTGGGTAGGCGGCTGACAGGAGGGAGTGGGATAAGGCATCAGGGATGCTGAGGCGCCGCCACCGCCGCCTGCTGTGAAAGTGTGCGCCGAGCTTCTCTTTCAGGCGCTGGGAGGCGGGGTTCTCAGCAGCGTCCAGCGTGTAGTGGTTGAGGATGAACAAGCGGGGCGTGGGTGAGTACTAGGTGCCAGAAAGTGTTGCAGGCCTATGAGGTAAAAAAAGCCTCACGCGGACCGCTGGCTGGCCGCAGCCAACAGCTCCCAACTCAATGGCGTGGCGTCTGCAGTGTCAGAGAGGAGACCGCTGAGCCACACTGGGCCGAGCGAACTGCCCTCCTACAGTCACTGCGTAGAGGTAGTATCCCGTAAATAAGCGTGAACATCATCTGCAGAACCATCGGCAAGGAGGATCAAAACGTGGGGAGACAATTGGGACCAGACAGGACACCAATATTTACTTGGAAGCCTTTAGGTGGTAGAGATCTGGAATGTCTCTTAAGAATCATCAGAGCAAAGGAAGTGGTTGGGCAGCTGCGGAGATATCGGCGAAAACTCTACTAACTGGTTGACGTGAGACTGATGAAGGGCCTCCATTCGGTGAGGTTGAGAGAAAATCCGTGATGGTGGGTTGCTGGGGTCGACTCACGATACCATTTCCTGAGGAGGTGTACCCACAAAAGTCCACTGAAGAGGTGGCAGAACAAACTTGTATAAGCATTTAGGGGTGATGCCGTGGCTGGTACCATCCAGATACGACAGAGGTGGTCACGTATAAATCCTCATCGTGCTTATGCACGATGTGTAAGTGAGCCCTTTCCGCGCAGTTGCCAGACCTTGAAACCATATCACCTCGAACAAGCGTCTGGCATGGCCAGCGAATCCCAGGTAGCCAAAGGCAATAACTGTAACGTCCATCTTGAGGTGATGAAAGTTATGAAGTGAGGTCGTCTTTAAAGCTCTATCTTGCCATTATCACAGAGTCCATCGTCGTGAAAGCGTACCGGGTTCACCTGCGTGCATGGCTGCAAAGGCGTCAGAGAAGGAGTCATGAGGACGGGAACCTGGCTGTTGAGCTTTAGGAGGTCAATTGGTGATCCAGGCACCCGCACGGGTTTTGCGACAACTATAGGGTGACGCAGGGGCTTGGTCATCGCTAACTGGTGCAATAATTTCTTCAGGCGACCATGGGTCAGCTCGTTTTAACCGCCTCATGAAGAGCCAGGACCATTCGAAGTGTGCATCAGCGGGGCTTCGTCCTCAAGTGGATCTCGGGGACCCTGCCATCCTTCTTGAGGCTTGATTCCGGAAACAGACAATGCAACCAAACGTCTAATTCCTTCAGGGCCTTCCGACATCGAAGAGAGGGTGTCACTGGCAGAGCAGGGGAGTAGGGCAGCAGAGATTAGGTTACTCTCCCAGCTCCATGCTTCACCCTATTGGCGTGTTTTACCTCAAAATAGGTTTAGGAAAGAAGCCCACAGAAGGGAATACCGTGGCCGCTCTTGACAATGTCTGTGGAACACTTGAAAATTGGCTGCCGTTGTGCACATCAATCAGGAGGCAGGCAGGCCTATTTTAAGAGTGACATGCTTGGAGTGAACCTAGGGCTGGGGCCATCTGTGAACATTGGCGGGAGATCCTTGAGGGGGCAGTCTAGATCCACTTGGAAGAGCCCACAACTACAAATGCTGGGGATCGATGACTATACCCAGCACCCGGTGTCGGGAGACATCTGAAGTGGGATAGGCACACCACCGGCTGGTCCAGAGATGACACTGATGCTGGGGGAACCTTGGGGTCTGGGACGCGAGAGCTTGTGCCAGAAACGTTGTCCAGAATTGGTCATGCTTCTGATTGGAAGACTGTGGGCGGCCCTCACTGGTGGAAGAAGCTGAAGCTTCACGCCCGGCCGCTGTCCCCTTAGGTTTGTTGGTGAGGCCTTGCTTGTCGTGGTACTGGCCAAACAACCGCATTGCACTGGGCCGATGTAGCTGGGCACCACTCTGTGAGTGACCGGTAGCGCAGTCACAGCTATTTGCAGGTAGGCTAAGCAGCTGGACACACCCTGTGTTCGATGCTGCTACCACAGTATTCAAGGAATGAACCGGGCGTAGGCGTTGGAGTGGAATTTCTTGTCCTTGTACCGGGACACAGCGTACAGCTGTAGGGAGCTGGATGATGTGGGGTGGCACCACCTGGCAGCCTCCCTTAGGAAACGACATATAGTCCGAAACATCCTTAAGAGGAAAATTCAGGGAGGTGACATTGGACAGCTCCTTGTCTCATGCCTTGTCAGGGATCACACACCACTTTTCCAGCTGGGGTCTCTCGCACTGCTGTGGTGGTTACCTAGGCATATATCTACCTCTTCAGGGCTCTCTTGGTGTTCATTGCGCCAAGGCATCCAGAAATCCGCCACACTCCATCTATACTTGCGCTCTTCAACAATTCCCTCCTGCGCGTAGTGCTTCATTCCGCTGCCCTTTGATGCGCCGTTGTAGAATGTTGGTACACTCCTCCACAGACAACGACGAAGATTAAGTACCTGCAGCGTATGTTCAAGAACACGCTGAGTTTCCGGAATGAGCATACGTGAATAAGTTGTTTAGGCTGCTGACAAACAGAGGATCACAGGTATAGCATAATCAGTCCACCGTTGCCGCCATTCAGGTCTGCAAAATTCATCAGGCTTCAAGATGGTAGTGTTCGAGCAACCTTGCTGAACAGGACTGGAGGGCCGTGGCGTTGATGGTATCTGAACCAGTCAATCCTGAAGACGTTGTCGAAAGAACCAGAGACTTCAATGGATCATTGATGAATAAACAAAGCTGAAGCAGTGCTAATGTTCGTCCTCGTTTGGGTGGTCATATCTCTGCTACTCTTAGCACTAGCACCTTCATTCTCCTAAGTCTTGTTGGTTCGTCGCACCTTTCATTCCTCATGAACTTCATTAAGCGATTATCTCTGGAGACAAGCTGAATATCGAGGGTGAGGGCTGTGATGTAATTGGGAACTCGCGGTAGTCCCTGTCCACTTTTAAGTTAAATCATCTCTGCCGAGCTGTCATCCGACTGACTCATCAGGCATTGGCTCCTGACTACATAAGGCGAGACATAATAACTTGTCACCGTGGCGCATTCCTCCAAATCCAGGTGTTGACCAGTCAACCGTGCATTAGCCTCAACAGATCTGAGACAATTAATTAAGTACGGATAAAGCGGGGTATATATAAATGCCATATAAAGAATGGCAGCAGTCAGTGTTAACGAAAATGCGATGTGTGTGTGCGTCTCAGGCGGTCAGGGGCGATGCAGCTGCGGGGTGGAGAGGCGACTTCGCGTCAGTTACCCTCCAGGCTTGGCGAGGTGTACTCAAGTCTATAGCCATTGCCCAGAACATCCTTTTACCTTGAATCTCGCTTTAGAACAAAGTTGCACGGTTGTGCACTAAACACTTCACGTCACTATTAACATTGCTGTCCGGTTGCTATAAATTCTTGGAGGCGGCCACACTAAGCAGTTAGCGCGAAATGCAAGGAATCCTAAGCGTTCCTGAGCTGCGCACCATGTATGTTCATCCGTTAAAATTGCCGCCATGTCGTGTTTTGGAGTATCGAGTTCTCTACAGGAACGAACACAAACACCTGGTTTGGTGGTTCTTTGCTGGATAAGCGATATGTACACAAGGAGGTAGCACTCCTTACTCTGGGGGTCCTTCTAGTCTCTGGGCGACATGTGGCAAGTGATGCATTAGCGGCCCATATGTCGCCAGGCACATTAATTAAGCATGTGTGGGACATAGTAAATACATTTTGCGCTGCTACTTCAAATGAATAAATAGTGTATACAAATGAACACATACATGTAATATACATACATACCATGTACTTTGAGAATCTGATGTTTATAGTTTAGTTAGTGTCAGTTGTCTATTTAAGAAAGTCATTAATCTCCTGAACTATTCTGTCAACCGGTATAATCTCCAAGGTCTAACATCTCCCCGTGAATAGCTCCTTGTTTGCCTCAGGCCTGAGCTCGCAGAATTAATGTTATCAACGTGTATATTCCACCTTTTCCTGGTAAGCTCAACCTCTGATTAGATTATAGGAATAGACAGGAAATTACCCTGATCAGGAACACCGGAGTTCATAACTAAGTATACAGTGATCCAAAATGGTAGAGAAGTTATGTTGTTGGTACGATCGACCTTTCTGGTATGAATATGGGGGCCCAATCTGCCCTGCGGGTGCACGTATATACCTCTACACGAGGGAGAATCACGCATTCGTGACTCTTCCTCAACGTCTCTCCAGGTATGTTAACGTGTGTTCCCCGCCGCCTATTAATTCAGTTTAACTTAGTCAATTTTGGTGAATATCAGTGTTCATGTGTTAACTTAGTGAATTCTGTGCCAATTAAGTCGAGTAACGTATTGATTTAAATATCGTCTGAACCGTTGCCAGACGTATGTTTTGTATAGTTGAAGTTAGACATTTAGGCATTTGTGACTATTCCTCAACGTCTCTCCAGTGTGTTGAGCTGAATACTCATCGGCTAACGTGGGGCGGTAACCGGGTTGGACGATGCCGTTAATTCGACAGGATTAAACTGGGAAGTCCGTTTCCTGCAAATTAGGCGCCAACTCCCTGGGCGTGTGTCGGTCTACAACCGACCCCTAACAGCGATCTTCATTTGTTGTAGAGACCAGCGTTACCCTGGGGCACTCCTCACAGTTGCATGGACCTAAGTATTATTGTATCATGTTTGGGGGATAACTAGCAGAAATATAGTATCCCAGGTTAAGTATTGAACCACTGAATGAGAGTTAAAAGTGCCCTGTTGTTCCTTGCGAATTAACAGGAGGTATTGTATGTTGCGATAATTGTGGAGTTGTTCAGTGTGCTATGTAGGCCTATTCATTGGTAGTACCATGAAATGATAATCTGAGAGTATAATGATATAACCAAGAAGTGAAGAGTTAATTTGCTACTAAGTAAGACCTGCGGGTCCAGTGATATCTGGTGTATACCCATTACTGAATATCATTTGGCAGAGTAATAATACCACAATTGTCGATTGAAGTAATAAGTATTTGGAGGTAATTAATGAGGTAATAAGTTCTTGAAGTGTTTGATGACTTAATAAATAAATTGCAGTTCTGTTTTGTCTGAGTGAATCTAAGATGCATCTTATCCAACCACTGGGTTAATAAATATTGAATTAGTAATCTACGAGTATCACCACTCTATCCTTTCCCACATTGGTTCTCAGAAAATAACTAACCCACGTGCCCAGAAGCTCGCTACCTAACAGTTAACTAAGATATGTTATATTCTAATAAAATCCTGGGTGGTGGCAGGTCTACCGTTGTAAGTATAATAAGTGTGGTAATAAGAAAGACATGGTTTCCCAGGTTAATCCATGGTTTAGAATATAACTAGAACAAAATATATGGAAGAGATCATAATATATGAAAGGAAATGAAAAGAAAGAACATTGACTTGGAAAATATAAGCAGAGAAGCATAAGAGTACTTATATAAGAATATAAGGTATATAGAGATAAAGAACATATAAGAATATAAGCAAGAATACATAAGAATAAGTATATATGTAAAGAATTGAAGAAGGATAACTATATAAAACAGGATACTCATTGGAAAGAATGCTACAACGAACATATAAGTACAGACAGACCCCGACTTACGACTGCTACGACTTACGACCGCCGCAGATTTTTTATTAAAAAAAAAAAAAAAAATCTTTTTTTTCAAATGACACGCATTTACTATACCGAAACGTTTCCAGTTAATGTAGTCTCCATGTATAATTAGAAAATTATGGGGGCCCCATGTGCATTCAGCTGACTACATTAAAGGTAAGTGCTCAGTCACACTGTATCCATTCCATTATTATTTATTACTTTCACTGTACTGTATCCATTCCTCATTATTCATTACTTTTACTGTACTGTATTTCATTGTAGATTTTTTTTTTCTATGTCGGACTTACGACCATGTCGGACTTACGACCTGGATTTGGGTCCCTAACCCCGTCGTAAGTCGGGGTCTATCTGTATATGAATAAACAAGAAGACTAACAGAAAAGAATATCTGGATGGTAAATTATAAAAAGAGAGAACTCGGCCTGTTACAGTGGCACCTTCCAACTAACTCTGAAGATTCCGGTGGAATAACACACCCACACAAATAGCCCTGCTGGAAGTGCTATTGTTGTGACTCAACCTGACGGTAATATAATTGAGAATGGAGTTAGAATTAACAATTGGGCATCCACTCTACAAACTGAATTAGTTGTCATACTCACAGCTATTAAATTCATTGAAACCACTGTTACTGACAGTCTCGTCATCACTGACTCTCTATCCTCACTACTTGCCCTTGGCACCCTCGACTCAGGTTGTCACGCTCTTGTCTCTGAAGCCAGACACAAATATGCATGCCTTGTTGACCGGGGTGTCAAGGTCAAACTGTTGTGGATCCCCTCACATAGGCCTCATAAAACATGACAGAGTTGATACCCTCGCCAAACTCCCGTCTAACAAAGACACCGTTGAATACAATTTGGGTCTGTCAAAAAGAACCCTTAAAACTGGAGTTAGGAAAGAACTTATTGATGAGTTTGACGCAAGTAGACAAGTGCAAACGGGCACTAGTCGATCCATAGTTTACCATGATGAGATGTATCAAGTGAAACATGTATATGGAACAAGTAACAAGATCATTAGATTACAAGATGATGTAACCGCTAGATTAAGGTTAGGATATAAGTACCTTTGGCAGTATGTTCCTCAAGCAGATGTAAACAAAACTAAATGTAAAGTGTGTGGCCAGACATATGGCCACACACTTGAACACTACGTCCTCGACTGTGTGAAGATAGAACCTTTTAGGGACAGGTCCAAGCACACTGTGTGTGAAATGGCACAACACTTCATCTCTAATGGCAAGATAGCCGACATATTAAGATTGTATCTTCTTTTTTGCACTTAGTAACTATATCAGTTCTGTGAGAGGTTGGAGTCATAGACCACGTTCTTTGTAGACTTTATTCTAACAGCGTCAGCTGGTGACTGGCAACCGGGCGCTGCCAAAGACAAGCCCCCATCTCAACATGGGAAAACATATCGTACGATAGTACAATCTCACATCTCCCCCCCCAAGTTAAAAGGAAATGACAATGCACATTTGAAATAACAAAAGGAAAACAATGCATTCATAAAAACAACAATAATGCAGGAAAAACCAGTCAAACAAAGGAAAAAAAAACCCTCTAAACTGATTTTACATCACATACACTACACCACGTAGTCCGTCAACTAGCCCGGAGGTCTACGGCCTCTCCTGGGCCTGGCCGCGCTCGACTGGGGAGGGGCCGTGGGTGCGATGAAGGGCGCGGGTACGTAGGGCACAGCAGAAGTGGGGCCAGGAGGCACAGCTTGGTGCACCACCGGAGTAGTAGGCACAGGTGTGGAGCCGTTTCGCAGGTGGCGTCTGTTGCGGATGGACACCCTGCCACTGCCACTCAACCTAACGGCATACTGCCTATGAGGGCGGGCTTCCACCACTATGCCTGTCCTGTCCCAGAGCTTGGTAGCTGCGTCCTGCACACGCACCTGCGTGCCCACGACTAGGGGAGCAAGCTGGCGGGATACCTCCCTCCGCGACAGGACCCCATCCTGGGTTTCGGCCAAGCGCACCTCCCTCATACGAAGTGCCCGCCACCAGTGCTGGTCCACCTTATAGTGCTGTCTGGCCACGGGAACGCCGTCACGGAGCTGGCGGCCGGTGGCAAGTTGGGCGGGCGACTTGTTCACCCCCCGCAGGGGCGTGTTCAGGTACTGGAGGAGGGCCTGAGATGTCCTATCGCAATCCAGGCTACCCCCGGGCCCAGTGTTATCCCTGAGGAGCCTCTTGGCAGCCTTGACCCCAGCCTCTGCCCTGCCATTGGACTGGGGGAAGTGGGCCGACGAGAGGCGCACCTCGACCCCCCATGACTTGAGGAAATCTGTCATCTCAAGGTTGGTACTTTCATCCGTGGAGATCTGCACAGGTACCCCCCACCTCGTGAAGTAGGCCCGCAGACTGGCGATGATTTTTCCAGAGGTGGCCTAGTTGGGGAAGTGGGCGATCTCCAGCCAACCTGTCAGTCGGTCAGCATATGCTAGGTACGTGCGGCCCTGCAGGTGGAACAAATCGGCCACCACTTGTTGAAAGGGATAGTCTGGCGCTGGGGTCAGAACTAACGACTCCGGAGGCTGGGAAGGGGCGTGGGTCTCGCAAGCAGCACACCGGGACCGATGATACTGCAGGTCACCCTCCATGCCAGGCCAATAGACAGACTGCCGGGCCCGCCTGAGCATTGAGTCGAGGCCCTGGTGCCCCACATGCAGGTTAACGGCGACCCGGTGGCGGAGGGAGTCGGGGATGACAAGGCGCACGCAGCCCTGGTCAAAGGTGTAGGTGACCAAACCCCTGACCACAGCCAACCTGTCCCTCACCAAGAAGTACGGGCGCAGACAGGCCACCTCCTGTGACTTGTGGGGGTGCCAGTCGCCCGCCAGCACCCTCGACACTAGAATCTGGTACACTGGGTCGTCCGCAGCCGCTTTGCACACTGTGTCTTCGTCCATAGTGATGCACCCATCCTGATCCAGTGCTGCGATTGTGACTGCACACACTGCAGCGCACAGGTCCTCCTCTTGGTCCATGTCCTCCGCATCAGGCGCCGCCCTGAGGGAGGGGAAGCGGGATAGGGCGTCAGCTGCACAGTTCCGCTTCCCTGGCAAGTATTTGACCGTGAATCGGTACTGCAGGGTCTTCTCCTTGAGCCTGAACAGGCGCGGATTCGCCACATCCGTGAGGGCTCTGTCCCCTAGCAAGCCAACTAAGGGGCGGTGGTCCGTCACCAGAATGAGGTTCGGGCAGCCAAGGAGGAACAGCCTGGCCTTGCGCAGGCACCACACCACAGCCAGGGCCTCCCCTTCTACTGCAGCATAACCGGCCTCGGCCGTGCTCAGATGTCGGCTACCACACAGAGCCAACCACCACCCTCCTCTGCAGCAGAAGGGCGTCTCTGGAGAGGCACAGGCACAGTATTGTTGCAGGACGATGAAGGCGATGCCCTCCCTGCTCCAATCAGTGACAGCTGCCGTAGGCCTGGATTTGTCGTAGTACACCAAACCGTCTCTGGCCAACTGACAGATGGTGTCCTGGGCCTGGCGAAACTTGAGCTGCAGCTGGTCGTCCCAATACACCTGCTTGCCCACTGGCTTCTTGAGGAGCTCACGGAAGGGCTCCATCACAGGTGCAGTGGCAAGGAAGGGAGCCAACTGGTTAACCAAGCCATGCCAGGACCTGATGTCAGTGATTGATGGCTGATCCGGCATGGGGAAGTCCTTGATGGCTGACAGACGTTGGGCAGTGGGCTGGTACAGGTCCCACCCCAGGAGGAAACCCACAAACTCAGCTTCTCTCCTGCAGAACAAGAACTTTTCTGGTTTCAGCGTGATACCTGTGTGAGCACAGGTCTCCAGAAAATCATAAGTGTGCCAGAACGCCCCCTTCACACTGGAGTCATAGAGGAGAGTGTCATCCACGCACTTGTACTTGCGAGGCACATCCTGAATAGCGTCGTAAAACCTCTTGGTGTAAGCATCTGACGCTGAGCAATGTTCCATGGGCGTCCTGCAGTATCGAAAACGGCCCCACGGCGTGATGAATGTGGTCAGACGTCTACTCTCCTCCTCCAACTCCACTTGATGAAATCCCCAAAAGGCGACGGCAACGGTTTTGAACGAGTGCACTGGCACCCCAGACACCATGTCGAATGGTGCAGGTGTGTGGTGCGTCTCCCTCAGACAGCTTGCATTGAGGCGTTGGAAGTCCACAGTGTGCCTGGGCTGACCGTTTTTCTTGGCCACCACGACCATCCTGGCGCACCACTCCGTAGCCTCACCAGCAGGCACTGGCTGGATGACGCCTCTCCTGACGTCCTCCTCCAACTGGGCCTTCACCTCCGCTTCCCAGTGTTTCGGAACGGGAGCGGGTGTGTGACAGGCGTAGGGGGTCGTGCCGGGCGTCAGGTGGATACGGTGAGGGGGACCAGTCATGACTGGCAGTGGGGACCTGCTGGTGTTGAATGCGGTAGACGAAAAGTGCGTGAGTAGCCATGCCTCCAGCCTGGCCACATTCTCCTCCAAAGGAGGCAAGGGTATCTCAACTGGCCTCGGCGGGAAACGGCTGCTCTCAGGTAAAGGGTTCGGAGGTAGATCGTCGGCAGTGTGCCGCTCCCCTCCATCGCTCACGGCAGCCACAGCACGTCTATGGAGCGGGAAGTCGACAGGCACCAAGTTGAGGCACTTGCAGGCCTCCAATGACAGATAGAGGGCCTTGGCTGTCTGCACGAAGTAGACCTCCTGGACGGTGGACCCCTCGTCCACACCGAGGCGGCAGGGGGCGGACCCCAGACACTTGAGCTGTTTGTTTGCCACGTCCCTTAGGCCATTATGGGCCCGAAGTTGTCCCGGAGCAGGGATGCGCCTGCCACACACACCATAGCACCCGTGTCAGCTACAGCCAGCACAGGGGTGGCGGGGGAATTGCCCCCGGCCTGGGACACGAACACTTGTAACCTGGGGTGGCGGGATAGCTGGGCTGTTGCCAGTGTAACAGCGCCTGACACATCCACAGGAGCACTTAGGGCTGACTTACTCCTACATCACCTTTTGAAGTGACCAACCTTACAGCAATTGCGACATGTAGCCCCACTTGCAGGGCAGTTACTTTTACCAGAGGCATGTGACATGCCGCAGTTACCACAGTGCGCACGATTGGGGTGTCCAGGTCGGGCGGCAGCTACCTCGGACTCACCAGTGACGTCATCACCAACCGCCACTGCCTCCGTGGCTGTTCCTACCACTGCCTGGCCAGACGTATGACACAATACACCAGCATCTCTCACTGCTGCCTCAAATAACATGCATTTGTTTCTAAGCACTTCAACGCTATTATAACTAGAGTACCACTGGAAAATTTCCCTTTTCAACACTGGGTTACTCAGGCCCACCATAACTTTACGTAATAGCATGTACTCAGAGAGGTCGTTATCACAGGTGGGACATTTAAATTCACACTCCACTACCTCTGCGAAGCATCGTTGAAAATACCTTTTCATGGGCTTCTCTTCACCTTGTTTGCTGTTGAAAAACTCGTTCCATTTCATAGCTTGGTTTGAAGATTGAAGAACCATTCCACTGATGGCATCCAGGGCTTCTTTGGGCGAGAGCTGCTCCCACTGACCGCTGGGGTATCTCGAGTCAATCACCCTTTGGAGTGCAGGGACGCAGTTCAGGCGAATGTGGAGTGTGGCCACCAGTTGTGACCACCCGTTCAACAGCACCCATGACTCCATGGACGGCCTCCATGTCCTAAACGCAGCTGCTGGCATTTCTGCCTCACACTTCTCTGGTGCGACAGCTGCTGAGGGCTTCATGACCAGCATAGAAGCATGACCACCGCCAGCAACTAGAGATGCCATCTGAGCCATCAATGCACTCATGGCCTGCTGCTGGGCGCGTGTGGTGTTCCCCACCGGTGTAGAGAAGCCCTGGCGTCCCCTTGAGGGCGTCGAGAATCGTGGATGTGTAAGGGCCATGTCAGCGTTCTTGTCAGGGCTGTAATGGCGTGTCGGGCCCCGACATATCCTACTCAGTGCGCCATGTGAGAGGTTGGAGTCATAGACCACGTTCTTTGTAGACTTTATTCTAACAGCGTCAGCTGGTGACTGGCAACCGGGCGCTGCCAAAGACAAGCCCCCATCTCAACATGGGAAAACATATCGTACGATGGTACAATCTCACAAGTTCTCATGTACAGAATCATATACGCAATATGCTTGAATACTTCTCACGTAAATGTGAATAACAAAGTGTGAGGCCAGACATACTGCCTCACACGCCTATACTCACGCATTTGTGAATAAGTTACCGATCGCCCAAGCGGCTAACAAGCCGATCAGTGGCGAAGAGGATAAAAGTAAAAAGTTATGTATAGAACTAAACAAATAATGTAATTGAAATACTGTGTAACATTCAGTGCCATAATATCCTGACAACGGGGGTTAATTATTATGACCTGTTGTAAACTCTACTCTGTAATCCTTTCTACCGCTCACAGGATGAGTGTGGGGTGCACAATAAAGTAGCTGCTGTAAGAGGCAAAATCAAATCCTACTGAGCTAGGCACTCATCCACCAATGATGGGGGCTGGTAGTTGTTTGTGGCTTGGTGATCCGGGGTCACCTCGTGGGCCGAGCGTTAGGGTCAGACTGGCCAGCTATGGGGCCCATAAGTGGTAGTGGAGCTTCTGACTGTCGGGATTCACGGAGATAGCCGATCCTACTGGACCTCAGACATCTCTCCAGACTAGTGGATGCAACATCCACGCTACAGACTCGGCCTAGGCTGCGATAGGGACCTGTGTGGGTGAGGAACGAGGCACTTACTGACTGGTGATAACGACATCACGTTTCAAAGGGACGTTAAGGACGTAAACAATACTTCACTCAAAGCACATCAACTACATTACTGTAAAACTTGCACAATCAAACAATTAATTAGGTCAAATCACTTAAAAATGGCGAATTACAACACGGAGTGGAATGACCTACCTGTGTGGGTGAGGAACGAGGCACTTACTGACCTTTGAAATGCCCCCGCTCTCTCACTCCACGCTAGGTCACGGATTCCACCTCCTTAACTATTTCACTGAATTACGTTACTGTACACTCTGACGTTTGAAACTGAGACTACAAACTCAGTTTCATTTGCTAATATTCTCTTCACAAACAATGCTCTGACTGAGCTATCAAAGGCAAGAATTAAATTGATCACAAAAGGACGTGGATGGTATGTGGGGTATGGGTTGTTTGGTTCACACTCAGGATGGGATGGAGAAAGGAAACTCACAATGTGCTCACTGTATACATATTGTAATGGATGTACAATGCAGCTTGGTGCTGGGAAGTGGCAGCGTGGTTACAAGCGTGATGTAGAGAGAGCTGTTTGGTGAGGATGCTCAGAGGAGGACAGCTTGTGGGTCGCCATGCTCGCCGGCGGGAGCGAGGGCCGCCAGGCAGCGGCAGAGGAGGTGGTGTAGCTTGCTGTGCTGTAGCTAGAAGAAGAGGGAGGGCACCACGAGGTCAGGTCTTAAATAGCGGGGGTAGGCGCGGCTTAGTAGTTGACCTCCGTGATGTACAGCGGCGCTGGTTGACCCAGACCACGAGGCATACACTGGGGAATTTGCGGGTTGGCTACTCAGCGACAAGCAGCGTTTGTAGGGGAGAAATCCACTACAGGTAATCCCAGTAAGCAAGTTCCAACACGCAGCCTGCCAACACACGAGACGCTGGTGTAAAGTTCCTATCAGGAATTAACTAATTCCATAGTCAATCTCCTTACAACATTTACACTATGAATATCAGTGGTCTCTGATTATTCATAGGTGAAAAAGGTTTTACAGGGTCTCGGTAGCAGAAAGAGTTTACAACTCGGTCAAAGTAATGACGACATCTCGATAACGTCATCAATGAAACAGAGAAAATGGAGGACGTTTCCACTGGGGGACTCAGAAGGTTTTGTGGACGTTTAGCGTAATATGAATCATTAAGTTTAACAGGTTAGCCGTCATTACGATCATGACATGGTGGCCAAACTGGAACACCTTGCCCCAGTTGGCAGCAGTCACCATATAGTGTTGTCATTCAGATTTAACTGTAACCTAGTTCAGGATAAGGCCTGGCCAAGGTGCAAATATTACAAGGGAAATTGCAATGGGATGAGGGAAGAGATGAGAGGTATCAACTGGCCTGACTCATTAAGGTACAAGAATGCAGACACTACGCTGAATATCATAACTAGTAAAGTGACCCATTTGATCGATAAATATATACCCAAGACCAAACCCAGTGCTTCTAGGAATACGAGGGGATCCCTACACATGAACCATGCAGCGGTCGACAGAATTAAGAAGAAAACCCAGAAATTCAAGACGTGGGTTGGGTCAAACGATGAGCAAGACAGGAGGATGTATGCAAGAGATAGAAATCAAGCAAAGATAGAGTGTAGAAGAGCTGAAAAGGAGTTTCAGAGGCTGGTTACAAGCGAGGTCAAGTCAAACCCAAAGGCGTTTTACCGCTATGCAAAGTCGAAATTGAAAACGCGAGTAGGAGTATCAGACCTGAGGCTTGAGAATGGTAGTTACGCAGATTCTGACCAGGTTAAAGCTGAGGCATTGAACAGCTTCTTTTCCTCGGTGTTTACAAGAGAGCATGCAATTAACCTTCCTGCATTTGAGGACAGACGGTTCGACACAACACTGACCCACATTGTGTTCACAGAAGAGGGTATAAGAAATAAACTGTCCAGGCTAAAGGTCCATAAGAGTCTCGGCCCTGACATGATGCATCTTAGAGTGCTAAGAGAGTTGTGCAACGAGCTTGCGAAGCCCCTGAGGATCCTGTTTTGTAAATGCCTGGATGAACAAATGGTCCCCAGTGAATGGAAAGTGGCTTATGTGTCTCCTATCTTCATGAAGGGCGATCGTCTCTCCATAAGGTAAAATAACTCACCTCAATCTTGTTACAGGAACATCGTTATGTCAACTTCTTCTTGTGCGATTCGTGCAGTCTGTTGTGAGTGTGAAGTTGATGCAACACCAATTCTACCACCAGACGAATAGAGAATATCAGACTTGAAGTTCGTTATCATTCGATCCGTTATACGCATATCCTTACAACAGATTGAATTCTCGAAGAGATGCGCTCGGATTCTGATAATTGCATCTAGAAGATTGATTTGCATTCTGTTTCTTGGTTTTGTTTTGATTGCAGTTACCAGAGATAATGTTCGTTCAACAATAGCATTGCTTGCTGGTGTGACTAGGCAATTAAGTGCATAAGCTGCCAATTCCTTGAAGTTTATCATGATGATAGACACCAAGCCAAAATTTGGTTGTGTTGTAGTGGATTTCTCCCCTACAAACGCTGTTTGTCGCCGAGTAGCCGACCCCACCAATTCCCCAGTGCATGTGTAGTGGACGTCTCCCCTACAACTGCGTATCGCATTCCGACGCGCCGCCGTATCCTAGCAACCAAGCGAGAGCTGACACCAGATGGTACGGTAACCTAGCAACGAAACTAGACACCGGCGACTTTCTGGGTTTTCCCAACATGATTCATAGAGGACTCGCGGCTGCTGCTGGGTATATAAGCTCTGTCTCTCCATTGAGATTCATTCTGCCCATCTTCCTGAACAAGCAACACCTCCTCCAGCAAGCTCCATGCTGTCAGCATTCATTCAACCAGGAGGCCAGCAACAGGCAACATCTTCTCTAACGAAGCTCCTGCACATCTACCTCCTACAACACGCTACTCACCGAACGTCTCTACTGAGCAGCCCCTCACCACACGGCACCTCCAGCACCAGACTGTCTATCATATAACTTATATTATACAAGAAAACCACCACCTAGAGTTTCCATCCATCCTGAGTGCTAGACAACATAATACCACGAACTCCTACACATGCCTCGTGGTCTAGGTCAACCAGCGCCTCCATACATCACGGAGCGGGGGTCAACTACTAAGCCACGCCTACCCAGTGGCGTAGCTAGAGTGTGTGCCGCCCGGGGCGGCCCTTGAGTTTGCCGCCCCCCCCCCCGTGACCCTACAAAAAATACATATTGCACAGTGACTCACTCTTTTATATATATATATATATATATATATATATATATATATATATATATATATATATATATATATATATATATATATATATATATAAATAGTTGCCTTACTGTTGTCAGACAAAAGCCACCCCGATCAAAGTAGGGGGCTTTTGTCTGGGTGGCTTTCGTCTGGGGGGCTTTTGTCTGGGTGGCTTTTGTCGGGGGGGCTTTTGTCTGTACCCCAGTGAGGATAGTGTCTTAGTATAAAATCGCAATGCTGTGAAACAAAATCTTAATATTTAATCTCAGTACCGCAGCAAAAGTCACATCAATATTTTTTAACCAATACTTTAATATTTCTTACCTTATAGTATTATGTCTTCCAACGAAGTAAATAACTGGATCGAAAACACAAGAGAACTTAAAAGTCGTCTAGCCTCCCCTCGTCTTGTCACGATGGAGACTTGTGGAGAACTGAAGTGAATTGCTTGTAACTGGTGGATTGGTCGGCTGTACATGAACTGATATGACCCGAGACTGCATGGTTTTGCAGCTACTGGAGACGTTAATCCTTCCCTTTGTATCGGCGGCAAGTTAATCCTCGTCGTGTCTGACCTAACACCTGACCCACACCACATGAGCTCACTGGCGTACTTGTTTGAAGTTGTTTCCTTAATCCTCAACAGGTTACAGGTTGTGTGTGTGGGGGGGGGGCATAGCAAGGGTGTACGTAGCTCATGACGTGGCCGTGATGATGTGGGTCAGGTGTTAGGTCAGACACGACAAGGATTAACTTGCCGCCGATACAAAGGGAAGGATTAACGTCTCCAGTAGCTGCAGATATGGGTGATGAGCAGACCCAAAAGTGCCGCCCCCAAAGTGCCCCCCCCCCCCTAGCTACGCTAGTGCCCCCCCCGCTATTTAAGACCTGACCTCGTGGTGACCTCTTTTTCTACCTACACCAACCAGCCAGCAACACCACACCTCCTCCTCCGCCTGCCTGGCGGTCCTCGCTCCCGCCGGCGAGCATGGCGACCCACAAACTGTCCTCCTGTGAGCATCCTCACCAACCAGCTCTCTCTACATCACGCTTGTAACCACGCTGCCACTTCCCAGCACCAAGCTGCATTGTACATCCAATACAACATGTATATAGAGAGCAAATTGTGAGTTTCCTTTCTCCATTCCATCCTGAGTGTGAACACAAACATCTCATACCCCACAAATGGTGACCCCCGGAGATTCGCACTCACACAGGATGGAGGAGAAACAGATCACGCTCCCAGTCTTCAAGCAACATGGAAGACTAGCTTATCCACCCAGAAGCAGCTCTCATCGGCTCTACAACTACTATCTCTATACCGCAGGTTAGACACCCTAGAGCAGCACTGTTTCTCTAAGCAGACACCATCTCCTCTTCCTGCCCCAAGCACCACGTCCTACCGACCCCAACACACCCGTCCTGCCTCAGACGCCGACTCCGGCCCAGCAGTAACCCCTGCCGCCCCTGACGCGGCCTCTGTTCCTGAGTGTGGACCCACACACCCCTCTTTTCTCCCTCAGGTACTCCCTGCTAATGTCCTGCACCCTGCTGCTGTCGTGGACCCAGTTGCTGTCACGAGCCCTCATCCGCTTCTGCTGACGCAGCCTCTGCTCCTGACCCAGGCCCACACACCTCAGCAGGCGCATCTGACGACTCTGTACCTGCCGTGAGGGAAGCACAACATTCATCGCCTCCACACACCCTTTTTCTCCCTCTCTTCTCCCACAGATAGTGTGTATATAGACAGTTGTATCCAGCGACCGGCTCATCCACGCCATCGCCGTTCTGCCTCACATGTGCTAAGCAACCCTGCAGACAACAAGTCTCCTACACCGCCTGGAGGGAAGGGGTAGTATTGTAGTGGATTTCTCCCCTACAAACGCTGTTTGTCGCCGAGTGGCCGACCCCACCAATTCCCCAGTGTATGCCTCGTGGTCTAGGTCAACCAGCGCCGCCATACATCACGGAGCGGGGCTCAACTACTAAGCCACGCCTACCCCCGCTATTTAAGACCTGACCTCGTGGTGACCTGTCTCTTTCTACCTACAGCCGCAGCCAGCAACACCTCCTCCTCCGCCGCTGCCTGGCGGCCCTCGCTCCTCCTCCGCCTGCCTGGCGGTCCTCTCTCCCGCCGGCGAGCATGGCGACCCACAAGCTGTCCTCTGAGAATCCTCACCAACCAGCTCTCTCTACATCACGCTTGTAACCATGCTGCCTTCCCAGCACCAAGCTGCATTGTACATCCAATACAACATTGAGAGTTTCCTTTCTCCAACCCATCCTGAGTGTGAACCAAAACACCTTGAACCCCACAGTGTCATCTGAAATTTCATTGTTTTCAAACACATTTTCTAGTCTCCAATCTGTTACAGTAATTTTCCGATATTGTTCTATTTCATCTGAATTATTTTTAGCTAAATGTAACATAGGTAAATCTGAAAAATCACCTTTAGCTGTTTGGTTTAATACCTTCGAAGGATTAAGTAATGAAAGATTTTTGAATGCTTCAGCTGCATTGCACAATCTGGAACCCACTTGATCGATGGCCTCAACAATAAATATACAGCATCTTCTTTTAACATCAAGGACTTTGTTTTCTTCTTCTTTAACTTGTTGTCTCTCCTTGAACTCCTTTAGATGACTATTAACCTCTTGCTGAAATTTGGCTCCAAAATCAATTTTTTCAATGCCTTTGTCTGTACCATCATTATTGTAAATTCTATTGCAAAGAGTTTTTCTGAGTGCCCGCCGGACACCGGCTGCCCGGCGGGCCGGCACTCCGTTCAGTCTACGTGTTGTAAACTCGTTCAATACGCGTTTAGTACGTACTTAAAAAAAATGGCCAAATTTTGAATATGGCCAAATCGAAAAGGCCAATCTGGCAACCCTGATACAGAAAGCGCATTGTGAGTTTCTATCCTACCTCATTCCTGAGTGTGAGATACCTACATGTACGTACTTTTGTGTGCCCATACTAAGAGAATTGACTACTGGCCACATACAGTACGCCACGCTACCAAAGTGTAATTTCCGTTGAATTCCCTTTTTATATTCATGACGTATTTGAAATACAAAACAAAACGGTGTCAGTCATAATGTAGCACGTTTGTTTTGTTTCCCCCCCCAAAAGTAACATGAACTAGGTAGCCGGTAAAAAAAGTACAATACTAACCATGTTGCAAAAACGCTTGCATGGTTCTGCTATTTTTAGCATAATTTTATCGCAAGTTTAGCGCTTATTGTCGTCAATATCTGGTAACACTGGATGGAGGAAAACAGTGAACATGGCGAAGGTGTGACGTATGTACCAAGATCAACTGGATTAAAATATAACACCACAGATGATCAGCCGAGTCTGGTGATTGGAACGAGACATCGCATTAAGAAAGTTGTGTACTATGTAAGATTGATTATAAAATTAAATGTAAGTGCATTCCAAGTTTCCATTTCTTAATTGTTGGTGCAGTATTTTTTGTTTACATTATCAGAAGAGGATAAAGTCATTATTGCAGTTTCGGCCAATACTCGGCCGACTGTTTTAACCATCCTCAACCTTTAGATCTTATTTGGAGTATTTCTAACCCCACTTCAGCCAGGGGGGCAAAGAATAATAACTTTGACCTGCGACTTCTAATTCAGGTATTGTACTGATGGGGTCTGCCCATTTCGTCACCAACCCGTTTCGTCACCACTGCTTTACCCGTATCGTCACTGCATTCATTCCCATCAATATATACACGAAAATAACCATGAAGACAACTTATTAAACACGAAAATATAAAATTTAAACATTGTTAATACTCCTGCAACCATCTCACTTAAACAATATGTGAAAGATTAAAAACATAAATAAAAATAAAAACATTGTTAATACTCATGTAAGCTTGAGAGAAGAAGACACTGACATTTTTTTTGAAATTTTTTTTAGGAAATTAGAAGTGGTGAAACTATTTCCTTCATAGTCACCCCACAGCTTCCAGAGATGGACTTGTTTGTCACGACTTGCTTTTCTTGTGCAGTATTTTAACTTGTGCTCAGCAACTAATTGTAATTGCAAATCAACCATTGAGCCTTCTCTGTGAAGAAGGTAGAGTGAGATTGTTCTTTGCTGCTTGGTGGTTTATGCTCTGGTGCCAAATCACCTTGATTTGTTTTGTATTTTGTTTATTTACCAATGTTTTAATCGTTTTCCGTATTAAATAATTAATATTCATGTATAATAATAACACAATACTTCTCGAGTCGTCTGTATACATGTGTAATTTCTATTTGTGTACAATAATAACTTATAATTTGTCACTAATGCCGTCTACTGTTAGTGGTGACGAAACGGACTTGATATTGGTGACAAAATGGGGTTTTGGTGACAAACCGGGATGGTGACGAAATGGGGTGTATCCGTAACGATTTGGGGGTTAGGTTAGGTTTGGTTAGTTTAAAGTAAGTTAGGTTTGTATTATTGCAGTTTCGACCAATACACGGCCGATTGTTTTAAACATCCCAACCTTTAAATCTCCTTATTTGGAGTATTTCTAACGGTCATTTTTCGTTAACCACCTATCACTTTTTTACGATTTTTTTCTCTTAATAGATCTCTTCAAGAAACAAAAGAATATACGGTAATGGTATAGTTTAGGGCGAACACCAGAAGGAGTTTGTTGATTTTATGTATTTTTGCCATACACCTGTACTTATTATTTTGATGATTTTAAGTATATTAAAAGAAACTACTACTTTCTAGCATAATTTTAAGCATTTTTTTGTTTATTTTTTATTTACTCTATCCCGCTTCACAATTCTCCTCCCGGTGCCATTTTTGTTGTTTACCTCGCTGAATCCCTCTTCAAGAGACGTTTCCTATAAACGATGGTGAACGCTTCCACGAATTCCTCCTCACCATTGCTGATTTACATTAACCTCAATATTGCGGTAAGTTGTTTAACACATAAATTAACACGAACAGGTAATGCATAGAACCTAATATAAACTGACCTAATATACCCAATCTATGGGTATGTTAGGTCAGGTTCTATTAGGTTCTATGCATTGTCATTTACATTTCTGTGTTTATTAGCATGCTATTAGTGTGTAGAAAGAATTTCAGCGATTTCTACAAACTCCTTCTAGTGTTAGCCCTAAACTACACCTTTACCGAATATACTTGAATTGGTTATTTTTCGTTAACCACCCATCACCTTTTTTCACATGAAAAATAAATTTTTTCGCTAGTTTTCTTGCTGTTTTAGATGATTCTGACATTTATCTTTGGGACAAATAATATTTTTTTTTAGTTACGTTTTGTTAGGCTAGGTTGGTTGGTTGGTTCCTATGGTATGAGAATAGGTTATTTTGGGGGTGTTTTGCTCAAATGTGACCTCCATTTTTTGCAAATTAGCAGTTTCTGTAAAATGAAAATGTTAATTTTTTGCCAAAAATGTAAAGGTGTAGATAACGGCTACCACCAGAAGGAATTGTCTGAATTGGTTTAAATTTTTTCTACACACTGATATCATGATATTAAACACAAAAATGGAAACGACAATGTATAGAACCTAATGGAACCTGACCTAACATACCCATAGGTTGGGTATGTTAGGTCAGGTTGTATTGGGTTCTATGCATTATCGTGTTAATTTATGTGTTAAATAACTTACCTTAATATTGAGGTTAATGTAAATCAGCAATGGCGAGGAGGAATTCATGGAAGCGTTCACCATCGTTTATAGGAAACGTCTCTTGAAGAGGGATTCAGCGAGGTAAACAACAAAAATGGCGCTGGGAGGAGAATTGTGAAGTGGGATAGAGTAAATACAAAAATGAAAATTAAAAACTTAAAATCATAATAAAAAATATATATTTTATTTAATATACTTAAAATCATCAAAACAATAAGTACAGCAAAATTAAGAAAATCAACAAACACCTTCTGATGATAGCCGTTATCTACACCTTTACCGCAATTTTGTTTTAATTTGCACAAAAAATGATTGTCAGATTTGAGTAATACACCAAAAATAACCTATTCTCATACCAAAGGAACCAACGTAACATAACCGAACTAAAAAAAAGAAGAGTGATTCGCACCAAAGATAAATGTCAGAATCATCTAAAACAGCAAGAAAGCTGGTGAAAAAATTTATTTTTTATTTAAAAAAGGTGATGGGTGGATAACAAAAAATAAGCCTTGAATTTAGCAAGGCATTCCAAAAATAAATGTGATATTTGCGATTTTGTTGTTGTAATAATCACAAATTTTTCTAAATCCTAATATGATCTTATGGTGACATGCAGCGTCGGTCTCATTTGTTTGTTTGTGTGTTAGCACGTCTTGATGCGTGGGTGGAGGGAAATTATAAACGATGCGACCTGTTAGATAAGGTCAGGTCAGGTTTGGACGTGGCCTGTTAGGTTAGGTCAAGTAAGGTTAGTTTAGCACGTAGACCTAGTTTAGTTTTAACCTTTTTTTCCCGTGAAAAATATATCTTTTTGCTAGGCTTCTTGGTGTTTTAGATGATTCTGCTGAAGCTGTTTAATTTCTTAATATACAATGAACCCTCACTTTACGCGGTCAATTGAACCCACGGCGGCCCGCGTAAAGTGAGAAACGCGTAAAGTGAACAACATAACATATTGGATTAATTGAAATAGAGACTGGGCCGACCCCCAAACTCCACTTTTTCAGACACAATACCTACGTTGTAGTAAAAATAACTTCTTAATTTTATGATGGTATGCACACACAATTAATAATTAAGAGAAATATCAATAATATTAGGTTTTTTAACACTTACATTAGTAGAAAAGATGGCTGGGCACACGGGGATGGGGGGTTGGTTCCGAGGCAGAGGGCAGATTATTGGCCCTCACCTGTATCACTTGTATCAATTGTATCACTATCCACCACAGAGGCTTGCAGGGCCTCTTTGTCAAACCCCTCAAAGTCCATATAAGTCCATATCCTCAATATCATTATCACTATCACTGACTTGGGCCGGCTGTGGTGGGTGGCGGGTGAAGAACTCGGTAATGTTTTGATGACTGGGCGACCTTGTGCGCACCCTGCTTGCGCCGCTCTCCGCGTAAAAGGGTACACACACCGCGGAAAGTGAGCATTCCGGTTTCGGCAGGGTACCGCGTAAACGTGGAAACGCGTAAAGTGAAACCGCTTAAAGCGGGGGTTTACTGTATAAGGAGTAAGAGGAGAACAGATTATCCCAACTGTTACTCAACTCCGGTGTAACTAGTAACTTCTTTTTACAGTAACAGTACAGTGACCCCTCCGTTAACGAACTCAATCCGTTCCAGAAGGTCGTTCGTTAATCGAAAAGTTTGTTAACTGAAACCATTGTTTCAATGGGTTTTTGGGTAATTGGTTCCAGCTCACCGAAAATTTCCTAAATTCAACAAAAATGGTAGAAAAGTTCACTTACTTTGAGGTGTGTAAGTAGAAGGCTCCTGGATGATGATGATGGGATTTAGAATGGGGGTGGAGGAGAAGGAAGAAGAGAAGGCATTGGGGTGGAAGAGAAGTCACCCCATGGCGCCATTTCACCCATAAAATTTTAGCTCTCTTGGTGTAATTCAAGATTATTTTCTTTAAATCAACACTGCACTGCATTATATATTGTCAATATGTAAAATATATTTCAAAATGACCAATAATTGGCTTGGAAACACACAAAAAAAGCGTTTAGTTGAAGAGTCTCAAGCAAGATGTTACCTCCAGTGAAAACAGAGAGAGACTAACTCCTGTTTGCTGTGTTAAGAGGCTGGATGCCACGCATTAAACTAGTCACTTTACCTTCAATTATGTTCAATAATTGTTAAAATGACTATAAAATTGAATATTAAACTTTTAAAATTATTGAATAGTATAAACTTCTTGATATTTACTAAAATAGTAAGGAATTTAAGCCCTAGAACCAATTAATGTATTGGCGGACTGATACTAAAGCTGGTTGCCCGGTCAGTGCAAGCGAAAACATGTTGAGGTCGGTTCGTAAGAACTTCGTTAACCGAATTTTTTTTCGTTAACCGAATTGAAGATCCTTATGGAAGGCAGTTCGTTAATCGAAATTACGTTAACCGAGGTGTTCGTTAAACGAGGGGTCACTGTATAACACAGTAAAGGGAAGAACATAATATCTCTACCTTTACCAAGTGTGTATCTGTTGGGTGACTGTTACTTTGTATAGCAACTACTGTACTTGTGAAGCTTTCATGTATGTAACAACCTTCCTGGGTTGTCACCACTTGTAACAATCACTTGTGAAGCATGTTACCTTATATTCTAGATCAGGGGTCACCAAACTACGGCCCGCGGGCCGGATCCCAAGTCCTTCCCCGGCTCGTGGTAGCTCCGCCTACGCTCTGACGTTACCAGAGCTTTCGTTCTGGCTTGCAAGTATTGAACAGAATGATTATGCGGCCCGCGCTCGTCATTCTTTCAGTTATCCGGCCCACTGTGAAAAAAGTTTGGTGACCCCTGTTCTAGATGAACTAAAATATAGATCAAAGTTTATTGGTTCTTCAGTAACGAAATCGAATATGCTCTTTTTCTGTATTTATTTTAAAAGGTTTCTATGTACACCTTCAAAAAGGATTATCATCATAACTTAATCACTGTAGCTATGAGTGTTAAATGAGGATGGAGGCTATCTTAAATAGCTTTGCTAAATACGTCCGATTGATGTGAGACTCGGAGTGATCTTGAGTAGGGACTCTGAGAGGAAGGTATGGAGCTTATCTGTGAAGCTTAGTTCGAAATCCTTCTCCCGTGAGAGTTAAATAACTACTGAGGGAGGAGCAGCTCTGAAGAAAGCTTAGACTGATCACGTGTTCAATGAATGGATCACATGATCACTGCATAACATCTCATTGCTCATGGAAATTTGCCTTGGGTGATGGAGTTATATAAGATTTTTTACCCCACATTTATATAAAAACTAAGGGGCTAATACAGTGTACATGACATTTATTTTTGGTGAAAATCACTCGCTTTCACCCTCCCCCCCCCTCCCCCCCCAAACCCTGCATTCCCAACAAGGCCTCCTACATTGTTGGGGTGAAAGGGGAGTGGAAATAACAAAAAAAAATTATTTGCCCCATAGATAAAAGTCAGAATCATTTAAAACAGCAAGAAAACTAAACTAGTGAAAAAATATATTTTTCATGTGAAAAAAAGGTGATGGGTGGTTTATGAAAAATATCCTTTTTAACCCCATTTCAACCAGGGGGCAAATAATAATAATGTTAGAAATGAATTTTAAAGTTTTTCCATATTATTTTTTTTTGGGAGGGGGGGGGGGTGGTGGTGAAGACTCCAAAACGGGTACTTTTCCCCGGAAATAAAGGTCAAATTCGATTAAATCACACCAAAATACACATGATAAACTAATTTCTAAACTACTCGGGCATATTGGCCAACACTGCAATTTTACCAGTAATATTTAAGAAAAGGGTACGGTGAAATTATCCTTTCGGTCATTCAGCGCATTTTAGGATTTTAAGTTTTGGTATCAGTTGTTAGACAATTCTAAGACACTTTTCTTTTATAGACTTTATGTTGGAAATTTATATTTTTTAAGTATTTTAATCGATAAAATTACCAGAATATTACTTGTTTAAAGTGGGCAGGGCTTTGGGTAAGATTGCCTTTAATTGCCCCACAAGTTTTTAGTTTTTTTAATATACCTATTATATAGATTAGACAATTTTAAAACACTTCTTCCATGATATTTTTGTCAGAAATGTATATTTTTTTGTATTTTAACCTATTAGATAAACAACAATATTAGTTGTTTCTAGTGTGCAGGGCTCTGAAGTAGAGGGAAAATGTGGAGTAAAATACAAAAAATAACACCAAACAATCCTTTGAAAACCTGACTTAATGTTCCCTACTTCAAAGCCCTGCCCACTTGGAACAAATTAATAATATTTGTGGTAAGTTTATTGGTTAAAATACTCGAAAAATATATATTTCCATTGGAAATGCTGGAGAAGAAAGGTGACTTATAATTGTCTAAACTACTGATTCCAATAGTTAGATTCCTAAGATTCTATACATGACTGAAATGATAATTTTGCCTATCCTAAGACACTTTTCTTCTATAGCGTTAAAATTGGAAATTAAAATTTTTTGAGCATTTTAATCAATAAAATTACCAACAGTATCACTTGTTTAAAGTGGGCAGGGCTATGAAGTAGAAGGAAAATATGGGGTAAAATACAAAAGAAAACACTAAACAAACCTGTCCTTAGTTGATAAGGAAAAGAAGCAGCAGAAGCATTGTTGGAAGACCTCACAACCTTATAAAAGAAACCTACATAACCTTACCTAACTTCTTAGCCATGAGGCTATTTTATAATTGCAGTCATGTACTGAATATTCTATGTAAAAATTTAATTTTAAATGATTTATTTATAGTGCATTACTGGCCACTTCTGACACAAAGACGGGCTATAAATAGCCTTCTTATCTCCCCTCCATCTCTTACCCTCTGTCAGAGGGAAGGTCTTGGTAAATAACTTTTGTTTGTTTATTTTCATTGTTTGTCTAATTTACCATGTTGTATCAAAGTAATATTACTAAAAATTTTATAGGTAGTAGGCAGCTACCAAACAGGGAGATAATACTGCCTGGGAAGATATTGGAATCATAGTGTACAGTATTGTCTAATGGTAGACCCTACTTCCATATGGCTTCACGAAAATTATGACCAAGTCTTAGGTTGCTGATCTATATTTCTGCCTCATTTACACACAATTGCAGTTTCAATTGTTTCTCTTCCTTTGACAACACAACATACATACAGTATGTTAACGCTCATAGGAGCGTTATTAGTTTGTTAATGGAGAAATAAACCCTCAACGTTGACGCGTACCATATAATTCGGTCAAAACCTGTTAAAGAACAATTCACTTATAACAAATGCTGTTTTCTCAGGACACATAGTATGACTAATACAATCAATATACAGTACATAGCCTGTTAACATCTTAAGTATAACTCACATGTTACATCTGTTGATATATTAGGAGACAAGTTGTATAATATGATCAAATTACAGTACATAAATATACTTATTAAAGTTATTTAGAGTTTGTATTTACGTTTTAGGGTCTTGGGGTCTTGGGTTCGACCAGCGTATTAAAGTTATTTAGAGTTTGTATTTACGTTTTAGGGTCTTGGGTTCGACCAGCGTGTTGTTTCTTCTGCAAGAATTGATAGACTACTGTGAGCAATCGCCACCCAATCGCAGTCCTAGGCGAGGGCCATCTGTTTTATATTAGACACGACCAACAAACATGTTGTCAGCACTGCCTCCCCTTCTCACCCTCTCTCATGTTTATCTTACTGTGGCGGTAACACTCCCCCTGTCGGGCTTCGCACGAAATCACGGCATGTTATTAGATTCACTCTCCGACCCCTTCCAACAGGCAGAGTCTCGTCACTGGGCGTATTAACACTGAGTCCTTTGACTTCACTTTAACACTTCGCACCAGGCCATCTTTGCTCGGTAGAGCCTCCAGTACTCTCCCTAGCATCCACTGACTCCTGGGAAGGGGTTGTCCAGAGATGATCACGATATCCCCAGCGTGGAGATCAGGGCGAGTTTTGAAGAACCTTTGTCGCTGACGTAATGTTAGGAGATATTCTTTTACCCACCTTTCCAAAATTGGTCTGCAATGAATTGGTTATACTTCCATCTTCGTTGGTACCCTTCTGTCATGGACTGATCGCCTCCGGTGGACAGTGTCTCCGGGTTCATTTGTAGTATGTGAAGCGGCGTTAGTGTTTCTAGATCTTTTGGGTAGTCAGACACTGGGGTGATGAGCCTTCCGTTGATAATCTCTTCTACGGCGCAGAACACAGTGCTGAGGCGTTCATTGTCTAGTGTCTGGGTGCCCACCACTCCCTGGAGGACCTTCCTTACAGTGCGGATTTGTTGCTCCCACACTCCTCCCATGTGAGAGGCTGTCAGGGGTTGAACTGCCATTCTATTTGTTTCTGTAGAAGGGCATTCCCGACCTTGTCACTGTTGTTCCAGCCGTTCACCGCCTCTCGTAACTCTCGGCTAGCTCCAATCATGTTGGTTCCCCTGTCATACCGAACATGCTTGGGAGGTCCCCTGCGGCAGGTGCATCTTGTCAGGGCATTTGGGGAATGAGTCGGTGTCTAGTGAGGTGAGGACTTCTAGGTGTATGGCTCTGGTGGTCATGCAGGTGAACAAGCATCCCCATCTCTTCGCCTGGGCTCATCCTTGTTTAACCCCCCAAAAAAGGGCTAAAGCAATCAATGCCAGTGTAGGTAAACGGCTGGCCTGGGCGCACTCGATCTTCTGGCAGGTCGGCTTGGCGTTGATGGGTAGGCAATTTGCGGTATTTAGGTATCCAGTACGTCTCACGTATTATGGCAAGAGTGTGTTCTCGTCCTGAGTGTCCAGCTCTAGTTGGGTATACCTCTCTCACGATGAGCCCCGTGATCCTGTTGTCCCTTGGCAATAGTATGGGATTCTCTTGGTCTGGGTGGAGAGTGGCGTGTTTCAGTCGGCCACCTACTCTGATCAGACCGTCCGTGTCTAGATGAGGTTCCAGCCGCCTTACGTCGCTATCTCTCATGGGTTGTCCCTGTTGTAACATTCCTAGTTCTCGAGGGAATCCTTTCCTTTGCATCAATCTTAAGACGGCTAATTTCGCCTCTTCCAATTTGTTGACCTGGAGCTGATTTTCTCTGCGATGTTTGTTCTTTCACTTCCCAAGCTGCCATTCTATAAACCTTCTAATCCACGCTACGCTCTTCAGAAGTCGATGCCACGATGAGTACCTGGCCCATAGCTAATCGAGGGTACCCTCCTCCTGGTCAACGTTCGTCGTCAGCACCGTGGTTTCCTTCTTCACCTCTGGGTCTCCGTCTCTGAGGTCTGGAATCCTCAATGGACTCTTTGGCCAGCTGTCTTCTTCCAACAAGAGGAAAGCAGGTCCTCGAATCCACCTGCCCTCCTCATTGAGCTCTGCTTTATGTAATCCACAACTAGCGTCTTCGGCCGGGTTCAGTGCTGACGTCATGTGGCGCCATTGTTCTACCTTGGAGTCCTCGTGTATCGTTGCCACTCGATTAGTCACGAAGGAATGGAAGCGTCTTTCGGTGTTGCGCATGTATTGAAGGACTGCCGTACTGTCTGTCCGGAACACTTCTGTATATTTGTAATTCAAGTTCTCGTCGTAGTTGTTTGCCTGCCTTGGCAGCCAGTACTGTCACGCAGAGCTCGAGTCGAGGTATAGTCTGCTGTTTCAGAGGGTCTAGCTTGGCCTTGCTACACATGAAGGAAATTCGTTATTCAACCCAATACCGCGTCTACACTCATCTTGGGGTATATATATAATTTTGGCTCTTGTGACGCTCGGAGCGATGAGCCCCAGTGGGTCATATATGGGGCTGACCATACTCAGAAAGTTTCGTTTCATCTCTGGTTTCTTAGGGTATCTGGACCCGGACCTTTAGTTCGTCCTTTTTCAGGTCCCACAAGATTCCCAGCGCTCGTTTAGTGGGGAGCCTGTCGTCTTTCAAATGACTTCCTTTATTCCCACGGCTTTCTCTGTCTGTGGAATTGCTTTGAGGACTTCCCTGTGATTACAGACCCCCTTCGTAAATCCGAATCCGCCCTTCCTTTTCAGCTGTCTCAGTCAATGGGTAATTATCATTGCCTTCCCCGGCGAATTTACTGAGAGAAGCAGATCGTCAATGTAGAAGGTACAATTCGCTTTCTTGATGTCGTCATGGAGACTTTCCCTGCAATCTTGGAATGTTCGTTGTAGCGCATTTCCGGCGCATGAAGGGCTACACATACCTTCAAAGAGATGTATTGTCGTTTAGGAAGTGGTGGGGCCCCTGGCGGCTGGTCGTCCGTCGACTATAAGAATCGTAAGGCGTCTCGATGTTCGGTACTACTCGCACTTAATGGAACATTACCTCGATATCAGCCGGGAGTGCAACCTTTCCTTGTCTGAATCTGATGAGGACTCCCATCAAATTTGCATCACCTGGCTGTTCAATGACATCAACTCACATTTGGCTGTACAATCAAAACTATTTTCACCTTTTCTGGCTTGTTGGGAATCAACGCGGGGTGGTGTGAGAGATACCAGGTCTTCCCGGGTGTAACACTGAGTTCTTGATGTGGGACTCGCTCAGCATGTCCCTCGTCGACTAGAGACTAAACGTCTCATCTCTTCTTGATACCTCTGAGGGAGCCTTGGGTTCTTTAGGAGGCATTTTCGGACCCGCCAATCGCTGTTCGGCAAGCTTCTTATTGTCTGAGAGTTCTGGTTCTTCCTGGTGAAACAACAATGACCTTGGGGATAGTGATGGATCGGCTCTTTCTTTCTCCTACGCTAACCACTTTTACACTGATCTCTTCGGCATTTACACGGTACTTCTTTCTTTCATGATTGTGCCAATGGAGAGGGAAAACTGGCATTCCCTCTGCTTGCAGCCTTGGTACTGCTCGTCAGAAACCCCCGTGAAGTGTAGAAACCTCGATTGTTCTCCAGAGCAGCCATCTATACCACACACCATCTTCTGGCTGCACTCCGTTATCCGGTGATTACGACCCAGGCTGGCGAAGTAGCGACATTCTTCCCTTACGAGGGAAATTTGCTTCCCTGTGGACATGCTGAGGAATGTCCGACACATCTGAAGGTGATCTCTGTAGCATAACGAGCAGCGTTCATCGTCTGTTTCTCTGGTTGTCTTCATTCTTGATGTCACCAGACCCACAAGTTTCTTCTTCGACAAGGATTGGCATGAGGATGAGTCTGCATATATTCAGGTTGGTTCCTCCGGTCCTTGTCAACCATATCCATAGTGAATTCCAACATCCACTCGATCACAGGAGGCTTCCCTTGCTTCCCTTTGTATTGATGCACGTTATTCACATAGTCGTCACTTATGGTCCTTCATCAACGTTAGTGGTTTCAGCGAGCGAGTTTGATGCTCGGAAGTACTTTTTGATGCTTGGAAGTACTTCTGCGCTCCTCCTGGTGAAATATTTCCGGCTCCGTGGTTAAGGTGAGCGTCAGGAGTCCTCTTGAAGTATATAGCGTTTCTTTGTCAGTTTCAGTTTCAGGAAGGTCGTGTCTCTGGTAGTGATAACACCTTCCCGCGATCCTTTGTTGTTGTTGAGATTGTCGGACTGTAGTCCGACACGGGCCTTTTCCTGCAGGCGGCCCGTTTGGTGGTTCCGGGTGGAGCTCTTGGAGCAGCCAGGCCGGATTTGGGATTGGGATGGAGGTTATCCTACCTGCAGGTATGAAAGGATACTGCAGGTTTGCAAGTGTAAGCCGACCCCCGATCAGTGAACGCTTACCACCAACTCCCACTCTTGGACTTGGTCAGTTTCGGAGTGGCGCGCCCCCTGAGCTGGGGTCCGCACTTGCTGGGGGGATACTTCCTAAACTATCTGGGTGATGGGTATCGTGTGATGACCCGGAGAAGGTGGTGCGTGGTTTGTTTGGGTCTTTGGGATTGCTACTGCTTGGAGCATTCATTAGAAGTTTCCAGCTGAGGGTCTGACCATGGGCGTAGAAGGCCACTCCGGATCTATGGTATTTTGGTCCACCGAGCCGTCTGTGAAGTATGATGCTGCATCGGCCGGTGTTCAGTGGCTATGGGCTCCTGAGTGTCATTGCTTTTGGAAAGTGGGTATGACAGGTGGAAACACGTTCCCTCTCCCTCCAATGGGATGTTCCCGTCCCTGAAGCGTTGAGTGTTGGGAACCTTCCTTGGGTGGGTGTCGAGGTGTAGCAGCTAGACCAGGGGTGTCAAACATGCGGCCTGACACACTCTTGCATGCGGCCCTCGGCCCATTTGCTGGTCCAGCCTTACCTTGAGGAGCTAAAACTAAATAGTGAGTGTATCCCTCAGCTTAATAAAATAGTCCACTGTTTCCTAGAATAATATACTCAATCAACATCACCAATGAGCTCCAGTGAGATTCTGTGTTGAGGAACAAGTTTTTGAGTGTTGATGTTGGCACATTTTATCAATATTTTGGACCAAATTATCCCAGGATTAAATGTTTTGCCTCAAAGATTATGTCAATGTTTGGAAGTACATATGTCTGTGAACAACTCTTTTCTGTGATGAACTGAAACAAGTCTCGGCTTCGGTCTCAACTTGCTGATGCGCCCCTTACTTCAATACTGAAGGTTGCTACAGCTCAGTCGTTAGTGCCAAACTTTGATGCACTGGTTCATACCAAGAGGTTCCAATTATCAGGAAGCAGCAGTAGCAAACAATAAGATGGATCGAGGTAAGTAAACACTTGATTTGTTTGTTTTTAAGGGTTTCGCACGAGCGCAGACTAAATCCACCTTTCTTATTTTGTCGTACTACTCACCTACGAGGTAATTGCGAAATGCTCATAATTATGTTACTTGGCCCACACACTGTGTACTCATATTAAATCTGGCCCGCCTTGGCAAATGAGTTTGACACCCCTGAGCTAGACACTCCTGATTCCGGCGGTTGACAACGTGTGTCTCGCGCATACCTCGTTGTGGCTGTCATCCCTTCACTCGTTTCCAGAAAGGGTTTTCCTCATGGTAATGACAGCATCTCACCAAAGTCCTCCGTATCGCCTAAAGTCTGAAGTTGCTCCATATGATCTTTCATATTCTGCATCATTGCCGTCAATTGGGTGAGCGTCAGCTGTCACTCCCCCGATTACCGTGGCTGTGTGAGTGACCGGTTAGCATTTCCGTCGTTCAGGGCCTCCAGGTTTTCTATGCTGGTTAGGCTGGTCTCCTCTGCTTTGTTTCCTTCCATGACTGGTGACACAGTGAACTCGATTTCGCTCTTTCGGTGGACAGCTATAGAGACGTTCGGTTAAGCGGGAACGCTCTTCAACTGACGCGTCTGCTTGTTTATAAAGATGTCATATAACTGAGGTTATACAAATGATGTCATACAATCTGAAGTCATGTAAGCGATGTCATACAATCCCGACCACAGTGGTGACACACAAGCGACTTCCCTCAAACGCGTGACGTGCACTACACACGAGTGATGTCACACAAACACAACCACACTGATGTCATACCCGAGCGACGTTGTCACACTAACGCGCCCACAGTGATGCCACACACGAACAACGTCCTTGCTTGTATACTGAAATAGATACATTCCATTGAATGTATTCTATTTCGTATTCTCAACCTGTAATACAACTGAAGTAATATAAGCAATGTCATACAATCACGACCACAGTGGTGACCCGATTTGATGTCACACAATTGGAGTTGATGTCACATAGACTCGAGTTGATGTCACACAGATGCGTGCCATGCGCACGAGTGATGTCACACACGAGCTAGGATGTCATACTAACACAGACTGATGTTACAAACACTACTGCGGCGCCCTTACTTGTACAACGTTATAGCTTGTCACAACCTTAGTTGTTATTTCTTAATTACACACGCACATACACATATATACACATATACATATATTTGCAAGTAAATCACTGTAGATGCGCGTGATCTAGGTATATGCTGATAACCACAAGGAAAGAAGAAAACACGAAGTTCCCAAACGCTTTTCGTGTAATTCACATCTTCAGGGGTGTTTTCTTCTTTCCTTGTGGTTATCAGCATATACATATATGTACATATAACTTGAATGTTGTACACACACTTAACCCACAAATCTTTTTCATTTATGTATGTTTTCATGGTTCCTTATCATCATTGTTTGACTTAAATCTAAATGTAACACCAATGTCTTATATAATTACCGTGAAATATACTAAGACTTATATACGTTCACTTAAGATAAAGACAAAGTAAAAGTTAATGAATCTTATCAGAATTATGTATCTGTTAAGCAAACCTTTGTGATTATTTTCTGAAGTTAATTTTGTGATATAGTTGATATTTGATATACTATGGTGTCACTGGTATAGGAAGATCAACTGTTAGTTATAATCACTTGCGTGCGTGTCCGAGAGAACGCTAACAACCCGTCCGCCCAGACCAAGCATTACGACACTGTCCGGGTGTTCTGAAACCTTAGCTCACTGGGTGCGCAGCCTCCCTGTTCGTAAGGAACGCTCACAGCCCCGTACGCGCAGACCGAAGCTTTATGACACTCCAGGTATTTAAGACACTTCACTCAAACACACAGCACTCGCTATCACTGTCTCCCTGCTGACGACGCACGTGATCCACCCACTGTGGGTGGGTGGGTGATCGACGAGCCTATGCTCTCCCACGCTGAACTCCGGCGTTGGTCCTTCGACAGTCCTCCCGTATACGTTTTGACTGTTAACTATTGGTTTGTTGCTGGAGAAATAAACCCTCAACATTGACTCGTACCATATAATTCGGTCAAAACCTGTTAAAGAACAATTCACATACAGTCAACCCTCGCTTTACGCGGTCCCACATTCCGCGTTTCCACGTTTACGCGGTACCCTGCCGAAACAGGAATGCTCACATTCCGCGGTGCGTGTACCCCTTTACGCGGAGAGCGGCTGGCGAGCCGCGCCATTTTTGGATCCAAACCTCCCTCCATCTCTCCCGCCATCCGCCATGTTGTGTAAGCGACGCGAGCATGGTGCACACAAGGTCGCCCAGTCATCAAAACATTACTGAGTTCTTCACCCGCCACCCACCACAGCCGGCCCAAGTCAGTGATAGTGATAATTATAGTGAGGATATGGACTTTGAGGGGTTTGACAAAGAGGCCCTGCAAGCCTCCGTGGTGGATAGTGATACAAGTGATACAGGTGAGGGCCAATAATCTGCCCTCTGCCTCGGAACCAACCTCCCATCCCCGTGTGCCCAGCCATCTTTTCTACTAATGTAAGTGTTAAAAACCTAATATTATTGATATTTCTCTTAATTATTAATTGTGTGTGCATACCATCATAAAGTTAAGATAATATTTTTACTACAACATAGTTGTGTGTCGTCAAAAAGTGGAGTTTGGGGGTCGGCCTGTTCTCTATTTCAATTAATCCCATATGTTATGTTGTTTACTTTACGCGTTTCTCACTTTCCACGGTACCCTGTGGGTTGAATTAACCGCGTAAAGTGAGGGTTGACTGTATAACAAATGCTGTTATCTCAGGACACATAGTATGAATAATACAGTACATAGCCTGTTAACATCTTAAGTATAACTCACATGTTACATCTGTTGATACATCAGGAGACAAGTTGTATAATATGATCATATTACAGTACATAAATATACTTATTAAAGTTATTTAGAGTTTGTATTTACGTTTTAGGGTCTTGGGGTCTTGGATTCGACCAGCGTGTTGTTTCTCCTGCTAGAATTGATAGTATAAGCAATATTACCATCCTTCAGCGGCCATCTGTTTATGACTTGCGACCAAAACATGTTGTCAGCACTGCCTTCCCACCCCTTCTCACCCTCTCTCTCTCATGCTTATCTTACTGTGGAGGTAACACACATTCTCATTGTTTGATCTTTTCATTTTTGCATTTATTTATGGTTGGTTATTTAAAATAAGGCCAATTCACTTCAAGTATTGCATCAAATTTTATGTACAGTAGTGTAAACACTAGTGACTCACTTAGCGTCTGTTATTTAACTGGAACTAATGGTGTGAGTAAAATTTTTCATTTACTTGAAATAGATTTACCGATTTATTTGTTTATTTATTTATTTATAATATACTGTAATATATTAACACAAAGTATTTTTTCTTTAATTTATAAACTTGTTTTTCAAAAGGATGCTACCATTATGCCTTGTAGGTGAAGTTGACCTGACATTTATGGTGCATGTCTAAAACCAAATTCAAATCCGATGACCTGACTTGTTCATCATCTTCTCCTAAATTTACCACTGTTGGAGTTTCAAAATTGTAGTTTCAAAATTAACGTGGTCATTTACTGAATATTCTTTGTAAAAAATTACTTTAAATGAATTATTTATAGGAGATAAGTATTATGATCAGTAATACTGTACCTCAGACACAAGGCTAAAATTAGCCACAGCGGTACAGTCCGGTCCTTTCCCTTTCGTCTCGTCACTGGCAAATGGGGGGAGAATGATGTTTGCTGTGAAGTCATACAGGTATTGTTCTTTTACGGTATGTTAGACAGGTTTATAATACATTTTTATTATTTTAATATACCGGTAATCTTATTTTTAATCCAGCTTCCCAAACGTAAGTTTCAGTATAAAATAATTAGTGGTAGGACCTTGTGAGTGGTTTACGATGTTCTCCATCACCACTCTTGACACGCTAAACCACAATATTTAAGAGGTAAGAATTTTATACCTGGTGCTTAAGACGACCACTAATTTTGGGCTGATTTTTTAATGTTCAAATTCCGTCTTATAGGCCGAGATATACGGTATGTAAAATAAATTTCAAAATGACCAATAATTTGACTGTAAAAATGGAAAAATAGTTTATGTTCAAGAGAGTCTCAAACAAGATGTTCCCTCCACTGAACAGAGACACAAACTGACGCCAAGCTTGATGTGTTGAGTGACTGTTTGGCGCGCTAAAAACTAGTTCCCTGTACAGTCGGCCCTTACATACGCGGGGGTTAGGCAACAGAGATACCCACGAATGTTAAGAATCCGCGTATTTTTGCTGCCCCCCCCCAAAAAAAAACACCCCTGGCCCCCCATGTCCTTATTTACCGTATATACCTGTATGTAGTTCAAGTTTTTAAGACCAGATTTTTTGGCAAAGAATTAGGGGTCGACCTCTGAACGGGTAATAGTTTCGTTAGGTTGAAAAATATTTACCAGTAACTACCTGTGCTACCATGGTATGGTAGCACAGGACGATGTAAAACATAAGGTATTCATTTTTTAAAGTTTATTTATAGATACATAAATTCTTGTTCATTACATTTGAAACATCAATCTTTGTTAATTAAATTTGAAAGAAAAGAAAACTATGATACCGTATTTCTAAATACCGGGTATTTTCATTAAAATATTACATCACAAGTATATTTTACCTTAACTGTGACTGAATGAATATATTCTCAGAAATAAATATGGAAGTGTAATATTTTTGCTGAAATGACGTTAGTATTACAGTGGAAAGTGGGATAAAATCATGACGAAAACAATGACTCGCTTTCTTTCGTTGTTCAAAAGATTTTACCGTAATCGCTTTTCAAATGGTTTTCAGTTAAAAACTGTTGTATTACAATAATATTCTATCATAATTCACTTGAATAAATACTGCGAATACTATTTAAATTCCAGTCATATGGATCAACACCATCATCAGCCATAGGATCATCAATATCTTCATCCTCATTCACGCTCTCATTAGCCTCATAATCCCACAACAAGTCGTCTTCTGTTCCATCAAGAGCATTCGAAATCCCACATTTCTTAAAAGATTTCACCACAATTTCTGGTCTGATTGCGACCAGGGCGACCAGGTTTCTGCCATATCAGCTAGACGGTACACGTGTTTTTCGAATCGTTTTCGGTTGAAAAACTGTTGCATCACAAGTGAATTAGGATAGAATATTATTGTAATACAACAGTTTTTTAACTGAAAACCATTTGAAAAGCGATTACAGTAACATCTTTTGAACGAAAGAAAGCGAGTCATTGCTTTCGTCACGATTTTATCCCACTTTCCACTGTAATACGTACGTCATTTCAGCAAAAATATTGCATTTCCATATTCTCAGGAATAAATAGTAGTTTTGCTGAAACGTAATGTATTTCAATGTAAATTAGGATAAACTACATGAAAACAAAAGACTTTACCTAACCTTCCATTGTTCAAGATATGTTAATCGTTTTTTTTAATAGTTTTCGGTTAAAATACTGTTATATTAGTGATATTCTATCCATACTGTGCTTGATATAATACATTCATGGAATGAAATATAATACATTCATGGAATGAAATATTTTTGCTGAAATGACGTACAGTATGTATTACAGTGGAAAGTGGGATAAAATCATGACGAAAGCAATGACTTTCGCTTTCTTTCGTTCAAAAGATGTTACTGTAATCGCTTTTCAAATGGTTTTCAGTTAAAAAACTGTTGTATTACAATAATATTCCCTCCTAATTGACTTGAATAAATACTTGAATGGAAATATAAAATATTTTTGTTGAAACTACCAGCGTTTCAATGTAAAGTGTCGTAATAATAAATGGTAAACAATTTACCTTTGGCACTCAGTGTTACATGCATGGCGAGCCTCAGTTTATAGGACGTAGAGTGTTTTTACTGAAGGTTTTGTTGTTCCAATACCCTCAAAAACTTGGGTCGATCTATAAACAAGGAATATCATAAATTAACGATTTTTTGGTCAAAAAATCAGGGTCGACTATAAACGAGGGAGGGGTATAGACGAGTATATACGGTAAGTAAAGAAAAACACTATGTACATGTTTACAAACACTTTATTTAATATTAAAATGCAAAAAGAGCTATAAAAACAATTATTAATGTACTGGCTGGCATCTCCACTCGTCCCTGCTCCATCCTCCAGAGCGTCACCACTCGTCCCCGCTCTATCTTTCCGCCTGCACATCGTCACCATAACTTATTCAGCAACTCCACCTTCTCCTGCAGAGTCATCACTTTCTTCTGGTGCTTAGGGGTGGCTCCAGTTGGTGTCTTTGATGCTCTCTTGGGGGCCATGGTAAATGTGGGTAGCAACTATAGTGCTGATGTCAACACAAGCATGGTTACAGCGAGACTGACTGACTGACTGACTGAGGGAGCGCAGGAACTCAGGGTGGCGTGGCGGGCGATGTGTGTGTGTGTGTGGTGTGGCGGGCAGTGTGTGGTGTCGCGCGCGATTTGAATGTATATTCCTCCGGCGGCAATCCGCGTATGTTAAGCCCGCGTATGTTAAGGGCCGGCTTTACTTCAGTTATGTTAAATAATTGTTAAAATGACTAAAAAATTTTTATATAGAACTTGGAAAATTATTGAATAGTACAACCTTCTTGATATTTACTCAAATGGTAACGAATTTAAGCCCTAGAACCAATTACTGTACAGGTTGTACCTCTCTAGTCCGGCATGGAAATTCACCCTTTTCCTGGATAGATAGTGACTTGTGCTTATGCTTGGAAGCACTAGCAACACTTTCTCTGCATCATGGTCTCTTTGAAGGGTTAAATGTCATATAGTAACTTCTCAAATTTCGCGAGTTTTTAATTCTTAACGTATTTAATTGGAACACACAAAAAAATAAATAAATAAAAATTTTGACGGCGGAAACTTGAATTTCGACGGGTTTGAACGGCCCGCCAACGTGCAGACGACGTGCATAATCGTGTAAACAGCGTCATTTCTCTTGTGTACAAAAGATTCATTATTGTTTATTACTGAATGTCTTTTTTATTGAATTAATGTTTATGTGTGCAAAATGAGCAATACAATTCATTAATGATACGTAGAATATTAAAACACACGAGGAAATGACACAGCATTGTTTTCGTTGATTACAAAACCAGTGACTGACTGGTTCTACATATAAAACTGAAGAAAATAAGACCTTGGTTGTAGCTGTAGTAAAATTAATATGGTTTTTTTAAGTAATGTTATTTAATGTTAATAAATGGAACAATAGAAGTAGCTAACGATAATGGTAAAGAAAAAAGAGAGATCGCGTATGTAAGTGCGCATGCGCACACGTGAAAACATATCGTCATTACTTTACATAAGAATATGAAAGCAACACTTATTTACTGTTCATATATATTTTAATTAATGTTTCTGAATTTGTTTTTATTGAATTAATGTGTGTGTGTGTGCAAAATTAACAATACAATTTATTAATAATATGTGGAATATTAGAGGAGACGAGACGGCTGCCGGCATTGTTTATGTTAAAGCTTACAAAACCAGTGACTGATTGGTTCTACATATAAAACTGAAGAAAATAAGACCCTGATTTTAGCTGTAGTAAAATTAATGTAAAAGAATTAATATGGTTGTTTGAAGTACCTGTAATGTTATTTAATGCTAATAAATGGAACAATATAAGTAGCTAACCATTAATGGTAAAAAAAAAAATTGAGACTGCGTGTATGTAAGTGCGCACATGTGAAAACATATCATCATTACTCTACATAAGAATATGAAAGCAACGCTTATTTACTGCTCATAATATTGAAGGGTTAAATGTTGTACTCTGTATAGACAAGCAGAGAGAGAGAGAGAGAGAGAGCAGCCAAACTGCCGGATGTAAACAAACCTTAATTTCCCGCGGCTGTTTTTTTTTTAAGGGGATTAGCCCACCCGGGCATAGGTCACTGACCCACATTGGGGCCTGAGGGGCAAAAATTTAATACTCCTGTAATAATAATAATAATTCAGATAAAAAAAAAAAAACTGCCTATCTACCTATTGGACAAACTAAAATCGTTCCGGACCACAGAATGCCGGACTAGAGAGGTACAACCTGTATTGGCAAAAAAAAAAAAAAGATCTGCCTATCTACCTATTGGACAAACTAAAATCGTTCCGGACCACGGGAGTTTCCGGACCACAGAATGCCGGACTAGAGAGGTACAACCTGTATTGGCGAACTAATACTTCAGCTGGTGAGCGGGTGAAAACATGTTGACACAATTTCGTAAGGATTTCGTTAACCAAATTTTTGTTCGTCAACCGAGTTGAAGATTCTTATGGAAGGTAATTCGTTAACCGAAATTTCGTTCACCGAGGCGTTCGTTAACCGAGGGATCACTGTACTGTACTCTAATGTGGCTTAGAAATAAAGAAAATATAATATAAACCAAGAAAATGAAGAACATGGGTGTGTGTGATAGTGAATGTGTATCTATGGAGGCATTTATAGCAAAGGCCTTGGCTACAAATTACATGGTCGACTCACCAGCCCATCCGTTTCGTATATTGTTACTTGTAGTGAAACTATAAGAGTTGTGAAAATTCATAACAATAATCTAATGTGGCTTAGAAATATGGAAAATATAAAATAAAACTAAAAGAAAATTAAAGAGCATGTGTGGGAAGTAATTGTGTTATGGAGTGAGTTTTTCTTCGTTTTTTGGCACTTTTGGCTTTCTGTAGGTGAACCTCGTGGTTTTAGGTCTTCATGGGGTTTTCATTAACCTAATCCCCGTGTTGTTTAAGGTTTTACTGTATTTTGTAACTCGGGTATTCTCAGAGTTGTATAAAGTACCGAACTTTGTTACTTGAGTAAAAGTATTGTTTGGTAAAATGTTTCTCAAGTAGAAGTAAAAGTATCCAAAGTTCTATGTACTCGAGTAGAAGTAAAAAAGTACTCAATTATTGAAAGTAAAAAGTAACAACAAAATTATTATCTCAAATATGAAAATAAAGCCAGAGTAAATTATAAAAACTAGTTAGCTAAAGTTAAAAATAAAAGACACAGCATTACACATGCTTATTTACATATCTTCCTATTGAAATTAACAAAGAACTGATTCTCAAAATTATGGCTGTCGAGTCAGGATCTCTTCGGGCTAAATATAAGCCCAGCATGACCTACCGGAAGAGAATATGCTCAGCCACTCACAAGGATAGTGAATGGGCTGTAGATATATTCATCCAACACTAAGATCACTTTCTTCCTTATCCACACAAGTATCATCGATGAGGACTTTTGGTCCACAGACATAATGTTGTTTCTGCTCACATTAGGTTCAGATACAGACCCATCTGGCAAGTATCTGAGGTGGGGGATGACCACACTTCTCTTCCTGGAAACTTATTTGTAATAATTTAGATTTAATTCTTGTACACTACCAATGCCTTGGTGGTGCTAACCCCCATTGTCCTTAATTCATATCAATATTGTCTCCATATCACAAGTCATAGCGTGTCCTGCCTGACACGAGTATGTACCAAGTTATTAGTGTCTGACTGCATGGTCTATTGACTAGGTTTGTCACCCACTGGGGGTGTATAAATTACAGGTACTTACGACCTACTCGACTTACGACCACCCGCACTTGCGACCTGCCTCAGTCGTACCAAAATTTGGTCAAATTATGTATTTTTGAGTCTCAAAGTCAGTACACAGACAAAATTTTCATCTGTAATTCATTTTAAAATGGCTGGCAAGCTTAAAAGTGAGAGTTTTGTGGTGCTGAGAAGAAAAAGAGACACCCATTTTCGATTTTCTATGTGTTATTTAAGCATTTCCGATTTACGACCATTTCGACTTACGACCTGGATGTCGGTCCCTAACCCTGTCGTAAGTCGGGGAGTACCTGTAATTAAATAATAAGCCCAACATGACTAAACTGATGATAACAAATGGACAGATGCAGGTTGTGGGGTGTTAAGCTTGAGAGATACGTCACATAATGTTGAGAAAGACCTCAGTAGCTCCATTCCATCCCTTGGGCATGCCAAGTAGCTATCAAGTTCATTCATTTGAGTTTGTGGATGATTGTTGCCTCCATAGTGACTGAGTCTGACTAAGACTCACTGTGAATTGTCCCTCTAATTGGGGGTGTGACTGTGGTGACATCACTTTTTGATTCTAATTGAGGAGTGGCTGAAATTTTCACACAGCGTAACATATACTGTAGTGGGTGCTGACGAAGGGGGGGTGGGGACAGCGGTACAGCAAGTCCTCGTATAACGTCGGCCCGCTTAACATTTTGGTGCTACATTGCTAATCTTTAGATACCAAAAATCAATTTAACGTCTCAATGACTCGGTACAACATCGTTTTGCGTCGTCACGGACTACCTTTTACGACGCATCACCCCCTCTTGTCTCTCCGCGCTACGCACTCTTGGCAGCCGCAGAGTCTCAGTGACTCGCCACCCCCCTCCTCTCCCGCCCTCCTCCACTCCCACCCTCCTCCTTCACTCCCACCACATTCCTCCCCTCCCGCCATCCACCTCCTCCGCTTCACTACCCGCCACACACTCGCTCTACCACCCCCGCCCATCGGTGAGTACCAATACAAAGTTAGTACAGTAAAGCCTCGAATAACGACAGTAATGTGTCCTACAATATTGCAATGTGTTTTAACTGTGGTACCTTTGATGCAGCTGAGTGAGATATCAGGTAATCTCACGGCGTGTCACCTTTGATACAGTCGTAGATTGGTTGATAGTTGAAATCGTCACAGCTGTCCTGGGTTGTACTTGTAATTATCTTAGCTTGTAAGTTACACAAGACACATAGGTACTGTTCTCTTCACTCGTTGTTCCTTGGTTTAATGTAAACACACGTGGTGATTTTCTAGTTATATTGGGTAGTCATGTCTGTACAATTATTTGGTATTGACAGACTAATGAGCATTAGCTATTAGCTTGTAATTAGGTGATATAATTAGAGAGAGGTACAGCCTGGAGAGCTGGCTCTCACGACACGACTTTAGAGTCTCGTGTCTAGCTGTGAACTGTCGAAACTGGCTGTCCTCTCTTGAGTCTGGTGCCTGGTGGTTGTAGAGTAACCACACTTCAACACAGACATTTATCTAAACAAGCCTACTCACACACGGAGGGTTGAGTCTGTAGATTTATGGGCTGAACACCCGAGAAGGTGTGAATGAACAAATGTTTATGTAGCTGTATGCTCAATAGTCTGGGTGATAGAATGTATATAATGAATATATGTCCTTAGCCCATATTTATATAATATTAATGTGACAGAGGCTCATACAAGTGTAAGGTGAATCATCGTATCTTGAATCATTAATTTCCATTAAAATAAAGCAGTAATAATGAGATGCTTTCTCAAGTGTGACCTTTTCATATCTTTTGAGAGGCTTTTCCCCTCTTTAACCCCCAAAACAATACATTTAGTGAAAAATGCAAACTACAGTTAACCCTCACTTCACGCGGTTAATACAACCCACAGGGTACCGCGGAAAGTGAGAAACGCGTAAAGTGAACAACATAACATATGGGATTAATTGAAATAGAGACCGGGCCGACCCCCAAACTCCTCTTTTTAACGACACACAACTATGTTGTAGTAAAAATTTTATCTTAACTTTATGATGGTATGCACACACAATTAATATAGAAGAGGTTAGGTTAGGAAAAATAAAGGTTAAGTTAGGAAAAATAAAGGTTAGGTTAGGAAAACTTAAAGTTAGGTTTAACACTTACGTTAGTAGAAGAGATGGGTCGGCATACGGGGATGGAGGCTGGTTCCGAGGCAGAGGGCAGGCTACTGGCCCTCAGGTGAGTCACCATCACTGTCATCCACACTTGTCAGGGCCTCCCTGACAAATCCCTCAAAGTCATCGTCACTGTCTCTACCTCTGTCACTATCACTGGCTTGGGCTGGCTGTGGTGGGTTGCGGGCGAAGAACTCTGTTATGCTTTGCTGACGGCTGGTGTTTATGTTGTCGTGATAAACCTTGAAGTAGGGCTCCATAGTCTGCAACAGCTGGTTAGTGAAGATTTCATACCTGTTTGCGTCAGGGTCGTCGGAAAGGAGGAGCTTGACTTTCTCGATACACTCGATGGCACCCCTAACATTACTATGGGATAAGCGGTGTTCTTCTTGGGATGACACACCACCTGCCTCTTCACTGACGTCATCATCATCTACCATCTCGTCGGTAGTCACATCAGGATCCCTTATCACCTCCAGGATGTCGTCGTTGGTGGTCTCGGAGAAGCCTGCAGCTGTAACACACTGCGCAGCTTCTCTGGCAAGGTCCACTGCTACTGCAACAGTCTGAACCTCACCAGTCACAGATTGACTCTGCCTAACGGCCGGAATGCCTTGCAACACATGTCTCCGTGCGTGACGAACAGTTGCTACAGACAGCTGGTCCCATGCCTCCACCAAGAAGTCCACAGCTTTCTTGATGTTGAATATTCTCCAGAATTGTTTGAAAAGTACTTGTTGCTCTGCCAACTGTTGATCCTCGTCGTCTTCGCTCTTGCTCCCTGGTGTTGGTGTAGTCGTTCAGGAGCTTGAATTTTTTAGTAGAGAATGCAGCTTTTACATTACAGATTAACTCTTGGTCCATGGGCTGTAATATAGATGTAGTGTTGGGAGGAAGGAAGACCACTTTTACGTTGGGGGTGACGATCTAACAGTAGGGGCGAGTGTCCTGGTGCGTTGTCCAGCAGCAACAAAATCTTGAATGGCACATTCTGTTGCTCACAGAATTTCTTTACATCGGGAACGAAACAGTCATCAAACCAGGAGAGGGACAGTGTAGAGAACATCCATGCCTTACGTGCGGTCAGCCAGTGGACATTTAGCTTGGTCATGTCCATGCTCTTGTAGGCGTGCGGCTTGCGTGCTGTGTGGATCACCGATAACTTGAGTTTACAGGTACCGGAGGCATTGGTGGTAAACAGGACGGTGATGCACTCCTTCTGCAACTTACGGCCCCGAATCTTGCTGGCATTCTTCACAACGAAGGTCTTGGAAGGTAGCTTTTTCCAAAAAAGACCAGATTCGTCCATGTTAAACACCTGGTCGTCGGTGTACTGTCCTTCCTCCATAATCTCACGTAAAAACGGAGGAAATTCCCTAGCCGCAACACGGTCAGCACTAGCTTCTTCACCACCAATGTTGATATTGGTGATCTTGATCCTCATCTTAAACCTCTGTAACCACCCAGAGGAAGCATTTAAGGGTTTGGGCTCTGTAATTCCCATCATTCGTGACACTGCAGCATACAGTTCACGTGCGTACTCCTTAACAGAGCGCGTGTCCACCGCTATGTTCCGTCGCGCCTGACGCACCAAGTAGCTCACAAGTAATTTTTCCGTCTTGAGAAGCACCTGGTTGTGGAAATACTTAATCATAGAAGCACCTGTAGACTTTGTGATGTTCATGTGCTCCTTTATCTTGGCTGCATCCTTCTTTATCGTCCGGATCGTAGATTCGTTCACACCATGCTGGCGCGCCAAATCAACCTGTCTTGTTCCTTTCTCCAACTCTTGGATGATCTTGTACTTCACCTCGTAGCTTAAGGAACGTCGTGTCTTCTTTGGCTTAGGGCGGCTGGGTCCAGGCAAGGAAAGGTTTCTCTCTCGGGGCGGTGGTCCGGTGGAAGCCATTTTACAGAACAATGGATGCACGATTACACGGTGTGGCCTGGAGGGATGAAACTGCCGCGGCTAGGTCAAGCGTCGTCTTTCCTCCCTCCCTCCCTCCCTCCCTCCCCCGGGTGGACACGTCATATTACTTTAAACCAATTACAGCTAGCAGCGGAGGGAGGTAGGGATGCATGGCCAATCACAGTCCGATACGTCATATGACGTCACTGATAACGCAACAGAGACATGCACTGCGTAACCTTACCGCGCGGCTTGCCCAGGCTGAGGCGGGAGCAGGCGGGAGGGCCGAATCTAAAAATAGCGTCGAGCCAGACACTCTCCGCGTAAAGGGGTACACGCACCGCGGAATGTGAGCATCCTGGTTTCGGCAGGGTACCGCGTAAACGTGGAAATGCGGAATGTGGGACCGCGTAAAGCGAGGGTTGACTGTACGTTACATAGTATTTTAAAATATGGAGTAAGAAAGCAGAAAGGTGTGGGTGATTAGAGAGATGGAATGGAAAGGAGTGGTAATATGCACCATGTTGCCAAGTGCTCCTCAACAGCTGATGTTTATCTCACCTCCATGCAGTCACACAACAAGACCCTCACTGGGTGCGTGTTGTCTTAATTCCCGTGTGTGCGTGTGTGTGTGTGTGGGGGGGGGGGGTAATCGCACCCAGTAAGGTCAACTTTATGTGGCCGAAAGCACAATCAAAATCACAGTTCCAAACAAAAACATACTGTACAACCTGTTATTGTTGCTGCATGGAATGTCAGGACCCTTCTGGATACTGGCACAAATGAGTTTCCTGAAAGAAGAACATCCCTTGTGGCAAAAGATCTGGCTTGGTATAACATCAACATAGCAGCCATTAGTCCCGGCTACCAGATGAGGGTCAACTCACAGGACGGGGGTCTGGCTATACCTTCTTCTGGAAGGGTAAGCTTGCTGCGGAGAGAAACTGCATTTATAGAGTTGGCTTTGCCATCTGCTAATGCATCCTACACAGGTTAACTGAAATGCCTATTGGGATCAATGAGCGCCTCATGACGCTCCAAGTCCCACTGAATCACTCACGGCATGCCTTTTTCATCAGTGCATACGCCCCAACACTCGAGGCAGAGGATGACATCAAGGAGGCCTTGTACGCCGACCTCGACAGAGTGCTAACCTCTATCCCCAGAGAAGATAAGGTTGTGCTCCTTGGTGGCTTCAATGCCAGAGTTGGCAGAGATGCTGATATTGGCAGGGAACCATAGGGAGAAATGGACTAAGCAAGTGTAATCCCAATAGCCTACTCCTTCTCAGCAAGTGTGCTGCACACAACCTCACTATCACCAATACCTTGTTTAGGCAGGCTGACAAGTTCAAGGGTTCATGGCAACACCCACGATCCAGACACTGGCATCTCATTGACTACATCATTGTCAGAGAAAGAGATCGCCATGAAGTCCTCATCACCCATGCCATGCGTGGTTCAGACCACTGCGACATTGATCATCAGCTCGGCAAAGGCAGCAAGCTTCCAGAAGTTGTTTTAACACTAAGCGTCTGGAGGATCCAGTGGTGGTACATGCTTTCAGAGAGCAGCTCGAACATGGGATGATAAACAACCCAACATCAAACAATGCCGAATGGGATATTCTTGACACTGTCATGACAAAAACCTGCAGAGAGACCCTCGGCCATATCGAAAGAATACACCAGGACTGGTTTGATGAAAATGACCTGGCAATCAATGTACTCATCGATGATAAACATGCTGCTTTAACTGACCAGCAGAACAACCCTTGGTCTCGGACCAAAGCTGGCACCTTCCGCAAGAAAAAAAGCGGCTGCCCAGCAGAAACTTCGCTATCTAAAGAATGACTGGTTTAAAAATAAAGCTTGTGAAACACAAAAGTTAGCAGATCAGCACAAGATGGGCGAATTTTTCAATTCCACTAAAACATTTTATGGGCCAATCACTCGTGGCACAGCTCATCTGATGGTAACTCCATAATTAAAGACGATGAAGGCCTCCTTCAGCGCTGGATAGAGCACTACCATTCACTGTTCAACCAAAACACCGATGTGGATGTCCTGACTACCCAGCAGGTGCCTCAGCATCCAGAGCTAACCCACCTCAGCTATCCTCCATCCATGGATGAGGTAGCTACTACCATCAAACAGATGAAAGATAACAAGGCCTCAGGACCTGATGGAATCCCAGCCGAGGTGTATAAAGCAGGAGGACCTCTGCTTACCAGCCGTCTCGACTCTCTCCTGGAGAATATATGGGAAAAGGAGGAAATCCACCCAGCTCTTAAAGATGCCTCCATTGTCAATATTTATAAGAACAAGGGAGACCGGTCAGTCTGTGACAACTACCGCGGGATCTTGCTGCTGTCCGTATCTGGCAAGATTATTGCCCTAGTCCTCCTAAACAGACTTCTTCTTGAGGTCTCAGATTCTCAATGTGGCCTTAGACCATCGCGTGGCACCACTGACATGATCTTTGCTGCCCGCCAGATACAGGAAAAGTGCAGAGAACAGCATCGTGACCTGCACATGGCTTTCGTTGACCAAACCAAGTCCTTCGACTCAGTCAACAGGGAAGCCCTCTTATGGACCCTCAGCTGTTTTGGCTGCCCACCAAAATTCATCGCTATTGTGAGGCAACTCCATGATGGCATGAATGGCAGTGTCTTGCACAATGGCACCCAGTTTGAGTTCTGCCCTCATCCAAACGGGGGTTAAACAAGGGTGTGTACTAGCTCTCTTATCTATTGTCTTGGCGGGTTGGACATAGAGTAAGAGGGGTGGATGATTACTTTTGAGTGCGACTGTACAAATAAACCACCAATTTTTGGTAATGCTGTAGATGTCAGATTCATGGGAAAGAACTACTAAATTAGAAATATGTGGTACAATAATAGTTGAAGCCAATTGCGTGCAAGAACTAGAACATAAACCCATTCTTACCTCTTGAAATTTTGCTTAATTCAATTTTATGTAATTTACATCTTTAGTCTGTGGACTTGTAGACTCCAAAATCAAACGGCCATGTCTGCTATATGTGTCATATATCTTGGCAATGGTCCTTTTTTTGAGAATAGGAAAATATATTTACAGGTGCTCCTCTACTTAAGAACGTTCAACTTACAAACTTTCAGAGATACAAACATCATCACTGAGGGGGGTTACCTGCCAGAACAGGTGTTTAATTGGATGAGCCAGCCAGGTTTTAAGGCTGTACTAAATATCCATAATCTTTTTATTTTTTTACAATATATTTGGTATCTACAAGAGTAAAGTTGGACTTACAAACAAGCTTCAGGAACGTAACTCGTTTGTAAGTAGAGAAGCACCTGTATTAGGTTAGGTTAAGTCTGATAGGTTAGGTTTGATTAGGTAGTGTAGTTTGGTTCATTTTATAAATGATAAATTATTGAGGATCCCTCTTGGTAACTGCTGACATTTATGAAGAACCAGATACTGCTAACCTAACAAAATATAACAAAGCATAACATAACTTAACCTACTAACCAAACCTAAAGAAATATATGAGAATTTTTTTTTAGGTTTGCTATGACTGCCGTACCTACGTGCACTCACAAGGAAGACAATATGATGGATGTTGATTGGCGCCTGTTAATTGAAGCTGAAAGAAATCATGTAATTTATATTACTCAAAACTTATTGTTGGTGCATTTTCGTCAGTTTCATGAGGTAAGAAAGCATTTATATTCTATGGTGCAATGTCGTACATTAATTATGGTGTACAATTGGTATTAACAGTCTTGGGATTTTCATAAGCAAACTTGTGTATGATCTAAATTATTGCTTTAGGGTTTTCAAATGCAAATTTGCATATGAAGTAAAACATTGAAATAACAAAATTTTAGGTTTACTTATGAATTCTGGACATGCAAGATGCACATTTGGCAACGTCAGTGTGATCTGGCAACTATGTAGACTGCACTCTAAGGTCACCATACCAGTCTTCCTTTTATGCTTAAAAGACCCAGAATATAGTGTTTACCCATATTACCCACACATTTTCTTGTGGTTTGTGCTGATTTCTCATGCATCACAGTGATTTCATTTACAGTAATAACGCGCTTTACGCGGTCAATTGAACCCAAGGAGGCCCGCGTAAAGTGGGAAACGCGTAAAGTGAACAACAGAACATTTGGGATTAATTGAAATTGAGGCTGGGCCGACCCCCAAACTCCACTTTTTCAGACACAATACCTACGTTGTAGTAAAAATAACTTCTTAATTTTATGATGGGATGCACACACAATTAATAATTAAGAGAAATATCAATAATATTAGGTTTTTTAGCACTTACATTAGTAGAAAAGATGGCTGGGTACACGGGGATGGGGGGTTGGTTCCGAGGCAGAGGGCAGATTATTGGCCCTCACCTGTATCACTTGTATCAATTGTATCACTATCCACCACAGAGGCTTGCAGGGCCTCTTTGTTAAACCCCTCAAAGTCCATATAAGTCCATATCCTCACTATCAATGACCTGGGCCGGCTGTGGTGGGTGGCGGGTGAAGAACTCGGTAATGTTTTGATGACTGGGCAACCTTGTGCGCACCCTGCCCCCGCCGCTTCCAGCGTATATGAGTAGATGCACCGCGTAAAGTGAACATTCCGGTTCTGGCGGGGTAACGCGTAAAAAACCCAGCGTAAAGCGGGGTATTACTGTATTCATAATAGTGTTGTGAAAGTCCAAGGAGATTGCACCACGTGGCGATAGTGTGGTGCCTCCTGATGCTTCTTCCTATTAAGATATTAATTTTTTTACAACTTTTCTTGTATAACTACGTTTTCCTGATTATTTACTCTTTATAGTGGAATAAGGTTCATACTGTATTGTAGTCATATGAAATTACAAAGGTAGAAAGTGATGTAGTACTGTATAATTATTTTTATTAAGCGTAAAAAAAGATTGTGTTCTACTCTCACTTATTTTATGGGATTAGCCCACCAGGGCACAGGTCAATGACCCACATCAGGGCTTTGGGGCAAAAATATAATAATAATAATAATAATGATGATAAAAATATTACAGTACAGTCGACCCTCGTTAAAACGGACTAATAGGGGGGGAAGGGTGTCCGTTTTAGCCGATTGTCCGAATTAACCGATTTAGGGGTTAATATTGCATTATACAGCTATGTGTATGTTTATATGAGTGCCCCGTCATAGAAGTCCGTTTTCTCTCACTTCAGCACTCCTGAGTCGTCCGTTTTCTCTTAATCTTAGAGTGCACCAGAGACTGTTATATCTTAGTAGTGACACAGAATTTGATATTGCAACTGGGGTTGCAATTGTTGAGGCAACTTAGGTATGTCTGATTACAGTTGGAATATTCAAGATCCATTGTGAGTGATGTTTAAAGCTTCATCTGTCTTTATGGTTGGTAAAACTTGTCAAGTCTGTTAGTCTGAATGGCATGTGTGAGGCCTTGTGTTTGTACAACCGCTAAATATATAAATATATAATGTTATGATAATTATCAGAAACACATACGCATAACGAGGTTTATTACAAAGTGATGAAAAGGATACTGTACAGTGGCTAGTCCACAAAACATGTAGCCTTGTCTCTTTATTTGAGTGCCCCGTCATAGGAGTCAGTTTTCTCTCACTTCAGGACGCCTGAGTCGTCCGTTTTCTCTTAATCTTAGAGTGCACCAGGGACTTTGTTATTTCTTAGTAGTGACACAGAATTTGAAATTGCAACCCCAATTGCAACTGGGACAATCCCAGAACCATAAATTTGATATGGACAGTTCAGATTTCGTGAGTAACAGGCCAGACCCTGAGCATCTAAAGCAGAGGTTCTCAACCTTTTTCACTCCATTCCCACCTTGAGGAACTTTCAACATCCTCGTGGCCTCCTTCATTTTTCTCCCAGAACAGACAAACAGACAAGTGATAAAGACTAAAGAATGATAAAGGAGGAAAGATAAATAGGACAAGAGTTAGAATGGCAAACACACACACACACACACATTCACATACATAACACGCCCATGCACTCACACATAAAGCACACATACAGTCATACACAAACATGCACACAGGTAAACATGCACACTCAAGCTAGCTAGCTGAAGTGTACTTACTGTAAGCAAGAACACGCCTCCTTTGACAAGCACTGCCCAACTTGGAAGAATGAGAAGAATTGTGAGTCATACCAATTTAGCACTAAAATGGTAGGATTATATAAGTAAAGAATGAGTATGAACAATGGCACCAATAAATAAGGGAATAATTAATAAAGGAAGCGTACAAATATTTCACCCACGTAAAGCAGCGACCACATGAATTATGAAACAAAATAAGTAACACCAATTACGGAGTATATTATGCTTGAGTCAAGCTCAAACACAATACAGTCATGCACCGGTTAACGTCCTAGATACGTTCTTGGAAACTTGACGTTAACCGAAATGGACGTTGCACGATCATCACATAAACTTTTTATTTATACTAACGTGAATGTGGAATACTATATACGTACATATACACTTTTACTCTTAAATCACTACTGTAATGTGATACAGGTGATTAATTTTTATCTCTTGTGCAAAATACATGACGTTTATATTAAAATTATTCACTGTTTTACAAGGATTCCAGCAACGCCAGCAGATGGGGAGAGAGAGGGGGCGTGGGGGGAGGGGAGGTAGTACGTTTGACAGTTGGCACAGGCCCAGGTCTAACACGTTTTTATTTATCAGTTCTTAGGTGACTATGCTTCTCTCTTATAAAAAGCCAGTGAAATGACCTGGGTGAATATAATTAACATAGCTGGGATTCTTGTAACATACTGATTAATTTGAATATAAACGTGCTATAATTTGCACTAGACAAAACAATTTTAGTACCGTAATCAAATTAGTACATGTGCACTCCAGCTTTGCACTAAGAAATCTATGTAAATGTACCCAAAAATACAGTTGAAAAACTTTTATAAAATGTACTACAGTACTGTACACTAATGTACAACAATTTTTATCTCTTGAATAAAATATATGACATTTATATTCAAATTATTGGCTGTCTTGCAAGGATTCCAGCAATGCAAATTATAATCTCCTAACTTTAGTCTGAGATATTATATAAGATAAAAACTGTAAGCCTAAAAGCCTGGCTGGGAGGGAGGGAGGGACTGATGGAACCAGCCACGCCACCCAGCGAGGGGTTGAGGTGATAAGTTTGAGGGGAAGGTCTCTGTGTGTTTATTTAACAGTCCTACTAAGCTTCTCTCATTTTAAAATGCCAGTGAAATGACCTGGGAGAATATAATTAACATAGCTGGGATCCTTGTAAGATACTGATTTATTTGAATATAAACATGTTGTAATTCGCACTAGACATAACAATTTTAGTACCGTAATCAAATTAGTACATGTGCAGTCCAGCTTTGCACTAATTTATTTTACGTTTATGTTAGTATGGTGTGTGAATGTAAATGGGTGAAAATAAATGAAGAAATTTATGTAAATCTACCCAAAAATACAGTTGAAAAACTTTTTATAAAATGTACTACAGTATTGTACACTAATGTACTACATTTTTTATATCTTGAGCAAAATATATGACATTTATATTCAAATTAATCTCTGTCTTGCAAAAATTTCAGCAATGCAATTTATATTATCGTAACTTTAGTCTGACATATTATATAAAATAAACAAAGAAATCACCAATCTTTTATCTTGAACACGAGGGGTAGGGGGGAGGGGGGCAGGAGGTGAGGTGACAGAATGTCTGGAATTTGTTTGTTTATTTATTTGAGATAAGATTTGACAGTTGGCGCTGAAGGCCTGCCTGTGTGTTTATTTATCATTACTTAAGAGTGACTAAGCTCTTCTCATAATTTTCCACCCAAACGACCTGGGTGAATATAACTTACATTGGAGGGATTCTTGTAAGATAGTAATTTATTTGAATGTTTTTTTTTCAATTTAAATTTTAATTGTTTATTCCTTGATAGAGGAAGCGGGATCCTAGTGCTGTCACTTGGTACCCCTGTACCATAACACCAGAAGCAACTGGCCAGTGTCACAAGTATATACAGTCATCCCTTGGTTATCGCGCCTAATTGGGACCCCGCCGATAACGAAAGTACAGAACCTATGGGATTTATTCTAATTGATTCCAGGCACCCAAGACCCAACCCCAAGTTTCCCATTTTGGGACCATTTAGACCCACTAAATATATATATAATGTTATGGTAAATATCATAAACACACATAGGCATGGCTAGGTTTATTACAAAGTGATGAAAAGGGTACGCTTAATACTGTAGTCCACAAAACATGTAGCTATGCTTTTTTTATTTGGTCCCCCGTCATATGAGTCCGTTTTCTCTCACATCAGGATGCCTGAGTCCTCCGTTTTCTCTCTTAATCTTAGAGTGCACCAGAAACTTTACTATTTTTAGTAATGCCACAGAATTTGAAATTGCAACCCCAATTGCAACTGGGGTTGCAATTGTTGAGGCAACTAGATATGTCTGATTACAGCAAATGTGTTATTGTCAATTTGTAGGTGAAAGATTTTATCCTCAATAGATGTAGGTTAACATTTCACCTGTAGGCAAATGCTTAGAAAAGCCTAAGTAAGGAAGCATATTCCTTTAACACATAATATCTGACCAGTATGGGGAGGATCATCGTGTCTCCGTGAGGGGGTCGTGGTGGTGGTCCAGCAGGCATCACGTGTTTTTTTGGGGGGCGTTAACGGTGCATGACTGTATATTAGGTGTGTCATACGGGGAATTTTTTTTTTGAGTTTGAAAAATCGGCCCATGGTATTAATGATGTAGTTCTATGTGCAGAATCATGTGATATCTTCAGATTTGAAAAGTTTTTCATTTTTTGCTAGGTAAATTTTAACTTGAAATCTTATGAAAATTCAGTATTCCCACCCTTTTACCAACACCACTAAATAGCTTATTTAAAGTAAAGTAAATGTATCAGGTTAATTTATTAGGATGAAAATGATCCAGAATAGTGAAAGCGAATGATGCTGACACATTGTTAAATTTAATATTCCTTTAGAAAACAAATCATCAAATACAAAAACCGGTTTACTACTACGACCCGGTATTGCTGCACACCATAGAGAACATGTCTTTCTTGCTTCTGTTTCTACTCATCACCTCCCTGCTGACCACCTGAGCTCGGATGTAGCCTTCCCTCTTCTCCTGGCTGTACACGTGACTGCTGGCCTCGCTCACTTGCTGTACACAACGCTCTATACTCTGGGTGTGCGAGGGCCAGGCAGGGACATGCATGGGGTTGTCCAGGAAAGCTATGACTTGAACATTGGTGAGGCTGCAGGTAAGAAGGGGCTCACTGCCAGCCTGGATGTTATCCAGATCTATGAGATCAGTGAGGGTCTTGGCACCTAGATTGACTTCAGGAGTCTTCCTGACCCTGAAGGAATCGTCACCAACTGGTTCGTCATGCCCAGATCCTCTCATAAGTCTCATATCCAAGATCTTTTTGACTGCCACTCTTCTCTCCTCCTCATCCTTATTGCAGAGCATTGTCTGCAGAACTGCCTCGGGATGAGCATACCAGGAATATCTCCTCACAGTCTGCTCCACAATCTGAACAACCTTCCTTGGCTGACTCCTCAGGAGCTCAAGCTAGAAGAGAACATGCCTCGGACCTTCGGAGAACGATGACTTGACCTTGGTGTTGAACCAATTTGGCAAGTAGACACTCACGATGAATTGGACAATAAGTCTCAGGTTGTGAAGCTGGTTCCCTTTCAGTTTATGATGAGCGACCCAAATTCTGCAGAACCTGAGAGCCGTTGTGGAGCCACCTAGAATGTGAGACTGACCTATCTGCAGGTAAGCAAGTCTATCAGGCATGACCCCAGTTTTGATGGCACTGCAAATCATGTAACCATAGTACTGGTCAGTAATCAGGTCGTCAATGACAGTATGTGCAAGCTCAACGAGTGGAGGGCCAACTGTGATTTTTTCAAAGCTCGGATTTATTTCTAACTCAGTGGCAGAGTCCAGCATCTTGCCAAGAGGAGCAGACCATCTGTTGTTTGAAAGAGTCTTGCCATCCAGCTCCTGGATCAGATGTCTGAGTGGCAACTCGTTGGTGTGGAGGTCACAAACAATCCAGACCAGCTTCCTCCCAATCTTCCGCTCTATCCACTGTATGACTCCCCCTTGCCACCCTGTGTTCGTGTTGGTGCTGTCCCCTCCAATGGCCTGCAGGGTCTGGTCTACGTTCCTCTCTCTGAGCCAGTTCACAATGTTATCTGCCACTATCTCAGCTGGTTTCCTGATGTCATCTTTCTCTGGAGTGAAATGCCACAAATACTTCCCTCCTGGTTCACTGCAGCAGGAGTAGTGTTCCTCCTTCACCATGGCAGGGAACAACTTGTCAGAATCTCCAACTTTCATGAACACTTTAGTGTCATCCCTTCTCCCATCAAAGAACAAACAATTGATTCCATTTTCTCTTATCCCCTTATCAAACTCCTCTTCTAGGTTACTGACAAGTTTCTCCTGAGCTCTCCTTACTTTGTTATGATCTATCACCAGGTGAACATCATCAGGTGTTATCAAACCACCGTCAACCCAGGCAGCTGTTGCTTGGCAAAGCTGTCCTTAACTGCAAGTTTTCCTCTCCCAAGAGAGATATCTCTTGCCTTTTCCCCAACTGGCTAGCAGTCTCTCACTAATCTTCTTCTGACTTGTTATGACTGGAGGCTTGAACTGAGCGTTAGCCAGAGTGTACTGTGCCAAGACAGCTTTGGTCATATCACTGGCAATGTCTTTGTTTGTGTAAGTTCTTTGGTTCTTTTCACTGATTTGCCTGATTAAAACACCGTATCTCAAAGCATCTCTCAATGTAGGCAACTCCGACTTCAGGAGCTCTCTCCCAGACCCAAGATAGTGACTGAGATGGCTGGATTTTTGGTTCCTCGTCCTGACACAAGCAGCCATCGCAAATATTATCAACTTATAAATGCATCAGAATCTGAAACAGAAAAAATATTGTTAGTTGGGTTGTTAAAGAATGAAGTCAGAAAGCAATGTTCACTATTTAATTGTAATGCACTAATGCAGCTGTACGTTAGATTTTCGATAAATTTCACGCTAAAATTTACCTAGCAAAAGGTTGCAAAATATTGAAACTGAAATTATTTTCTGTTTATATACACTAAAATCTACCAAAAAAGTGATGGGCCATTAGTTTTAGCTGATCTTCCCTCCTATGACACACCCTACTGTATATGGTTCAGAGACAATACACTCCACTGTTTTCGTGATGGTATCCCAGGCCAGACTGAGTTCATTCGGCCCTATCACCACTTGCAAAGGGATGACACACGGACACGTACTGAACAACTCAGTTCAGCAGCTCGGTCCAGCGCCTGTCACACAGACAGGGACTGGACCTGTGAAATCTTAAATAATCCTTAAAAAATAAAAAAAATTAGCACCAGAGTATGTAAATATTAAAATTGTATTGTCGTTACGATTAAACAAAATGACAAAAAAAAATGAAAATTCTCTTCTGCCAAGTCAAAATAGGTAATACAAGTTTTGTTTAATTCAGATTCCCAACATTATTTGGAAACGTACAATTTATAACAGCTCGCCGTGGCTCCCTTGGGGGGCCATGGCCCCCAGGTTGAGAACTACTGATCTAAAAGGAGAGTTCCTACCCAATCCCTAGTGTTTTAAATTCCTGGTTGTTTATTGACATAGTGCTGTCACAGCTAGTCCTGCACCTGTCTGTCTCGATGGTGTATTGGTATAACCAACGGGATGACTATGAGAAGAGAAGGAGTTTTCTATTTAATGTAGAATTATTTTTTTTTTTAACAATATCTATGTATTATTGTATTTCTGATGTACAGTATTATGTATAATATTTAGTATTTATTAATGTAGTTTTGGAACAGTTTATGTTTATTTTTTTATCTCTGGAACCTAACTAATTATTTCCATTTAAATCAGTTAACCAGGCATAGGCAACCTTTCCTCAGTCATGGGCCACATTACGATTTACGTATTTTTCTGTGGGCCAGCCCGCCAAAATTTATATCCTACCTAGCCCAAAAGTAATGTTAGTATTATACAGTATTAGCACGGAAAGAGAAACAGTTTATCATCATGTCCACCTTAATATATTTTCAGTTTACAATCACAGTCTTTTTCCCATTTATGAAACAAATCCATCATAATAAATTTTTAAGTACAGTACAACCTTGATAAATCATACTAATTGAGGCAGACCCCAGTCCGGAAAATGCGAAAGTCCGAAAAAAGCGAATCTATGGGGGTTTGGACATAACCTAAACTTCTAGACTGTTTGTGGAAAATCGACATGAGTCTGGTTGTTAATACCATATTTTATGGCGGTACTGTATTTAAGAAATAATTTTTGTGTGAAGTTTCCTCCTGTAGCCATAGTTTTCTTAAAATAATATACGAACAGTATTTTCTCGATTCAATGAACTAATTCGAGTCACCCCTGTTCGTTAAATCAAAATTTCCACTAAATTGAGCTCTTTCGGTCAACTTAGTGTAGACTGAAGCACCTTAGCTTTCGTCTTTATTTAAGACATCTTTAGATGCAACTGAATTTACAGGGATGGAATGTCAGGTCACTCTTTCTTGGGGGGGGGGGTGGGGATTAATGGGTCTCATGACCTGAAGATGTCTTGAAAAAGACAAAAGCTAAAGAATTTTGAGGGGAGACTTGACCTGATGCATTGTCAGGTGGAGTAGGGTGGGAGATTAGTGGTCTCATATTAGACATCCTATTGGAATGTTAGGTCACCCTTTCTTGGTTGGGGGATTAGTGGGTCTCAGGACCTGAAAATTTCTTAAATAAAGACAAAGCTAAAGTATTTTTTTAGTGAGATTGTGAGAAGTATAAATGAGCAAAGTTGTATCCCTTCAACATTACATTACATAACATTTTAAAATATGGAGTGAGAAAGCAGTGATAAGGATGGCTGGAGATAAATTCTCTACGAGATGTTTCCAATACCCATACAGTAATATCCTTAAATGACAAGCCGAATAATGTGGTAAAAATAAGTATTTTTCTGTATATGAAGGGTACTGGTATTAATAAGCTCAAATTAGTAAAGTAACATATCTCTACTAATTAATAAATAATAAATAAATAATATTTTGCCCAGTAAGAATGACAGAGGCAAACAACCTTTTTAGGGGTGTGCAGTCAGTTTCTACCAGTCTCTATATACAGAACTAAATAAAAGAATTTATTTGAAATACTCTAACATTTGACACCATAATATCCTGACCACTGGGGATAGTTATACAGACTTTTCCCTGTGAATAAGCCATAATTTTTAGCAACGTTACTGCACTCACTTTGTACTCAAATGTACTAGGCTAAAGGACTAAAATTTTTATCTTGTGCAAAGTATGAGATGTTTAATACTGTACTCAAATTAATCGCTGTCTTGCAAGGATTCCAGCAATACAATTTTATTCTGCTGAGTTAAGTCGGTGACATTTTATAAGCTAAAAAATGCATAAATTACCACAACCTGTACTCAAATGTACTAAGTTAATGACTATAAATTTTATGTCAAGTGCAAACTATGTGATGTTTATACTCAAAATTAATCACTATCTTGCAAGGATTCCAGCAATGCAAGTTTGCCTTTTGGGAATAAACGATTCATGGTGTTGAGTGTGGAATTCTTTTTTCAAGAAAGTTGATTCTTTTAGCATCATATTTTATCAACCTGGCACCAAATGAACCTAAATGATATGAGAATTATGGTGAAATTACACAAAACCGTGTTATAGGGATTGTAGCGGATACTCTGCCCTACAGCAGCCTAGCCGTTCTAGATACGCGCCAAGTTTCTCTCACAAGCATCGCCGGCTAGACACGCGCCAAGTCTAGACGTCCAGACAAGGGGGGGGGGGTCGACACCGGCAACTTGTACTTCCGTTCCACGTCCGCTGGACGTGTATATAAGCTCCCCTTCTCGCCGTGTAGGACGGATTCAACCTGGAGCCCAGCAACACGCAACACCTCCTCTAACGAAGCTCCTGCACAGCAACTCCTCTACCACGCAGCTTTCACATCAGAAAATTGACGTAACCCTACAAATGGTGACCCCGGAGTGACCATTTGTAGGGTTACGTGATGTTGTCTCGCACTCAGGATGGGTTGGAGAAAGGAAACTCTTAATGGTGGTTTTCTTATATAAAATATATTATATACAAAACAGTCTGGTGCTGGGACAGGCTTCCCGACACTGTCCTGCGTCGGGAGTTCAGTCTACACCTCGTGTCCTGCGCCACTTGGCTTACATCTCGGAGTTCACCAGCGACGTCCAACACATTGAAGGCAGCCACAACGAGATCGCCGACACCCTCTCTCGTTGTATATCCAGCATTCTTCCCTCATCTCCACCCATTGATTACGGGCAGCTCGCCGCGGCTCAAGAGAACGACGAAGACCTGGCAGCGTACAAGACATCCCCCTCAGGCCTCACACTCCAAGAACTCCCTGTTCCCGGCACGAACATCAAATTGTGGTGCGACGTACCCTGTGGGCAGCCTAGACCGTTCGTGCCTCACGTCCACCGCTGCGCTGTTTTTGACCGCATCCATGGTCTCGGTCACTCCAGGGTCACCAATTGTTGCGTATTGAATGTGTGGCCAGTAGATATCCCACACTCAGGACGAGGTAGGAGAGAAACTCACAATTGCGTTTTCTTTATACAGTGGCCCCTCGGTTAACGAACTCAATCCGTTCCAGAAGGTCGTTCGTTAACCGAAACGTTCGTTAACCGAAACCATTGTTTCAATGGGTTTTTGGGTAATTGGTTCCAGCTCACCGAAAATTTCCTAAATTCAACAAAAATGGTAGAAAAGTTCACTTACTTTGAGGTGTGTATGTAGAAGGCTCCTGGATGATGATGATGATGATGGGATTTAGAATGGGGGTGGAGGAGAAGGAAGAAGAGAAGGCATTGGGGTGGAAGAGAAGTCACCCCATGGTGCCATTTCACCCATAAAATTTTAGCTCTCTGGTTTAATTCAAGATTATTTTCTTTAAATCAATGCTGCACTGCATTATATATTGTCAATATATAAAATATATTTCAAAATGACCAATAATTTGCTTGGAAACACAGAAAAAAAGCGTTTAGTTGAAGAGAGTCTCAAGCAAGATGTTACCTCCAGTGAAAACAGAGAGAGACTGACGCCTGTTTGCTGTGTTAAGAGGCTGGATGCCGCGCATTAAACTAGTCACTTTACCTTCAATTTCGTTCAATAATTGTTAAAATGACTAAAAAATTGAATATTAAACTTTTAAAATTATTGAATAGTATAAACTTCTTGATATTTACAAAAATAGTAAGGAATTTAAGCCCTAGAACCGATTAATGTATTGGCGGACTGATACTAAAGCTGGTTGCCCGGTCAGTGCAAGCGAAAACATGTTGAGGTCGGTTCGTAAGAAGTTCGTTAAGCGAATTTTTTTTCGTTAACCGAATTGAAGATCCTTATGGAAGGCAGTTCGTTAATCGAAATTACGTTAACCGAGGTGTTCGTTAAACGAGGGGTCACTGTATATTGTAAGTACAGTGCAGTGCTTGGGAGATGCCGTGTGGTGAGAAGCCTGCTCAGAGGACCTGTTGGGTGAGTAGTGTGCTGAAGGGAGCTTCGTTAGAGGAGGTGTTGAGTGTTGCTGGGCTCCAGGTTGAATCTGTCCTATACGGCAAGAATGGGAGCTTATATGGAACGGAAGTACAAGTTGCCGGTGTCGACCCCCCCCTTGTCTAGACTTGGCGCTGCCTCTAGGCGATTAGGCTTTGCAGAACTCCGTTGCCTCCCTTCCTCTTGCTTCTCTCAGATATACACTTGTCTTCCACATACAATATACTCCTACACTTATTGTTCTTATTTTTATCTTTATAGTACTGTACAGTATACAGTTTTCTCTTTATTCACAAGACAAATTCTGTTGTCACTTACGGTACATAAAACACTTTACAATACTGTACGTAACGTTCATCTCGGTGAAAACATTTGTTGACAACCAGACTTAATTTTGGTTTCATATTTTTTAATTGTTGATAAATTGTCTTTTAATAATCTTGTTATACACTTTAAGACCTTAGTTGTTGAACTGCAGTAATAACATAACAACAACTGAGTTTCTTAAAACAGTTCAGATAAGCAATGTTATCTCCACCCCCCATATAATCACTTTATTCAGACTTTTGCATTTTTCAGACTGGGGTCTGTCCCAATTAGTACGATTTATCGAGATTGTACTGTACAGAGGTAAGTAGGACTGGTGACGTAAGTTTATCATCGCGGTATAAGTATACACTAGTGCACTAAGGTAGTATAAGTTGCTATTTGCAGTTTTGTCAATTCATGCTATTGCTTGGAACCTAAGAACCTAACCTAATTAAATAAATATTTCAGATGTTCCTGTGGTATCAGAAGATGGAAGACCACTATGACAATGAACTTTTACGCTGCTTTAGTAATCATTGAGTTTAGTCTTACACAAGGAGTGGAGAGAAATAGGAGTATTAGTGTGTCCTAGAAATACTTAGAAAAATGGATAAATAAAGTATTATGAAAATGGAAGGAACAGTTCAAACTAAGCTACTCATTCATGAGAATAGTTGTGAAGAAAAAATGCAAGAATTATCTGAAAAAGCTTCTGCTGGAATTGAGTCAAAAGCTTTACTTGATATTAGGTTATCATCAGAGCCCTTATACAGAGACATGATACTGAAAGAAGAGGCCATTGATGATCCCAGTGCAGAATATGAGGAAAATGATGTGAAACTTACTGGTGATTTCACCCATGTTACAGCAGTTGATGGAACCAAGACCAAAAAGAGGAAGAAAAAATATGAGAAAACCTACCCTTGTGAAAAATGTAATCAGGTTTCACGGTCATCTGCTAACCTCAAAAAACACATGATGACACATTCTGGGGAAAGACCATACAAGTGTATCATATGTCAAAAGGCATTTAGACAGATGCATCACTTATCTGATCACACTCGAACACATACAGGGGAACGTCCCTTTGAATGTGAGGAATGTGGGTCTAGATTTGTCCAAAAGTCCTCTTTGAATTTACACAGAAAGAAGCATTCTGGATTTAAGCCATATTCTTGTAGTATTTGCAATCATTCCACTTATGAAAAGATGCATCTGAAAATGCACATGAGAACCCATACTGGGGAAAAGCCTTACCAGTGTGAAAAATGTGGTCAAACTTTTTCAAATTCAACTCGCTTAAAGTTTCACACAATGATACATACTGGAGAGAGGTTATACAAATGTGATGAATGTGGAGTGAGTTTTCGAGAAAAGGTCACCCTACAAAAGCATAAAGGGGTTCACATTAATATAGGTCCATTTACATGTGAAGAGTGTGGACAAGAGTTCTCACGCTTAGCTGGTTTAACTTTGCATTGTAAGGTTCATTCTAAGGAACGTGATTACATTTATGTATTTAATAAAACAGCAAATGAAGTTTTAAAACCTCTACTACCTGAAGTATCTAGGGATAAAGCAAACCAAGAAAAACAGAACTTTCAAGCTTCAGGAAATATATCAAGTGTGAATAAAACAGATTTACTAAATGCCTCCTGCAGTGCACAGGACATTGCCAAGGTTATAGAACTATCAGGCGGTTTTGGCGTTAAATCTGAAAAACGCGCACTTTCCAAAAATATGTCAAGTACAGGTATATCAAATACAGAAAAGACTGCCAGTATTTCATATGCTTCATCACTAGTTAGCAACTTACAAATAAAATTGAAGGAAAATTTAGCCTCCAACCTATCTGAGACCAACACACAAAATCTTGGTAGTGTGGTGCCTCCTAACCATGTGCGAGCAGCTTTAGAATCTGGAACTGTCTTGGAGACTCATGGTGAAGATGGCAAAGGATTTTATATAATATTACCACCATCCCTAAAAAATAAAGAAATCATATTTTCCTCAGATTCAGCACAGACCAATGGCAGTGTAATGACAGCACCACAACCACCATCTAACATAACTGTAGATTTACCAGAAAGTGAGACAATTGTAGAATGTGATTCTACAAAAATATTTTCCCCTCAAATTTGTGACAGTCACAATGAAGCTTATCAGAGTGTTGTTCAAGAACTCCCTGAAAATGATGCTTGCCAATATCCAGTAGAAGTATGTGCAGTGCAGAATGCAGAAGCTGATGATTATACCATAGAATTACAGGGGGAGCTTCATGATGATCATGATTATGAAGGTTCACACATGACATCAGTAGAGGTATCAGAGGAACTGGTCAATGATAACCATAAGTATTCACGTGTTGTACGAGAGGAGATTCATTCTGATGGAACAAGTGTTCTTTTGTGGAATGATGAACTAGAGCATCTCAAAGAAGTTACATATGTAATAGAAGAACGGAGTGAGGGGCCTGTATTAAGCCAACCCCAGGATGTAAAGAGTTATAACTCCAATATGTTCGAGGGGGGAGCTATAATTAAACCAAAGAGAAAAAGGAAATTTAAGGGAAATGAATTCTCTACAGATGATATGAATACTAAAAAACAGAAGAGAAAGAAATGTGATTCTGAGAGACCCAAATCTGTAAAGATTAAGGTAAAAGACAAAAATTTAGAAGAAAAGAGATTGAAGAGTCGGATGGTGTATGATTGTCCACAGTGTGGAAAGGCATGTAAAACTTCTTCTAATTATATTTCTCACATGAGAACACATTCAGGAGAAAGGCCTTATTCCTGTGACATTTGTCAAAGAGGATTCAAGCAGATTGCACATCTTCGCTCTCATATAAGGATTCACACTGGTGAGAGGCCATATGTATGCCAAATTTGCAATGCTGCCTTTACACAGTCCTCAAGATTAAATTCCCACATTAAAACCAAGCATGCAAAAGGGAAGATTGAAGTAAAGAAGAAAGTTAAGCCAGTGGTAAAACATAAGGTAAGAAATTTTTACTGTAAAATCTGTAAGAAGACTTTTATTAATGAATGTTTTAAAATAGACCATATGAGAACTCACTTATCAGTACAGCTATACGAGTGTAAAATTTGCGGCATTCATTACAAAAGCAAAAGCAGTATGGTAAAGCACAGGCTCAAACACTCTGATCACAAATGTATATGTGAAATATGTGGCACTGGCATCTCAGACCTTTCTTCTCTCCAGGAGCACAGGATTACTCAACATGATGAGAGCGTAAGAGAGAGTGGCATGTCAGATGTATGTATTAATGTCAAAATAGGAGAAGAAAAAGATTTTGTTGTTATAAACCCATCCATAAAGAATATTCAAAATGAAGAAGATGTTAAAATGAAAGAAGAAATTATAGATGTTACTGAGGTTAACAGTTATCATGTGATGCAAGAAATTATACATGTCACAGACACAGATGGTTGTGTGAAGAGTGAGGTGATGCAAGTAGCAGAAGTAGATGACACACACATTAAGAGTGAAACACTGGAGGTTCCAAACCCTGAGGAATATAAAGTGGAAATAGAGGAAAGTTTTGACAAAAATGTAAAGATTGAAAATGAATTGCAATCCACTGGTGATGATGATTCTCAAAGGAATAATAACCCCATCAAGATATCAGAATCTGAATTTCAGTCAATAGATTCAGTAGAGTCCATAAAGGGTGAATTCAGTAAAATGAAGATTCAGATTACCTGTATTGACAATGCCTGTTTAGGAAGAAAAATTTGGGTCTGCAAAGTTTGTGATAGGGCTTTTTTGCAGTCATCTAATCTTTATAGTCATATGAGAATGCATACAGGAGAAAAACCATACAAATGCAATGTTTGTTCTCGTGCATTTAGGCAAATAACACATCTAAAGGATCATATGAATAGGCACACTGGTCTAAAGCCCTATAATTGCGGAGAATGTGGCATATGTTTTTCTCAGCGATCTGCTGTGAATCGCCATATTAGAAATAAACATAGAGATAATGCTTCAGTACAGGTATTAAGGAACACTGAAATTTTACAGGGTGGAATAAAGGACTTGCCCTCTTTAGCTTGTGGGAATCGGTTAAGTAGGTGTAAGCAGCCATTGCAAGATGGGGATGTTTCCAAAAATCCACGTCCTCTGGTTAAGATGAAAACATGTAAAATATGCAGAAAAATATATCCTGCAACTTACCTAAAATCACACCTTCGATGTCACACTGGCGAGCGCCCATATAAGTGTAGCTTTTGTAAGGAAGCTTTTAAACAGAAACCTCACTTGCATTCTCATGAACTTCGTCATACTGGGGAAAAACCTTATGTTTGTAAAAAATGTGGTGCCTCATTCACTCAGTCTTTTAGATGTACCACTCACATGAGGAAATGTAATGGAAGCAAAAATAAGGTAAACACTGATGCTGTTAAGAGATGTCATTGTACGTGTGGAGCAAGTTTTAGATTGCGTCTCCAATTAGTTAGGCATCAGAAAATTTGTACTGCTGGAGAAGATAGTGATAAAAGTACAGACAAGAGTGAGCCAGACATATCTTATGATGAAGAGAGTGAGATGGAGTGTGAATTTAGGAGAAAGCGGAAAATTAAAACACACAAAAAAGAAGACTGGAAAGGGAGCAAGACAGTAAAAACAAAACAGTCTAGTCCTGCACACATTGTTCAAACATTTACTTGCAAAGATTGTTATGTAAAATTCCAGAGTTTTGCTGAGTACAAGAAGCACTTACTACAGCATGGAGATATGCCACAGGTTTGTGAGGATTGTGGAGCAACCTTCAGAAGAGCATCTGCTTTACGATTTCACCAGAGAATAAAGCATGACAGAGCAGATGAAAGATATAAGGAATATAATTTTGTAGGGCACGATGATATGAAAGAAGAACAATTAGATGGTGCTAGTGATGTTGAGGATAATATTGATTCAGTGCTCTTAAATCATACAAATAAAGAAAATGATCCCTGTAGAGAAAATAAGGTAAAGGTAGAGGAAAATGCTGTAAAGCTTAATGAAAAAAAAATAGACAATATGAAAGTGAATAGAATGCAAAGGAAAAGAAAGAAAGTTGAGTGTGTTAGTGGAAAAATTCTGCAAGATGATGCAGGCAAAGTTAGTAGTGAGTCAGTTACTTTACAGAAAAGTAGTATATCTAAAAAAACACTTGAAAAAATAAGTATAAAACAAGAAAAAGGAATTCCAAGCATATTAGTATGTCAGCAGGTAAATGGGAATCCACAGAGGAAAGTTAAAGATGAACCTCATGTTGGAAGTAGTAATACACTGTATAGTTGTGAAGCTTGTGAGAAAGTTTTTACGCGATCTTCCAAGCTTAAGCATCATGTTATGATGTGGTGTAAGGGTACTCAAGACTCTTCTAAACTTAATGTTTCTAGAAATATTGAATTCGTGCAACAATCTACCAATAAACTGGCTAAAAGGGTTGATAGAAAAAAGGATCAAATTGAGAAAAGGTCAGTGGAAAATGATTTGGCAACATCTTGTGCCACTAAGACAAAACCTAGGAATTTTAGAGGAACAACAAAAATTGATATAAATCTCATGTCTCAGCCTGAACAACTTGTTTCAGTGAAGGAAGAGGCAAATTCAGATATTGAAAATTAAATAGCATCTGCACAAAGTTATTCAGAAAATATGAGGTTATAAGAACAGGAAACGAGATCAATTCTTGGTGAGAATCGGTGTTTTAAGTAATTTGGTATAGTACTGTAAAGAATGTGACATATTACAGGAGCTGATTCCTTCAAGGTACACCTAGACTTATTTAAGTTATTTGACAGAATGATCTTTTAAGTGTAACCATTGTTGTTTGGCTTTCAGACAAAGGGCCCATTTAATTACCCACTACAGAAGACATACAGGTGAAAACCATACCAGTGTGATGTTTGTGATAAAGCATTTACTTAGTCTTTTTGGCTAAAAGTTCATACAAGAAGATTACATGGGGAGAATAAGCGTACATATGAAATTTGATTTTATATTACACCAATTATTGATTTGATGCAAGGCAGTACAGTACTTTTTTATAATTTAAAGCAGGATAGATTTTTATTTAGATACAAATGAAATGTTATTTTAATGTAGGTAGCTTCTAAAAATCTTAAGTCATGTCATAGGGTCCTACAAAAACAAAAGTCAAATTTTGAAGTTTGATTTTGGTTCTATATTAAGTCAACAAGAAATTTATCATGGTAAAAATTTTGCATGTAATGCAAACACCAAGTTAATTATGTATTCAAATGAAGTACAGTACTGTATTTGATATTATTGGAACAGACCCTCGAATCTGGGACCGAGACCAAACTGGTGTTGGGGAATTTCTAGTTCCCTGGGTCCAAGGTCATCCATCTAAAAAAGCCGTTGTTAAGCGGTCGATAGTATATCGATACTAATAACTTATGGGGGAAAATAGGTTATGTTCCTGAGACCATGACGTTTTATATCCTGCTCCTATAATGATTGAATAATGTCTAAACTCAAATGATTTATAAATAGTAAAAAAAAAATTACAAAATAAAGACAAAAAATAAATGAATAAGGATTTATTTTTATTTACCCTACATGATATATGCAATGTAAGTGTACAGTAGTAAGTTGCAATCCCCTAGCTGTCATTACAAGTAATTTTGGGTAGACACATAATTTGATTTTAACTCTTTTACATGTACACACTCTTTCATTCAGATTATATATACAGTAGTACCCTGCTTAACGCGGTCAATAAAACCCACAGGGTACCGTGTTAAGTGAAAACCGCGCTAAGTGAACAACAGAACATATGGGATTAATTCCAATAGAAACTGGCCCGACCCCCCAAACTCCACTTTTTGACGACACATAACTATGTTGTAGTAAAAATTTTATCTTAACTTTATGATGGTATGAAAAAACAAGTAATATAGAAGAGGTTAGGTTAGGAAAACTAAAAGTTATGTGGAACACTTACGTTAGTAGAAGAGATGGGTCGGCGTACGGTGATGGAGGCTGGTTCCGAGGCAGAAGGCAGATTACTGGCCCTCAGGTGAATCACCATTACTAGGTGAATCACCATCACTGTCACTTACAGTTGTCAGGGCTTCCCTGACAAATCCCTCAAAGTCATCTTCACTCACTATCACCACTGGCTGTGGTGGGTTGCGGGCGAAGAAATCTGTCATGCTTTGCTGACGCTGGTGTTGATGTTGTCGTGATACACCTTGATGTAGGGCTCCATAGTCTGCAACAGCTGGGTAGTGAAGATTTCATACCTGTTTGCGTCAGGGTCGTCGGAAAGGAGGAGCTTGGCTTTCTCGATACACTCGATGGCACCCCTAACATTACTATGGGATAACTGTTGTTCTTCTTGGGATGACACACCACCTGCCTCTTCACTGACCTCGTCATCATCATCATCTACCATCTCCTCGGTAGTCACATCAGGTTCCATTATCACCTCCAGGATGTCATCGTTGGTGGTCTCGGAGAAGCCTGGAACTGTAACAGTCTGCGCAGCTTCTCTGGCAAGGTCCACTGCTACTGCAACAGTCTGAACCTCACCAGTCACAGATTGACTCCTCCTCTCACCTGGTATTCCATGCAACACGTCTCCATGCGTGACGAATTGTAGCAATAGACAGCTGATCCAATGACTCCACCAAAAAGTCCACAGCTTTCTTGATGTTAAATTCTCTCCAGAATTGTTTGAACAGTATTTTTTGCTGTGCCAACTGTTGATCCTCATCTTCTTCGCTCTTGCTATCGGTGGTGGTGTCACTCAGGTTGCGCAACTCTTCCCTGGTGTTGGTGTAGTCGTTCAGGAGTTTGAATTTTTTCGTAGAGAATGCAGCTTTTACATTACAGATTAACTCTTGGTCCATGGGCTGTAATATAGATGTAGTGTTGGGAGGAAGGAAGACCACTTTTACGTTGGGGTGACGATCTAACAGTAGGGGCGAGTGTCCTGGTGCGTTGTCCAGCAGCAACAAAATCTTGAATGGCACATTCTGTTGCTCACAGAATTTCTTTACATCGGGAACAAAACAGTCATCAAACCAGGAGAGGGACAGTGTAGAGAACATCCACGCCTTACGTGCGGTCAGCCAGTGGACATTTAGCTTGGTCATGTCCATGGTTTTGTAGGCGTGCGGCTTGCGTGCTGTGTGGATCACCGACAACTTGAGCTTACTGGTACCGGAGGCATTGGTGGTAAACAGGACGGTGATGCGTTCCTTCTGCATCTTCCGGCCCCGAATCTTGCTGGCATTCTTTACAACGAAGGACTTGGAAGGTAGCTTTTTCCAGAAAAGACCAGATTCGTCCATGTTAAACACCTGGTCGTCGGTGTACTGTCCTTCCTCCATAATCTCACGTAAAAACGGAGGAAATTCCCTAACCGCAGCACGGTCAGCACTCGCTTCTTCACCACCAATGTTTATATTGGTGATCTTGTTCCGGATCTTAAACCTCTGTAACCACCCAGAGGAAGCATTAAAGGGTTTGGGCTCTGTAGTTCCCATCTTTCATGCCACTGCAATGTACAGTTCACGTGCGTAGTCCTTAACAGAGCGCGTGTCGACCGCCATGTTCCGTCGCGCCTGACGCACCAAGTACCTCACAAGTAATTTTTCTGTCTTGAGAAGCACCTGGTTGTGAAAATACTTGATCATAGAAGCACCTGTAGACTTTGTGATCTTCATGTGCTCCTTTATCTTGGCTGCATCCTTCTTTATTGTTCGAATCATAGATTCATTCACACCATGCTGGCGCACCAAATCAACCTGCCTTGTTCCTTTCTCCAACTCTTGGATGATGGTATACTTCACCTCGTAGCTTAAGGAACGTCGTGTCTTCTTTGGCTTAGTGCCGCTGGGTCCAGGTAAGGAAAGGTTTCTCTCTGGGGGTGGTGGTCCGGCGGAAGCCATTTTAGAGAACAATGGATGCACGTTTACACGGTCTGGCGTGGAGGGATGAAACTGGCGCGGCTAGGTCAAGGATCATCTTTCCTCCCTCCCTCCCTCCCTCCGGGTGGACACGTCATAATACTTTAAGCCAATTACAGCTAGCAGCAGAGGGGGTAGGGATGCATGGCCAATCACAGTCCGATACGTCATATGACGTCAGTGATAACGCAACAAAGACACACACTGCGCAACCTTACCGCGCGGCTTGCCCAAGCGGAGGGAGGAGGAGGGAGAGGCGAGGAGCACAGGCAGGCAGGCGGGTGGGGCGAATCTAAAAATAGCGTCGCGCCGGACACTCTCCGCGTAATGGGGTTCACGCACCGCGTAATGTGAGCACGTTAGGTTCTGGCAAGGCACCGCGTTAACGTGGAATGTGGGACCGCGTAAAGTGAGGGTTGACTATATATATATATATATATATATATATATATATATATATATATATATATATATATATATATATATATATATATATATATATATATATATATATATATATATATATATACACACACACACACAGACCCCCGACTTACATTTCTTCAACTTATGACCAATGGGGACTTCTACGACAGCCACAGATTTTTTATTAAAAAAAAAAAAAAAAAAAAAAAAAAAAATTCTTCCAAATGATGCATTTTCTATACCCGAAACGTTTCCCAGTTATGTAGTCTCCATGTATAATTGAAAATTATGGAATTTACATGTGCATTCAGCTGACTACATTAAAGGTAGTGCTCAGTCACACTGTAACCATTCCTTATTATTTATTACTTTTCCTGTACTGTATCCATTCCTCATTATTCATTACTTTTACTGTACTGTATTTCATTGTGGAATTATTTATTTATTTTAAAAAAAAAAAAAAAAAAAATTTTATCTATGTGGGACTTGACCATATCGGACTTCGACCTGGTTGGGTCCCTAACCCCGAAAGAATTAGAGTCTATATATATATATATATATATATATATATATATATATATATATATATATATATATATATATATATATATATATATATATATATATATATATATATATATATATATATATATATATATGTATATATATATATATATATATATATATATATATATATATATATATATATATATATATATATATAAACATGATTAACATTTCGATACTTCGTAATCGAGCCTAATTTTTTTTTTTTTTTTTTTACGAGGATACACACGGGCACAGGTCACTGACCCATAGGAGCCTGGGGGCGATAATGTAATACTATTAATAATGCTAATAATAATAATAATAATAAAGAACCATAAAGAAATGAAAAAATGAAAAAAATCAAGAGTGAGAAACAATGTACCTGTATGTATGTTGTGTTGTCAATAGTAAGAGAAACAATTGAGACCCTGCAATTGTGTGTAATTGAGGCAGAAAGTCAGATGAGCAACCTGGGACTTGGTCACAATTTTTGTGATGACATATTGTGGGGTACGTTATGTTTGGGTTCACACTCAGGATGGGATGGAGAAGGGAAACTCAATGTGCTCTCTGTATACATATTGTATTGGATGTACAGTGCAGCTTGGTGCTGGGAAGGCAGCATGGTTACAAGCGTGATGTAGAGAGAGCTGGTTGGTGAGGATGCTCAGAGGAGGACCAGCTTGTGGGTTGCCATGCTTGCCGGCGGGAGCGAGGGCCACCAGGCAGTAGGAGGAGGAGGAGGTGTTGCTTGCTGGTTGGTGTAGGTAGAAAGAGAGCTAGGTCACCACGAGGTCAGGTCTTATATAGCCGAGGTAGGCATGGCTTAATAGTTGACCTCCGCCATGTAAGGCGGTGCTGGTTGACCTAGACCACGAGGCATACACTGGGGAATTCGCGGGGTCGGCTACTCAGCGACAAGCGTTTGTAGGGGAGGAATCCACTACAATGCTCCCCCTTCCCTCCAGGCTGTGTAGGAGACTTGTTGTCTGCAGGGTTGCATGGCACATGTTAGGCAGAACAGGCAGTGCATGCCACATTTGAGACATAGCGGCGAGGGCGTGGATTAGCCGGCCGCTGGGGGGGGGGGCAACTCTGATTATACACACGAGATCTGTGGGAGAAGAGAGGGAGAAAGAGGGTGTGTGGGGGCGATGAATGTTGTACTTCCCTCGCTGCAGGTACAGAGTCCTCAGATTTGCCTGCTCGGGTGTGTGGGCCTGGGTCAGGTGCAGGGGCTGCGTCAGCAGGAGTGGAGGAGAGTCCGTGACAGCAGCTGGGTCCACGAACAGCAGCAGGGTGCAGGACAGTAGCAAGGGGTACCTGAGGGAGAAAAGAGGGGTGTGTGGGTCTGCGTCAGGACCTGGGGCCGCGTCAGTAGGAGCGGTAGGGGGTACTGCTGGGCCGGGGGCGGCGTCTGAGGCAGGACGGGTGTGTTGGGGTCTGCATGGATAAGCCAGTCTTCCATGTTGCTTGAAGACTGGGAGAGTGATCAGTTTCTCCTTCATCCTGTGTGAGTGCGAATCTCCGGGGGTCTCCATTTGTGGGGTACGTGATGTTTGTTCGGACTTAGGATGGGATGGAGAAAGGAAACTCACAATGTTCTCTCTGTATACATATTGTATTAGATGTACAGTGCAGCTTGGTGCTGGGAAGTGGCAGCGTGGTTACAAGCGTGAGGATGCTCAGAGGAAGACCAGCTTATGGGTCGCCATGCTCGCCGGCGGGAGCGAGGGCCGCCAGGCAGGAGGAGGAGGAGGAGGTGTTGCTTGCTGCGGCTGTAGCTAGACGAAGGGCCAGGTCACCACGAGGTCAGGTCTTATATAGCAAAGGTAGGCGTGGCTTAATAGTTGACCTCCGCCATGTAAGGCGGCGCTGGTTGACCTAGACCACTGGGGAATTCGCGGGGTCGGCTACTCAGCAACAAACAGCGTTTGTAGGGGAAGTATCCACTACAGTACTCCCACTTCCCTCCAGGCAGTGTAGGAGACTTGTTGTCTGCAGGGTTGCATGGCACATGTGAGGCAGAACGGGCGGTGCATTCCACATGTGAGCCATAAGGACGAGGGCGTGGATGAGCCGGCCGCTAGAGGAGACAACTGTCTAGATACACAATATCTGTTGGAGTAGAGAGGGAGAAAAAGGGTGTGTGGAGGCGATGATTATTGTGCTTCCCTCACAGCAGGTACAGAGTCGTCAGATGCGCCTGCTGGGGTGTGTGGGCCTGGGTCAGTAGCAGGGACTGCATCAGCAGGAGCGGAGGAGAGTCCGTGACAGCAGCAGGGTGCATGACAGCAGCAGGGTCCACGACAGCACCAGGGTGCAGGACAGTAGCAGGGAGTACCTGAGGGAGAAAAGAGGGGTGTGTGGGTCCGCACTCAGGCGCATGGGCCGCGTCGGGAGCAGGGGCTGCATCAGCAGAAGCGGCAGGGGGTACTGCTGGGCCAGGGGCGGCGTCTGAGGCAGGACGGGTGTGTTGGGGTCGGTAGGATGTGGTGCTTGGGGCAGGAAGAGGAGCGGCTGTCTGCTTAGAGTAGCAGAGCTGCTCTAGGGTGTCGAACCTGCTGTATAGAGACAGTAGCTGTAGAGCCGATGAGAGCTGCCTCTGCGTGGGTAAGCCAGTCTTCCATGTTGCTTGAAGACTGGGAGAGTGATCTGTTTCTCCTCCATCCTGTGTGAGTGCGAATCTTCGGGGGTAACCATTTGTTGGGTACATTAGGTTTGGGTTCACACTCAGGATGGGATGGAGAAGGGAAACTCACAATGTGCTCTCTCTATACATATTGTATTGGAATGTGCAGTTCAGCTTGGTGCTGGGAAGTGGCAGCGTGGTTACAAGCGTGATGTAGAGAGCGCTGGTTGGTGAGGATGCTCAGAGGAGGACCAGCTTGTGGGTCGCCATGCTCGCCGGCGGGAGCGAGGGCCGCCAGGCAGTAGGAGGAGGAGGTGTTTCTTGCTGGTTGGTGTAGGTAGAAAGAGAGCTAGGTCACCACGAGGTCAGGTCTTATATAGTGGAGGTAGGCGTGGCTTAATAGTTGACGTCCGTCATGCAAGGCGGCGCTGGTTGACCTAGACCACGAGGCATACACTGGGGAATTCGCGGGGTAGGCTACTCAGCGACAAGCGTTTTTAGGGGAGGGATCCACTACAATATGTTCTTTCAATTTCAATTGTTTATTCCTTGATAGAGGAAGCGGGATCCTAGTGCTGTCACTAGGTATCCCTGTACAATGACACCAGAAGCATCTGGCAAGTGTGACAAGTATATACAGTATAAATATTATAAAGGGGCTTACTAAAGCCTAAGGAAGGAAGGTTATTCCTTTAACACATAATCAATATTATTTACAAAATATCTGGCCAGTATGGGGAGGATCATCGTGTCTCTGTCAGGGGGTCGTGGAGTGGTGGTCCCGCAGGCGTCATGGAAGCTTTGTGTGTGGGGACATTGTAGGGTTACGTGATATTATATTGTCTAGCACTCAGGATGGGATTGATGGAAACTCTAGGTGGTGGTTTTCTTATATAATATAAATTATATGAAAGACAGTCTGGTGCTGGAGATGCCGTGTGGTGAGGAGCTGCTCAGTAGACACGTTCGGTGAGTAGCGTGCTGAAGGAGGTAGATGTGCAGGAGCTTCGTTAGAGGAGATGTTGCCTGTTGCTGGCCTCCAGGTTGAATGAGAGCTGGACAGCGAGGAGCTTGCTTGGAGGAGGTGTTGCGTGTTCAGGAACCGAGACCAGAATGAATCTTAATGGAGAGACAGAGTTTATATACACAGCAGCCGGAAGTAAACCCGTGGGAACTCGCCGGTTTCTCGACTCCGTTGCTAGGGAAGACGTAGTAGGTGGCTGGTTGCTAGGATACTGTGGCATCTGGTGACGCCCCCCCCTGGGCCGCTCGTTTGGTTGCTAGGATACTGTCGCATTGGAATGCGGATACGCAGTTGTAGGGGAGACGTCCACTACAACATCTTAGGAGGTAGTGGATGAGGGTGCTGCTGTCGGGTCTTCTGCATAATGCACTATGTTCTTTGACTTTTCCATTTTTTATTCACGGCTTCTGTGCTGGTTCATATTTATTTACTAAAGTGGTTAATGTTTTAAAGCAAATTCTATTGAAATATGAATGGCAAATGAACAAAAATGAAAATAGAGGGACTTATATGAGGTAGGTTAGGGAAAGGGACTTTGAAAATGTATGTTTTATGTCTGTAAACTTTATGTACTATTATCCTACCTTTTCGATTATCCGTCGGCCCCTTCCCTCCATATGTGGTCGGTTAATCCAGGTTTTACCGTGTATATATATATATATATATATATATATATATATATATATATATATATATATATATATATATATATATATACTAGAACTCTTAAATCACTACTGTAATGTGACACAGGTGATTAATTTCATCTCTTGTTCAAAATATATGACGTTTATAGTCAAATTATTCGCAGTCTTGCAAGGATTCCAGCAATGCAAATTATATTCTCCTAACTTTAGTCTGATATATTATATAAAATATAAACTTAAAGCCTTCTGAAAACCCCCAAACCTTTCTTGGGATGGTGGGGGGTAGGGAAGGAGCCATTGAGCTTGGGAAGACGGGGGGAGTGGGAGGTGAGTTGCACTTTGACAGTTAGGGGGAAGGTCTGGTGAAGTATTTAATTTATTTATTTATGTAGTATTTAGTTGAGTTTTTGTTTTTTGCTCATAAAATTGTATATACAGTAAATGACCGGGCAGAATATAATTTACATATGCTGGAATTCTTATAAGATGGTGTTTAATTTGAATATAAACAAGCTATAATTTGCATTAGACATACAAATTTTAAATATAATTTAAAAATTTTATTACAGAGAGCAAAAATTTTATCTTTCGTGCAAAATATATGACGTTTATATTCAAATTATTCGCTGTCTTGCACGGATTCCAGCAATGCAAATTATATTCTCCTAACTTTAGTCTGATATATTATATAAGATAAAAACTTAAAGGTGTGAAGTATTTAATTGTTAATTTATGTCCTTTAGATTGAGTTTTTGTTTTTTGCTTATAAAATTTAATAGAAGTGACCGGGGAGAATTTAATTTGCCTTGCTGGAATTCTTATAATATAGTAATTAATTTGAATGTAAAAATGCCATAGTTTGCACTTGATAAAAATTTTAGTAATCATTTTGTACATTATTCTGATTTGGTACATGAACAGTTCTGCTTTGCCCTTAGGACAGTGTGTGCATGTAAATGAGTTTCAATAAATAAATAAAGTTACATATATCGAGCCAAAAATAATAGTTGAAAAACTTCATGTAGACAGAGCTTGGATGGCTAAATTTTCGAATGACCAATAATTTTAATACTGTATAAAAATGCACAAATATTAAAGAACACAATTTTTTTTATATTTACTCCACAGTGGAAACGAATGTAAACATAGAAGAAATTACTGAATTGGCTGAGTACCTCCTTAGCTTATCAACTGATGTTCAAAACAAAACGTGATTTTCGTAAAAAAAAAAAAAAAAAATATATATATATATATATATATATATATATATATATATATATATATATATATATATATATATATATATATATATATATATATATATATATATATATATATATATATATTTCTGTCTCATTGCTGAAGCCACCACTATGCTAGGGTGTATAGCTCACTCGTCTTTGGCCACTATTTCCTAGGGTGTAATATTGTAGTGGATTTCTCCCCTACAAACGCTGTTTGTCGCTGAGTAGCCGACCCCACGAATTCTCCAGTGTATGCCTCGTGGTCTAGGTTAACCAGCGCCGCCTTACATGGCGGAGGTCAACTACTAAGCCACGCCTACTTCCGCTATTTAAGACCTGACCTCGTGGTAACCTACCTCTCTCTTCTTCTAGCTACAGCCGCAGCAAGCAACACCACCTACTCCGCCGCTGCATGGTGGCCCTCGCTCCCGCCGGCGAGCATGGCGACCCACAAGCTGTCCTCCTCTGAGTATCCTCACCAACCAGCTCTCTCTACACCACGCTTGTAACCACGCAGCCACTTCCCAGCACCAAGCTGCATTGTACATCCAATACAACATGTATACAGAGAGCACATTGTGAGTTTCCTTTCTCCATCCCATCCTGAGTGTGAACCCAGACAACCCATACCCCACAATATCACTGCTGTGGCCATCACTATGCTAGGGTGTACAGTCTCAATCTGCTGTGGTTAAGACAATGCTAGGATGTACATTCTTACTGTGTTGTGGCCACTATTATGCTAGGGTGTACAGTCTCACTTCTGTGGCCACCACTATGCTGGGATTTACAGTCTCACTGCTGTAGCTACTGTAGTGGATTTCTCCCCTACAAACGCTGTTTGTCGCTGAGTAGCCGACCCCACGAATTCTCCAGTGTATACCTCGTGGTCTGGGTCAACCAGCGCCGCCTTACATGACAGTGGTCAACTACTAAGCCACGCCTACCTCCGCTATTTAAGACCTGACCTCGTGGTGACCACTCTCTACCTACACCAAGCAGCAAGCAACACCACCTCCTCCGCCGCTGCCTGGCGGCCCTCGCTCCTGCTGGCGAGCATGGCGACCCACAAGCTGGTCCTCCTCTGAGCACCCTCACCAACCAGCTCTCTCTACACCACGCTTGTAACCACGTGCCACTTCCCAGCACCAAGCTGCATTGTACATCCAATACAACATGTATACAGAGAGCACATTGTGAGTTTCCTTTCTCCATCTCATCCTGAGTGAACCCAAACATCCCATACCCCACACTACCACTAAGCTAGTGTGTAGTTTCACTGCTGTGGCCACCACTATGCTAGGGTGTACAGTCTCACTGCTGTGGCCACCACTATGCTAGGGTGTATAGTCCCACTCGTCATTGGCCATTATTTCCTAGGGTGTAGTTTCACTGCTGTGGCCATCACTATGCTAGGGTGTACAGTCTCAATCTGCTGTGGTTAAGACTTTGCTAGGATGTACATTCTTACTATGTTGTGGCCACTATTATGCTAGGGTGTACAGTCTCACTGCTTTGGCCACCACTATGGTAGGGTGTAGTTTCACTGATGTGACCACCACTAATATTTGGGTGTACAGTCTCACTCTGCTGTGGTCACCATTATCCTTGGGTGTACAGTCTCACCGCTTTGGCCACAACTACAGGGTATGCTTGGGTGTACATTCTGACTCTGCTGTGGCCACCACTATGCTCGGGTATACAGTTTCACTCTGCTGTGGGCACCTCCAATCTAGGGTTGTACAGTCTCACTCTCCTGTGGCCACCACTGTGCTCGGGTATACAGTTTCACTCTGCTGTGGGCACCTGCAATCTAGGGTTGTACACTGTACAGTCTCACTCTCCTGTGGCCACCACTATGCTAGGGTGTACACTCTCACTCTGCTGTTGCCGCCATTATCCTACGGTTTAGTTTCACTTCTGTGGAAACCACTATGTTAGGGTGTAGTTTCACTGCTGTGATCACCATTTTACTCGGGTGTTCAGTCTCACCGCGGTGGCCACCACTATGCTAGGGTGTACAGTCCCACTGCTGTGGCCACCACTATGCTAGGGTGTACAGTCCCACTGCTGTGGCCACCACTATGCTAGGGTGTACAGTTGTAGCGTACTGTATTGTGGCCAGTAGTCAATTCTCTTTAGTTGTCTATTATCTCTTTGTATGGCCACACAACGTACGTACATGTAGATATCTCACACTCAGGAATGAGGTAGAATAGAAACTCACGATGCGCTTTCTGTATATATATTGTTGTACAGAGTAGTGCTAAGGAGTTACTAGGTGAGGTGTAGCTTGCTCAGAGTTCCTGTAGGACGAGGAGCTCTCTGAGGAAGCTGGGTGGTGAGGTGCTGGAGAGAGTTCTTGCTGGTCCTGTAGGTCAGATTAGAATAGTGTCCCTGTTGTTGTTGTTGTTGAGATTGTCGGACCGTAGTCCGACACGGGCCTTTGCCTATAGGCGGCCCGTTTGGTGGTTCCGGCTGGAGCTCCAGGAACAGCCAGACCGGATTGAGATTGGAGGTGGTCTCACCTGGAGATTTGGAAGCATACTGCAGGTTGCAAGTGTGAGCGGACCCCCGATCAGTGGACGCTTACCACCAACCCCCACTCTTGGACGTGGTCAGTTTCTGAGTGGCGCGCCCCCCGAACTGGGGTCCGCACTTGCTGGGAGAGGATACTTTCTAAGCTATCTGGGTGGTGGGTATCGTGTGATGACCCGGAGAAGGTCGTGAATGTGGTCTGTTTGGGCCTTTCGGGTTAGAGTGGCCGCTGGTGTTGTGTGTGCTTCTTGGGAGATTTGAGTTCTGTTTCGGAGGCTTTGTGTGACTTCGCAGTCGAGGAGATAGTGTTCAAGTGGGTTGGCTGCTGGCTCCTGACAGTAGGTGCATTCCATGACGTCATTTCCGATCATCTGCCAGGAGCACTTGTACCCTAGTCGTAGTCGATGAAGGCTGACTTGGGTTTGTCTTGGTGTTTTCTTGTCAGCGAAAGGTGGTTCCCCTTTTGTAGCCGCCAGGTACCATTTGGCTGATTGGGAACCAGCGTTGAATGCGTGAAGGAAGCTCTTTTTGATGTGGAGCTTGCTAGTCTTTCTGAGGTGATTCTTGATCTGTTGCACGCTTGCTGGAACTTGAATGTGTACGCTACTAGAACGTGTAGCTGCCTTGGCTGCTTCGTCTGCCACGTCGTTTCCTCCGATCCCTACATGACTGGGAATCCAGTGTAAGACGACTGGGCGGTTTTGTCTTTGGAATTCCTGTAGCTGTGCGAGGATCGAGGTTATGATGTGGATGTTGTCTCTTGGTTGACTGTGTTGCAGCGCCTGCATGGCCGATTTCGAGTCCGTGTGAATTATGATGGACTTGTTGTGTTGTGTCGCAGCGTGTTGTAGAGCCTTTGAGATTGCTACCAGCTCTGTTTGTAGGGTGGAGCAGTCATTAGAAAGTCTCCATCGGAGGGTCTGACCTTGGGTGTAGAAGGCCGCTCCGGATGTATGATGTTTTGGATCCACCGAGCCGTCTGTGAAGTATGATGCTGCATCAGCTGGTGTCTCGGTGGCTATGGCTTCCAGAGTTTTTTTTTTTGAGGTCCTCCTTCTGGAGGTTGGCTTTACTATCGCCTAGGTCGGTAATTTTGAATGTGGCTGGTGGAGGGCTCCATGGTGGAGGAACTACGTAACCATTGTCTCGTGTGTCTTGGTTGTTCTTGACGAGTGTTTCTGCTTGCAGGTGTCGGATGACCTTGCTTGCCTCGTGCGACCAGGTGGCCCCTCGCACTCTGTGGTCGAGGTGGAGGGAGGCACTGATTCGAATTTTGGCAGCTGTGGGCTTATCTGATCTACAGATTTTGGCGAGGAGACCGGCTGTCACCTGCTTGACTCGTACTGCCAGGGGTGGTAGTTCGGTTTCCATTTGCAAATTGCAAATTCTGGTCCACATGGGTGCTCCGAGCATGGTTCTGAGAGCATTATTTTGGATGACTTCTAGCTTAGCTATCTGGTCTTCTCTCAGTCCAATGAGTGCTGGAGCACTGTAATCTACCAGCGATCTGATGGCGGCCGTGTAGTAGGCTTTGAGCACATGGAGGTTTGCTCCTGCGGTTGTGCTGGTGAGCGACCTCATTATATTGTGTCTGCTCTTTGTCCTGTGCCTGAGATACTCGAGTTGCAGCTTGAAAGTGAGTTTCTGGTCAAACCAGATTCCAAGACACTGGTGGGTGTTGGTCCAGAGTACCGGCGTGTTTTGTATGGAGAGCATCTTGTCTGGTGTGTCTGTGCAGATGGCCATCGCTTTCGACTTGGCTAGATTTATCTTGAGTCCAAGTCTGTTGCACTCCTCTTCTATAAGTTGGAGTGCGTGTTGCGTGTTGGCTAGTCTGTTTGATCCTCTTACTATAAGCTGTAAGTCGTCTGCATAGCATAGGAGCTTGGCTGTTTGTCTGAAAGGAAGTTTGACAAGATTTTCCATCAGGACATTGAACAGCATTGGACTGAGGATGCCTCCTTGTGGGGTTCCGTTTTCATGGACCCTGTAGCTTGAGGTTGCTCCCTGAAAGCGTACTCGTGCTTCTCTCTGTGTGAGGTAGTTCTGGATCCACCCCAGCAACCTTCCTTTGACGCCTTTTTCAGCGAGCGTCGTTGTAATGGCCAGTGGATTTGCTAGTTCGAAGGCCTTCTCCAGGTCGAGGAAGACCACCAGAGCTGGTTTGTAGTCCACTGTGCTGAGTATCTCGGCGATGTTGTTGCCTGTGCCGGTGTTCTCGGTGTAAGCAAAGATGTGAGGGTGTGGGCTGCCTACTTTCCACTTGAGTCGGTTGAGAGCCATTCTTTCTCCCGTCTTCGCTATGCAGCTGAGAAGGGAGATGGGCCTCGGTTTGTCTGGTTCTCTGGGCTTCGGAATGGGCTGTATATCTGTCTTCTTCCATTCTGGTGGGAGTCTTTGTGCTGTCCACGAAGCATTGATGGCTTGTAGCAGAGCCTCGTGTCCGGCTGTACCGGCATGAGAAAGCATGAAGTAGGTTATCCTGTCGGCCCCTGGTGCTGTGTCCTTGCTTCGTTTTAGCGACTTCTGGAGTTCTTGCTGGTTGAAAGGTCTGTCAGTGTCATCTTCACTGTTGCAGGCCTCTTCGATCATCTGCAGTCTGACCTGTCGCAGACGTCGTTGTGTCTCCTCCGCCTGTCTCGGGAGGTTTTTCGTTGCTGCTCGGTCAGAGAACAGTTTTGCAAGTCTCTCGGCTTCCTCTTCTGGGTTGGGATGGGTTGGTGGTGGTGGTGTTGCCTTCCCAGATGCCCTTCGGATCTGGGCCCACATCTTGCCAAGGGAGGTGTGCTCGTTCAGTTCGGAGCACCACTTGAGCCAGCTTACGTTTTTTATTTCTTCCTTCTCTTCCATGGTATCCTTAATTATGACTTGCAGGAGATGTCTGTTTGTTTCCGTGGGATGTCTCCTGTAGTTTCTTCGGGCCATGTTCACTCTGTGGTTGAGTTCTTTCACCCTGGGACAGTAGTACCAGTAATCATTGTACTGTCTTGATGTGGGTTTTGTTTTTGGGATAGCCACTTCTGCCGCTTGGTGAAACGCCTCGACCAATTGTTGGTGGAGGGTTGTCTCGTCCACGGGTGCTGCGCCGGCCGGCTGTGATTTTTTGCGCCACTTAGCCAGGTGTTTCTTAAAGAGTCCCCAGTCTGCCTTTTGGGTATTGTATCTCCATCTCGGGGGGGGTGGAGTGGGGAGTTTGTTCACCTTCAGCGTTGTTAGGGTGGCGAAGTGGTCGCTGGTCAGCGTGGGGTGTAGCTGCCAGGAGGCCGAAGGCTGTAGTGCACTGGAGACGAAGGTTAGATCTAGCCTTCCTCCCCTAGTGTGGGTGGGCTCTCCGGTGTTCAGGAGGCAGATCTCGGGTGTATCTTGAAAGGTGGTGTATAGGTGTAGGCCGTCTTCATTTGTGGGGCTTGCCGAGCTTAGGAAGGGATGATGTGCGTTGAAATCCCCTCCTATGAGTGTGGCGTGGTCAGCGGCCGAAGCAAATAATTGAGTCACCTCCAGTGAGCCCCTTGGGTTCTTGTAGATGTTGTGAACAGTTAATTCCCGTTCTTGGAGGGTTACTTTGACGGCCTGTGTCTCGATGTTTTCCCCACATGGAAATTGCTGCGTGACCTCGGAGGAGGGTATGCTTGACTTGACCAGGATCATACATCCTCTTGTTGACGCCTGCGTGAAATGCCTCCTGTATGTCTTGTAACCACTGAATTTGAAACAGTGGTGTTCTTGTAGAAGTGTTTCTTGTAGCAGTATGATGTCAAGCTTGTCCTTGGCTGCTGCTTCTTGTAGGAGGTGTTTCTTGTTTTTGATGCCCTGAGCATTCCATGTTAGGATGTTCAGGGTGCTGATGTTTTCCACCACTGTTTCATCGGGGACTTCTGGTGGTCCTCGATGGAGATGTCCAAGTTCGATTCCAACTGGATCAGGTTCATATCTTCATGTTCTATGGTTTTTGCCTTCTGGGCCGTGGTTCGGTTCAGGGGAGTTGAAACGACCAATTTCTTTCTGGGAGCTGTCGGTATCTTGGGTTCTCTGGTGGCCTTCTTCGGTGTAGAGTGTACCTCGGCTGTCACTCGTGTGCGGACCGGCGTGGCTTCCTCCACTGAGGTGGCTGGAGCTGTGGCGACTTGCCCGAGGACGCTCCCCATGAGTATTTGGAGCTGTGTGGGTTGGATCTTGTGGCCCAGTAGTCCGGCTAGGCCCTCCGCGAAGGTTGTCAGTACCTTGGCTAGGTCTGATACGTGTATCATTCCTTCTGGTGCTTTGGTGTGTGCTTCTTTTGTCTTTTTCGTGGTTGTCTGCTGCTTGGGTGGCTGAGGTGTGGCCGTAGTGAGGCCAGGAAACTGGGCTGCACTTTGGGTGTTGACCGGCTGTGGAGGTTGGCTTTGTTGTCTTGGCCTTTAGGTTCCCCACACGAAGGTACTTGGTGGGGCTGGTGTGCAGGCGGTGGCGGCCGGTCTTGCAGCTGGCCGGTTTGCCTGGACCCTCCTTGTCCTCTCGGAGCATCCAGGGTTCCAGGCGTGGTGTTTGCCCCCGCAGTTGGCACACTTGGGGTCAAATTTTTCTCCATTTTTCAGCTTGGTGAGGCAGGAGTGTGTGCCGTGCTTCTGTGCGCAGACTGCGCAGATTTCCTTGTACGTGCACCTTGTCTGATGGTGCCCGTATTTCTGGCATCTGAAGCACCGCAGGGGCTCTGGGACGAAGGGCCTCACTTCGTAGATCCCCCAGGTTTTGAGGTCTATGGTGCTGGGGGGTGAGCCGTAGTGCGTTATGAGGACTTGTTTTGTGGTGGCTGTCTTGTCGGACAGGGGAGAGCATCTCTCGGCTTTTAAGATCTTCGGGTGGTTCTCCAGGGGTTCGAGAGGTAGTTCCTTTGGGTACCGGAGGACTACCGACTTCATCAGTTTCTGGGCGGGGTCTAGCTTGGTTGATGCAATGGTGGTGGTGTTTTGCAGGTAAGTGTCGAGGGTGGTGGCGGAGTCCTTGTCTTTGGGGTGAATAATCATCTCCCCCTTTAGGTTGGGCCGCACTGAGAACTTGGCCAGTGGATTTTGCTTTTCTATCTCTGTGATGGCGGCATATGAGGTTTTTGTGTCCGTTTTCGTGATCCGGAATTTTGGCAGTGTCGTTGGAGGTGAGCTGGTGGTGGTGATGGGTGCCTTTTGGGCTGCTTGACGGCATTCGTTTCCCGAAAAAGCACGTCGGCGTTTTTTATTTTCTACCTTCGTCCAGTTGTCGTCCTCAGTGGCGGTAGTAGTGGTGGTGGAGTTGTTGGAGGTGGTGGCAGTGTTCCTGCTTTTCAGGGCTTCATTGAAGGCGCGTAACTGGTCCGCTTTCTCTGTGCGGAGCCTGTCGTAGTTCGGGTCGTCAGGTTGGCGGTTCAGGCGGGGGTCGCGGTTAGGAGGGCGTACGCGCTCCATAACCGTTTTTTTTTTTTTTATTTTTTTAATTATTAAATCCTACCTATTCCGGTTGAGTAAGTAGCAGAGGAATTTCAGCACTCCCCACTGGCTGGTGGTCGTAGAGTGGTTCCTGAGCTTCTCTCCCGGAGCCCCGTTGGGGAAGCCTACTTCCTAGTGTATGTGACTGCTCACTTATAGACGTGAGCTAAGTGTGCCTATTTGGGAAGGATAAGGATTGCTACCCTCTTTCCAGGTGGACCCGCACGATCACGGTTTTCCTGGAAAGACTCGGCTGGGATGGGTTTTGCTCCAACCCCCTTTCGTGTTCACAATCTCCTGGGAGGGAGGTGAACAGTTACAGAGGGGACCGCAGGACGAATACACTTTTGAGGGTGCAGGTCGCTAGGCCAGAGCGAAAAAGGAAAAATAGTAGTAGAAGGAAAAGAGCTCAAACCACGCCGGGAATATCGCGCTATAACTGCTCTCCAGCTGGAGTGTGGGTCACTCACACCACCAGTGGGGAGGGCAAGCTAAGGCTCGATAAACCGAGAACGCTCGTGAGTTTTTGTCGACGATGTCAGTTGTGGATGGTCCAGTCCGGGAAGATGGCCAACAATGGCGCAAGAGAGAGGGTGGTCTTCACAGTTCCGGGTCCAGCAGGAGGTCTTGTTGAGAGGTCTTCTTAGTTCAGGAGCGATGTGTGAAGTGGTCTCCCTGTCCAGCCATGGCTGTATTTATACAATTTACGAGGATCAGGATTTGGGGTGAGCGTAGCGAGAGGGCCAATCACAGAGGAGGAGGCCACCGGCACTCTGGTCCTAGCGTTGCTACGTGTGCATCCGCACTGGACAGTAGGTCTACCGGCACCGCTGGCTGTACGCTGATTGGCTGTAGGCGCGCAGGGGCTCAGTCGTCCCTTGTAGGGGATGGAGTCCACTACACAGTCTCACTCTGCTTTGGTCGCAACTATGCTAGGGTGTACACTCTTACTGTGTTGTGGTCACCATTATGCCAGGGTGTACAGTGTCACCGCTGTGGCCACAGCTATGCTAGGGTATACAGTGCCCAGTGCCACTTTTTTTTTTTTTTTTTACGAGGATTAGCCCACCCGGGCACAGGTCACCGACCCACATCAGGGACTGTGGGGCAAAATTGTAACAATAATAATAATAATAATAATAATAATAATAATAATAATATTAATAATAATAATAATGATGATGATGATGATAATAACAATAATAATAATAATAATAATAATAATAATGATGATGATGATAATAACAATAATAATAATAATAATAATAATAATAATAATAATAATAATAATAATAATAATAACAATAATAATAATAATAAATACAAAAGATTTAATAAAAATCAAGAGTGAGAAACGATATATGTATGTTGTGTTGTCAAAGTAATAGAAACAATTGAGATCCTGCAATTGTGTGTAAATGAGGCAGAAAGTCAGATCAGCAACCTGGGACTTAGTCATAATTTTTGTGATGCCATATGGCAGCAGGGTCTACCATTAGACAACACATTGTGCTTCCAATATCTTCCCAGGCAGTAGTATCTCCCTGTTTGATAGCTGTCTACTAACTACTACCTATGGCCACAACTATGCTAGGGTATACTGTTACACTCTGTTGTGGCCACCACTATGCTAGCGTGTACAGTCTCACTCGGTTGTAGCCACCACTATGGAAGGGTGAAGAGTCTCACTCCCCTGTGGCCACCACTATGCTGTACAGTTTCACTGCTGTCGCCACGACTATGTTTTGGTGTGCAGTGTCACTCTGTTGTGGCCACAATGCTTGAGTGTAGAGTCTTTCAGTATTCTGTCCACCACTATGCTTGGGTGTACAGTCTCACTTCTGTGGCCACCACTATGCTAGGCTGTCCAGTGACACTGCTGTGGCCTCCACTATGTTTGGGTGTACTGGCTCACTCCGTTGTGGCCACTATGCTTGAGTGTAGAGTCTTTCACTACTGTGGCCACCACTATGCTTGGGTGTACAGTCTCACTCTGTTGTGGCCACTATGCTTGAGTGTAAAGTCTTTCACTACTGTGGCCACCACTATGCTTCGGTGTACGGTCTCACTCCGTTGTGGCCACTAGTCATAAAAATTGTCCCAAACCACCTTTAAGGGACTTTGTTGCACTCTCTTTCTTTGGTCAGTTTGATAATTGATAAAATGAGAATCGATGATGATTTTGATGAATAATGACAGATCTATAAAACAATCAACTCAGTTTCCGGCTTTTAATAGCTTCTGTTAAGTAAGTTATAACTTATTTTGCAAGAACACACCCTGTAAAATAAATCTATTAGGTGATATAAATTTTTTTCACAACAGAAGAACAAATCAATGTAAACATTTTTAGATCAGAATTCAATGTCACACACAAGAGAAAATGCGATTAACCTTCCTGCGTTTGAGGACAGACGGTTCAACACAGCACTGACCCACATTGTGTTCACAGAAGAGGGTATTAGAAATAAACTGTCAAAGCTAAAGGTACATAAGAGTCCCGGCCCTGACATGGTGCTTCCTAGAGTGCTAAGAGAGTTGTGCAACGAGCTTGCCGAACCCCTGAAGATCCTGTTTTGTAAATGCCTGGATGAACAAAAAGTCCGCAGTGAATGGAAAGTGGCTTATGTGAGTCCTATCTTCAAGAAGGGCTATCGTCACTCCACGAACAACTATAGAGCAGCGAGCCTGACCAGCATAATATGTAAAGTGCATGAGAGTATTATATCAGAGATGCCGCGATGGAACATCTACTACGAAACAGCCTTGTAAAGGATTACCAACACGGTTTTATGCCAGGGCGCTTCTGTTTAACACAATTGCTCAAGGTATTGGATATTTGGACCCATACTGTATTCTGGAACGGGGTGGTAATATCGACAATATTTGCCTAGATTTTGCCAAGGCTTTCGACAGTATACCCCACGAAAGGCTGAAAATCAAACTGGAAGGGTACGGAATTCGGGGAAATGTCCTAGCGTGGATAGAAAACTTTCTACATGACCACAAGCAGTGTGTGGTGATTAATGTCACGAAATCATCATCCGTACCTGTCACAAGCGGGATACCACTGGGCAGTGTATTTTGCCCACTGTTGTTTGTTTGTTTCATAAATGATATGCCTGACGCTGCACACTCCTCCATACAAATGTTTGCCAATGATGCCAAGTTATTTCGGGAAATCAAGAACCAAGCGGACTGTGAAGAGCTGCAGAAGGACCTCTTTGCGCTCCAAGAATGGTCGAAGAAATGGCTGCTGAGATTCAATGTCACGAAGTGTAAGAGGATGCACCTGGGACGTACCAACGGTAAGGAGGTGTATCATATGTCCCAACGGGATGAAGAAACTGCACTATTGGAGACTGAATGTGAGAAGGACCTAGGTGTGTATGTTGACAATGAGCTGAAGTTCTCTGGCCATTGCGAGAAGAAGATAAATCAGGCAAAAAAATTATTGGGTCTTATAAGAAGGTCGTTCAGATATCTAGACGGTCCGTCCCTCTTAACGATCTTCAAAAGTGAAGTGCTTCCCCATCTGGAGTACTGTCACCCCGTCTGGTCCCCGAGATATGCTAGGAACTGTCAGTTGGTTGAAAATGTTCAAAGGAGGGCCACCAGACTGGTGCCTGCACTTCGGCACCTCAGCTACCCTGAGAGATTGGAGCGCCTGAACTTACCTAGCTTATACTACAGACGGGCAAGGGGTGACCTAATTAAGGAGTATAAGCATCTCAAGGGGCACTACTCAGTTGAGTGTTCTTACTTGGAGCTGGCGGACGCTCGCCGGAAAACTGTGAGGGCAAACTTTTTCGGAGTGAGAGTTGTGAACTCTTGGAATAATATGCCAGAAAGTGTTGTGACGGCACCGAGTGTGAGCTCTTTCAAGACAAGACTTGACCAACAATGGAGCAGGTTCAGGTACATTCAGGAGCCGGTGCATGCCCAGTACTTGCCAACAGTGCGTAACAGAGACGTGACCGATCGCCCAAGCGGCTAACGAGCCGATCATTTGGTGAAAAGGATAAAAGAAAAGGAAAAGTAACAGAGACGTGACCGATAGCCCAAGCGGCTAACGAGCCGTTCAGTAGTGAAGAGGATAAAAGAAAAAAGTAATAATTTTACAATTATTCCTACCTTTATGTGTTCCACACTTTGAATAAAAAAGTACTGTCATTGAACCATGAATTTAACAGTAAAGGAGCAAACTGAGAATGGTTTTGTTTATATTACAGCTGGATAAAATATTCTGCCCTCACTCACTGAGGAATTTCCACTCCAGTGTCTAGCTAACATCCTCAGTATAAATCTAATTAATTATTCTTCCTTACAGAAAACAGAAGGTAAATCAAATATTACACGACTCAATAGACAGTTTGTGAGTAGAGATCTAAGTGATTAAGACAAAGGAAAGATAGATGATTCATTGTGTGAGTCAGGTTTTATATATAATGTTTATTATATTTCCCATTTCAGGTTTTGTAGAGCACATTTCTCTTAGCTGGTGCAGCTCTCACCTTCTGAACTCTGCTTACAACCTCCGCCAATGTGTCAGGTCCAGCGGCGTCGGTACAAGAGTGAAAGTATCAAGTTACCTTTTCTACAGTCTCCTTCATGTCACTAGTAGGCCAAATCACCATCAGCATCCAAGAAAGTGCACAGTGTTGTGCTATTTTGCACATCCCAGTGGCAGAACCATAAGATATTCTTAATAAAGATTTTATGGCAGTGAAGTATGGGTGAATAATCAGTAAGTGATGTTATGAGATAAAAGTGTAAAAGAAAAGTCACCACATATTACTTCCCTCACAGTTTGTGCAACTGTCTTATTTATATTGAATTGAATTGAATTGAATTGAATTGAATTGAAACAGTGTATTTAGCCAGAAAAACACAGATACAGAGTGGATAATAATAACAATATTAACATGGCCGAGCCAGTTGAGAACCTGAGCTCTCTTTTAGGCAGCTGATATATACTATACATTTATCTCGAGGAAGTGCTATGTAACATTTAGTATCATCTGGAATAGTACAATAGCATGGTGGTAATAAGAACATCTCATAATGTTACCACGGTTAGCACCTCAATATTTATTAATTTTATTTATTTATTATGATTATTTTTTTGTTTTAGTTTATTTTTATTTTTTATTTATATATACATAAATTACAGTGGAATTGAAAAACATAAGCATAATGGGGGAGCAGTACAACATGGGTTGTACAGTAATAAGGTTGAACAAGAGGACAGAGCTGTCAGGATTATGTCTAGTTGACATTTATGTTTATTGCAATGGTAATTACTTATTTATTTACATGATAATTTCTGATAAAACAGTTTTGATGGTCCAATAAAAGCGGGTACTGTAAATATAGTAGGTTTGACAAGAACTATTACTACTTAGACAATTATATTTTTTAAGAATTGATTTAAAGGAAGGGAGCGTGTCTTTACTCGGGTGGGTGGGGGCAAGTTGTTCCACACCGTCAAACCGTGATATTTTATGGAGGCCTGGGACTGAGAGGAACGCATGGGCGGTGGTCTTAGTAGCTCTCGGTGCCTTAAGTTGTATCTCTGATTATTCCGGAAATGGAAATAATTATTGTCAAGCAAGTGATTGATAGATTTGTAAACAAAGAGGGCACAGCAGTAGGTGTTAATATCTTCGAATTTTAAAATTTTCAATACAGCAAATTTTTCGTTTGTGTGATTTGTTTTTTCAAGTAGTCATTGTCCGTACAATTCTCTTTTGTGCAGTAACCAGAGATTGTGTTTTTGAAGAGCCAAAGGCCACCCATAGCTAGAATTTGTTCTTGGTAACGTCTCTGCTCTTCGTAGTAACCCCCCATTCTCATAAGCTGCAGCATTGTCGTGATCCCAATATCCTTTATACCTGGGGAGTGAAACCTACCCCAAATTATCATCAAATAAAGGAACAAACAGGGAACACGGCAATAATTATCCCCACAAAAACCGACTCAACTGAATGTACTTGAATAAATAAGAATAAGTTGGAGTAATTGAGTCACAAATGGGAAGATAATTAAATAATTCAATCTATGCTCTTAAAGGAGTACTGTCTAGCAACCATGGAATTTAAGGGAATAAGTGATTGTATATTAAAATAAGAGTGATGCCGGAAGGGTGAAAATATACCGTTAAGGAGTTAAATCAAATGAATACTACTTAACATTAACTATATTAAACACAGACATTACAATGTATGCAATTGCACAGCAATCACAAGCAACTGGTTATTTCCTACCAAATAGGAGATTCCTTAGCACCAGGATCCCTTCCTAGGCCTAAGTTAACGTGCCACTAATTACCAGATACCACTAGGGTATTGTAGGTGACTAAACAAGGCACGTCTGTACTGGGTCGGTAAAAATAACAAGTTATTAATAGCTTGTGTAGAGTGGAGGCGTAAAAAGATACCTCACGACATGCGTGCTTCTAACAGTTACAGGTACATGACACCTCCCCCCCCCAAAAAGTGAGCTTACAACTAACTGGAAGCGAAAATGGATATACAGCTACAAAGTGAAAGTAATAACTAACACAATCAGTTTAAATCAATATGAAGCAAAATAATTCATAATAGAAACACAAGGTACTCAATGACAATAAAACAAAGAAATAATTTACATACAGACATAGTTTCTAGATAATCAGACTCGAGAAAGTGCATGAGCCAACACGTTCTCTTTTCCGCGGATATGGGAAATGTTTCAAGTTATAGGGCTGAAGTGATAGAGCCCACCTCAAAAGTCTTTGGTTGGTATGTTTCATCCTGTCAACAAAAGTAAGTGAGTTATGATCAGTGAACACTTGAACGGGATAAGCAGTGCTGCCAACATATACTTTGAAGTTTTCTAGTGCTATACTGCCAGACTGGGGTCACTAAATCTAAGGGGATAACTTAACTCTAATCTTAATGTCTAAGGGTCGCTGCCACCAGACCCCCTCTGGACAGCATGTAGCTCGTTAGGTAGCGGGCAGAGCGGACTAGGCATTGGGTTAGGTTTTCCATTGATCAGATCGATAAGGGTAAAGAAGGGTGAAACCATAACATGTCTTCATTGATTTATTTCTTATAAAACACACAGGTAAAAAAAACATACATGAATTGGCCTTCCTCAGAAGAACAACGGAATTTTGGTTACCCAACTGGGCCCCAGACTCCTACATTACTGGCGGGTCATCCACCCACTTATTGCACAACAATCGGTGAACGCCGTATCTCGGTCGTTCCTTCTTACAATATCCCTTAACACATCAGACTGGTCCACTGGTGTGGCTTGTAGCACCGTCGGTTATCATATATAGTCGCACCATCGCAACACACCTGTTACACTCCATACCTGCAAGTATGTGACTCCTTGTGACTTTTAGGTATACACAACGGGCCCCTCGTTCGCACACCGCCCTCGGTGGGTAAAGACGGGGGCTTCACTCAGAGACATACCAGCACTATTTCTACGCCTGGTATTATAGGTCGCTCCAAGTGACGACCGCAGTTTCTCACGGTCTCCTTAGTTGTGACTATTCATGTGGAGTGGTGCGCTGGGAATCCACCGGTTCATAGTGGACTGGTATAGTGGGGAGTAATTCCCCACCTGGTGTGGCGCTCCAGGAGACAATGGCGGCCGGGCGGCAAGATACCCCAACCACGTGGCACCTGTGGTGACGGCAGAACGGGAAAGACTAAGCAATAATGCCTGACGGGCGGTTATCCCATCCCTTAACACATCCCTATCACACTTATATATCCGGCAAAGCTTTAAACTGTAGTAACTGTTATTTATCAACCTTAATTGTAGGGCGGGATATAGCCCGCTAGGGCACTGACCTGTGGTGACGGCAGAACGGGAAAGACTAAGGCCGGCTTCCCGCCGCTTCTCGTCACATAGGCCTACAGTTTCCAATCCTCAATTTACACTTTTGTTTCTTATGGTTCTCACCTGAACACTTTACGGTATATTGTCACTCATTTCTTATAAACACATATATTAATCCTAAATTACACACTAAGGTCAGGTCTTGGTTTGCTAGTGCTTGGTTAAATGCCTGGGATTTTAATATCAACGGGCATCTGAGGCGGGTACATGACGCGCCTTGAAACAAAAGCCGAATGATCATGGCGGGGGTGTATCAACTTCACTTAAAAACTGTAATGAGGGATCCTCCTCTCACACAGTGCACTATTTGAACACAGACATAAGGTTCTCTGATCACTGTACCTGTCGTGGGTATATGTCACGTGAGGCTACGAGGTGTATTAAATTCATACCGACGCATACACGATATTTCCTTTCCAGTATAGTTTCTAGATCACTGTCAACACCTCACATAGTCCTGATACATTTATCCTTTTTCCAGATCATTGTTCTCATGTATTTTCATATGATATCTGTTGGAGTTAGGTTCGCTACACGCTCACAGACGTAAATAGTAGGACCTTCAAACCCTGCTCCACACTTAGTCTTACAGTACCCTAGTCCGGCTCAACTGGACTTTAACATTCATCTTATGCCTACCCTGAGTGATCCTTAATGCTATGAATACATACACTTGATATGATATAATTATACCTGGGTACAATACCACACCTGGTCTAGGAACCTTGAGTAGGTGAGTTGTCCTTTCTCAATGTTTCCCGTTTTCTGGGGTTCTACAAGCGCTGTGCATTTGAATGTTATGTAGCGTAATATGAATTAGATGGGATTTTTAGGGATGACAATGATGTGCGCAGTACATAGCCTTCCCCTCCCAAAGATTCATATTATGCGAAATAATATGCAAAGCACTAACGCTGTAGTGTACATACATTTTACAACATCCTAACCGTTCATGATTAGAGTACCTTAATCCAACACACAAAACATAAGGAGACTTAAACGTTTCCTACGAGCTTCTCCGCTACCATATACATCAGACAACCGTTTACAATCCTGCTAGTTCGGTATACAATATATCAGTAAAGAGAAAATTATAAGGAGACAAACTTTTCATACTCGAGTCTCCGTTACCTATACATACCACAACTTATCAATTCTTATCTCAGTACAATATAGTATAGGGAACATTCCCTTAACAGTTCATCAGCGTAATACCTCAACCTACTTTTGGCACCAGCACATAAACAGTGACTCTTTGACATTACATCTACAACAAAAGTTCTCTGCATGAAATTACATATCCTAAGGAATTTAAATTCTTGTCTATGAATGGGGAATTAGTTACATCAGACACTTCCTCAGATTACTACTTCCTTTCAATAATAATTCACCTTTTCAACACCAAAACCATGGTTCTAGACATACACCTTGGGGCTCATAACACAAAACCCGTATTTTCTATCTCACAGTTCAACCGAACTGGCATTTGAAGGTCGGGGTGACTCCCTCACCCGGAGCGAGTCAACAACCCAAACAAAACTTCCGACACACATAAACTGAGATTTTTTCTTTCAACAACATAGGCAGCAACTGGACCTCCGGACTTCAGTTCCTCAGAACTGGGATTTATAATGTTGGGGTGACTTCAGTACGACTGACGAAGTCAACAACCCAAAAAAAACATTCTGACAATATAGAGACCACTACTCATAGTTGATCTTCAAAAAGCATCCCGACAAACCATCCGAGCAACTGTCTCCGCCCCCCTACCAAAAGATTATAATTAAACAAATCAACTTAAAAAAAACATAGACCTTTCCATTACTGAGTCACGCACACAAAAAAGAATCAGTGGTAATATGGTAATACTTTACGAGACTGTCCCCTCAGTACTCAACAAATGTTCACTGTCTTTTCAATGGCAATGATTTCAACACTTATCACTTCACAATGTACTCTGTCGTACTCACAAATGGGGGGTCCTTACATGTACTTTCACCAATCAATTTTCAAAGATTGCGTTCTTATATAGATGTCCATACCATCCTAGAGTCATCAACTCATCAAAGCAATTGCTGAAATTATACATGTATTATATCTCAAATAAACATAAAACACACCTAATGACATTGCCTGTAAGTCTACACTGCTAGAAACTAATGCTCTATGCACTAAAAATCATACTAATAGAAACAATACAAAAAATTCAAAACACTCAGGTACCTAACATAACACAGGTTATACAAATAACTTCACTTGCCCAATTCTGACCTCAACTTATAACTAAAACACTTCCAATTAAAATTAAAACAACTACACCCATATTATGTCAATTACAAATAATACTGTTACATAACCTTAATATAATTATGGCCTTCGGGTACACTCAGAAATCGACACTGTCCACAACACTCGTAACACGGCACATGATCACTGTCCCTCATTGTCTGTAAATAACAAAGTATTAACTCAGGTGATCACAACAATTGCTATGGTACCAGTGCAGAAAGGCACCCAAAAAAATTTACCTTGGCATACAACCAACACTTTTCTGAGATTTCACAAAAGACTGCAAAAAAAATTAGGTAGCTAACCTCTGTTTTCAGACATTTTCAGACACTTTTCAATCCATTTTACTGTGCACTTTACTTTAAAGCAGATTTCTAATTTTCTCGGGGCCCATGTTCTAACCTAACTCCAAGTAAAGTATTTGCCGTGAACTGTTTTCAACATCTCCGTAACCTCAAAAAAATTTTTGCACAGAATTACACTAGACTGTACACTGGAAAAAATTTCCATTACAAGATTATTAGCACTCTGAAATATTCATTAGCCACAGTGACATGGTTAGGTAGATGCACGGAGAAATGGTTATTACAGCTCACATTTAGACACAAAAATTACCCACAGTATCACATTTATTCCTCCTGATCTGATATCATGTAAATTACATCGCCTCCGTGCCACCTGTGTAAGGGGGCGGGTTTTTTTTTCCAACACCTACACCACCCTTCTCTATTATTGTTCTTTTTCTGCAACTTAAATCACAGCTTCAATTCCCTCGGATTTGATCAATGATTAAAAACCATCCCACCGCTATAGCCACCCTTTTATACTGCCAGACTGGGGTCACTAAATCTAAGGGGATAACTTAACTCTAATCTTAATGTCTAAGGGTCGCTGCCACCAGACCCCCTCTGGACAGCATGTAGCTCGTTAGGTAGCGGGCAGAGCGGACTAGGCATTGGGTTAGGTTTTCCATTGATCAGATCGATAAGGGTAAAGAAGGGTGAAACCATAACATGTCTTCATTGATTTATTTCTTATAAAACACACTGGTAAAAAAAACATGCATGAATTGGCCTTCCTCAGAAGAACAACGGAATTTTGGTTACCCAACTGGGCCCCAGACTCCTACATTACTGGCGGGTCATCCACCCACTTATTGCACAACAATCGGTGAACGCCGTATCTCGGTCGTTCCTTCTTACAATATCCCTTAACACATCAGACTGGTCCACTGGTGTGGCTTGTAGCACCGTCGGTTATCATATATAGTCGCACCATCGCAACACACCTGTTACACTCCATACCTGCAAGTATGTGACTCCTTGTGACTTTTAGGTATACACAACGGGCCCCTCGTTCGCACACCGCCCTCGGTGGGTAAAGACATACCAGCACTATTTCTACGCCTGGTATTATAGGTCGCTCCAAGTGACCACCGCAGTTTCTCACGGTCTCCTTAGTTGTGACTATTCATGTGGAGTGGTGCGCTGGGAATCCACCGGTTCATAGTGGACTGGTATAGTGGGGAGTAATTCCCCACCTGGTGTGGCGCTCCAGGAGACAATGGCGGCCGGGCGGCAAGATACCCCAACCACGTGGCACCTGTGGTGACGGCAGAACGGGAAAGACTAAGCAATAATGCCTGACGGGCGGTTATCCCATCCCTTAACACATCCCTATCACACTTATATATCCGGCAAAGCTTTAAACTGTAGTAACTGTTATTTATCAACCTTAATTGTAGGGCGGGATATAGCCCGCTAGGGCACTGACCTGTGGTGACGGCAGAACGGGAAAGACTAAGGCCGGCTTCCCGCCGCTTCTCGTCACATAGGCCTACCGTTTCCAATCCTCAATTTACACTTTTGTTTCTTATGGTTCTCACCTGAACACTTTACGGTATATTGTCACTCATTTCTTATAAACACATATATTAATCCTAAATTACACACTAAGGTCAGGTCTTGGTTTGCTAGTGCTTGGTTAAATGCCTGGGATTTTAATATCAACGGGCATCTGAGGCGGGTACATGACGCGCCTTGAAACAAAAGCCGAATGATCATGGCGGGGGTGTATCAACTTCACTTAAAAACTGTAATGAGGGATCCTCCTCTCACACAGTGCACTATTTGAACACAGACATAAGGTTCTCTGATCACTGTACCTGTCGTGGGTATATGTCACGTGAGGCTACGAGGTGTATTAAATTCATACCGACGCATACACGATATTTCCTTTCCAGTATAGTTTCTAGATCACTGTCAACACCTCACATAGTCCTGATACATTTATCCTTTTTCCAGATCATTGTTCTCATGTATTTTCATATGATATCTGTTGGAGTTAGGTTCGCTACACGCTCACAGACGTAAATAGTAGGACCTTCAAACCCTGCTCCACACTTAGTCTTACAGTACCCTAGTCCGGCTCAACTGGACTTTAACATTCATCTTATGCCTACCCTGAGTGATCCTTAATGCTATGAATACATACACTTGATATGATATAATTATACCTGGGTACAATACCACCCATGGTCTAGGAACCTTGAGTAGGTGAGTTGTCCTTTCTCAATGTTTCCCGTTTTCTGGGGTTCTACAAGCGCTGTGCATTTGAATGTTATGTAGCGTAATATGAATTAGATGGGATTTTTAGGGATAACAATGATGTGCGCAGTACACCACGTCCTGACAGTGGTGAAAACTCTAGGCACGAGGTAAACACACAAAATTATAATGAGGACCTGGACCCCGTCGCAGATAGTATTAGCAGTAGTAGTGAGGAAGAGTCTCAAAGTGGACTTGCAGTCCGTAGAAGTAAGAGAGCTACGGCGGGAAAACACTCAAATATTATTAGATTACCTCAATCGACAATCTAAAGTATTTTGGTGCTATAGATTTAAGTTTCACATTGTTAGTCCCTATATGGCAGTACAATTTGTAAAGTTCCTTCTACCAACTGTTCAAAGCCTCAGAATGTTAGGTCATTTATTTTCTTATATACTGTACCTAGTATCATGGGGACTATAATAGGTTTAAGTGGGAGCAGATGTGGTATGAGGAACTCCAGAGACAACTATTTTGTGATTTAGAATATTATTGATATGGATATGTATTTTTGTAAGCCCCGAGGAGGAAAACATAAATATATTTTGTGGATTCGAAAAGGAATTTGCGCCAGAGCGAATGCATCCCAGCCCGGGATGAAGAGACGCTACGGCGTTGTTTACATTACGAAGGCGCGTCGGGTGGGCCCAGTAACAGACATTCACCCTGGAGTGAGTCGACACCAACAGCCACCTCCCTGTGGCTGCTGAGATTCAATGTCACGAAGTGTAAGAGGATGCACCTGGGGCGTACCAACGGTAAGGAGGCGTATCATATGTCCCAACGGGATAAAGAAACTGCACTAGTTGAGACTGAATGTGAGAAGGACCTAGGTTTGTATGTTGACAATGAGCTGAAGTTCTCGGGCCATTGCGAGAAGAAGGTGAACCAGGCAAATAAATTATTGGGTCTTATAAGAAGGTCGTTCAGATATCTAGACGGTCCGTCCCTCGTAACGATCTTCAAGAGTGAAGTGCTTCCCCATCTGGAGTACTGTCACCCCGTCTGGTCCCCGAGATATGCTAGGGAGTGTCAGTTGGTTGAAAATGTTCAAAGGAGGGCCACCAGACTGGTGCCTACACTTCGGCACCTCAGCTACCCTGAGAGATTGGAGCGCCTGAACTTGCCTAACTTATATAACAGATGGGCTAGGGGTGACCTAGTTGAGGTGTATAAGCATCTCAGGGTGCACAACTCAGTCGAGTGTCCTTACTTGGAGCTGGCGGACGCTCGCCCCACAAGGGGTCACAGCTCAAGATTGAAGAAGCCGCAAGTCAAGAAAACTCTGAGGGCAAACTTTTTCGGAGTGAGGGTTGTAAACTCTTGGAACAATCTACCAGAGAGTGTTGTGACGGCACCGAGTGTGAGCTCTTTCAAGACAAGACTTGACCAACACTGGAGCGGGTTCAGGTACATTCAGGAGCCGGTGCATGCCCAGTATTTGCCAACAGTGCGTGACAGAGACGTGACCGATCGCCCAAGCGGCTATCGAGCCGATCAGTGGCGAAGAGGATAAAGGTAAAAAAGTAAAAGTCATGCTGGTCCCAGCCTTTCCTTCCTTGGGTGATTTCTAGAGTAAATAAAGGAGAGGAAACTACAAGTGTGTGTCATATCCCTGCTATGGGAGTTCCCTGCTTTGTTCTTGCTACACATACATACATAAATCCCAAGTGACATCGGTGAAAAAGATTCAGTGGAAAGATAAAAAATAGATGGAAGTGAGTATTAGGAGTAGAAATAAGTGTTGCGGCTTAACACAGCATGTCTGATTGTTATAGGATTGTAGTAACAGACTACCAGCAGCACGACCTATGCGACAAGACCCACACAGCCATAGTTTGAACTCAGAACCCTAGTAGACCCCACCCAGTAGAAAAGGAATAAGTATGTTAGTATATTTTAAATCCCTGGATTCTCGTTGGATGTCCCTTCACAATGGTGGAGTCAGCCAGCCAGTGAAAACTCAGAATCTCAGAGCACTCCCCTGGTTTTATTGAGAATTCCAACTCGATTGTAGAGGGGAATGCATCCTCTCCATCACCCAGGATCTATGCCCCTACTTAGGACACACTGGAACCTCTGAAGGTGTGACAGTGAAGGTAATTAGATTTTTATTGAGTTACGGGTACTATATAGTACTTTTTATTAATCCTGAATTCAATTGTCTAGCATCAGATAGAATGAAATACTGTACTGTACCAAATTGCGGCACTGCTCTCTGAAGGGTTAAGATCAAGTACTCCCTCTTAATGTATATTGTTCACCTATTCAGGTGCTCCTTCTCTGATACGCATCCCAAAGGGAATTGTAGAGGCTTATTTCCCCATCAATGTAATCAATGTCATTATATACCCTAATGAGTTGACAGTCCATGGCTTGGTAGCTGTGTTACCAATTTTATTCTCCTGAATCACAAATGTAAGTTGGGCTCAGTGTAGATGTCCCAATTCCCAGTGCATGTGACTGGGGATACAGGTGTATATTGTGAGTATTTCTGTACTAACCTCCATGCTTTCGTTTAGAAAGGAGTGTGTAGTAAATGTTTTTGAGTGGTTCTTGATAAATATACAGTACAGTATTGGTTTAGTGAACTGCAATGTTTTTTTCTACAAGGGCTCAGAGTTTTGACAGAGGACCGCACTTTTTCCAGATGACATTAGAAATGTGGTGATTGTTTCATTCAGTCGATTTAGCATACTACAATCGTCGTTGCTATTCATCAAATGACTGTCATTGACGATATAACTGTGTTTATTTGTTATTCATTAATTAGTACATTACTTTAATAATCTGTGGTTATTAATACCTGTACCTTTCACATATATCAGGAACACACCCCAACATCACACACACACACACACCCTCCAGCATCACCCACACACCCCAACATCACACACACTCCAACATCACCCACACACCCCTAACATCCAGATTTTATAGTCCTTGGGTGAATTTGCATGAGACGCAATGCATAGATGGGTGGGTGGGTGGGAGGGAGGGAGGGGGGGAGGGAGGCCTTGCCTCGCTCACCAGTGCTTTCATTTACCTGTATTCATTATTATATATTCTTGTATAATAAGCCTCTTATGGTGTATGCTTTACCAATGATAATATAAAATATTAAATATACTCTAGAAATAATCTGATACTGTATATAATTAGTAATTTGACATAAAAATTATATGATAGGCCAAATTAGGTAATCTTTTCCTCAGACATCTGGGTAGGAGTGGCCATTGCAGAGTTCCACACTTTACTTTTTTATCTATGACAGTACAGTAGTGCAGTGATCCCTCGGTTAAAGAGCGCCTCGGTTAACGAATTACCTTCCCTAAGATTCTTAACTTCAGTTAACGAGTATTCCCTCGATTAACGAATTCCTTACAAATTTTTCCCATGTTTTCGCCTGCATTTGGCTGCCCACCAGCTGTAGTATTAAACCGCCAATACAGTAATCAGTTCTAGGGCTTAAATTCCTTACTATTTTAGTAAATATCAAGAAGTTTGTACTATTCAATACTTTTAAAAGTCTTATATTAAATTTTTTAGTCATTTTAACAATTATTTAACATATTTTAAGTACAGTATTACCCCGCTTTACGCGGTTTCACTTTCCGTGTTTTCTCATTTACGCGGTGCCTCGCCAGAACCGAACTTTCACTTTCCGCGGCTCATCTACCCATATACGCGCAGAGTGTCCGGCTCGACGCTATTTTTAGATTCGCCCCACCCGCCTGCTCCCGCCTCCTCCCTCCTACGCCTCCGCCTGGCCAAGCCGCGCGGTAAGGTTGCGCAGTGCATGTCTCTGTTGCGTTATCACTGACATCATATGACGTATCGGACTGTGATTGGCCATGCATCCCTACCTCCCTCCGCTGCTAGCTGTAATTGGTTTAAAGTAATATGACGTGTCCACCCGGGGGAGGGAGGAAAGACAACGCTTGACCTAGCCGCGGCAGTTTCATCCCTCCAGGCCACACCGTGTATACGTGCATCCATTGTTCTGTGAAATGGCTTCCGCCGGACCACCACCGCCACCAGAGAGAAACCTTTCCTTACCTGGACCCAGCCGCCCTAAGCCAAAGAAGATACGACGTTCCCTAAGCTACGAGGTGAAATACCAGATAATTCAAGATTTGGAGAAAGGAACACGTCAAGCTGATCTCGCACGCAAGCATGGAGTCAACGAATCTACGATTCGTACTATTAAGAAGGATGCAGCCAAGATCAAAGAGCACATGAGAATCACAAAGTCTGCAGGTGCTTCAATGATCAAGTATTGCCAGAACACGGTGCTGCTAAAGGTGGAAAATTTGCTGGTGAGTTACTTGATTCGTCAGGCGCGACGCAACATGGCAGTGGACACGCGAGCCGTTCAAGAGTACGCACGTGAACTGTACGCAGCAGTGTCATGTAAAATGGGAATTGCAGAGCCCAAACCCTTCAATGCTTCCTCTGGTTGGCTGCATAGGTTTAAGAAGAGGAACAATATCACCAACATCAACATTGGTGGTGAAGAAGCGAGTGCTGACAGTGTGACGGCAAGAGATTTTCCTCCGTTCTTACGTGAGGTTATGGAGGAAGGGCAGTACACTGACGACCAGGTATTCAACATGGACGAATCCGGCCTATTTTGGAAAAAGCTGCCTACCAAGACCTTTGTTGTCCAGTCTGCCAGCAAGGTTCGGGGTCGGAAGTTGCAGAAGGAGCGCATCACCGTCCTCTTTACCACCAATGCCTCCGGTACCTGTAAGCCAAAGTTATCGGTGATTCGCACAGCCCGCAAGCCGCACGCCTACAAGAACGTGGACATGAGCAAGATTAATGTCCACTGGCTGACCGCACGCAAGGCGTGGATGTTCTCTGCTCCGTCACTCTCCTGGTTTGATGACTGTTTCATTCCCGACGTGAAGAAATTCTGCGAGCAAAAAAATGTGCCATTCAACATTCTGTTGCTCCTTGACAACGCACCAGGACACTCGCCCCTACTTATGGATCGTCACCCCAACGTAAAAGTGGTCTTCCTTCCTCCCAATACTACGTCATTAATCCAGCCCATGGACCAGGAGTTGATCTGCAATGTTAAAGCTGCATACTCGGCAAAGAAATTCAAGCTCCTGAACGACTGTACCAACACCAAGGATGAGTTGCGTAAGCTGGGTGACACCGACAGCGAGAGTACAGCGAGAGTAAAAGCGACGAGGACAAGGAACAAGAGGTGGTGACTCAAGAAGTTCTCGTCAAACAGTTTTGGAAGAAATTTAACATCAAACAAGCTGTAGACTTCTTGGTGGAGGCATGGGATCAGCTGTCTATAGCTACGATTCGTCACGCATGGAGGCATGTGTTGCATGGCATACCAGGTGAGAGGCGGAGTCAACCTGTGACTGGTGAGGTTCAGTCTGTGACTGGCATTGGACCTTGCAAGAGAAGCTGCGCACAGTATTACAGCTGAAGGCTTCTCCGAGACCACCAACGAAGACATCCTGGAGGTGATCAGAGATCCTGAAATGACTGCCAACGAGTTGTTGGAAGATGATAACGTCAGTGAAGAAGAAGGTGGTGCGTCAATCCCAGAAGAACACAAATTAACGCATAGTAATATTAAGGGTGCCATCGAGTGTGCAGAAAAATTACAGCTCTTCCTTTCCAACGACCACGACGATGACCGCTATGAAGTCTTCCATACCCGGCTGGTGCAGGCTATGGAGCCGTACATCAAGGTGTACCAAGACAACATCAACACTAGCCGTCAAAAAAGCATTACCGAGTTCTTCGCCCGCAACCCACCACAGCCAGCGAGAGCCAGTGATAGTGACAGTGAAGGTGAAGGTGACTTTGAGGGATTTGTCAGGGAGGCCCTGACAACTATAACGGAGAGTGATGGTGATTCACCTGAGGGCCAGTAAGCTGCCCTCTGCTTCGGAACCAGCCTCCATCCCCGTACGCCGACTCATCTCTTCTACTAACGTAAGTGTTCAACCTAACTTTTAGTTTTCCTAACCTAACCTTTATTTTTCCTAACTTAACCTTTATTTTTCCTAACCTAACCTCTTCTATATTACTTGTGTGTGCATACCATCATAAAGTTAAGATAAAATTTTTACAACAACATAGTTGTGTGTCGTCAAAAAGTGGAGTTTGGGGATAGGGCCAGTCTCTATTGGAATTCATCCCATATGTTCTGTTGTTCACTTTACGCTGATTTCACTTTCCGCGGTACCCTGTGGGTTCAATTGACCGCATAAATCGGGGTACTACTGTACAGGGAAACTAGTTTTTAGCGCGCCAAACAGCCTGTCAACACACCATACAGGCGTCAGTCTCTGTGTCTTTTCAGTGGAGGTAACATCTTGCTTCAGACTCTCTTCAACATAAACGCTATTTTTCTGCGTTTCCAGTCAAATTATTGGTCATTTTGAAATTTATTTTACATATTGACAATATATAATGCCGTGCAGTGTTGATTTAAAGAAAATAATCTTGAATTACACCAAGTGAACTAAATTTTTATAGGGTGAAATGGTGCCATGGGGTGACTTCTCTTCCACCCCAATGCCTTCTCTTCTCCTCCACCTCCATTCTAATTCCCATCATCATCATCATCATCATCATCATCCAGGAGCCTTCTACATACACACCTCAAAACCTCAAAGTAAGTGTACTTTACTACCTTTTTGGTTGACTTTAGGCAATTTTCGGTGAGCTCGAACCAATTACCCAAAAACCCATTGAAACAATGGTTTCGGTTAACAAATTTTTCGGTTAAGAAGCACCTTCTAGAACGAATTGTGCTCATTAACCGAAGACCACTGTACTGATAAATTACAAAAATAACTTGTACCTGTACTGTACAGTATATGAAGGGTACAGGTATTAATAAGCACAGATTATTTCAGTAATGTATCTTTACTGATTAATAAATAGCAAATAAACAATGTTGCATCATAAATGAAAAATGAGAGTCAGTAGTCGGTGACAAGTACTGGGAGAGAGACGACCCTTTGCAAGGGTGGGGGTGTCCGCATGGTCAGTTTTTCCCTCCAAGGGTCCCCTCCTTCACACCACCACTCATTTCTCCATTCTCACTCCATATTTTAAAATGTTATGTACTGTAATGTTGAAGGGATACAGTACAAGTATTAAACATTAGAAAAAAATGATATATAATTTATATAATGAAAAGAACATGTGTAAAAATTAATGAAATCACACAACTCCTGGTGGTAACGGTTTCCTCATAAATTACTGATGAATGAATTATAGGAATAGGATATGAATTATATTAAGATACTGCATAAAACTATGTTTGAGTGCCTAGCAGTGGAGAGGATGTGGTGAAGGAGGGAGGGAGGGTCTCAGCAGGCAGCGGTCCCTTTTAATGACGCCACGCAGTTCACCATAATTACCACATTATTTAGGTTCATTTGGTGCCAGGTTAATAAAACATTATAAAATAATAATTGATTTTCTCCCCCAAATACCACACTCATTCCCAGGCGAGTTATTGTGCTGTAGTACATTCTCAGTCTTGTTTCAGAGCAGTACCAGCTGACATTGCTCCCTAGTAATGTTGGCAGCACTCACCATCTTTCAAGCACCGTTGTTGTCACTGCTAAAAAGGGTTGGTGGTATGCTTACCACAGGACTTGTCTTGAGAACTTAGTAAATAATATTGTATTGTACTTTTTAGAACTAATAAATATTATTGTAGTAGTATATAATGCATCTCCATATGCCCCGGTTTATTCACTGATCAGTTGTCTACGTGCAAAAGTAGCCAAATAAAGCCATCAGGTATCATTTAATTTTTAAATAGTTTATAAATTAATAAGTAATAAGACAATCAATGGTTTAGTAATGCTGTTAATGTGTATGCTGTCTAAGTGTCTTGTCACATCACCTCACCATCTGCCTCATCACCCCACCCCTCGCAGTTACATTTATTCATTACAAGTACTATATTATTTACTATACTTTTACAGGTGTACCACAAAAACCGATGTCCCATCAACCGCCAATTACATATAGGAGAAATGCCTCGCAAGTTTTGGCGATACAGGTTGACAACCCTTTATCCGAAATTCCGAAAACCGAAAAGCTCTAAAAACCGAAAGTTTTTTGTGGGGCAATTTTTTTATTTATTTATTTTTTTAAACAGGGATTAGCCCACCCGGGCATAAATCACTGACTCACATCGGGGCCTGGTGGGCGGAAATGTAATTGTAATTGTAATTGTAATAGTAATAGTAATAGTAATAATAATTATAATTATAATTATTCATAGTAAATAAGATTTTTAATTAAAATACTGTACACCAAAATAAAATAATAATGATAACAATAATAATAAAATATAATATAATAATAGTACCTGTAATAATAAAATTAATAATAATAATAATAATAACAATAATACTGTAATAAAATAATAATAATAATAATAATAAAGAAATACAATGAAAAAAAGATCATAAGTGAGAAATGCGACCTAGACCTATGAATTATTATTACAGTATTATTATTATTATAATAATAATAATAATAATAATAATAATAATAATAATAATAATAATAATAATAATAATATTCCCCAGGCCCTGATGTGGGTCAGTGATCTACGCCCGGGTGGGCATAATAAAAAAAAAAAATTCTGAAAACCGAAAAATTGCAAAATCCGAAGTGCCTCTGGCCCCAAGGATTTCGGATAAGGGATTGTCAACCTGTACCCCGGAGATCCGATGATCGGAGAGGAGCGGCAGAGCTGTTTTGAATTTGGCGGAGTGTCGCATATTCTTGCCACCAGAGGGCTTTGCGCACTGCCCTGACTCATTCCTGCCATCTTTGATCTTCTTGTTTACACTTACTATGTGTTTTATCATTATTTATGACTTAGTGTGTTACTCAATCATGCCTAAATGCTCCAGTGATAGTTCCTCTTGTGCTGGGCAACTTCACGTGATGTGATAAGGCATAATAAGAGTGGTGATGGATCAGCAAAGATTGGTAGAGACTTGAACTTGCTACCCTATACCATCTCTATCATTCTCAACACAGGTAAATATACATGTAACAGTCTCAATTTATGCTTTACATTGCTTATTTAAGGTTTATTATACTTGCTTTATTTTCTTGCTTGACAGTTTGCACAACAGAGATATATCAAGGGTAGATGGAGTTTTTGGAGGGTGACCAGTCCCCCAACCCCCTGAATTTATTATTTTCTTAAGGGATTAATTGGTTTGACAACTGTTGATTCACTAACCAACGACTTTTCCCGGTCCCTATATGCATCAGTAATTATAAATAAATTATTTTATGTGGCAGCCAAAGTATGGCCAGGTGCAACAACTGAACACAAAAATTTGGAAATTTTCCAATAATGTACAGTGTATAATATACAGTACCTGTACTGTAAAATAATTACACAATATAAATAAGCATAATAAAATGTTTAGAGCACTCACCAGCACCTAAGCATTATGCATTCTTTCATAACACCCAGAGCAGAAAGCTTTGAAGAGATTATCTCGCCACTTTCTCATTTCTTTTGGGGGTAATAGTGCAATACAGTATTTCATAATCAGAATTTGCTCCCAGACTCAGAAATAAATATTTGGAGAGATTATCCAGATTTTTTTTCAGAAAATGCTCCTGATCTTTAGCCCCAGAATTTGTTCCCAAACCCAGAATTAAAAGAATTTTCCTGAAAAATTCCGAGCATATTACAAGTCCGGCTGTTGGAGGGTTCCTTCTAATGGAGATATTACTGTTGGCAAAGATACACAGGCAAAATAAACACTTCCTTGGAAATTAGTGATGGAATAAAGAAACCATTGAAATTGTTCTTTATTTCTGGAAGAAGCATGAAGAGGTCATTTACATGAGTTAAGAAGCACCTTATAAGTGTTATAAAGGAACTAACTGCTTCCTTATTAGTTTAGCCAGGCCTCTTACCTGCTCTACCTCATCTGGCAAATATAAATGTGTACTTAGCACTTGTAATTATTATTTAAAATGTGTAATTGTACCACCAAAAATTGGTGTACAAACACCTTTTGACTGTGAACATTTTGCGAGATTTACAAATCTGCTGTTGCTGTGTACTGTGCTGCTCAAACGTCTTTTATCCAGTAGGTGGAAGCTACAGTATGGAAGAATGATTTACAATATTCAAAACTGATAAAAGTTCTGTATTACTATCACTTAAACATATGGACATTATGTACAAAACATTCAAATATGCCTGGAACATTGACTGACACATGGTCATGTGTTTTCACGCAGATACTTGAGACTGCCAATACAAAGGATGAACTAGATTAGTCACTAAATACAAAATTTACACTGTCGAATTTCACTGGGTTAAGTCACCTTAGATTTATGCACACTATAAATGCAGATTTACATTAAATACAAATAATACATATATTTGCAAATGTGTTAATGAATAATATTTAATTTTTGGAGCATGAATTGCATATTGATTCAAAGTTTATAATAAAAGCAAGATTTAACAGTCATTATTGCATACTCTACAAAGAAGAAATATATTTTAAACATTAATGAAACAAGAAAGTAGCTCATATATTAAAATCTGCCTATAGTAATTAATAAAGTATAATCATATGGTAGGTTATGTAACCTATGCAACACACATGTAAAGCAAAACAATGAGACAAGTTTTATTTGATTGTTAAACACATGAATTACATTAAATGAGTCACATGATATTTAAAAGTGCAAAATTACACAACACTGCATTCAAAAGATTATTTTTACAGTTCTTCATATGCTCTAAATAATTTTGAGCAGAAACTTTGTCACTATTGTGCAAAATCAGTCCTTACATAAATTTACTTAGGTACTTTGATTACCAGTCTACTTCCTAACAGAGGCTCCTCACAGTTGAAAAAGTCATGAATTTTTTGCATAATGTATATCACATATGCTGATTTTGTAATCTTAGTCTCATTACCTACTGGCAGTTCTATTTCATTTAGTCTTCCCTGATTTTATCTTCTAACTAAAACTTCTATGTTTTAATATGGAAAGCTAAAATAACATATTCCCAATCAGGTTTGAAGGATATCACTGGTGAAAAGTTGATTGAAATGCTCCCTAGCCTAATCTTTCTATATATATATTATTTTTTTTCACCACCATTATAAAAGATTGAGATACCATTAGTGTATATACAACCTATTCTTAAAACTCATTAGTTGTGTCCAAATCAAGCCTCCAACAAATTCATGTACTATTTAGCACTAATTGAGATAATTCAATCAGACCATACAAGTTGCTTAAGTTGCCCAATGGTTTCAATGAAACTATACAAGGTTGGGTCGGCTCACACTAGTCATCATAACTTTTGTAACAAAGTTGCAGATTGCAGTAGCAGGTTGCTCTGGTTCCAGTTCAGCTAAGATGTGACACTGATTTTCTGTTCTACTTGCTCCCTTTTTGGCCACAAATCCAAAAACTCGGCTGAAAAAATATATATACTGTATGTAGTACTGTATATTTATTGTATATATTTTTACACTGGAATAGATATTCATTACCCTTTTCATGTGTAAGTGTACAATACTTTAAATCTGAACATGCAAGAACAAGAGCAAGAACTATTCACAGGAGAAAAAACTATCAAATACTGTATTTCCAATTCATGTAAATTCACATATAAAGGCTAAATGAATCATTAAAATAAATAGTGTATCAAATATAAAACAATGGATACTTACAGAGATCCAAGTGGAGTTCCATCTTCATTCTTGTGTGTCCAGCGCCTATCATCAGGATCTAAACCACAATGAGAGATGGTATTTACAGGGTAGTGTCGACGGAAGAACAGTTTTCTCTCATTGTCTGTCAGTGTAATACCCTGTGCAGACACCTTGAAGTGCACAACTGTTGGAGTTATTTTTGAAGCCAGCATGAGACTGACTGCACGTTTGACAGCTTGGGGACCAGTGAGGCTTTCGGTATCTGCTGTGTGTAAATACATGACATTACATGCTGCCCCCTGCTGTAAAAGCTGTGTAGTGGAACTGCTACCACTACTTGTGCTAGCACCACTATCTACAGTGTCTGGAACTCCTGCTGGGTCCTTCTCAGGCAGCATCAATCGACATGGGAGAGCCAAGGCTGTAATGGAGTGCTGGTACACTAGTGCTGACAAGGAACCTGAAAAGAAAAGAATTACATACAGTACATTAAATTAGTTACCCTAAAAAGTATTACCATAGGCATTATTAATTTGGGTTCCAAAATTTTATGAGTTAAGTGAAATCATAAAAATTAAATCACAATGTGTAGCTATTGTAAATAAGTTTTCCCTTTCTTTTAAAAATAGTGAAATGACTGAGCTTTAACCATTGTAATTAGTACATCACATATCCAGATGGTTTCTTGTTAAACCATTTAATAGAAATCTTCATGAAATTGGTTAAAACATGTAAAGAGTTAGATTCTGCTGGTACTATAAGAGATTAAACAAAACTGTAATTTGGTAACCTAAACATGAGGACTGTCACATATGGCATGATTAATGACTTTTTATATTTATCTTGTGGAAAGAAATACCTGTCAAGTCTATAACACTGTACAGCTATCAAGTAGATAACAATGTAAAGGTATCCCCATGTTTACAACCATCCGTTTTACGATAATCCCACGTTTCCGTCAATTAGAATTTAACACCGTATCGTGAGTTACATTAGGCAGTTGCGATCATGACGCGCTTTGCTTCAACGTGATTGCAACTGCCCTCACTCGTGAAACAAACGTTATCATTATTAATCATTGCGTAACCTTGTGATCGCTGTGATACTTTGCCATTATTGGTGAGAGGAAAACATTATCAATAAAATTTTACTCTGGTTTGGTGACTGTGAAGTGATCAGTGTAGAGTAACTCCGTAACTTTGAAAATGGCTAGCAAGCAGCCTGCTGAGTCTCTCTCCTCTGGGAAAGCCAAGGTTTTGAGGAAGACCATAATTCAGGAGACATTGTTAAAGGGTGGGCTTGTTATTATTAATGTGGGAAGTGATTAATTTTGTTGTATTTATATAATTAGTGCAGGATTGTGTTTTCTGTGTTACATGTCTGTGTTGGACAGGCCAGGAATGCATCCCATTAAAACCCATGTTAAAAGGCTTGCAATTTACAATACAGTATTTCGATACACAACCCTATCGTAAATTGGGGGATACCTGTACTCTACTACTGTAGTACCAAATGAAAAGTTAAACAATCGCTCAAATAATGAGATGACTTTATAAATGCTTTTACAGTAATACCCCGCTTTACGCTGTTCTCGTTTACGAGTTTCTCCATTTACGCGCTACCCTGCCAAAACCGGAATTCCCACTTTTCGCGGTGCATCTACTCGTATACACGGGTGAAGTATAATTTTTTTATTTAGCTCATAAAATTCATACAAATTACCCGGCCAGAATATAATTTACATTGCTGGAATTTTTACAATATGATGATCATTTTGAATATAAACATCATGGATTTTGCATTAGACATACAAATTTTAGATCTAATATAAGAATTTTGTTTACACAGCAAATATGTTATCTTTTGTGCAAAATATATGACGTGTACATTCAAAATATTCCTGGTCTTGCAAGGAATCCAGCAATGTCAATTATATTATCCTAACTTTAGTCTGAGGTATTATTTATTACTATACCTTAAAATCTAGTGTTTTCACCCAAACATTTCTCAGAGAGGGAGGAGCCAGCGAGCGTGGGAAGTGGGGGGGGAGTTGAGTCCATTATTTGAATGGACATTAACCAGGCAACTGTATTTCTCTTAAATATTAATTGTGTGTGCATACCATCATAAAATTAAGATGTTACTTTTACTACAACATAGGTATTGTGTCGGAAAAAGTGGAGTTTGGGAGTCGGCCCAGTATCTATTTCAATTACCTGGTAATCCCATATGTTTTGTTATTCCATTTACGCGTTTCTCGTTTTACACGGACCTCCGCGGGTTCAACTGACCGCGTAAATCGGGGTATTATTGCATTTTAAAAAAGGTAGGTAGGTGTATGTTTTATGGAATACTGTTGAACTCAGGATTTTAGCAATATTCAATAGTTGACAATTTATTTGGATGTTCGAGAGTTCTAAGCTCAAAATTAAAAATCTATTTAATACTTGCTAAAGTCAGCATTTTCAAAAAATATTTTGACCAATAATTGTTATTCAACAAATGAAAAATTTGGTTTTCAAAATGTATAATCCTCTGTTTAACTCTTACATAGTAGGTTATTCTGTAAATTACTCTCCACACACAAGGAAATATAAAATGGGAAAAATTGAAGCATTAAATGCTATCGATTGCCATTTTACAAGGAAACTTCATATGATATTGACTGCTGTTAAAAGTTAAGTGAGGGGAATAAGAGTAAAACATTATATCTTAATACTGTAAACATATTGGTAATGAAAATAAAAGAACAGAAAGCTATAGTAAATTCAGAGCACAGTAGTCTTTGAAGTTTCCCTTTTTATATACCAGTCAACCAATCTCCCTCATTACTTCTCACAAACACTAGAACTATTCTGTACAAATTGTTTCTTTTCATGCTCTTTACTCAACATATATTTTTAGTTTCCTTTCATATTGCTTAAGTGTGTGATAATATAATTTTATTAAAAAGTCCATTGAAAAGTGAGGTAAAGCAAGACATTAAATTTTAATTACATACCAAATACAGGCTCATTTGCACAGCCTTTGAGTCTGACTCCTCTTGAGGTTGGTTCAATAAGGAAGTGGCGCACTAGTTCACTGGCTGGGTCACTTGACTTGGTTGTGACATTGGGTGGCGGGGTAGAAACTTTTAAAGCCAGGCCAAAAGCTCCAGGGAACGAGTTGGAATCTCGAACAACAAACGTGCCTGGTGCCTTGTCCTTGAGCATAGTGATGGCTGAAATAAAAGTAAGGTTATATTTCGAACTTTAATGGTGAAGACTGGGAAACATACAAATTATTACATTGTGCTGAATTGCAACAATTATTTTAACATTATTAAATTATTCTGTGTATGTACGTATATAAATCTCAAACACCATTCATAAGTTTGAGAATATAATTTCTTTCTCCATTTGCAGGTCATTTCTGAGAAGTGGCAAATCCAACCTTTTTCAATTGAAGACAAATTTAAAGAAACTAATAAAAATGTTTTTAGCCACGTAAGAAGGCAATATCCAACAAAACAAGAAAAATTCTAACTTTGTCTACATCCGTTAGTGTTTTGTCAAAAATTATATTCATGCCAAAATTTTTTTTTCCAGATTTATCAAAATATTAAGTACAGTAATATAATAGGATGCATAAATTATAATTAACTTTCTAAGTAAGTCTAATCTCTGATCACCATCAAGTTTATAGATGAAGTAAAACTTTTAAAACTGTATTAGGTCTAAAAATTAATATGCGAGTGCTGTACATGGGTACAGTTCCACATTCTAAACAAGAGAACAGTACAGTAAACCCTTGGGATAACAGACAAATTTGGGGGAAAACTATTGTTGCTAAGGCTAAAAATCCATTAAAATTGATTGCCAATAATTATTTTGAACTAAAGAAAATGGGGTTTGAAATACAGGTATACCCCCAAAACTGATGTCCCAATAACTGCAGATTCACATAACCGACAATTACATATAGGGCAGTGGTTCCCAAACCCTAGGTTGTGACCCAAATGAGGGTTGTGAGGGTGTTCCTGAGGGTCATGGAACAGTCTCCAAAAAAAATAAAAATAATAATAATAATACAGTAATAATAATATTATGAAATACAACAATAGAAAAAGGCAAAATTATGAAATAATAACACTTTTATAACTGGATCACATCACTGGCACAATATGAAGAATTATTGAAATACTAACTAAAGTAGAATACAGTAGTTGTGGATAATAAAGCATCCATATAACACTTAACATAGTAATGTTCGAGTCTGTTCACATTCAATACTCGTGCACCAAGGAAGAAATGGACAGGTATTTTCCAGACAACATCAACCTCGAGAACCATAGCTGGATCGGGAATGTGTTTATTGTGAACATCAATGAAGTTGGGGAAGATATTCCTGGGTTTCAAGAAGATAGCTGTTTTGAAAGGACCCCAGTACCACCACATGTGAAGCATCTTTCAACGATAGATTTCCAAAACCACTTCTTCGTTCTGACTGAGGCTCATATGCCGCAGAAAGGCCACAGACCCTGCATATTTCCTGGTGTCATGTGCCAAAAATTTCTTGCCAGGGTCTGCTTGAGTCACTAACTGAGATAAATATTTTGTCATTTGACTAGGAGACAATTTCTTCCTATTCTGTGATGAGAATACATAGGGGCCTCGATTAGAGAATCTGATTAACCATTCTTGAAGATTCTTAACTGGGCACAATATATGAGGAACCCTTGTCTCATCCATTAGCCATTTTATCCTGATAGGTTGAGCTTGAAAATCGGTCACACGATTTCCTCACCGTGCTAAGATGTATAAATACCAAAAATAAAATCCTCGTGGCACTTAATATTTCAGCTATTACAACACAAATTAGCAGAGCCTTCCTTGTGCGAGTTTACAGCTGATTCGCCAGGCAAGAAGATGACGGTAGCAAGGCGTGTGATGGAGGGTGCGGGAGGGGGTTTTGCGAATTGCAATTAAATGCCAGGTAGCGACGTGTCCTCCTAATATTACATATTTAAGTGATTATTAGATGTTTTAATTGTCTGTATGTTGGCCTGGCGAGTTAATGCTAGGCATTTACATATCTAGGTATAAAGCTAAACGTCACATTCTGAACTTTATCACAAAAACAGTTAAAAATAAAAAATGTCATTTCTTTCACCACCATGACTGAACCTTCTGTTCACCCCAACAAAGTCATAGCCAGAAGCATGTAATACCCCTCATATTACATTCCAATAATAAAAATGGAAAGGGAACGTAGGGTTAGCAGAGTAAAATACAGGCACACCTTATTTCAAAATATTACTGGCATGTATTGTTATCTGTTAGAGAAAAAGAAGAAAGACATACATGTATCAGGCCTAATATTAATTAAAAAACTGTTTTAAAATTGATACTACAGTAATAACAGAAGGTGCTTAATAGCTGTTCTTTATGTGCTAAGTACATTTGTTTAGCCCAATGCAGAAAAGTTAATTTTATAAAACTGAATACCAAGCACATCAACCCACTACCAAAAATATAAAGAAACAAGCTTACCTTCATCTCTTGTTATGGCTGGCTTATACCAATACTTTGAGATGTCCTTCACAAACTTCGGGTGCGAAGAGATGACCTCGGTTGACTCACTGAGGGACGTGAGGGAAGAACGGCGTGATTGGCCATGATAGAGGGAAGGAGCAGGACTGGAATGGCCATTTACTTCTTGTCGCACTGTCTGGGAGGTGGCAGGTGATGGGCTTCTCACTCCCATTTCTTTGCTGTTTAGATAAACCAGGAGGGATTTAATATTATATTATGAATTAAAAAAAAATCTTTGTTGCTGTCATGACATTTGGCTTATTCATACAGTGTAATGCAGAACTTTATTCAATTGTTATTCATCTTCATAATAGGAAATGCCTTCATAAAATTAGCACTTATAATGGAAAACCTCTATGATACGTGCTAAATGTATGAAATACATAAGCAGTAAGCAAGTATGCATCATTAAGGCATATAAATATTTACCACAATAGTATTTCTTTGTTAATAAGATACATGAACCTTTACAGTACTGTATTTGAGAGTAAAACTCCCCAAACTGGACCTTATATTTGCAATTTAGAATTATGCTTTTATTTTTAATAAATTTTCATAATTAGATACAGTGTATATCTATTTTCAATCAGTTTAGATCAAATAGAAAATATTGCACATACAGTAATCTATAAGCAATAAATGAAGTTCATCCAGGTGTAAGTATGTAATAAATGCTGGATTACCTCCCCGAAGAATGTTATTTTAGAAAGAAAATATATTCAAGATAAATAAATGAAATGAGTTTACATATAGTGCACAACAAGACTGAATAAAGGAGTAATTATTGTAGCTCAAATATGGATGTGGACAGAACCAACAATTAAAAAATGATTATAAACAGCTGTTTTTTTTCTCTGGATGTTAGAAAGTGCACTTCATTACAGTTCTGTACTGTCACCAGCTCCTGGTTTAATCTATCTCCCAAACCCACTATCCACACACAAGTACACTTGCACTTTCACTTGTGCAATCACAGGCACAAATGAACTTAATTCAGCCTAGACGTGGAACTTTAGTGTTCCAGAGCACAGCACTGATTTATCATGGCAAAATTCAGTAAAGATGGAAAGTCTGCAAAATATTGTGGAAGTTCAGAATGGACTGATGGGGAAGGAATAGTGATGGATAAAGATTGTGTAGAACTTTAAAAGTCCTTTGAGTTAAATGGATGGCAGTACAATCAGATGGTACTGTATGAGCATTTGAAAGACATGGCAGGTCAGAGATTAGTAAGCATATATTTATGACACAGTTGGAGGTATGAGAGCAAGTGATGGGTTAAGGAGTCTCCTGTTAGACAATGATAAATACATGATTGTGGATTATTTTAACTGTCACTGTGCTAACATGCATGCACTTATTATCCCAATTCGTCAGTGGTTGCAAAAGACAGACCCATCAACCACTTCATCTCCAGTTCACCTCAGCATCCCTAAGGGAGGCAAGACCTCTGCTTATGAGTCTCTACCAGATCCATCATAAACCATAAGAGGTTGGCCTTGGAAAAAACCTGTCAACTGTCTTGACAGCATTGTCTAGAAGGTGATGGGATAAAAGCAAAAAGACACTTGATAACTGGGAACAAAATCAAGTCAGAAGCAACCACTTATTGGTAATGCTATGTGCTATTAGTTCACAGACTGGACTCTCTACCATGGTCGAATCTTTCAGGCAGTTTACCACATCATGTCTATAAATGTCTGCCAGAATGGCAAACTAAATTTAGGATTAGAACTTGAAGACCATGCATTGAAACAATGGTTCAGGATGTCCTGGTATTGTCTTAGTCACATGCCACAGAAAAGAGGCTGGAAGGTTTCCATCCTCAGAGGAAACAAGCCCTGAACCTAGTCTGACTCCTCTAGCCTACTCTAGAAAACATTAGAAAAACAGGAATGTTCTCCCCTGGCTGGCCATGACATTTTGAGCATCAGTTTAAATAAATTTACAACCACCATAGCAGATTACCATGCACTTCCTAAAAATAACAACCACATTAAAATCAGGCCCACTATGTAAAAATGCAATAGATCAATTAGTCACACTTCCTACTGTACATTAACTCGAGTCAAAACAGTTTAGCAGACAATAGTCACTGTCATTAGGACAATGGCTATGGTGATTAATAATTTTGGGTGCAAACACAAAACCAAGAGCCTTGCAAATTATCAATTTATACCCTAATGACTCCTCTGGAATGGATCCATAAGTTGTATAACATACTGCAAGAAAAATCCCACAAACAACTCATTTGGCCATTTTTCTAAACATTCCGGGCAGCAAGTCCGAAGAGCAATTCTGAATATCGGGTTTAGTTTTAGTAACCTGACAAATGGATTCGTCAAACTCCATTAGCAGCTTGTACATTCGGGTTACCACTTAGTAACCATAATACCGCAACTCAGGAGGGTTGGTAGGCCTGGGCAAGATAAGTGTAAACAAATTAGCTTGATCTGTGGTGCCAAATGTGAATGCTGAAGCACGAGTGGTGGTTGCAAAGCTTCTTTTTCAAGAGAGAAGGTAACTTGCTTGACTGAGAGACAAAAGAGAACACTAAAAGACATGATAAAAAATACAAACTGTACTGTACTGCTTTTTCCTCTTAATGGAGAATATAAAATCATAGTACAGTGGTCCCTCGGTTAACGTACTCAATTCGTTCCAGAGGGTCGTTTGTTAACTGAAAATTTCGTTAACCGAAACCATTGTTTCAATGGGATATTGGGTAATTGGTTCCAGCTCACAGAAAGTAGTCCGAGACGACGCAAAACGGCATAGTATCGGATAACCGGGACGTTTAACGAATTTTTGGTCTCTAAAGTTTAGTGATGTAGTACCGAAACAACGTTAAGCAGGATGACGTTATATGAGGACTTACTGTAGTGTCTTATCATGAATCAATTATGACACTTTTTTCCAACCCTGATTATAGGTTAGGTTTGAATATTTCCTCTAAAAAATATTTTACGTAACATAACCTAATCTAACCTAACAAACACTGGTAGTACCTACTATAAGCATCACCAAACCAACAACCCAAACAGTGACATATAGCATAGAATTTTTTTTTCCAAGGTAACTATCAGTATGAAATGACATACATCTATCTATCACAAAAAAAAGTTTTTCTTTATTGTACTTGAGGCTACGAGAGGATGTTTGCAGGAATTCTATGTTAAATAATTTGTGAGAAGCGAGATGGGGAGACGAAAAACCTTCAGAGTTGAAGGTAAACTTCACAGGGGTGCATGTCGGGGTCTTAAATATATACACTAATACCCCGCTTTACGCGGTTCTCGTTAACGCGTTTCCACATTTACGCGGTACCCCACCAAAACCGGAATTCCCACTTTACGCGGTGCATCTACTCACATACGCGGGAAGCGGTGCCGGCAGGGTGCGCACAAGGTTGCCCAGTCATCAAAACATTACCGAGTTCTTCACCCGCCACAGCCGGCCCAAGTCAGTGACAGTGATAGTGAGGATATGGACTTATATGGACTTTGAGGGGTTTGACAAAGAGGCCCTGCAAGCCTCTGTGGTGGATAGTGATACAATTGATACAAGTGATACAGGTGAGGGCCAATAATCTGCCCTCTGCCTCGGAACCAACCCCCCATCCCCGTGTGCCCAGCCATCTTTTTTACTAATGTAAGTGTTAAAAAACCTAATATTATTGATATTTATCTTAAATATTAATTGTGTGTGCATACCATCATAAAATTAAGAAGTTATTTTTACTACAACGTAGGTATTGTGTCTGAAAAAGTGGAGTTTGGGGGTCGGCCCAGTCTCTATTTCAATGAATCCCATATGTTCTGTTGTTCCATTTACGCGTTTCCCGTTTCACGCGGGACTCCGTGGGTTCAATTGACCGCGTAAAGCGGGGTTATACTGTATACATTTCTGTAGGAACTGGTTATTAGGACATTTACATATACCCCTATTGTATTTCAGAAACTTTATCTATTCATATAGTATAACTAGTTGGAACTTTCAGGATAAGTCTTTGGGAGTCTACCCACACACAAAGACTTATCCCAAAATGTTCTAATAGCAACTCAGATTACTAAATAGTAACCCAAACCAAATCACATATATTTGGTTTTAAAAAATTAATTACGGCTCGGAGGGCACTTTCGGGATAATACTAAGTAGCCCGAATGTTTAAAAAATGGACAATTGTGATGCAACAGAAGCAATTAAAACAACAGGACATAAGCCCCCCCCCCCCTTTCCCCACGATTTATTATTTAAGATACACAGCAAAAAATGAACACTGCTGGACAGTGGTGGACAGTAATGAAGTAAAGGTACCTTGCTACTGAGCTCAAACAATTTTTTTTATTTTAATAAATGAGTTACTAGAAGGTAACTTTTCTTCTCAGTACTTTATTCTTATTGTGTAACATTTCATTAAATCATTGGAGAGTATTGTTAATTTTACTTCGGTAATAATTCTTTTAGGACTTTCTGTTACCTCATTACTTTTCATGCCTGAATACAAAAAAGACTCCAAGGAACAGGGAACTTGAGGAACATCTGGAAAACTCGTCCACATCATTGGACATGTTCAGTTGTGTCAGACTGATCTACAGCCCCATAGGGGTTACAATATGTAACAAAAGCTTTAAAACAAATTAGCTCTTGTACACATATAAAATGATGGGTTTATATTCCTCATTGTTTAATACATGTACCCAATATCTAATTGCTGGTGTTTGATTTTGTTTAAGCAAATATGCTGTGAATCATGTGATGCATACCAAGTTTGTTAATATTATTAATAAGATCTTTTTAGCTACAAACAGTACTATGGGCAGCAAACTGGTTTATCAGAATTATTTAGTTTGTTAAGTATAGCATTGGCACTACATTACTATGTGTCTTAATTCTTTAAAAAAAAAATTGCAATGGTAATTTACTTAGGGGACTTCAATACTTTATATATGTGTGGTAGGTAGTAGGCAGCTAGCAAACAGGGAGGTACTATCACCTGGGAAGATATTGGAAGCATAATGTATTGTCTAATGGTAGACCCTGCTTCCATATGGCATCACAAAAATTGTGACCAAGTCCCAGGTTGCTGATCTAACTTTCTGCCTCATTTACACACAATTGCAGGGGTCTCAATTGTCTCTCTTACTATTGACAACGTAACATCCTTAAGTATATTTCTTACTTTTTATCTTTTTTTTTACGTTTTATTTCTTTATGGTTCTTTATTATGATAATTATTATTATTATTATTTTTATTATTACTGGCGTTATTATTATCATTATTATTATTTTTTATTATAAATTTTATTTACTATGAATTATCATTAATATTATTATTATTATTATTATTATTACATTTGCGCCCCCCAAGCCCCGATGTGGGTCAGTGATCTGTGCCCGGGTGGGCATATCCCTGTTAAAAAAAAAAAAAAAAAAAATTACTTGCAGCAACATATAAGTTTACTTCAGTAAGTTCTCAGAATAACAGTACTCTTATTCATGTAACTTTATCCAGTACAGTACTGTACTGTACAGTACTTCCTCTATCACTGCTGTTTGGGTGAAGGGTGAAAAAATTAAAGTGGATCCTAATGACATGACTGCCTGTTAGGTACAGTGTGGACACAACATGGCCGGTACGGCAATCGACCACATTCAACTTCCCAAAGCTGTAAACTTAGGTACCCATTTACAGCTGGGTGAACAGGGAGCACCCAGCATTCCGGCAATCGAACCACTGACCCCGAAACAGGAGGTGAGCACTGTATTCACTTGACCACCGCACTTTAGAGTTAACAGTCCACAGGTCATAAACAACCTAAATGCCCAAAGTGAACAATCTAGTTTGCCTATAGCTATCTGTCAGGTCTCCTGAGGGATTCAAAAATGCCTTAAAATCAAGTAATAATCTAAAACAAAATACTGTACACTGTACCCTCATTAATTCGGATCATTATAATTTGTATTTTGGACTAATTCATAAGTTGGTTTTTTTTTAATTAAACAATTTGAATTTGGAAAAAATCTGAAATAACCAAGCAGTTCCGAAAAGTTGATTATTATTTTAAGAAAATATTATAAAATAGATCAAGATGACTAGATTATAGGAATAGAAAATTAATTATATTAAGATACTGTATAAAACTACATTTGGGTGCATACAAGTGGAAAGGTGGTGGCTGGTGGTGGAGGAGAAGGGAGGCGAGAACAACTCCCCACCTCTCGCTCGGAAGCCTGCGATGCCTTTATAACTGCATGCAATTTCACCCATAATTCCCATATAATTTAGGTTCATTTGGTGCTGGATTAAAACATTATCAAAAAATAATTAATTTCCCCCCCAAATCCCTCACTCAATCCTAGATGAGCTATTGTGCCATAGTATATTCTGAGTCTACTGTTACAGAGCAGTACCAGCTGATCGGTCCCACTCTCACTAAAGTGTTGCCAGCACTCACCATCTCCAAGCACTGTTGTTGTCACTGCTCAAGAGGGTTGGTGCTTACCACAGGGTCTGTCTTGAGCATTTAGTAAATAATATTGAAGCGTATTTAACAGAACTTAATGAATATTATAGTAGTGTATAATGCCTCTCCATATGCCCTATTTTATTCAGTGATCAGTTGTCTAAGTATGAAAGTAGCCAAATCGAGCCATCATGTATCAATTAAATTTATGATAGAAATTATAAATTAAAATGTCATAAGACAATGGTTTTAGTAGTGCTGTTAATGTGTGTGTTGTGTAAGTGCCTTGTCATATCACCTCACCTAATGCTTCATCGATTCACCTCGCAGTGTTACATTTATTTATTACTGTATACGTACTGTATTATTTACTTTATTATTACTGTATGTACATTTAAAAAATAATTATGTTTGCATAGTAATTATGAATTGGTTATTTTGTAGCAGTCAAGGCATGGCCAGGTGTAAAAACTGAACAGAAAATGAACAAATAATCAAACACAAAAATTCGGAAATTATCAAATACAGTAATGTAAACAAAATTCAAATTCGGTTGTTTGGATTTTTCGATGATTTGAGTGACCCAGAGCCCTTTTTGGTTTAATTAACGAGGGTACAATGTAATCTGTGGAAATGGAATAATACCTGTTGACCCTAATGATAGTGAGTGTGAACATCTAAAATGGAACTTTTCTTTAATTTCATTCAAGAATACATTCTCCAAAGGAACTGGAATAACCTCTTGGTATCCTTTAGACTGATCCTGCACTTGGTGAAAACAATGAGCTGAGCACTGAGCCATGACATTAAGGCATAAAACCAGCTAGTGCTGGCCTGAATGCCAACCCTTTTGCCATGTACCAAATGGGTTGTTAAATAAATGTAAACAGTCTTGCAATTCAACATATACAGTACAACTATTATACCTGTATAATATGGGACAAACACATAAGCCACCATGGGAAACAATCAAGAGATGAGAAATGTCTAAAATATATCATAGGAAGAACTTTGCTGTTCAAATAAAAGGAGCAGTTGGGAGGTCAGAACTGTGTGCTCACATGACAAGAATTGATGGGACTGACTAGATTGTATTTTATGTTTTGTAAATGATGACAAGTGTGGATTGCAGAGGGCATGTCCTTTTGCGGGCAACTGTATATTAGTGAGTTTGGTGAAGTCTCTGAGCTTTCAATCGGAGTAGCAACTGAAACTTCCTGGGTTGTCTCGGGAATGATTGACAATTTCTTTTATTAATTTCAGGAATTTATTCCCAATCACACAAGTCAAGGGCCATGGGAACCCTGATTGTATATGAGTTGCCTGATCCATGTGTAAGTTATATATGAGCCTGATTGCCTGACATGGTATGCACAGTTTATTGATACTGCATAATTTAATCAATTTGAAGATTAGGATTTACTGCATACACTTTATAAGCAAGTTAGGACATAAAATTTGTATGGAGTGTTCCTTTTGTGTTTCAGCCCCTTCCTGATGCTTTCTTGAACCATTCTTTCTTACCATTTTCTTCTTTTCTTGAAGAGAATAGATAAAATACAGAACCTTGTGCACTTTGAGATATTCTTGTAATGCATTTTCACTGGCTAACCATTTTACCTAAAGTAGTAAAGTCAGTAATCAAACGAGGGATGTAATATATACTGTATTGTAACTCGTCTTTCTAGTTATACTCTTAATAATATTAAAGAGCTTTTATCTTTTACATGAATCCCTCAAAATTTTTAGAGAAGCAATTCCAAAGGCAAGATGGGTTTACTTTAGTTGGCCTTACTGTGAGAGACTGGATCTGTGCATATCACAGAAAATAACCCTTTAATGTACAGTACTAACCAAGCTTAGCCACAAGTACAATGAAAGAGAGTGAGTTTAATGAAATAGCACCTTAAAATAATGTTGTCACCCAATATCTGAAAGTTCTGAAATTGGCTTTTAACCCTTTCACATTATTGACAGTGAGGCAAAGCTGACACTCTACCTTGCAAATTATGGTGGCTGGTGATGAAAACTGGGTTTGGACTCTTTGGCTAAATAAGGCTACAGGATCAACAACTATGATTTTTTTATGAACATTTGTTGGCTGTCTGATGCGAAGGTTTGTGGCAGTGCCCAATATGAGCCAGTAGGAGGAGATCTGGGAGCGCTTAGTGACACAACCTGTGTCATCAGCCAGTGAGAGGGTGAAACTGTAATTGCCATGTACTGTACTTCAATAAAAGCCAAAGATATGCTATAACCAAGCTAATTTATTACATTTAAAAGCAGTTACTCTTTTCTTGTATTATTTAGATGGCACTGAATCATATAAGGTCCACCACAAGTAACACAGGTAGATGTGTAAAACATGAGAAGGATTGTGGCAGTAATAAAGCTACAAGAATGGGAAAGCACTCCATGTAGGAATACATAAGAGTATGAGTTTGTATAACTTGAGTTGGCAAATACAGTATATGTACTATTAACAATGGGATATATTAGTCTTTCTCATGAAAAGCTTCAACAGCCACAAAACCCTCAAGTAAAGTTAAAACATAAAATCTAATGCATATAAAGAAAAGCTTAGTAAGCAGTTCTAGATGCAATCTGACCAACTTTCAGTACATGATGCTCCTACAGCAGCTGATTTAGCTGTACAGTATAGTACAGTTCTACCTAAGACTGTACCACTTGCCTTATAAATTACACGCCTTTTGCAACTAATGGCTGTATTAGAATACATCCAAGACTCATGCAATGCTACTTCATAATGAATATTGAACTGTATATATTTAAACAAATGTGAATAATGCATATAGCCTCAATAAATGTTTTAATTTTTTGAAGTATCACTATACAGTATATATATATATGAATAATCAAAAGCAGTCCAGTTTTGCAAGAGTTTCACTGTAGTACATAGCAATCTTTGTTATTTTCAAATTCCTGATACTGTATTAATGTACAAGTATTTTATGTCACTGTACTCGTGTGCCAATTGATAACTTCAATAGTGCATTATAAATTCCTAGTGCAGAGTACAGTACATACTGAGACTTAAATTTGGACAAACAGACTACTGTATAGTACTTGCTTAATACTCAACTAATACTCACTCATTTGAAAAGGTCTAATAACCTTAGGGGATGTGAATAGAAATAGTGAGGTGAAATTGGTAATTATTCACTGCAACTTGTTGCCAGTAATACATTAAGCTGGTTTCAACCATTGTAAATAAAATTGGTTAAAATTAAAAAATGGTCAACCAAGGAACTCTATATTAATTTGTATATAGGCAGATTGAGCATAAATAAATAATACAACATTCATGTATAGCATCTTTTTTCAGAAATTTAAATTATTCAAGTTTTTCTTACTTTTTGTTTTCAGGTTTGGTTCTTTTGTTTCCTTTGTTTATGTTTTTTTCTTTTATCTTGTTGGATTAGGTTAGGTTTAGTACACACAGAGGGCTCCAGGGGCTGGCCCCCTCCCCCCCCTCCCTTAATAGGACGTTAGGTCCAGTCCTTCTGGTTTCTCTGATTAAGGTTAGGTTAGATATGTATACCGATATTGGAGAGTTACAATATTAGGTTAGGTTCTTGATGATTTTTTTTTATTTTGCAAAAAAATTTTCCTTCACCATTTTTTGGATATTCTTGATAAACTGAAGAAATTTTCTTCAATGGAAAAGTTTCCGAACTTGACTCCTTAGCCCAGACACATATCTTCAAATATTACTCTTTAAGTTTTTTGAAATAATAAGGTTAGGTTTTAGTAGGTTTGGATTCTTCAGTGTTTTGTGTTTTTACCCAACAATTTCCCTCTACTTAAAAGCCCTACCAACTTAATATGATCTAAAAAAAATAAAGAAATAAAACCATGAAAAATATATGTTTACGACAAAAATGCTATAGAGTAAGGTATTCTTTTTTTTTACTCTATCTCCCTATTCAGTTTGCAAATCAATATAGAGTTCCGTGGTTGACCTTTCCCGAATCTTTAACATAAAATTTACATTAAGTAGATTTTAACCACTTCAACTGGAATTTAATAATTTCAAATACAAGCCGATGATATTACATCACAACTAATAAAAATTACTACATTGTACCGTCTATTTAATCTCAAGTTTAATATAACTTTCTACTAACAAAATTTTTTTTTAATGATGAACTTCATTTAGGATAAAATGTATGAGGATATAATCTGTGGTACTGAAAGCTAACCTGGGAAGCGACGCAGACTTTTTGACGGTAGGTCGAGATGAGAGAGAAGACAGGCCAAGGTGAGCTCTTCTGCTTGGCATCCAGTCAACATTTATGCACATTTACCACCAACATTGATTGACAAACAAAGAATGTTCAGGTCACCATCCACAATTTCATTAAAAAATTTGTTCACAAAGATAATCAACACAAGGATACCCATGGATCACAGTCAGAGTGGATAAACATGGGGCAACATTTTCAGTGTAGGGTTAGTCAAAAGATATTGATTTGAATATTACATATTAGGTGTGCAATATCATTGTAGTATTGCAGGGGAGGCAGCATGCAGATTTTGCAAAGTCCCAATTTGTTAGCAGCAGCACAGATTGTCAGTGGCACCAATTGGGGGTCGACAAGTTGGTTAGCAGAATCAGGAGTGTGAAAGAAAGAGGGAGAAAATATAATCAAGATTAGAGATATTTTTGTTAGGGCAATATATAGAGAGAATAAAAATACAACAGTAGCCACAGGTTATTTCGCAAGATAGGGACCGAGCACGTTTGCAATATATAAATACATGTAATCCAATACAAAAGAAGAAGTTAGGAACCAGAGGCCCAATGAATTCATCAGACAAAGCTTTAAAGATTTCATTATTTACTAGATACAACCAAGAAATGTAGTGGATTGGTACACCATGGAAAAAAATAAAGAGAACTGTACAAAATGAAAAACTGCACAAAAAAGAAGAAGAAAATAGCACATCCATGTTGCTTTTGACTGAGCTGGTGTCAAACTGGATGATGGCTATACACATTAACCAGAAACTTGAGAAAAATTTTCTTTAGAAGATAAATCCATTCTTACCTCATGAAATGCCCCAAATAATGAGAAGTAAGTTTTTTCTTAATATTAACTTATTCCTTCCCATGGATGAGACTATGTACAGTAATATTTCTTAATAACAAATTTCTGAATCCCATAAATAACCGGACTTGAAAATGTGTTCCACGATATTTCTGGAAATATCTTCCATTTTCCAGTACAGGAAAACCATGCTATTTGCAACCCCGCTTATCCGCAATTTATAGTTTAACCCTCTCAACCTCGGAGCCTGAGACACACACGTGCATGAAAATTTACGCTCAGCCTCGGAGGTTTTTGCCGAAAAATCGTTGAAAAAATTAATAAATTTTTTAGGGCTCATTTTACTGCCTTGGAATTGTTTTATTAATTGTAATGGGGTCTTTTATGGTGTAAAATTATCTGAAAAATTGTATGAAACCATAAAAAATTAAAAATTCTTGAAATTTAAGCGACTTTTTTTTAGTATAAGTTGAAAAAGTAGGACAATGTTTAGTAACATCTCAATTTCCATTCACATTTTATTTGTATTACGGTGTTCATTGAGATGTACTATACAGTATACCAAAATAAAGAACAAAGCATGTAGAATATTGTGGTACAGTATAATGTAAAATAATATAACAAAAAATTATGGAATAATTTAAAGGCCGAGCAGCTCACCCTCCTCTCACTCTAATGGCCAGAGTGACACCATAAGCCACTCACACGGTGACCAAGACCGTCTCGGGAAAGTTGATAGGTTCACACAAAGAAAACGACATCTGTCAAATGGCGTCCAAAGTTCAGTCAGTTTCACTGAATAATTTTTTAGAATTTTTAAAATAAAGCCCTTTGGATGCCATTTTGGCGTCTCGAGGCTGAGCGTAAGTTTTTTCGCCTTTTATGTTTGATGCCACTATGGCATCGTGCGAGGCTGAGAGGGTTAACAACCCTATTCGGTATTTGCAAAGCATACCCTGCTTATTCGTAAAGAAAAATTAACGTACCCTACAGCAATATTTCAAACCCCAAGGGTTGGATGCAACTCTCCTATTCTGCTGTAAGGCCTGCTTCACATAAGCATGTGTCTTTTTCGTACGGTTTAGAAATAAATGAAGTTCAATGGGACCGTTAACAAGGAGCATGTGAGTAAATACACCCACTGGAGATGCTCACTCCATGCCTGTACCTGTACAGTACTTCCAAACTGCGTCGTGAAAAGACACACTTAGTGTTTTAGAATTCTTCGTATGGCAACAATAAATGCTAATCTAAATGTTTACCCTCATATACTCATATAAAAATGTCATACACATACACACACTCACACAGTGTTCTTTTGTATTGTTTTTATAGTATTATGTACCCGTATAAAAAAAAATGCATTGCTATAAAATGAGAAATATGAAGAACATGGGTATGTATGTGTGTGAAATGAACATATGGGTGGACTTGGCATATCGCCAAGGACTGTCCCTGTAGCTATATACCCCTAGCTTTCCACCTTTTGGGTACATACAGTCTCTCATCGACTTACGACATATTCGACTTACAACAACCTGGACATACGATGGCCATGGTCGTATAAAAAAAATTTTCACATTACATATTTTCGAGTCCTGATGTTAGTGATTGCGCTGTGTACAGTAATGTTTAAATTTTCGTTTGTAATTCACTTTAAAATGGCTGGCAAGCATAAAAGTGAGAGTTCTCGTGGTGCTGAGAAGAAAAAGACACCCATTTTAGAATTTCTATGCATCATTTTCCCCTTTTTGACTTACAACCTGGTCGTCGGGACGGAACCCGTTGTAAGTCGAGGAGAGACTGTATATATAATTTTATTCATTTTTTTTTTACTTTATTACATGCACACACAATCTTTCACACAGAATGAGCAAATAAATAATAAAAGAAATGATTATGATAAGATAAAAAACAAAGGGAATAAACATTTCTTATGTGCTCGGGACTCAGTGCAAAGTGTTGGGGATCTCAGCCGCTCCAGTCTACCTGTCTAGTGTGTAATGAAATGATTGCCAAAGGGCAATGCGGTATATATCGAGAAAAAAAATGTGGTGAAGGTTGCCAGTTGGGAATGCATCCCCTTTATTTACACTAATTGTTATGGCTAAAATTGCCCTGATATTCACAATGACTTTTAGGAATGCATCTTTTGTGATAATCAGGGTATTCCTCTACAGTACGTACAGTATTTTCCCGATTTAACTGACTAATTTGAGCCACCCCTTTCCGTTAAATCAAAATTTCCTCTAAATTGAATTTCCGTTATTTTCATTCGATTTAGCGAACTAGTTCACTTAATAGTGTGATTCCGTTAAATTTTGCGCCAAATGCGCCACTTGTTACGTAGGGTTTGTTTACATCCGCTCATTCCATGTCCTGCCGCCACAGTGTGTGTTGTTCACTGCTACCTCTCGGTCAACTAACTACAGTGGTCCCTCGGTTAACGAACACAATCCGTTCCAGCAGGTTGTTCGTTAACCGAAAAATTCGTTAACCGAAACCATTGTTTCAATGGGTTTTTGGGTAATTGGTTCCATCTCACCGAAAATTGCCTAAATTCAACAAAAATGGGAGAAAAGTTCACTTACTTTGAGGTGTGTATGTAGAAGGCTCCTGGATGATGATGATGATGTGCATTTGAAGTGGGAGGTGGAGGAGGAGAAGGGAGAAGAGAAGGAAGTGGAGGTGGAGGAGAAGCATTTTACTGCTTCTTGGAAGTTGAGTCACCTTCCATGAAAATATAAGGAACCTCTGGACTGACAGATTCTCCATGAACATCCTCTCTCCTTCTTGAAGTGGAAGGCTGAGGGATAGCATCTTGTTCCCTCTGCCTTTTACTGAAGAAAGTGTCAATTGTGGTCTGTGGGGCATCTGTCCTCCTCACCATTAACTTATGTTTAAAGGAGACCACTGAGTCCTCAACATGACACAAAGTTAGTTCAGTTTTTTCCACTTCTGGGTGCTTTGAAGCCAGTTCCCTGAACTTCTCCCTGTAGTAAATCACATCTTTCAACTGTTTAGCTGACATATGGTCATCACTTTCAATTTCCTCCTCACCACTGTCAGCCTCTACCTGTAACATCTCATCCAGTTGCTTCAAGTCATCAGGAGTAAGTTCCTCCTCATGAGACATCACAAGCTCTTCCACATCCTCCTCCTCCACTTCAAGGCCCAATGACTGACCAATGAACACAATCTCCTTGTCCAACTCTGTTTCTTCCTCAAATCCCTCAAAATCATGGACTACTGATGGCCACAGTGCTTTCCGTGAAGAATTGAGGGATCTAGTGGAGACTTCTTGCCATGATGACACAATCAATTTTACAGCCTCCAGGACGTTGAATTGTGTCTTCCAGAACTGTTTCAGTGTTAGTTCAGGATCATTGGAAGTTGCCTGATGACACCTCCTAAACATATTCTTCATGTACAACTTCTTGAAGTTGCTGATCACATTCTGGTCCATTGGCTGTATGATTGATGTAGTGTTTGGAGGCAAAAACAACACTTTCACAAAGTCAAATTGATACTCCAAATTGCTGGAAAGGTCAGGGTCATGACCAGGAGCATTATCCATGAGGAGAAGAACCTTTAAAGGGAGTTTATTGGTGGTTAGGTAGCTCTTGACAGAAGGGCAAAACACATCAACAGCCCATTCATTAAAGAGCTGTCTTGTCACCCATGTCTTTCGGTTGGACTTCCAATAAACTCCAAGCTTTGTTCTTACCACTTTCTGTTGCTTGAACACCCTGGGGTTTTCAGAGTGGTAGACAAGCATAGGCTTCAGTCGGAAATCCCCTGAAGCATTGGCACCAAGCAATAGAGTGAGATGGTCTTTCATGGGTTTATGCCCAGGTAAAGAGGCTTCATCTTTGGTGATGAATGTTCTTTTGGGCATCTTTTTCCAGAACAGCCCAGTTTCGTCCACATTGAACACTTGCTGTGGAAGATAATTTTCTTTATCCATCAGTTTTTTAAATGCAACTAAAAACTTTGCTGCCCCTTCTTTATCAGCACTAGCAGCTTCACCATGCCTAACAACACTGAAAATGTCACTTCTTTTCTTAAATTTTTCGAACCAGCCTTTGCTGGCCCAAAAATCTTCAAATTCTGTGCCTGAAGAACCAGGTTGACCTGCCTTTAAATATTCGTAAATCTCCCTGGCTCTTTCACAAATGAATTCAGTAGAAACTGAATCGCCTTTCTTCTGTTTTTCCCTAATCCAGATGATAAGTAACCTCTCAGTTTCTGCGATTAGGGATCTACTTTTAAACACTCTTGTAGATTTGTCTCTCACTTTCACTTCTTTAAATTTGTCTTTCTGTGCAAGAATTGTTGACACAGTTGATGCCGACATGCCATATTCTTTGCTAAGCACATTTGATTTAATGCCTTGTTCATGTTTTTTTTTATGATTTCCTGCTGGGTTTGGATTGAAATAGCTTTTCTTGATCTCTTAGGCCCCATGCTGGATTCAAACAATGTCAACACGTGTTTTTCAAAGTTAAACTTGTTGTAAATAAAGAATATTTTCTTTAAAATAACACTGCACTGTGCTATATATTGTCAATATGTAAAATAAATTTCAAATTGACCAATAATTTGCTTGGAAACACAGAAAAAAAGCGTTTAGTTGAAGAGAGTCTCAAGCAAGATGTTACCTCCAGTGAAAACAGAGAGAGACTAATGCCTGTTTGCTGTGTTAAGAGGCTGGATGCCGCGCATTAAACTAGTCACTTTACCTTCAATTATGTTCAATAATTGTTAAAATGACTAAAAAATTGAATATTATACTTTTAAAATTATTGAATAGTATAAACTTCTTGATATTTACTAAAATAGTAAGGAATTTAAGCCCTAGAACCGATTACTGTATTGGTGGACTAATACTACAGCTGGTGGACTGCCAAATGCAAGCGAAAACATGTTGAGGTCGGTTCGTAAGAAATTCGTTAACTGAATTTTTGTTCGTTAACCGAATTTAAGAATCTTATGGGAGGCAGTTCGTTAACCGAAATTTCGTTAACCGAGGCGTTCGTTAACCGAGGGACCACTGTACTGTGCTTAGACAACATTCCGAAAGTGTCTCAGAAGTCTCAGAAAAGAAGTGGTGTTGGGGAGAAAGTCAAAAGAGTGCGGCTATCAATTGGAAAAAAGTTTGGAAATACAGCCTGTAATAGAAAATTGTTTTAAAATAAACACCGAACCTCCTAGTTTAAGGTAAAAAATAATAGAAAAAATTCCTTCCGCTAAATCAAGTTCGTTATATCGGATTACGTTAAATCGAGAGTACAGAATGCCCTTAAAATTCGCAGATTTTTAATTTGCGGACCTCGATTATTCGAGGATTACACCCTGGATGTACCCAAGAATGTCTAAGGTTAGTTTTAAAATTGCTGGCATTTTTGCGGCTGGGACAGGGATCCATACGTTCTAGAGACAATAAATTATTTTACTTGAATTGCATATATGTGTGTGTGTGTGTGTGTGTGTGTGTGTGTGTGTGTAAACACACACGCACACAAAAAACATACAATTAAATAATAATGGGAAAAATCCTCTCACCAAAAAGTATTAAAATGTGAATCTTCCCTCAAGTCAACTCCGTGCTTTGTTATCAAAGTTATAACAAAGCACGGAGGTGACTTGAGAGTAGACTCTAACATTTTAAATACATTTTGTTGTCTTCTTTCTGATCATTTGTGAGAGGATTTTCCCATTATTATTTATTTGTATGTGTTTTGTGTTTGTGTCTACACACACACACACACATACTGTATATACGATACAGGTAAAATAAATAATTGTCCGAAGGGCAAATATATTTATGGAATATACATTTCAATGTACACGAGTAAAAATGTACCCCTTCTGGTAAGTAAATGTTTTTCCCAGATTTGGCTATTCGCGGCCATTTTGAGAACCTAACCCCCCAAAATTTTAAGGGCATGCATACTGTACTCTGTTTCTCTCACCACAAGGCTTGCTACATGAGTACAGGGGGTCCCTGGGTTATGAACAGGTTCTGTTCCTGAGGACGTTCTTAAGTCGGATTTGTACATGTCAGAACACATGCTACATGCATACCATATTTACAGGACAATGTTTAAAATCCCACTATATCAAAGCCTAAGTTCTTATATACATCTAAAATCACTTCATTTAAGAAAAATGAAAAAATAGAATGACAAAACACAGTAACTGAAAGTAAAAATTAAGTCATCAGGTAAATAAAATACTGTAAATTTCAAGTTTAACCCAGTTTGTATTGGTGGGCATTCATAAGTCAGGGACACTCTGTACAGGAACAGTAATCCCGTGTTTTTTTTATTTTTTTTAATTGCGGTTTTGACCATTCACGTTTGTTTTACTCAAAAATTATATATATATAAAATATCCTTTAAAAACATAAATTTAAATTTTGCGCCATTTTCGATATTCCCCTGTGAGGTGCGGCAAACAGAAGCCACCCTTTCCCGCCTCAGACACCCGCTGCTCCGAGAAGCCTCAGTCCACACGTGCCTACCGTACTGTGAACGCTACTGTGATTACCTCTTCTGTTTGTCCTTCCACGTGCATTCCACATGGCTCTGGGACGTAGGCCAGCCTCATCAAAGGCAAATATTATTAGCAAAGACTCTTAAGTGACCAAGAGATCAAGAATAGTGATGACCTTAATGGAAAAAACAGTTTTATTGGTATGAGCTATGGCTCGAGATGTGTTGAAGACTGACAATTCATTTGTGTCTTTTGTCAGAATACAAGTCTTCAAGTGGAGGAATGTGGGTGAAAGAGGACTGGCTGGCTGGCGTGACTGCGTGAGGGCGGGCAGATGGCGGGACAGCAGAGAGAGGCTGGCAATGCGGGTGTTGCCGACCTCAGCGAAATATTTTTTTTTTATTTACTTGTAAATAAACATTCTTTGTATATAACTGTGTTTACATTTTTCTATTATTATACCTGTACTACAATATGATTAGTTTCAAATAATGATGTTAGTAAATGCCGGTACAGTGCATCAGTGATCAGTGTGACCACTGGGCTGTGAATAGAGAGCATGGCATGGTTAAGTGCATGATCTACCTGAGCTGTTTGGTGGCCACAGGTACAGTGATTCCTAAAAGAGTATTCACGGTTTTGGCTTTTAGCGGGGGTTTCAGGAACGTAATTCCCGCGAAAAACACGGGATTACTGTATACATGCTATCTGGGTAGTTTACCCTCTCATCACGAGTTCCACCCATGCACCATACCTATTGGTCAGCTACGTAAAGGGAGGTTGTGATTGGCTGCCTCACTTGCCCAAGCTAGACTTAGAGTGGCTGACAATGTTTACAGAACAAAGCCATAAGTGTTAAACTTTTAAACACAATATTTCCTCTAAGCACATTTTATAAAAAAAAAATATTACTGTAATACATTTCATAAATTACTATTTTCAATACAGTTCACACTGGCAGCTGGAGTCCTAGTTGGTGCATGTTGGAGCTTGCTAGACAGCGCAGCTGAGCATCTCAGCCGATAAATATTTTATAGATTTATACTGCATAACAGTACCTTACTGTCTGGTGGGTTTGTATTGAAAATGGTAATTTTTTAAATATATTAAGAGCTTTTTACTACAATAAACTTACAGGAAATATTACTGTGGTGTACGGTACTGTACCTACACTAGGCACCTGTACCAACTGCATGTTGATTAAAACACACAGCTAGCACTTATGCACCATAAACTATATAATTATGTATATTTAAATATCTTAAAATCTGGTGGGTATTCAAAACAGTAATTTATGAAATAACATTCAAACAATAATGATCCACCCAGAGTAAAATGATAATGAAATAAATGAAACAACATACTGTACACTACTGGTAACCAGAACGTTGTGGTTCATTTTTTGACATGGTATAATATACATGTTATTAAAACTTTATTCAAATTTATATTTTCAATACAGTACAAACCAACCCTAGTAACAGGAGATATGCTATGTGACAAAAAAAAATTATTGATACCAACAGTTCTGTTATTGAGAGATATTACTGTAAATCCATCCCACATGTAAACAATGGAACTACTATTGAGTTGTAGCTCGTGGCCGTGCGTGTGTTCAGGATGGCATCCACACAGTCACTATTCACTACACAGAGTACAGTATAGATAATAAACACCATTTAAATTATCAAGAAACATAATCTGAATCAAGCTTTTTTTAATATACAGTATAGAAAAATGGTTGTAATTTAGCTGGCCATGAAAGAGGAAAAAAAAAGTTGCGAAATAACCCGATGCTACTGTATTCGATCTACATTACTGTATTTAACTACCATATGCATGTGCAATAGTTCAATGTGAAGAGATCACAAGCTCTCGGCCAAGTCAAACCTAAATTTTGTAGTGCTTTCTCACATTGATGTAACAAATGTAACAAGTCCTAAACTTCATCTTTTCACATCGACATTTTAATAACACATAAGAATCAACACAAACTAAGGGATTTTCTCTCACTGTAACAATAACTGGGAAGTAAAGATAACAACTAGAATATGTTGTGTTTAATAACAAAGACAAGTGACAATTGAGCATGCAGCCTGTTGGCAACAATATATCAACTTCCCTTTAACAGTTTATTGTGCATATCAGAAATTCAATTGTGCCACTATATTAATATATAAGTTTCTTTATTTGGGAATAATAAATATCTTGAAAATAAGAATAGATCTGGGCACTTTAATTGTAGATTTGAGACACTGGCTAGTCCAGGCACAGAGTGAGTGTTTTAAATGCTAGCAAAAAAAGGTCTTAAAAACAAGCAAAATTGTTCACTATTTTAGAGCAAAGAATACTTTTAATTCAAGAATCTGACAAGTTATCAACAATAATGCAAATCCTTGCAAGATCATGCAATTGGCTGGGAAATTAGTGAAGATATTGAAAATGCAAACAAACAGAATACGGACTTACCGCTGCATGGTTGGACTCTTTGGTGGAAGTCCCTGGTTCAGGTAAGGAGTTGTGGGAGTTGCAGGAGGGAAACCAGGGGTGATTGGTCGGGTCCCACCAAAGCTGCTCTCTGTATCACTCTGCCAAGCACTGTCTTCTCGGCTCTGATAAAAAAATATGTATAATCATGAAAATCCTTAAATTAGTGACAATTAAAAATTCTCATGATTTAATAACACTACTGTGCATTTTATTATAGTTAAACTGAGGTTAAGATTAGCTAGTCCTACATGATGAGATTACAATTGTAATTTTCTTGTATAATAAATTGAAACAAAAATACTAATGTACTAAGAAATAATTTAATGATTGTTAGACTGAACTAAAAAATGCAGTACAGTACCATGCTCTCAAGTTTCCATGCAACCTAAATACACACCTCCTAATTTCTAAATTTAGTTGTGAATATTCCCATGCTTCATAAATGCTTAATTTAAATAACTAAACCCACAATGTTAAAAAAATAGAGGTAAGTCAGTTACTTGAGATTGTCACATGATTGTGTAAGTACATTATCCTGTTATTTTTATGTCAAAAGGTCTAAATACTGTACCTAACTGTAGTACTGTATATACATGTCATACTACAGCTATTTTAATTTCCTATTAGTATAAGATATGAAGGATTAAAATTTCTAAAAAATTCTATAAAATTACCCACAGCAATATATTATTAATGGTAAGCAACAAATAAATACTGGGTGACTAATATAGGAGTATGTAATTACTGTACAATATTTTATAACATGCCTGATTTACTGATTCATTAATCTGCTTCAAATATACAATAGTAAGTGGAATGCCTGTGATGAGGGAAGTATCTGAACAAGTTTCAGCTTGTCTAACTTGTATACCAACAGGACTAACTACCAAGTGGTAGCTAACCTGGGATGTTTGAGCCGTCAGAATTGGATGTGACTCGGCAGAGGTGGTGACAGCAGTGGTCGTGATGGTGGTGGTGGTGCTGCTTATGGGGTTGGGCGGTGAGGTAGTAGAGGTGGTGGGGGGATGAGTGGGGGAGCCCAGACTGGCTAGGGTGGCACTCAGGGCATCTAGTGAGTCCAGTCCCTCCTGTAAACACCACGTAACTCATGGTTCCAAGGTCAGCATGCAATTACTGCACTAGCAGGAAGGTTAATATTCCAACAACATTCAATATTTAATTAACTTTTCCATTAGTGAAACAAAAGAAGTCTCTTGTTAAGCTCAAAAACCAGAAGTTATAAGTACAGTAAAGTATAATTTGAATATTGATTAATTCACTAACTCGATGATGCTGGTTTAACAAGTGCTGTATAGAGTACATTATTAGTAACCTTCCTGCTATGGTTTTGAAAGCTGTCAATAGTATTTTACGTCAGTAACTAATAAATAAATCTTCCAAGTGAACTGACATAAGTTCATGTAAGGGTCTTGTATCAATGTGTTAATGAGCTTGAAAGACTGAGAGTCTGCAGGCCATCAACTGCATTGGTATATGATGTGGCTTATACAAGATAGAGGACATGTTAATTGTGCCAAGTATAACATGAATATGTCTACATCAGGGAAAATAAATAAAAAGTGTCACATATCACATTACTGTACAGTACTCACAATATTTCAGTGCTCATTCTCAATTTTGTCCAAGTCTCAGTTGTTGCAAAGCATCAAAGAACTCGAGGTAAATCCAAAACCATCATGCAGTGCAACTTATTTTTAGTCTAAAATCTGATAATCTATGACTAATATTTTAAACTAATGTATTCTACAAGAAGTGAACCAAAGGAAATTTTATTTTCCTAAGAATAATGTAAAATATGATTGCTCATTTGCTGAATTCCCTGATAACTAACCGATTAATGCAATGTTAGTGATAAAACTATCTTATTTATAATAGATCACTGTACACAACTAAAGAGTTGTTGAAACTGGAGAAAATAGAAAACTCAGATCAATATTCTTGAGATACATACATACACTATTGCCATATACTTATTTTATTAGTATACTGAATCATATATTGGGAAAAAAGAGAGAAAACTACTGCATTTGGTTATTAATGTTAAGTGTCCTACTTGTAATATATGATCTTAAACTGACTGTAATTGTAGACTTTATATTCAAAAGTAATAAAGACCTAATAATGACATGAAATATTATTCCAAATTATATCTTTGTGTGAAACAACGGATTTTCATAAAACAATACAAAAAACATTATTTATATTTTGTCAGATAACTGGAAGAAAGTTCAAACACTGGGTGGTTCAAGGGAAAAAGAATCACAAAATGGGTCCATATGAAACTGGTTTCTTATGTCAATTAAAAAAACAAGTTGTATATCTTCTTTCCCATTTAAAGATATCAATTACTAAAAGAGTTAAACTGACCTACACAATTATATGAAGACTCACTTTTCATATCAGTAAGAGCCTCTTATCATGACTGTACAGTATTTACATTAAAGAAGTTTGTATAAATCAAATAGAGGAAACAATCAACTTCCAGCTTGACCTAAAAACAAATACAGTAACTTTGGCTTTTTTCTTCCACACATAAGCTGACACAATTATGAAAGAGTCAGGTTCTACTAAATTTTCCACTGATAAAGCATTGCATTATTATTCTTAAAAAGTGTCACATTGGAAACACTGCTTGTGCTTTATTTAAACTAACGTGGATCCTAAAACATAATAATGACTATGAATACTGTTAACAGTTATAGAATAACATCAAATGAACTAAATTTCATATGACCATGATGAGTTTGTAGGACAAAATTTGAAGCTCTGATGCTAAATTGAGTCATTAGAGGCCTGTGTGGATTAGTGAGCGCCCTCTGCCCATGTGTATGAACAGGATGCTTAATTCTATTTTGTTTTACTAATCTAATGAAAAAAAGGTCTAACCTAAGCCAAATACTGAAGCAAGAGGCCAATTGTGAAGAATCTTGAATACCCTGTACATAGATTGGTAAAATCTTCACAAACATTATACTGGTACAGTACCACTGGTACAGTACTATATGCAGTATTCCATCCAGTTTTCATTATGGGTTCTGTATTCAAATTCATTTCATGACTACAATATTATCATCTTTCCTTTTCTTGAAGTTTCTGCAATCTCACACGGCAGAAGCTATGTATTTAAGCTGAATATTGACAATGATAACGTGTATAAAAAACAGACCCTCCTGCTGAACATTAGATTCGTGTCATCCAATATGCATCATCAGCATGCAAAAGTTTTTCAACTACTGTACCTGTACCAGTTTTCATTTGTTTCATGCACCCCCAAAGTCAGTCAATACTCACACAATCCATGCTTTTGCAAAAAAAAACTAAAGCCAATCATTCAACAATAAATACAAACCTGATTTGATGAGACAACTGTTGTTAGAAGACCATCCACAGGAGTAGATGTTGATGAATAGGATGAGTAGTTGATGTGGCCATGTGGAGATGTCTGGAGTTGACTGAAGGCTGCTGAGGAATCCTAAAAAATAAAAGAAAACATTAATCCCATAATCATGAATTATATTTACATAAATATTTGTATGGCTTTCAAGTTGAAGGATAACTGCAGCAAGGTCACACTTTTGCAGGACAAGATCAGGTAATGTACTGTACAGTATTCTAAATTTGTTCCCAAATACTGTAGTTACACAAAATTTCTTCAATCCTCATGTAATATAAATAAAAACCTCTCATTTACCATGACAGCCCTTCCAACTTGAGACTGACTTTTTAATGTATTCCTCCATAAGTAAATATCTCATTAATATAATATCCCCTTATTTATATCTATGACCCTACTGGAAATAATCATCTGATGGCTTTGTCGGTTATCCTTGGCCAAATTGCCTTACTGTTTACTATTGTTGTATACCTGCACTGCTGAGGTACATTGGAAACTGTACACCTCCATAGTCTATATACAGCCATGAACAATAGCTTGTTTACACTCCTGAGACTCCGAACTGCTGGAGTAAGTCCCCAAATTGTTTGTCTACCCATAGGTATATTTGGGAACATTTTAAAAATAAATTAAAAGCAATTATAGCCTTACAAACTAGCCACGCATGATATAAACAGGAAATAAATAAATGTCCTTACCACAGGTTGGCAACATCAAGGCTAGGAAGAGTCGAGAATATTCGTGAAGTGGCGTGTGTATGTGACACAGTAGTGACAAGGTAAACAACACTAATTTGTTGGCAGTATGAGGTACAGGACACTTGTTTTACTATGTTATTACAATATACACTATTGACAATCATTATTACTGCTCCAGTAATTGATCACAATACTAGACTTGTGCTTGGGGGGTTGAGGGGTAGAAACACATGGTGAAGTGAGTCCAGACCAAGAGTGAGATTCTTACATCACAAAAGCTGAGAAGCTACTGACAAGAGATTGGGAGGTTCTCATGTGTGAATGAGTGAAAGATAAATACCTACTTAGCAACATAATCTAGTCAGCCCAGCCCTTTTTATTCAAATAGGCCCACGAAAGATCTAAATGTTATGTGACATGACCTGAAGCTCTACAGACACACATCACTGGATGTGACCCGAAGCCTAAGGGCTAAACAGTTTTTTGTTCATGACTGTACACTGTAAACCTGCATTGTCTATTCACATGCTGAACTGTATACAGTGCAGTACCTGCTTACTCTACGTATATACTGTACATGCCAAACCAACAGTAAGATTAACAGTAAGATTGTATGATAATTTTACCGAATAAATATTATCATTATACACTATACTAGTACTTATTTCAATGATTTTATATACTGTACTGTACTTAACATAGTTTTCCAATTCAAGTGTTCTTCATACATATCAAAAGGTACATACCACTGATTCACTTGGCTTAGCATTTTCATGTGCTCTCTTAACAGCTACAAAAGGTCTCTCTCTGTCTGAGGTGTCGGAATACTTTCTGGGAAGACTTCGCTGGTTACTTAGAGGTGGATTATTTCTGGGGAAGAAAAATAGTTTAAAAAAAAGTTAAAATGATAAAAAAAATGAGAAATATTGACTATACGTTATTCTATAAGACATTAATAGTATTAAAATTAGTCTAATCTGAGAAAGCATAACAATTATACAAAAACCAGAAGAAGAGATGATTTTATATGAGTGAACTGTATAATTCAGCAGCCTTACCTGATAGAGCGTTCCCGTAAGGCTGACCTGCTAGGCAGAATAGGTGATGAAGGAGCTGAATTGCCCCTGGCTGGAGTGGAGTGACCAATGGGGGGCTTCTGGGGGGTGGTGGGGGCAACTCCAGTATTAATCGTTAAAGGTGGCAATGTCTTCACTGGGGAAGATTCCCGAGATGTCTCCGACAAGAGTGTAGAGTCACTAACGTAGCCATCTTCAAATTCCTTGGAACTGGTGACAGTTGTGCGCTGTTGCTGTTCATAAGTGACATCATAAAATCAACTGTAGCAATCAGCTTATATTTTTTCTACATTTTCAGAGAAATTACAGGAAATTAACAAATTCCTTCAGTACCAACAAATAATACATTAAACGATTTGGTAAAATATTTCTTAAACAGTACAGTACAGTATAATGATTCCATGTGATTCATGTGTCAATGAAAATTTGAATCCCTACTGGTTCATACAGTACACAGACTTCTGCTCTACCTATGGAAGAATCCCCAAATGTTGACTTTTTTGCCAAAATGATGGCATTCAGAAAGCAAAGAAGGTGCAGTATTGTTAATGTCAGCTTTTTTTCAATTAAAAAATTAATATTTGTACACAAAGTTATATTCCTATAAAATAACATCACTAGTACTGTACGTTCAATGTATTGCAGAGTGATAGTGTAAGTACTGTACTGTACTATGCAGGGTACAGTATTAGGTGTTTCTGGAACAGTATTGTTTACAAATTTTGTTCATCTTGTCTTGGAAGATTTACATTAAGTTCATTTTCTTTAAGATGAAGTACCAAGGGTAGCTCTAGAGCCTCAAGGACTGGAGGAAAAGGCTGAGCTGAAAATGACCAATACTTAAATTCATTTAAATTAATGTGTCTGTGTATCTGGCAATGACAATTATGTATCATTTAAAAATTTTAATAAAAAAAAAAAATTGATGTAAAATTTTTCTACATCAAAGGAGAGGGCAAACTGCCCTCAGTAAATCCATCTACCGAGTGCAGTATAAAGTATCTTTTTATAAGTGGATAGGCTCAGGTGCTGTACATCATCTTCTGAGGATGTAACTTGTGTGCATCTCTTAAGGATGTAGCATAAGTTCAGTACAGTACTGTACATTTAGCTCCACCCCTGAGTTTACCACTTAGCACTGCCAATCCTCTCTCTCCCTGAGGTATGATCCTTAAATTCTGAAGTGTGAATTCGAAGCATTCGCTAGTGAGCGAGTGAGCAGGAGGGAGAAGGGTGGGGTGTGTCAGGGTAGGTGTCTTTCTGTGGGGAAGGGGTACAGGGGATGAGGACATAAAGTGTACAGTACAGTATATCAGTTGGGAGAGATTACGTTGCAGAACAAAACTTTGACAATACCGACGGGGTTTTCTCAAGTGTGTGTAATTGTCTAACGCTAACCAGATGAAAATACTAAATTTACAATAAAATGAAAGGGGGATGAATTCATGTTCTAAGTAAAGTGTTCCTTTGCAAAAGCTGACATTTATGAGAGAATGGATTGTGGATATGTTTGAATCTATATCTTGTAGAAGCAGTGAAGCTTTGTTTAACCCCTTGACTACGAGATGGAACTTCCCCAGCTGAATAAAATCATCTGGCGGTAGCTAGAATAAAATAGATATGAAGACGTCGTAGTGAAGGGATTAATTAGCAATCAAAACAATAAGGAAGTGGTCAACACATTTTATTGTAATACAAACTTGATGTGAAAAAAAAATAGTTCAGTTGGCAGCAGTCCGGTATAAACTCAACAAACCACATAGTTTAATTGTCCCAAACAGTTATAAATTCAATGAATAAAAAAATGACAATATTACTATTATTATTATCATAAAATCTACAATTTGTGATGCAAAGCTGTTGCTTAAAGATGTTAAATAATAAAGTTCTATATTATGCACTGGACGCAACGGCAACCCTGGACGAAGGTGCAGGAGGAACCCTTGACTACCCACTCAGTCCCGCACCCTCCCTGCCTCCACCACCCAATTCCTACTTGGACAGTCAAATCACTACAGACAATTTACAGTTGAATAATGTCATGTCCTCTCATTTTGATGGGATATTTATGATGAGAATACAAATATAAGTGATACCCAGTATTTCAAGCAACGGTCACGAACTTATAAAGTAAAATCATATTTGTTTGATTTTCTATTATCTGGTTTGCTGTAGAGCAAGAGGCAACTCCGTCAGTGTGAGCCAATCACACTGCTAACCCAAGGTGATATGGTGGCCCCAAAAATTACATGGTCACTCTCGACCTCCACCACCCATCACTCTCCACGAAGAGGGCTTTGTAACCTTAGTAACCAGGCCATCGCTCAATGGCTGGGGATTTCACAGCCCACTGTGCTCAAGTGGATCCATCACTCTCGTTTTACGCGGGGCTTACATTCTTGTAAACAACTGCTTAATGAAAAAACACGTAAATTAAACATAATTTTCCCATGAGAATACATGTAAATGGCACAGGTTAGGGGAACCATCATATACCGCACAGGGTATGAACAGTTCTCTCACTTAAAGCAAGCACGCGGCCAACCTCCGACACACGCTCTCCTCTCTGAAGGCGGGTGATCACATTTAATTTCACGTCCATTGCGATTGTTTTTCGTGTCCTTTTAGCTTTAGGCGCCCCAGAGGAGGCAGAGGGACATTTTCCACACATGCTCAATGGGAAAAACAGCGTTTAACACTAAAAAGGTATGTGATAAACACAATGCAAATGAGAGCACAGAGAAAAAGTAGTGACGGTGTGAACTGAGAAAGCGATACGCGGGAAGCTTGCTGGACGTCGTCACAGTTGTTGTACAGAATACAGGTGCTCCTCTAGCATGGTTTCACAAGCAGACGTTCTTGCCTAACTAATCTATTAACATTCTTTTCATCAGTTTTCGAATCAGTGGACGAGGGGCACAATTATGATGTGGTATATCTCGACTTTAGCAAAGCCTTCGACAGAGTCCCCCACGAAAGACTAATTAGAAAGGTAGAAGCACATGGCATCAAAGGTGACATCCTTAAATGGATTAGGGCGTGGTTACAGGACAGGAAACAGCGAGTGAGCATTAACGGCACTAAGTCCCATTGGAGCAACGTCACAAGTGAAGTTCCCCAAGGCTCAGTACTTGGACCATTATTATTTATTATATACATAAACGACATAGATATCGGCATAGACAGCAACATAAGTAAATTTGCTGATGACACTAAAATAGGACGTGTTATTAAACCTGACGAGGACTCGGCAAAACTACAGGAAGATCTAAAAAAAATTTTTGAATGGTCTGAAAAATGGCAGATGAAATTCAACGTCGACAAATGTAAAGTACTCAGTATAGGTGATGTAAACAGGGAAACCAGATACCAGATGAACAACGATGCCATAGAGAAATCCGACTGCGAGAGAGATTTAGGAGTAATGATAAGTAGGAACCTTAAACCAAGTAAACAATGTGTTTTTGCTCATAACAAGGCTAATAAAGTACTTGGGCTCATACAAAGGAGTGTTACTTACAAGACTAGCGAGGTCATCCTAAAACTGTATCTTGCTCTTGTGAGACCACACCTGGACTACGCAGTTCAGTTCTGGTCACCGTATTACAGAATGGATATAGAATCCTTGGAAAGAATTCAGAGGAGAATGACAAGACTAATCCCAGGCATTAGGAACCTTTAGTATAGAGACAGGCTAAAGGATCTTAATTTGCACTCCCTCGAGAGACGTAGAGCGAGGGGCGACCTGATAGAGGTGTATAAGTGGAAGGCAGGGCTAAACAAAGGGGACATTACAAAGGTACTCAAACTATCCAACCAGGAGCGAACTCGTAACAATGGTTTTAAATTAGATAAATTTAGATTTAGGCGTGAAATAGGTTAACACTGGTTTGGAAACAGAGTAGTGGATGAATGGAACAAGTTACCAAATATCATCATTAACTCGAATATGCTGAATAGCTTCAAACATAGGTTGGATGCTTATATGAGCAATAGGGGTTGGGTGTAAACGGGACTGCACAGTATGGGCCAATAGGCCCGCTGCAGTTTCCTCCATTCTTATGTTCTTATGTTCTACTTAAGAACATTCAACTTACAAACTTTCAGAGATATAAACATCATCACTGAGGGAGGTTACCTGCCAAAACAGGTGTTTAATGTGGATGAGACTGGATTATTTTGAAGAAAATTCCAGATAGAACAACAATTACCTAAGAGGAGAAGAGTGAGCCAGGTTTTAAAGCTGTATTAAAGGGTATAGCTGTACTAAATATCCATAATCTTTTATTTATTTTACAATATGTTTGGTATCTACAAGAGTAAAGTTGGACTTACAAACAAGCCTCAGGAACGTAACTCGTTCGTAAGTAGAGGAGCACCTGTCCTTCATTATCATCATTATCTTCACCATTAGTAGTACAGTAATAATATTTATTATTACATTATTATAATAATTATTATTATTATTAATAATATTAAAATTGTTGATGTTGATATGACTGCAACTTTATAGTAATAACCTACAAACACTTCACCAGGCATCACACGCGACTCCACTGCCAGGCGAATACGCGCAGCAAATTTAAACTGTCTTGACCGTGTTATTTAAAAAATAGGTGCACATAAATTAGCTTTTGGTATTAATTGATCAATCGCGTTATTCCAAAAACGCTTAAATCAAATGAGCGCAAAACGTGAGTTATCTGTATGTACAGTGATCCCTCGGTTAACGAACGCCTCGGTTAACGAAATTTCGGTTAACGAATTACCTTCCATAAGAATATTCAATTAGGTTAACGAAAAAAATTCGGTTAACGAATTCCTTACGAATTTTTCCCATGTTTTCGCCTGCTCACCAGCTGTAGTATTAGTCCGCCAATACAGTAATCGGTTCTAGGGCTTAAGTTCGTTACAATTTGAGTAAATATCAAGAAGGTTGTACTATTCAATAATTTTCCAAGTCTTATATTAAAATTTTTAGTCATTTTAACAATTATTTAACATAATTGAAGTACGGGGAACTAGTTTTTAGCGCACCAAACAGCCACTTGACTCACCCAGAATGGTGTCAGTTTGTGTCTCTGCTCAGTGGAGAAGCATCTTGCTTGAGACTCTCTTGAACATAAACTATTTTTACGTTTTTATAGTACAATTATTGGTCATTCTGAAATTTATTTTACATATTGACAATATATAGTGCAGTGCAGTGTTGATTTAAAAAAAATAATCTTGAATTACACCAAGTGAACTTAAAATTTTATGGGTGAAATGGCGGCATGAAGCATGGGGGTGATTTCTCTTCCACCCCACTGCCTTCTCTTCTCCCTTCTCCTCCACCCCCACTTCTAATTCTCATCATCATCAACCAGGAACCTTCTAAAGACACACCTCAAAGTACGTGTACTTTTACTGCATTTATTTTTACTTTGTATGTAATTTTCGGTGAGCTGGAACCAATTCCCCAAAATCCCATTGAAACAATGGTTTCGGTTAATGAAATATTCGGTTAACGAACGACCTTCTGGAACGAATTGTGTTCGTTAACCGAGGGACCACTGTATATCGTGAATATCACTTGTATTTGTATTCTTGTATTCTCATCATAACTGCCCCATCATAATGAGACGACACAACATTATTCTACCCTGTAAATTGTCTACAGCAATTCCACTATCAGCAACACAGAGTAGGAGTTGGGTGGTGGGCAGGTGGAGTCGACGGTTCCCTCTCGTGCACACATTGAAACTTTCATTATATTTTTACGACCTTTAAGCAACAGCTACTGTATATCGCTTTGCATCATAAATTGCTCATTTGATAAAAATGATAATGATACTGTCAATATTTGTTACCCAATTAAACTAACTGTTTGGGACAATTAAACTATGTGGTTTGATGATTCTATATCGGACAGCAGCCAACTGAACTATTTTTTTTTTCACCAAAAGTTTGTATTTCAATAAATATGTGGTGCCCACTTCCTGATTGATTTTACTGATAATTATGATCCCTTCAGTATGACGTCTTCTTATCTAGTTTATTCTGGCTACCGGCAGATGATTTTATTCAGGTGGGGAAGTTCCATCTCGTATAGATTCAAACATCCACAATCCATTTGCTAATAAATGCCCCATTTGCTAAAGGAACACCTTACTTAGAACATGAATTCATCCCCCTGTCATCCTATTGTAACTATAGTATTTTCACTTGGCTTGAGCAAAACCAGTGGTTCCCAACCTTTTTTTCTAGCGACCCCACTGGTTAAGGTTACTTTCATTCAACACCTCCCACATAGGCCTATTTCTCCTACAGATCTGTGGGAATTTTCCATGAAGTGACAGAACTGCTTCGCGACCCCAAGAAAAGCACTTGGCGACCCCATTTGGGGTCGTGACCCCAGGGTTGGGAAACGGGGAGCTAGACGATTACACACAGTTGATGAAACCCCTACTGTCAAAGCGTTATTCTACACTGTAAACTCTCCAAACTGATATACACTTTCCCTCCTCACCACCTAGTGCTCTGTCTCACCCCACAAAAAGACACCAATCCCTCCCGCTCACTAGTGATGAATCAGTTTCACCCTAAGTGGTAAAGTCAGGAGTGGAGCCAACTGTATATCATTTTTGAAAATGTGCAGTAAATTATGTACCTCTTTTTTCTCTTAAAAGGTTTAAGTAAAGTATATCTCTTGAGAATGAAACTAAAGTTCAGTGCAGAAAAAAAAATTATTTCTGGATGTAGCATAAATAACATGTTGCTCTAAAATGTAGCTCAAGTGAATTTGTTTCTTTATTGACTTTTAGAGAATTGAAACTTGATATTTTTTCACTGAGAATTAAAAGTTTTTGTTAGTTTAGCTGTTTAATGGTTTACAGTCAAGAAAGCTCTGTACACAAAAATATGGTTGTTGGCCTTAACTCCCTCCTCCCATGATTGTGTCACTCATTTGATTTTTGGGTGAATATCAGGTCAACTTTTTAGTGTATTCCCTTGCCTAAGAACTGAGGGTCTGACAACATTTTAGGTTATCTTGAACTTATACTTTAATTAACGTTATATGCAATTTTGTTTTCTTGAGAAACCTGGTTCAAAGTAGTGACCTCTTTTTTTTAATAAATAATACTGATAGACAGGTGCTATCTAAGAGACACTGATGTTAACATAAAGAGGTGCAGTATACTACAAGTACTGTACTGTACAGCAGACATGGGCAACCCATGACCCATGAGCCGCATGAGGCCCAAACCATGTCTCTGTGCGGTCAGTGGTGTGATTGAGGAATTCTATTTAATGTGGCCCACGGTTCAAGTAGATACAGCCAGCATATGGTGAGTAAAGCAATATTTATTAAAATAATAATCTTCACACACAATTCATTACTGTTTCATCACCTAATAGTAAGGAACTACAAAAAAGTAATACTGTAGTAAAATAAGTACAAATAATCAAAAATATGAACACTTTAACTTGTGTGAGTTTACGGACCAAGTTCAATGCGGTTTGCTTGATGGATTAGCTGCTATGTGGCAGTGGGTCACTTGGGAATTAACTAAGGTTGGGTAAGTCCAAGTGGGCTCATTGTGCTCGTCATGTTCTCTCACCCACAACTTCTAGGACCCTATTGATATTCCTGGTTTTGCCCGTGCTAATTACGTACTACACCACGTCAGGCCCCTCATAACACCATCTGTGAGGTAATTCGTACACCGCGTGATGCCCCTCAAAACACCATCTATGGAGTTACTACACCACGTGATGCCCCTCATAACATAATCTGGGAGGGAGTTAATACACTACGTGTTTACTGTTCAACACCTACATTAATCTGTATGTTCACTGTATGTTCCTTTACCTTTCTTTAATGAAGGCTTTTGTTAAACCATCAATGTCAATGTATGTAATAAGTCATTTATGTCCAATGTATATTTTCAGCCTTCGGGCTGCAGAACTTTTTCAATAAACTGCTAGTTATTACTATTATTATTATTATTACTATTATTAATACTATATTAACATTACTTTTGGGTTAGGTAGGATATAAATTTTGATGAGCTGACCCACAGAAATATACCTAAATCGTAATACAGCCCATGACTGAGAAAAGGCTGTCCATGCCTGCTGTACAGTATTTATTACACTCAAAAGTGAGTTTCAATGAAACAAGCATTGGAGAGAACAAAGCCTTAAATCTGGATTGCTAGTAAAATACTGTACTGACATAAAAATAAAATAAGTGTTGTCAATTAACTAGGTTCTTAATTACCTGGCTCATACGAGTGCGGAGTTCTGAGAGCATTCGAGCCTCCTGGGGACCTCTTTCTGCTCGGAATTTGGCTTCTCGCCTTTCTGCAAGTTTGCGCTGTTGCATCTGAAGCCATGACAGGTTATTGCTGCCAGTACTGCTGAAGCTGCGACTGAAAGTGAAATGTAAAATGATTGTAAAACTGTACACAATTTATTTTCAAATAATAAATCCCACAATAATTCAAGAGATAATACAGAATTATGGATCACCTCAAATTTAGCCCTTAGCTTATTTTATCTGATGATTAAATACCCTAACGTTAGGTTTGGTTAATATTAGGGTGGTCAATCTTAAAGCACAATAAGCTGGAGTTAATTTTCAGATGATATGATTATAATGTGAACTCTGTACAACATAATATATATGCACTACTGTATACAGTAATACCCCGATTTATGCGGTTCCCGTTTACTCGTTTCCACATTTACGCAGTACCCCGCCAGAACCGGAATTCCCACTTTACACGGTGCATCTACTCATATACGCGGGAAGCGGCACAGGCAGGGTGCGCACTAGGTCACCCAGTCATCAAAACATTACCAAGTTCTTCACCCGCCACCCACCACAGCCGGCCAAAGTCAGTAATAGTGAGGATATGGACTTATATGGACTTTGAGGGGTTTGACAAAGAGGCCCTGCAAGCCTCTGTGGTGGATAGTGATACAATTGATACAAGTGATACAGGTGAGGGCCAATAATCTGCCCTCTGCCTCGGAACCAACCCCCCATCCCCGTGTGCCCAGCCATCTTTTCTACTAATGTAAGTGTTAAAAAACCTAATATTATTGATATTTATCTTAAATATTAATTGTGTGTGCATACCATCATAAAATTAAGATGTTATTTTTACTACAACGTAGGTATTGTGTCTGAAAAAGTGGAGTTTGGGGGTCGGCCCAGTCTCTATTTCAATTAATCCCATATGTTCTGTTGTTCCATTTACGCGTTTCCCGTTTTACGCGGGCCTTCGCGGGTTCAATTGACCGCGTAAATCGGGGTATTACTGTACATATATACATACAGTATGTCACACCAACTGAGCCTTTTCCTATTTAAAGAAGGGTGGCCAGAAACAAGAATAAATGCACACACACACATGCATCTTCCCTTCATTCAATACCATTCAGCATTCACTTATTAACACCGTAGTACAAGGAGTATTCTCCTACGGTATTCCTTTTCCACAAAAAGGTCTTGAATCTCGTTTAACCCTAACAATCTACAGAAGAGAGTAGGACCCACCAGCAGCATGTCCCTCCCGCAAAAATTATGGTACATACTTTAACATCATGTTCCCTGCTCATTCATGCATACTGCATACACACTTCATGTCCACCTACCTCACTTTTAGTGCATCCTTCACTTCATCTTTTCAACTTTTTAGGGTATTATTTCATTTGTTGCCACTGAACAAATCTTGGGAAATTTACAGTTGCAATCAGTATTTTTACAATTTTAAGACACTTTTAGTTAATGGCATTTTTGGCTCAAATTATGTATAAGTGAGAGAGGTTTGGTTAGGTTAGATTCAAAACTATCTTCTTCTGATGGTTTTTTAAGTGTTTTGCACCAGAAATGAAGGTCAATTTCGTTCATAACAACCAAAAACCATGGGAAAAACATAGTTTCAACTTCGATTTCGTTTAGTGGCAACAAGTAAAAATTTACCCTTCTTAGTCTTCCTCTCCTGCCAATATTATCAACCTTTAAATCATAAACTCTTTCATCAATGTAGTAAGACAGACATACAAACACACTCACAGTTGACAGTTTACAAGTTTTAAGAACAAAAGCATGCAACTTACTGAATTGTAAAAAAAATGATTTTAGTACAGGGTATCATTTGTACTTTCACCATAATGTTTTGCAAAGGAATAATTTATAATTACAATTTTTGTGATCTCGGTGTTTTGATTATTTTCTATTACAAGCCGCTGTTATTTTTGGCAAATTTGGGGAGATTTTCTTTTATTGATATAAAGGTATTACAGGTACTTATATAAGAATTTTCTAGAATGTACTACTTCATTTTTGTTATGATTTACTTACATAATGTAAACCTAGATCATTCTAGACTCTCCAGGCGTGTCTCATTCAGACCTCCAGCATCTGGATATTAAAAAGCTCTAGGCGTCTGATGAGATGTATATAAAAAGCGCGAGCTGCCTAGAAATTAGACTAAGGAATTGTATACTGGTAGTGTGCTGCCTGTATATAAATGAAGTGAGAAGTCCAGTGGTAAAGACATACCCTGTGAACAGTTTTGTGAAGATTTGATGATTATTAAAGAAGACTACAGTTCACATGAGTGTTTCTGTGACCTGGTGGAAATCTACCTGCCTGTTGTTTTGTCTGTACACTGATACCAATTGTAGGGAAATTACCGGAGACTGGCATGACAGCGAGTGGTAATTCGACGACACTTGTGATATATCTACTGCTTCTGTACATACACCCTGGTCTCTGGTAACCAGCGGTGGAAGTTGGGTAAGTGGCAGAAAGGAGGGTCGTAACAATAATAATTACAGTGTACATGGGGTAAATTCCCAGGCTAGGTTGGTGGAGCCTGGAGGTCAAGACATAGTACTGTACATAGAAGGATACAGTCAAGGATATGAGCTGTTTTTTGTCCTTGGATACAGTAGGCAGTGTCATATACGGTTCGATAAATATCCTCGTTGACAACTTTTTTACTTGGCCTCGTTTATTCTGATCCAATTTTTCGAGAAGAAACGTAATATATTTTTTTTACATAAATACATACTGTACTCATTTTTCTACAGTATGTGAGCAAGGCATTCAGTGTGGCAGGTTTTCTGAGATCTATCTTTGTGCTCTAAATTATGGTCACTATTACTCCTAACTCGAGCATCATCAATACACTCCTTCACCATCAACACTATCAGCAAGACCGTTGGGCATGGACAAGAAATACTGGGTAGTAGAACGAAAAATAATTTACCTTTTGTCATGATTGTCAGTATGGTGAAGTTTTACTACGAGACGACAAACCAGAACCATTTGCTGCCCACACTCATTTAGCCAATGACCACGCTGGTATGGGGAATACATGGTCGGGGACACATAAAAATGCACTAGAATTGGGCATAAGGAACAGCTGCTTGGGGCACCTAATAATGGCTCACAAACTCTCAATGGTGAAAGTGAGCAGGGTGTTCAATTCTACAATTAACATGTAACCACTGTCATTCACGCTAGCTACAATTAGCATCATTGACTTGGCGTATTCAAAATGCTAATGTACGTAACTCCACTCTCCCATTTCCTACACTCCACACCTTACAATCACTTTAAGGAGGTAAAATAAGGTCAATGATAACACACACGAAGCCTAACATGAACATTAGCAGTAAGGGAGAAGCTGCAGTGTTACTCATAATGACTCATGTCACCTGTAATTAAATTTCGAACCTCAAATATGGTTTGTAAAGGAGCCTTTGCAATAGCCTGTAAGCCAACCACACTCCCTCAGAGACCTGCCTGACTGGGGTACTTGCTGTCAATTTAGTAAGCATTCTTTATATCTCTTTCTGTAGCAGCATCAGTCTTTCTCCATTTCACTGTTTCTGTTCATCTGTTTCTGATGTTGTTCTTGTACATCTGAAGTTTTCCTGTCTCTTCTCTCGTTTTTTTTCTTTTCCCTGATATCTTACCGGAGGACATTAAACGTTAAACAGCAGTTTTTAGCGGCAGATCGACCATGATGTGAGGCTGCTGGGTGCAGGAGGCGGCTCCTCGACCTTCTCAATATATTACGCTGGCAATATGGTATTCTCTGGCACAGAACCGTGAAAGACAAAGAATTTCCTCTTTCCAGTCACTACTAGACCAACAATTCATAGCACAACCTATGGAAAACTTACCACAGAGAAAAAAAGAGCGAGGTATATATTTAGTACAGGTAGTCCCCGACATAGGACCGACTCGATTTATGTCCACCCGCACTTACGACCGCCTCAATCGTACCAAAATGTGGTCAAATTATGTATTTTTGAGTCCCAAAGTCAGTACATAGACAAAATTTTCATCTGTAATTCACTTTAAAATGGCTGGCAAGCTTAAAGGTGAGTGTTTTGTGGTGCTGAAAAGAAAAAAGAGACCCAAATTTTAGATTTTCTATGTGTTATTTAAGCATTTCCGACTTACGACCATTTCGACTTACGACTTGGATGTCGGTCCCTAACCCCGTTGTAAGTCGGTGAGTACCTGTAGTTGCAAACACCTAATTGACTTTTGAAAATTGTGTTAAATACAAATATAATCTTCACTGACGTCAGAAATGAGCTGAGGTTGAGATATTGAAAAAATGGAAGGTAAAAAAAACTGCAAAAACCTTAAAAAACCTAACCTAACCTAACCTAACTCCGAGTGTGTAGAAACTTACCTTAAGTAAGAGATACAAGAGGATAGTGATGTGACATGAATGAGGAAGTGGTGTCTCGTCAGTATCCCTCTCTTTCCACAGTACCATGCATGGCGATCAACACTGTACTCTGAATTACACCTCAGATATTTTATATATGAAACAAGAACACCAAATACTAGTCGAGAAGTGATTGGCAGTCCGATTTATTCATGTAGGACCATCATTTGACTTCATTGCGGCTACATTTGGGTAATTACTCGCTCCCTCGGTACCTGCACGCGATCTATTAACTCAGATTAAATTAAGTTTTCCACTTTTTTTTGACTTTGTGACACCAAATAATAATCGAGAAGTGATGCACAGCCCAATTTATGCTTGTAGGACCATCATTTGACTTCATTGCGACTACATTTGGGTTCATTTGGGTAATTACTCGCTCCCTCGGTACAAGCACGCGATCTATTAACTCAGTTTAAATTAAGTTTTCCAATTTTTTGTGACTTTGTGACACCAAACACTAGTCGAGAAGTGGTTGGCAGTCCAATTTATTCATGTAGGACCATTATTTGACTTCATTGCGGCTACATTTGGATACATTTGGGTAATTTGTCGGACCGCTTGGCTCCGCCCCTTTGATCATCTTGTCAAGGATACGCCCCATTTCGTCCCCAATCCATTTCGTCACCGACACTATAAAACTGGCTATCTGTGTAGGCTTTCTGTACACCTCAAATTTATAGTTGTGACCATTTCTCATGATAAGCATATCAAGAAATGGAAGGGATCCATTTGTATCTCTTTCAATTTTGAAGGTAATACTAGGGATAAGATCATTAAGTTCGTACAAAAATTCCAGTGGGTCCCTGTTTCTAGGCCATAGACAAAGAACATCATCTACATATCTATACCATGGAGGAATAGTCACCTATGTTGCGTAGTAATCAAGCTTAAAAAAACCTCCATGTAAATACAGGCCAAAGGAGCAGAAAGACAATTACCCATGTTCCGGCCAAATATTTGCTTGTAAAACTTCCCATTTGCCCTAGAAACATTGTGAGTAAGGCATAACTCTAGCAATTTGAGAAATATGTCATGTTCAATAGTCAAATCTAACAGATGCAATTTATCTTTAAGGAATGAAAATAGGTCATTCACTGGTACTCTCGTGAAAAGTGAATTGACATCAAAACTTATCAACTCTCATGGTTCATTGTGTTTCTTGAGTTTATCAATTATATCAATGCTGTTGGTGGTGTGTGGATTAGTGGATCCCATGTTAATGACCTGACCTGATGTTATATAGGTCACCCTTCGTATATAAGCCTCTCTCAGTCCCTATAAATCCAGTTGCCTTTGAAGATGTCTTGAATAAAGACGAATGCTAAGATGCTCCAGTGTTTCCCTTTTCCTGTGTGGCTTTATCGGTATGTATGTATATGTATATATATATATATATATATATATATATATATATATATATATATATATATATATATATATATATATATATATATATATATCGATAGAACCACTACTTGTACATGGGACCCCAAACACCTCAATAATTTCAAATATCAGGGTGGACCTGCAAATTTCTCCTGGGATGCAAATTATACTCTGTAGTCTGGGAGACAAGCAGGCAGTGTGTGGGTGCGTCCCTAGGAAACAACCTATCCTAACAAAGATGGTTACCACGACGGTAAACACAGCTAAGCAATGCGACACCAGCCCCAGCTTTCTTTTTGATGGTGGACCGGGGTCGTGTGCCCCGACTCCTGGCCACACACACACACACCTAATCCGGATTCGCGAAGATTCTTAAGTTTAGTTCCCGTAAGCGGGTAAATAAAAATACATCTTATTGGCTAACTCAATATACGAAATAGGCGATGGCCTAAATGGTTTCAAACTCTTTAGGGTGGTGATGCGGCCACAACATGTCGACAATTAAGACCCAGCCCAGACAAAGCCTCGTGCAACCTCCATAACATCCTAATGAAGCAACATGATCGGCCACTTACCATCTGGTCCACCCGAGTTAAGCAGCAGGGTATCTGTTCTTTGCAGTGAATTTATCATGATGATTTACTCAAGTGTATGATGTAAGGCGTCTTAGATTACTCAGCAAAACCAAAAATAAATCACGAGTTCAATTTGCCTCACATAAACTGCAGAGAGCTAATTCATATCTGTATAAGTAATATATTGGGAAACATTCCATTGAAGTGTATGGTTCAAGACACTTTTATCCCTTTCCCAAAAGTAATGAATCTAGCTTATGTCTCATTTAAACAACGTAAATATCAGAGTGACAACCAAAGTGGAGGGAGAAGCCGGGCTTCAACTAGGGATTAACCACCCCAACACACCTAGCGTCCTCCATCCCTGTAATAGTCTAGAACTCTAGAGTCTAGACTAAAGCCTCTTGTCACGATGGCATTTGGAAACCTTGCTCGGGAAATCGCACCTTGTCACTAAATCGAGGGCTCGCTCGCCAGTCTGGCTAATGGCTTGTCGTCAGGGAGGTGGATTGTGCCCATTACTGATAATGTTTGTGGGAAGATCAGTCCGCAACTCAAGAGGATTCGCCGAGTCGCTGACTGAACAAAATGTTAACCTGAGTTTTCATAGTGGTCCTAGTCGCTACCCGGCGTTCCTACAGCTCAGGAGTTAGATTACTAATAACAAATATGATGATGTACAGCTCAGATTGCAAGACTTTATGTTACACAGTTTGCACAGTGTCCCCTTCTCCTCGACCAGTGTAAGTACACAACGCACAAGACTTGTCAGCTACACATAGCGATGGCACCAATGGTTATCTTAGGCTCTAAAAATTAATGAACAATAAAACTTTGATGCAGACAAAGGATTGCAGCTTACATGAGCACAAACCTGAGTATTTTACACTGAACGGTTAAAGTTATTTCGTTATCGTTAATAACTAACGTCTATCAGTTTTGTACAGTGAAACATCGTTGATATAGTAATAACAATTTGTTGACGAAATCGTGTAAGAAGATTCTCGACTAGGCACCTAAAATAGTGAGGTGGGAATCTTATTACTACCACTAATTAGGTTGACAAGATAACAAACCAGCATGGTTATTTTCAACACGATAATCAAATTATCATTCCTTTGTTCTTTAATGCCTGTCTATTTTCTTCCACTGTGATTACACTATGCCTACATCGTTCTTCGGATGGGATGGTTAGTAATCTGACTCTTCCAGCGAGGTGTATTGCATTTCAATAATAAAAGTAGTAATACCAAATACAACATGGTATCCCCGAAACTCATAAATAGTGGCACTGTTTTATGATAACATCCACCTAACTCTTCTCGATGAACATAAACAAACAAACAGCCACCAGTCACCAGGTAGATGGAGGGGAAGGCACCATGACTCATTCATTCCCTTGGTCATCACCTCTTTTCTCTCCCGCTACTATCCTGTTTAACTCTCATCTTGCCTTTGTTCTCTCCCTCACTCCACCTTGCTGTATACCTACACACTACTGCCTACCTACTTTTATTACAAGTCTCACAGTTACTATACACCACAGCATCCTATCCTTTTCTTCTGCCCTCTCCAAAGGTGCCCCAAGCGTCCGGACGCCACTATCACCCCCCCACCTTCGTCCTTTACGGGCAGGTGACTCAGAGTCGTCACCATTTAGGGCAGTCCTCTCCCTCGTTATCCACGGCAGGCTGACGCATACTGTACTCATTAAAGAAAACGGGAACTTTGATTTCTGGTCTTTGAAAGTTGCAACTTGCAAGGGGAGATTTACGGGACCGAACACACACTTCTGCATAACGGTTCTTTAGAGTGATATTAACAGAATAATTATGAGTCAGAAATAGTTGAAACACTTTATGAAGAAGAATAACAGCAAGGGCGTTGCACGACAAGATTTACAATAATATAAACAGGAACTGAGGGAGGATAGGTTGTCCATTTACATTTTATTTTGACGACGTCCTTACTTAGAACAATACGGTTCATTAACTGCGTTTATGACCTTTCAACGTTTACATATATCTGGGTGATGTTAAAAATTTAGTCACAAAGCAATTACTACTCTACCTACAGGGGCGGACCCAAGGAGGTCTTGGGAGTCCAGCTCCCCCTTTTCATAAAAAAATTCCAATTCTTATTCTTTAATGCAGGATTATACTTACACGGTTTTGCATAGTAAAAGGTAATTACTATTGTCCTCAGAATATATCTTAATATCAAGTGCACATGGGTTCAAAATGGCCTCAAAATGCCCATGGCATTGGTCAGATTAAAAAAAAAAACATTCTGAGGGGCTTACACCCATCCTCCCAGCTGGGTGGGCTCGCTTTGCTCGCCATGTCACCCCACCCACAACTTCTTGGACCCCCCATTTTGAGATTCCTGGATCCGCCCGATACATTATTTTTATACTTAAAACACCCAATGTACGGTACTGTACTGTACATTACTGTATACAGTATACTTGTGCAAACACTTGTGACTAAACACTCTGAGACGGTGACGGACCTAGTAAGCTGATTCACGGAATATTACATCAACAGATACACTGCACAAGAGTTCCTTTATAATAATAATATTAATAAAAATAATAATCTATTATTATTATTATCACTGTCCTGTACTGTTAACGGTTTCTGAATTCTTTATTTGAAGTAATAATATCACAATATCATACGAATTACCACTTTTCGTTATCACAATCACCACACTTGAGGACGGATCCCCAACTCCAGCGGTGTTATCTTAACCCAAAATCAAATTCATGTTTGTATCTATAATTAATACACATCTCTGTCTATATATTACTCACTCGATACGGTATATCTGTTTATTATCACCAAGAGTTCTCTCTCATATTTTTTTAGCGTTGTTTGACTAGAGTATTACCAACATTGATACGCGCTTAAAGACCGTCACTGTTGAAGTGAAGTAAGAACAACTATTAATCCATATTTCCAAATAGACAAAGTAAAGTACACATGAACGACTCGTTGATATTGTTTCTCGATTAACTTTATATACAGTATTTAGTTTGTCAGACACACACACACACACACACACACACACACACACACACACATCAACAGTAGAAGACGTGTGTGGCTCACCTGACAGCAAAATTATATTATGTGGTTTCGTTATAATGTCTTTCCTTACCTGACTGATAGTATTATTAGTGTGTGAGGGATGCAAGTGAACGTCACCTTTGCTAATAAACGCTTTACGGATCACCTGGAGATCAGATACTCCAGCTTAATTCACCTTAAGATTAATCATCCTAACACTAAATCAGGCTAGGTTAGGTTATTTTAGTGGCATGATGGTTACCGTTCAAGAGATTAAGCTGGGTAGTTTAGATAATTCTAAGACACTATTCTTCTATGACGTTTCCCTCGCAAACGAATTATATATGCCGGGGGGTCCAGGGGGGTGGAGCCCCTCGGTCCGAAAGTAAAAATTTGCCGATTCTATTTTACTTTGTCTTGCCTTCCTACCTGTACCTACCCTCCATTCACTCCCACGTAATCTGGATTTAACAATTCTTATCGATACCACATATTCCATTCCAAAACCTTAAAAAGTTCCTCTAGTTACTCCTTGTTAAACTTATGCAACAACAATCAGTGTTATTGCATGACATGAAAAATAACCCGGAGCAGCTTATTTCACCCGATACTTAAACACTTAAAAACTACTTAGGTTAGCGTTACGGTATTTAATCTTAGTGTGAAATAAATTGGGTGTGCTAATATTCAGGTGTCAGTTCAAGTTTAGAAGCTCCAAAAGTCGTTGGTAGCGAAAGTCAGAGCGGGGAAGATGACAGAGGAAGGAGCAGGAGGTTAGGAAGGGAATTGTAGTGGGAGAGATAGTGCCGTGGCTTTACACGACTGCGTTTATTTGGTTAGCGCATAGCGCACGTATTTGGTTTTGTCTGTGTTGGGTGTGTGATCCTCGGGTCACCACTCCTCTGGATTGTGTCAGTTCAAGTTTAGAAGCTCCAACAACTTTCCCTGAATACGAATTCGCAACCTTTCGATTTACACCAGGTACCTACTTTACTGCTAGGTGATCAGGGACCAAGGGGGCTAGGAAGAGTGTCCAAACAACTTCCGCTTGCCCGGGAATATTCAGGTGATCCGTGTTACTTGCAGATTAACTTAATAACAGGTGAGGAAAGATGGAAGGATAAAGAAAGAAAAGACAGATGAGGTGAAACTTGGCAGGGAACCCATGCACGGCCTCTTTTGGCGTATGCTATGCCTCGTCATGACACTCGGGCGCCCCACATAGGTTCCGTAGGCCTAACCTATCTTACCATAACAATATCATTTCTTATCTTTAACAACTTGAATACCTACCCAGCCTTAGAATATAATAAAGGAGAACATACAAAAGGAAGTTCAGTCTTACCAAGCAACCGTAGTCATGATATCGAAGACTCGAGATAGACGAGTGTGGGACGGCAGAGACTACGACACACCACCACCACTACAATAGTGCTACTGGACACCGTGCCCCGTGACGTGCTTTATATACCCCCTCCCCTCCCAACCTCGCAACCTCATCCTGTCTGCCGTGCCATACCGGCCGCTGATGTCATGTTTCCCTTAAATGTACACATAGTATTCACGAAATCCTAGAGGTCACATTTATGCCTCAACAGGATGAGGTTAATTATAGAGTCTACACCTCCCTTTAGAATACTCCCGTAGACCAGTTTGGCGCCATAGTTATGACAGAGGAGGCGTGACCCTCGACCCAACACAATATTAATATCGATTTTCAAAGATTCGCATTTTCTTTCCTTAATAAAGATGTGAAAGCGCACCTAACTAAAGAAACAATAAATAATATGATGCCAAGATGGGCATCCCGAAAATAATAATATATATATATATATATATCATGTAAATCCACAATGAAAACGTGGATAAGATAAATCTTGATAAAATCACACGGGAAAATGGAAACAACGGATTTTATCAAGATATATATATATATATATATATATATATATGTGTGTGTGTGTGTGTGTGTGTGTGTGTGTGTGTGTGTGTGTGTGTGTGTGTGTGTGTGTGTGTACGAATCTTGAGGCATATCAAAAGGAAGATGCCAATGTGATGTACGGGCGACAGGAAATGAAATTAGTTCACAAAAGTTAATATGGATCTCATGCAGGTTAGGCACCTCAACTTACTTCACCTGATGATCAAACACCCTAATGCTAACCTAACTTAATTTGCAATAACCTACCCCCATCGACGATAGTGTTAGGGTGCTTAATTATCCAGTGAAATAAAGTTATTCAATGTGGATGAGAAGATTGGGGGGTGGGGGGTTAGAATCAGCTGGGAGAGATGAGTAAGAGTGGTCCCTGTGGGTAAGTTTGGTCCAGTTGGTGATCCAAGGTGGTGACGCGCGCGGGAAGTGACGTAAGTTGTGACGTCACAAGGTGTTGGCGCGAAGACTTTTGAGTAATAATGTAAATATACCATGACTTAAGGCTACTTGTTCTCACTCGTCTGCTCCCCCAGCGTTTGTTTACTTGCCTTCACACCTGCTTCATCTCATGGACTACACCAGGATGTTCTAATGCCAAGTGAATAAGTTGCGTTTTTACAATACTGTATTCGTTCAGCTTTCAATGTTCACTTATTTTCTGATTTATTTTTGTGTTATTATATCTCAAATAGCTGATTTAATAAGGGCTTAACTCACTATAATAGGATCACCTGAAGATTAATCACCCTAACGTTAACTTAACTTCCTAGGTAACGTTCGAGTGATCCCTATAATGCATCCTCTAACTATCATACTGTTCTCTTATTTACAGATATGTTGACTATAAAATCACTGTTAGTAATATATAAACATTATTGTAAACAAGTGAAGTCTGTTTGGTTTTGGAAAGGATGTTGACAACAAACAACATTCGTCGTCCAAACTTCAAGATGTAGTGACAGAATCACACCAAACATGTTCTTTATATACACTGTAACTCAACATTAGAACAAATGTACAGTGGGAAATTCACATTATACATGACGTCACGTTTAAGTCCCCTCATGACGCAATGATCAAGTCCCCTCATGACGTAATGATCAAGTCCCCTCATGACGTAATGATCAAGTCCCCCCATGACGTAATGATCAAGTCCCCTCATGACGTCAAGTCCATGACGTCATGTCCCTCACGACGTAATGATCATGACGTAATGATCAAGTCCCCTCATGACGTAATGATCAAGTCCCCTCATGACGTAATGATCAAGTCCCCTCATGACGTAATGATCAAGTCCCCTCATGACGTAATGATCAAGTCCCCTCATGACGTAATGATCAAGTCCCCTCATGACGTAATGATCAAGTCCCCTCATGACGTCGTGATGAAATAAAAGTGACTTAAGATAATGAGAGGTGGGGAGGATGCTGAGGGCTGAGGATTAGGGGGGAGGAGGTGAAGTGCAAGTGGAGTGTTTTGCAATCAGTATCGTCTCCTTGGTCCTGACACGTGTGTGAGGGGAAGGGCGAGATGGGGAGGGGGAGGGCCGAAGGGGGGGTCGGTGATGCGGGAGGGGTGTCGGTGATGGGGAAGGGGTCGGAAAACGTGGACATATTGACTGTTAGTGGACGAGGCAGGGGGTACTATTTTTAGGGAAGGCGTCAGGGAGTCCCGCCACTACCGTCAGCGGGGGTCGCCTCCACGCATCCACGAAAGATAAACAAAATATTTGAAAACGTCTCACATCTCGAACTGACAGTGAAAAAACTGAGCAGCGTAAGAACTTTGGATAATTGTGGCCGAGAATAGCTCCCAACACAGGGATTGTCATTTAGAAAACTGTGGTTATCAGTACAATACTATTAGTACCGGTACAGTCGTAAAGTACAGGTGCAGTAACTTCCGCATCACATCTTCAGAAATATTACGACAAATACAAGTTTCAGGCATAAACTAGTTAGTTACAGTAACTTCCGTAAGTAGAATTTCGAATAATAACTAAAATTACGGATAAAGTACAGCTACAGTGTTGTTTTTTAATTAGTCCTCAGAACTCAAGCGACATCTCTGATTTCCTAATTTATGTTGTTTTAGAATTTACCTTCCCATCACTCAAGGGCCAAATACACACGCGCGCCTTCTATCTAAACCTCAACTCAGATAAAGGTGATTAACGAACTGCTACTCAAGCGACACGTCCAAGAATAACAACAAGAGGAGGAGGTTCAAGATAGGCGCTTGGCAGAGACGCGAGTCCAGGTGATTCATCCCTTATAGTGGCTCGACCTATCTTTGGTACCCCTGTCTGGCACTGCTACTGACACTGAGAGAGAGAGACTTCTACTTTGCTTCTCAACATATCATCGCTGACTATGGCATAAAGGTATAAAATATAGTAACTAAATAACTCTACTGTATTTCCTGAAGCATAAACAATAACATAAAATAGTTCTCTTTTTAAGTAACTTTTAACGCCTTAACTAACTCATGTCTATTCCAGTAACCAGACGAGCCATACAGGTGAGTGTTGTATAATAATGATGAGGACTGTTATGGTAATATCCTTTGGAATTCACGATAAATATGACGCTAAGGTAAAAAATAAAATATTAATATCCCATACTTGAAGGGCTTCGATCGTGTCCCTGTTACTTTATGAGCTGTGGTAATATTTTGTTTTTTATTAAGTACGTGAGGACTTTCAGTATTACACCAGCTATTTGAAGTATACATGAGCTTTAAGTAAGCGACCTTTAAGTACAAGAGCTCTTTAAGTATGGTTTGTGTATTAAAAGCTTAAGTCGTTAAGTACAAGAATTCTTTAAGTATGCTTTGTGTATTAAAAGCTTAAGTCGTTCTAAACAGGTTCATCATTTTATTATGCAAACTTATCAGGCAAGTTCTCCAAGCCCAAGGGTGTTGAGGGGTAAAGTGAGTGATGCTAGGGCAAGTAAATAGCTGCCGGCACATCCCCCCCCCTCCTCCAGCGGGACGGGTTATTATCACCACCTGGCCCCAGTACGCGCCACTTGCTTAATATTACTCAGGCTATTGAGGCTGTCAAGACGCTGCTGCTCTCGGTTCTCATCTCCCTCCTGCATCACCACAGCACGCCTACACCTTCTTCTCCGTCAAGTACCTACATGTACAGTCGTTACCACACACACACACACACACACACACACACACACACACACACACACACACACACACACACACACACACACTACAGGCATCTTCATTCCCACTCTGTCATCAACCCCGTTTATTTCACAATGTTTTCATCATGACTTCCTAGTGCCTCGCCCCTCTCATCCCTGGCCAACCACTCCCACATCATCATCCCCCATCCGCCTACTTCGCACCATACATCCATCTTACATTTCCAAGCCTCCTTTCATCATTCTACTTTCTCTCCAGTGACGCGGACATCATCACACTCCTCGCCACGCTCACCAGCCATCAACACCACCTATGTCATCCTCTCAACACTTCTTACTGACTATAACATTAACGAACTGAGTCTCCGTTCGTTATATTAGTATCATACATATCTGCTAATCCAAGCTGGTAATAAAAAAAACAACAACAACACTAGATGACTCATAATGGGATATGAGTCAAAGAGTTGATAGGTGTGAGTGTAGCGCCCCTTTACCACTTATAAAGTAGCACGGTGTTGCCCTACTTATCATGGACAGCACTGCTGAAGATCACAGAATTCTTCACCTGTGCAACACTGTACCAAAGAGTGACTATAGTGGAAAGTAGTGTGGCAAGTCCAAGCAGACTCAGAGATCGGTGAAATTGTTAAAATGCAATTATCCTTAACTTATATTTATGCAGTACTATATAAAATATATATATATATATATATATATATATATATATATATATATATATATATATATATATATATATATATATATATAGTATATATATATATATATATATATATATATATATATATAGACGCCCGTGTGCTTAACCTGTGGTCGGAGTAGCATTTACAGAAACCAGCATCGAAACACGAGGTTCCATATATTCTTATTAGCCCACAGCACGCGGACTTCAACATATAATCAACAACCCTACCCAGCCAGGATTCATAAGGACCAGGGAGGCACCAACCGCGCTACAAGGACACTAAAAGCAATACTAGACTTTATTATATTTCACACAAAGCCTGTTCATCGTGCTTATGGCGCCGTGAACCTCCAATTGGGGAAGTCCGTGTGCTGTATGGACTAATTAAATATATATGGAACCTCGTGTTTCGATGCTGGATTCTGTAAAATACTACTCCGACCACATAAGTGGCATAGATAAGATGGTCGTTTATGCACTGGGATCTAGGCAGCAGTGTAATCCAATCATGTATGTGCGACTGAGCAGCCCTTTCGAAGAGCCACTCTGCTCACCCAACAAGGGGAAGGGGCTAGAAATGGTGCCCTAAACATAGCCTGCCTAAAGAACCAACTTGACTGGGCAACCACACCCAGTAAGGTCATCCTTATGCGGTCGAAAACACAATCATATTCACAGATCAAAGCAAAAACAAACTATACAGTTTCTTATGGTCGCTGCAGGGAATGTCAAGACCCTTCTGGACACTGGCACAAATGAGCGTCCTGAAAGAAGAACAGCCCTTGTGAAAAAAGAGCTGACTAGGTATAACATCGACATGGCAGCCATTAGTGAGTTTCAGCGGGGAGAAACCACATTTATGGAGTTGGCTTTGGCATCCACCAATCCATCCTATGCAAGCTAACTGTAATACCTTTTAGGATCAACGAGTGCCTCATGTTGCTCCGAGTCTCACTGAATCACTCACGTCATGCCTTCTTCATCAGTGCATACGCCCACACAGTGGATGCAGAGGATGACATCAAGGAGACCTTTTACGCCGACCTCGACAGAGTTGGAACAAGTGCTGACATATGGCAGGAAACCATAGGGAGAAACGGAGTTAGCAAGCGTAATCTCAACGGTCTACTTTTCCTCAGCAAGTGTGCTGAACACAACCTCACTATTACCAATACCTTGTTTAGGCAGGCCGGCAAGTTCAAGGGTTCGTGGCACTGCATCACTGTCAGAGAAAGAGATCGCCTCATCACCTGAGCCATTCGTGGCTCAACAATGTGACACCGATCAACAGCTCGATAGAGCCAAACTCTCACTTCACGTTGCCCCATAACAGCGAAGGCAACAAACCTCCAGAAGAGGTTTTAACACTAATCGTCTGGACGACCCAGCAGTAGCATATGCTTTCAGAGATCAGCATGAACATGGGCTGATAAACATCCCGACAACAAACAACCCAAATCCCAGTGCCGAATTGGGTATTCCCGACACTGTCATGACAAAAACCTGCAGAGAGACCCTCAGCCAGATCGAAAGAACACACCAGGTCTGGTTTGATGAAAATGATCCGGAATCAATGTACTCGTCGATGATAAACGTGCTGCTTTAACTAGCTGGCAGAACAACTCCCAGTCTCAGATCAAACTGATACCTTCCACAAGAAAAAAGCACAATCTAAAGAATGAATGGTTGAAAAATAAAGCATGTGAAATGGACATACTTGCAGATCAACACAAGATGTGCAAATTTTAAAATTCCACCAAAACATTATATAGGCCAATCACTCATGGCACAGTCCCCCCCCCCCGTTCATCCGATGTTAACTCCCTAATTAAAGACAAAGAAGGCATCCTCCAGTGCTGGAAAGAGCACTACCATTCGCTGCCCAACCAAAACACCAATGAGGATGTACTGACTACCCAGTGGGTCCCTTAACACCCAGAGTTGACCCACCTCAGCTATCCTCCATCCCTGGATGAGGTAGCTACTGCCAACAAACAGATGAAAAATAACAAAGCCTCAGGGCCTGACGTAATCCCAGCCGAGGTGTAGAAAGCAAGAGGACCTCTGCTTACCAGCCGTCTCCACTTTTTCCTGGAGAATATATGGGGAAAGAAGGAAATCCCCCAAGCTCTTAAAGACGTTTCCATCGTCAATATTTATAAGAACAGAGGAGACCGGTCAGACTGTGGCAACTACCGTGGGATCTCCCTGATGTCCGTAGCTGGCTAGATTATCGCCCGAGTCCTCCTAAACAGACTTCTTCTTGAGGCGGAAAACTTCCTCCCAGAATCTCAATGTGGCTTTAGACCATAACGTGTCACCACTGACATGATCTTTGCTGCCCGTCAGATACAGAAAAAAATGCAGAGAACAGCGTTGTGACCTGTACATGACCTTCATCGACCTTACCAAGGCCTTCGACTCGGTCAACATGAAAGCCCTCTGGCGGACACTGAGGCGTTTTGGCTGCCCACCAAAATTCATCGCCATTGTGAGGCAACTCCCGGGTGGCCTGAACGGCAGTGTCCTGCACAATGGCACCCAATTTGAGTTGTTCCCCCATCCAAACGGGGGTAAAACAAGGATGTGTCTGGCACCAACTCTCTCTTCCATTTTCTTGACTGCCTTCTTTATTCCTGCGAGTGCCAATTTAGCCCGTGGGGTGGACATCCAGTATCGGATGAAGGATCTTTCCAACATAAGACGACTCCAGGTAGGAACAAATGTTTCGGCATCTTCCATCACTGAACTTCTGTATGTAGACGACCTCATACTCGTCGCTCACATTGAACCCGACCTACAGGAGATCCTGAACACTTACGCAGATGCATATGCACGCTTTGGCCTTGAGGTGAATGTATGTAAGACTCAGATTCTCTTTCAGCCTGCCCCTGGTTCAGCCACATCTCCACCATCCACCCAGTTTGACGGTACTACCCTGTGTAATGTTACCCACTTTCAGTATCTCGGCTCCCACCTGTCCACCACCGCGGGCATCGATGAAAAGATTCAACCTCGGAATCGAGTATAACGATCATCTAGCTATGATACACTGATATGAATTATTAAGGATGTCCCCTTCGTTGGTGAACTCTGAGGTGACTCGAGAGGCCGATACGGGATTGGCAGGGTCGTCCACAGATGATGCGCGTGTGGAGGACTACAGCGACCTCCATCCCAACCATCACCACTACAGCATCCTTCCCATCACAACCATCACCAATACAACGACCCCATCACTACCATCACCACTACAGCGACCACCATCACAGCCACATCACCACTACAGCGACCACCATCACAACCATCACCACTACAGCGACCACCATCACAACCATCACCACTACAGCGACCCCCATCACTACCATCACCACTACAGCGACCACCATCACAACCATCACCACTATAGCGACCACCATCACAACCATTACCACTACAGCGACCACCATCACTACCATCACCAACACCACTCCAGCGGCTTCCATCACCCTTGCACCCCGCCAGGAGTCAACAGGTGGTGGCGGCTGCAGACTGACGGTGGTGTGGTGGCCGGGTCGAGGTTATGATTACACAAAGATACCCGCTCAATCCTGCCCGATCCCGCCTCAAGTAACCCCTCCAAGAGTCACTTTACACACGCTGACGAGGTGGTGAGCGACGGTGATAACTTAGCGACAACGAGACGATGACAGATGCACTAACGCTTCGCCTCTAGCCCGGATCCCCCTTGAAGCCGACACTACCGACGTAAACGCCATCACACTCACACTAAAAGGTATGTCCCTCAATATTGTCAATGCCTATGGCTATGGCCTGGCACTTGACATTATTAGGGACCTGCCACACTTTGTCATAAACAGATAAATTGTACCGGGAAATTTCCCCCCACACACTCATTATTCTGTCACTTTATGTAACTTGCTGACAAAACCCATGACCCTTCAGGCTTTTACGCCCTTAATGCATGAGTCATAATGGCAAGCATGAACTCCGCATGCTTCCCAGATGGGCACTGTAAACGCTTCTGCGCTTCACCTTGCACAGGATGTTAGGGGGTGCCCAATAAACTAGCCCCCTCCTGGGCACTCTAAAAAAAAAAAATAATAATAAATCTAGCCCGGGCAGCTCGAGGGCGGTCACAAACGGGATGACTAGACAAAGGGAACTGTGGATGGAGTCGTAAGCCTTTCAAATCAAGTTTTTCTACATTCATTATCTGGTTGCAAGATGATGAAACAAGTGTGAGATTTATATGGCTTGAGACGTGGAATAGAACGGATGAAAAGAATGTATATATATTAGCAGAAGATTATATAGGCTGCTCCTCGCCCTCAGCCAACAAAAAAGCATATCTCAGGCCGAACATTTATTTACCCGACATGCCAGGCCAGGAACACCTGTATGATGGTAGACGCCAAAAGTATTCTATGGTTACTTCCGCAGATGTACTCCTTAACCCGAGTGTGGACGGAGATGTCAGCTCATGGGGTAGAGGAAGATCTTTCTACTTGGAACTGGCGTGTAAAAGATACCAGGAACTGCTCTTGGCAACAAAGCAGAGAGAGGGAGATAAGTAGGGTGGAGTGAAGACAGGGTGGCGTGCCGTTGTAGGTAGGGTGGTGGTGGAGATGGGTAAAGGGTGGAGGTAGATATGAAGGCAGGGTGGAGGCGGTGAGGCGTCACCACCACCCTGAGGGGTGGGCGAAGGCGTCCTGACTGACCCCGCCAATAATAATGAGGCACCGACCTACCCCGAGGTAGGTCACGCCACTCTTGCTCCAGCCTGCAGATATAAGTCTCAACAGACAAGCATGCCCTCTGCATTGCTTCCATGTCGGGCGCCTGCAATACTTTGGCGCTCCGTCATGCATAAGATGGAAGGTGGTGCTAATAAACTAGTCCCGCGCCTGCGTGGGGCAAATCTGGATAGAGATCGCAACCCTCAGCCTGGCAGCAGGTCACTCCCTGCCTATAAAGTCGCACACTCAGCTTGCTAAAAGGTTATCCAGAGAGCATCAACAGTGAACATGCAGAAGTCTTCCTGGGGGGGAATCACCAACCCCCTGATGATATACACAAGGTTCTAGGTTTCGTATACTATAATAATATTAATGTTTTTGTAGAGCGAAATATTTATAAGATGATAAGCAGGACACCGCTGCCTCCCACGCACCGACTTCAGAGTTTTATATCATAATTTTTCTAAATGTTGTTGGAATAGTGGAATTACTAACCTTGTTAAGTACTGAAAGACCTTAGTTGTTGAAGCTCAGTAAGAGCATTATAACAATAACACGCACCGAAGGCTTAGTAAAAAATGTACAGACAGTCAAGATTATGGACCCACCGTCACCTTTAAGCACGACACTACCATGGTAAGTCACCGTCGCCTTCAAGCACAATACTACCATGGTAAGTCACCGTCACCGTCGCCTTCAAGCACAACACTACCATGGTAAGTTACCGTCACCTTCAAGCACGACACTACCATGGTAAGTTACCGTCACCTTCAAGCACGACACTACCATGGTAAGTTACCGTCACCGTCATCTTCAAGCACAATACTATCATAGTAAGCTTCTTCAAATTCAGAGAACAGAAGCTTATAGTTAATTCATAAGATATCAGTGCACACTCTCCCAACAAAGCATCGGCCCCCCCTGGGCCTGATGTATTTGGAATTAAACACAATAACACGAGCACAGCAGTCTCGGTTCAGTTGGTATTTCTGATTGTGAGTTGCACCTTTCGTTCTTTCTTCTTGCACCTGATAATCACCATGATATCTTCAGTGTACCACCTATTCTCTACATAATGTAATGAAAAAGGATGAATTGTGATACCATATGCAAAACCAATAACATCATGAGTAAACCCGCTGATTTATGCACCTTAGGTACAGTACTATTTCAGCCTCAGGGGATGGGTTACCAAATAGAAATATGACGTTACTATGTTTTCATGAACCGAGGTTACAATGGAATCGCTTCGAACGAAATATGAAACACTATGATCCAATATTATTCATTTGTAAATATAGTGATTGCAGGTGTATTATGATGCCAGATCCAATTACAATGACATTATGATTTGCTGCATTTCGACATTATTTATATCGCAATTGATGAGATTACAATTATAAATATAATGTATCATCTCATGATTCGTGCTGGCAACGGAATATTGTCTGATATACACTACGAGACGATCTCTGTCGGTGCAAGTTGTGTTTTCCGATGAGTCTCGGGTACTAGTGTTGGTCGTGGATTTACAGCGGAACACCCACCATTTGACTGCCGTTGATATATTTTCGCTACATTAATATCATTATATTATTCTACTGAAGATGGAGCACGTTGATTCACCCTACTTACAATAAATTCCAGAAATAATAACTGGCAACCTCAGAGACTAGGAAGGCAGGCCTACCAACATAATGCAAAGAATCACAATTAGTGATCGGAAATATTCGTCCACTGTGACACACTGTATCGATGAGAAAAGGGGGCCGATATTAAGGGGGGAGAGTGTACATGATTCAGGGTATAATTCTGTTGTTAATTGTTATTAAGGGTCACTGTCACATACTACATGACTCTATGATGGTCTACTACTGTACAGTATGTCATCCAGGGCTCCTACCGTCACCATCAGCACTCCTGTACAGCTGTTCACTTCCTTGCATTTACAATTCCATACACGTTTATGATGATCACTAGCTAATACCATGAACACTGTACTGTACTGGACGTTTCCATTGCTTTGTGAATATATATATATATATATATATATATATATATATATATATATATATATATATATATATATATATATATATATATATATATATATATTCAAATCTGTGAGAGAAGTTACAACCACTGGCAGAAAGCAGAGTCATGTTATATTCACAATCAATATTATTATCTATGTGACACTATACTGTACTGGCAAGAATATACACATGGAACTATCAGGTAACGACAGAGTTTAGTATTGGTACTGGAGGGCGCAGGGTGGTGGAGGGGGGACCTTAACTCGCCCTCTCGTGTAGAAAAGATGACATTTGTGACAACAATATCTTACATGGAGATTACTTAAGAATATAAGATACAGCAAAAGTTTAATTCCTTCATACTTGGCAAACCTAAACAAGAGCCTCTCAATCACTTCAGTCGTCTTTCCTCAACATGTTGTGTAAACACTTCAATATTTAATGACTGACAATATTAATGTTCGATTTTGCATGTGAAACAATATTTAACAAATGTAACACAATTAAGTCATTTAAAAAACATTTAGCGGGGCTCAATATAAACATTTTAATTGGTTTACCCCAGAAACTGAACCAGTATGTTCCTTAGCAGCTTTGGTAATCTAACCCAAATCAGAAATTTGAAAAAAAAATGTATTTTTATTGTGGGGTCGAAACGCCACTTTCTCCAATACTTACTAGATGCGAATAATTAACAAATGCAATACAATATAAATCAGCAAGAGGACCATGAGCCTCGAATGGTTGCCCTGTAAAAGACGGTGACTCAGGGAACACTGCCGCCACACATCAGTTGCCTCTGACTGGTAGTTTTGGATATGTTGTGTAAATGACACACATCGGAAAGAGAGTCACCCAAGGAACAATTGTGTAGTTTCAACACAATCCACCCGGAAGTTTCAGAAGGTTGAAAATATGTCTAAAACTCAGTGAATCCTCGACTTAAGTGGGCTAAAACAACAAGCTTATGCAGGTCACACCCCAACCTTGAGGCAGGTCACCAGCCACCACCACTGACACACTGAACCAGCAATTTTACAGGCATCCATAAAGTGCCACAAGACACGAGGTCAACCAGTCAGCTGTCCCCTCCCCGGCAGTGGCGACCTCCGCCACACAATTACTGTAATGAGGAACTGTATCCAAGCTACACAAACGTGTTACAACTTTCACATTGCAAGTCGATTTAGAAAAGCGTTAGGCAGCGCAATAATGAGAGATAGTAAGGAGGGAGGGTGGGCCGGCAGACACAATAATGAGAGATAGCAAGGAGGGAGGGTGGGCCGGCAGACACAATAATGAGAGATAGCAAGGAGGGAGGGTGGGCCGGCAGACACAATAATGAGAGATAGTAAGGAGGAGGATGGGCCAGCAGACACAATAATGAGAGATAGTAAGGAGGGAGGTGGGCCGGCAGACACAATAATGAGAGATAGCAAGGAGGGAGGGTGGGCCAGCAGACACAATAATGAGAGATAGTAAGGAGGGAGGGTGGGCCGGCAGACACAATGAGAGATAGTAAGGAGGAGAGATGGGCCGAGCAGACACAATAATGAGAGATAGCAAAGGAGGGAGGGTGGGCCGGCAGACACAATAATGAGAGATAGCAAGGAGGGAGGGTGGGCCAGGCAGACTTGAGAGAGATAGCAAGGAGGGAGGGTGGAATGAGCAGACACAATAGAGAGATAAGGGAGGGAGGGTGGGCCGGCAGACAATAATGAGAGATAGTAAGGAGGGAGGGTGGGCCGGCAGACAATAGTAGGAGGGAGGGGGTGTAAGGAGGGAGGGTGGGCCAGCAGACACAATAATGAGAGATAGTGAGGAAGGGTGGGCCGGCAGGGAGGGTGGGCCAGCAGGGCAATAATGAGAGATGGCAAAAAGGAGGGAGGTGGGCCGTAGACACAATAATGAGAGATAGCAAGGGGAGGGAGGGTGGGCCGGCAGACACAATAATGAGAGAGTAGTAAGGAGGAGGAGGTGGGCCAGACACAATAATGAGAGATAGCACCGGCAGACACACAATAAAGGAGGGAGGTGAGAGATAGTAGGAGGGGGAGGGTGGGCCACAATAATGAGAGATAGTAAGGAGAGGTGGGCCGAGACACAATGAGAGATATGTAAGAGAGGAGGAGGGTGGGCCAGCAGACGCCCTGTGTGAGAATAAGGGGGGCCAGGTGGGCCAGCAGACACAATAATGAGAGATAGTAGTAAGAGGGGGAGGGTGGGCCGGCAGACACAATGAGAGATAGCAAGGAGGAGGAGGTGGGCCGGCAGACACAATAATGTGAGAGATAGCAAGGGAGGGTGGGCCGAGCAGACCTGTGTGAGGGTGGGCCGGCAGACACAATAATGAGGAGATAGTAAGGAGGGAGGGTGGGCCAGCAGACACAATAATGAGAGATAGTAAGGAGGGAGGTGGGCCGGCAGGGTGGGGGGAGGAGGTGGGCCGGCAGACACAATGTGAGAGATAGTAAGGAGGGGGTGGGCCGGCAGACACAATAATGAGAGATGCAAAAAGGAGGGAGGGTGGGCCGGCAGACACAGTGTGGAGATGGCAAGGAGGAGGTGGGCCAGCAGACACAATAATGAGAGATAGCAAGGAGGAGGTGGGCCGGCAGACACAATAATGAGAGATAACCAAGGAGGAGGGTGGGCCAAGGTGTGAGGGAGGGTGGGCCGGCAGACACAATAATGAGAGATAGCAAGAAGGAGGAGGGTGGTGGAGCCTGTTATGTGAGATAGCAATAATGAGCCGGCAGACACAATAATGAGAGATAGTAAGGAGGGAGGGTGGGCCGGCAGACACAATAATGAGAGATAGCAAGGAGGGAGGTGTGGGCCGGCAGACAGAGATAGTAGGAGGAGGGTGGGCGGCAGACACAATAATGAGAGATAGGGGGAGGGTGGGCCGGCAGACACAATGAGGAAGTAGTAAAAAGGAGGGAGGGTGGGCCGGCAGACACAATGAAAATGAGAGATAGCAAGGAGGAGGGTGGGCCAGCAGACACAATAGTAGGAGAGGTGAGAGTGTGAGAGAGATAGCAAAAAGGAGGAGGTGGGCCAGCAGACACAATGGGCCAGCAGACACAATAATGAGAGAGATAGTAAGGAGGGAGGGTGGGCCGGCAGGCAGACACAATAATGAGAGATAGTAAGGAGGGAGGGTGGGCCGGCAGACACAATAATGAGAGATAGTAAGGAGGGAGGGTGGGCCCGGCAGACACAATAATGAGAGATAGTAAAGGAGGAGGGTGGGCCATGGACACAATAATGAGATGGGAAGTAAGATAGAGGGAGGGTGGGCCGGCAGACACAATAATGAGAGAGAAGGAGGGAGGGGTGGGCCAACAGACACAATAATGAGAGATAGGGGAGGGAGGGTGGGCCGGCAGACACAATAATGAGAGATGTAAGGGGAGGAGGGAGGTGGGCCAGCAGACACAATAATGAGAGATAGTACAGGAGGAGAGGGTGGGCCGGCGAGACACAATGAGGGGAGGAGGGTGGGCCAGCAGACCGGCAGACACAATAATGGGGAGATAGCAAGGAGGAGGGTGGGCCGGCAGACACAATAATGGGGAGATAGCAAGGAGGAGGGTGGGCCAGACACAATATTGCAAGAGGGAGGGTGGGCCGGCAGACAATAATGGGAGATAGCAAAGGAGGGAGGGTGGGCCGGCAGACACAATAATGAGAGATAGTAAGGAGGGAGGGTGGGCCGGCAGACACAATAATGAGAGATAGTAAGGAGGGAGGGTGGGCCGGCAGACACAATAAACAGAAGTAGCAAACAACAAAAAGCAGCCACATATATTTAGTGCTAACGCCTATTGTGGCTACAACAATAAATAATAATACAGCCAAACTCTGTACATTACCTACCTGAAGGTTTAATCGATATATCTTTTTCTCAGCCTTTAATATCATCCCTGTCCTTCATCCTCTCACTGAGGTTAATAGTGCTCCATCTCATTTTACACATATTATGCCATAAAAAACCGCAGAGAAATGGTCCTTATTGTTACAAGGTTAGACTACACAAGTAACTTAAGGAACACAAGACAAAGTACAGGGTGACATCAAAAAGTACCCAGAGGATCACCAGAAGAAACAGGCGAGATCAAAGTGCCTTAACATGCGAAACAGACAGGTTCTTTGAGGAATACCAAGCCAAACATGTCTCTTAATTACGAAGAAAAAAGGGAACAGATCCTCAAGAAACACCAATTCAGACTGATGGGTCACGACAAAGGCCTAGAGGAACAGCACTCGATAATCTCACCAACCCGACACACGAGAACCTCTTGCATGTCGGCCCAACAACCTTGACACTCACGCATGGTTAATAACTTAGTGTTGCATATAAGGCAAACCAGCCGTGACTCACACACGACCAGCTCTAACACAAAAAAAGATGGTAGCCTTGGTACGTTTGTACTCTAAGACTTGAACCCATGAGATGATTATAGATGGCAGTGATCTGGTAATTACTAATGACTCGGTAAAATGAGTGCACGAGTAGCGAGGGTTGATTCCCTCCCTATAGTCTTGCTACCCGGCCTCGCCCGATCCCGCTGGCAATCGTCTTTTTTGTCTTCGAGTAACTACTTTGTTACCTTTCTAAATTTACTCTCTAAATGCCAGCTTGTTACAGTGACCTAAATACAACATGTTTGATGACCGGGAAATACAGTAAAATACCTACAATTACTGTAGCTTCATTGTAGCTGCGTGACCAGGCCAAAATAAACACCCTTCTCGCTGTACACCCCGAGGCGCCGCGCCAGAGTGGAGACACACCGGTAGTAACACCTCCAGAAGTGTACTGTCGTGCCGAGTGATAACCAACACCGTGACGCCAGCTTAGTGTGCATGGGGAAGGTTACGTTTCAATCTACCAGAAGAGCAGTTTATCACACATCAACTACACCCTTTCCACATGGTCTATCTGGGGAGACCAATATCAGGTGGGTTACTGTTTGACCCGGTCTTTTAGGAGAGTTTGGGGAGGTCAGGAAGGTTATAGTTTGGGCCAGGTAAGTAAGTTAGTTTAATCTGGCAAGGTATATTATGGTGTGACCAATGAAATGAAGTCATCCTAGAGACTGTCATGACCGGTCCATAGTGACTGTCTAATGAAGTCATCCTAGAGACTGTCATGACCGGTCCATAGTGACTGTCTAATGAAGTCATCCTAGAGACTGTCATGACCGGTCCATAGTGACTGTCTAATGAAGTCATCCTAGAGACTGTCATGACCGGTCCATAGTGACTGTCTAAGGTTCTCGGGCAAGATAAACGAATATTTACACATTAAAGGTTAGCAAGTTCGTAATTTAAGTCACTAACAGCTTCACATATTAAACCTGTTATAATAGTTTAACTTGGGAAAGATGGGAGGAGGTAATCGAAAAAGCTCCCAGTTTAAAGATCACCTTTAGGTCGAGTTGTTTAAACTGAGTCCTTCGTATCATGTAGCTAGTAACACCTTAACGACTAACCTCAAATGATATGACAGTTTAACTCTCTCCTGGAGATCAGTTTAATTCACCTGGCTGGTCACAATTCACAACAGTAACTCACCCGGGAAGTAAATTATGACCCATCAGGAAGTTTACACCTGAACAAGCCTTCAGGTACCCGTTAAAATCATTTAAGGTCAGATCGTGCCATTACGTTTTGTTGTCACCCAAATCAAGGTCAGGATCAGATAACTATATGGGACAGTCGGAGTTGGAGTCTAATTAAAAATCAGCTGAGACTCACCTGTGTTGGTCAATGGGGAAGTCGAAGGAGTCGTCGAGCCTGGATGCAGACCTGGTGTGCTCTGAACGGGTGAGTGTGCCGTCCACCCCGGAGATGAGGCGGGTGGTTAATGTTTGTGACCGTTGCCGCTGTAACGTCCCACCACGACTCCCGGGTTCTGGTGACGGCGACGGTGACGGAGAACGTCTGGTGCCAGTTGTGCCTTCAGCCGGGCTGCCCCCAACGCTGCCTGACATACGCCGTACCAGCCGCGGAGACTCCAAGCCTGCACGAGCCTGACCCAAGGTCTCGCGGGAGTTACGGCGATGTATCGAGGGTGAAGGTGGCGCGGGAGCTCCATCTCCACCTTCAGAAGCTGTGCGGCGTCTCCCCAGGAGTGGAGATGACGTCACAGCGCCATAGCTGAAAGGTTTACTGTCGGTGCGGGCGTGGTAGGGGAGGTCATCAGCGGTGGTGCTGAGGGAAGTGTCTAGAAGGGAGTCGTGGGTGGTGGAGCCGCTGTAACCGTTCACGGGGGAGTGTGGCGGCTGTGGGCCGTACTGGTGCATATCCCCAGAAGTCCGTGACGCCAAGCTGGGCCGCGTCTCCGTCTTGGGTGCCATGCTAAAGTCCGGACACCTGATGGAGTCTATGTCCGGGGCGGGGGTCTGGCTGGGGCGGAGGTCGGGGATGCTCTGGATGTCGAGGAGCATACCCTGGAGCAGCTCATCCAGCTGGCGAGCATCTACAAGGGGTGGTGCCCCCCCGGCACCCACCCTCCCCGTTGCCACTGCCGCCGCCGTGCCGCGGGATTCTCCTGACGTCTGGGAAGTATCTGAAGTCGGTGGAGAGACGGGCGCTGCGCCCGCCGAGTTGCTGGAGGCAATACCCGAGTCTATAGAGGCGGCGTAGCGGCCGTTAACAAGACCGTGCGGCGAGGGCGTGTGACCCAAGGGTGCATGCGGCGACACAGGTGAGTGTGGCGACGCAGTCGGCGGCTGACGCTTCTTGGTCACAGTAGCGTAGAGGGACCCGTCCAACGGCCCCAGCGTGTGGCTCACTCCACCCACACCAGTCACACCTGCAACACAAACAACGATCATTAGTAACTCACACCCGTACTAGTTAGTGGCCTCAATGATGAACAACACTTATACCACTCCCTGAGTTGACCGACCTGCAGTCAGATATCACCACCCTTTCCCATATCATTACACTATATACCGATATATATATATATATATATATATATATATATATATATATATATATATATATATATATATATATATATATATATATATATATATATATATATATATATATATATATATATATATATAAAACCACACAGGAAAAGGGAAGCACTGGAGCACCTTAGCATTCGTCTTTATTCAAGACATCTTTAGAGGCAACAGAAGTTACAGGGACTGAGAAAGGCTTATATACAAAAAGTGACCTACAAAACATCAGGTCAGGTCAATACCTTCCGAAAAAGTTTTTAAAAGAGCATTATACTTTAAACCGAATAAAAATGACGGGAGACCTACGTACAAAATTAAAATAAAAAAAAACCATACAGGGGGTATTAAATTAATTGAGTCGAGCCTCAGTGTGAAAAACACAACAATTCACAGGAAGCTTCCTGTGAATTGTTGTGTTTTTCACACTGATGGAATCACAGCCGAGGTGTATAAAGAAGAAGGACCTCTGCTTCCCAGCCGTCTCCACTCTCTCCTGTAAAATATATGGGAAAAGGAGGAAATCCCCCAAGCTCTTAAAGATGCCTCCATCGTCAATATCTATAAGAACAAGGAAGACCGGTCAGACTGTGGCAACTACCACGGGATCTCGCTGCTGTCCGTAGCTGGTAAGCTTATTGCCCGAGTCCTCCTTAACAGACTCCTCCTTGAAGCGGAAAACTTCCTCCCAGAATCTCAATGTGGCTTTAGACCATCACGTGGCACCACTGACATGATCTTTGTTGCCCGCCAGATACAGAATAAGTAAAGAGACCAGTGTCGTGACCCGTACATGGCCTTCATCGACCTAACTAATGCCTGTCACAGCAGATGAATTACTGGCCATCATAAAAATGTCCAAGATGCTGCAGCAGCAGCAGGCGAAGACAATATACCAATGAGCATCATTAAGAAAGTAGCCCACTTATTACTACCTGTTCTCCTACACATATGTAGCTCCTCCTTCACTAGTGGTGACTTTCCTGATAAACGGAAAATTGCTAAAGTTCACCCGGCATATAAAAAATCTGGGGACAAAGGTTTCTTCAAGAATTACCGCTCCATATCAGTCCTCCCAGCCTTGAGTAAGATACTGGAAAAGCTAGCACGTAATAGACTAAATTCCTTCTGCAATGCCAATAACATCTTTACAGACTCCCAGTTTGGATTTAGAGCTAGAAGGCCGACTGAGAGTGCTCTGCTATCCTTTACTTATGACATCTTAAATTCCTTTGATGACAGTCAGTTCACGGTCGGTATATTCTTGGACCTCTCTAAAGCCTTCGATACTGTCGACCATACCATCCCCCTTTCAAAGTTTGAACATTACGGCGTTAGGAGCCAGTCCCAGAATTGGCTTACCTCATATCTGTCCAATAGGATGCAGTATGTCTGCTATAATAACCACCAATCTGACTCCTCGACAATCTTGTATGGAGTCCCCCAAGGCTCCATTCTCGGTCCAGTACTGTTTTTGTTGTACATAAACGACATAGTACACGCCAGCTCACTCATAAAATACAACTTATTTGCAGACGACAGTAATCTCTATGCCAGCAACTCAGACCTCCATTCCTTGATGAAAACTATGAACACTGAATTAACTAAAGTCGGGACCTGGTAATACGTAATAAACTGACCTTAAACCTTAAGAAAACCCACTACACAATCTTTCACAGGAAAAACTTACCCCCAGACTTGGACCCCCTGTACCTTGGTAATACAGTCCTCAAATGCGAACAAAATACTAAATTCCTCGGAGTTATTGTTGATGAGAAACTTAACTGGAGAAACCACATACAAGCCATTCACAGTAAAGTCAATAAACAGTGCTGTATCATGTATCACACTCGACAGTCACTCACTCTCACAGCAATGAAAGAAATCTATCATGATCTTGTTTACCAACACCTGATACACTGTCACACACTATGGGGGGCCTCTGGCTCTTCAAAAACACAATCTCTGGTTACTGCACAAAAGAGAGTTGTACGGACAATGACCTACTTGAAAAAACAGATCACACAAACGAGAAATTTGCTACATTGAAAAGTTTAAAATTCGAAAATATTAACACCTACTGCTGTGCTCTCTTTGTTTACAAATCTATCAATCACTTGCTTGACAACAATTATTTCCAGTTCCGGAATAATCAGAGATACAACTTAAGGCACCCAGAGCTACTAAGACCACCCCTCATGCGCTCCTCTCAGTCCCAGACCTCCATAAAATATCATGGTGAGGTGTGGAACAACTTACCCTCACCCATCGAGCAAAGACTATGCTCCTTTCCTTTAAATCATCTCTTAAAAAATATCTATTGTCTAAGTATTAATATTTCTTGTAAAGCCTACTATATTTACAGTACCTGCTTTTATTGTACCATCAAAACCGTTTTATCGGAAATTATCATGTAAATAGATAAGTAATTACCATTGCAATAAACATAATTGCCAACTAGACATAATCCTGACAGCTCTGTCCTCTTGTTCAACCTTATTACTGTACAACCCATGTTGTACTGCTCCCCCATTATACTTATGTTTTTCAATTCCACTGTAATTTATGTATACATAAAAATTAAATAAATAAATAAACTAAAAAAAATAAAATTAAATAAAAAATAATAAATAAATAAAATTAATAAATATTGAAGTGATAACCGTGGTAACATTATGAGATGTTCTTATTACCACCATGCTATTGTACTATTCCAGATGATACTAAATGTTACATAATACTTCCTTGAGATAAATGTATAGTATATGTCAAGTGCCTAAAAGAGCTCAGGTTCTCAACTGGCTCAGCCATGTTAATATTTTATTATTATCCACTCTGTATCTGTGTTTTTCTGGCTAAATAAACTGTTTCAATTCAATTCAATTCGACTTGGTCAACAGGGAAGCCCTCTGGCGGACACTCATGCCCGTATTATTAAACAACATTAATTTATAATATTGGAATTAGTTAATTTTACCGCCACACCACCCCGTTAAGTACAGTACTGCGGTGTCCCTCAGGACTCATTTTGTTTAAAACTCGGGTTGAAACACGACGACCCTCTTCAAGGGAAGATGTTGTTTAATAATACGGGCGTCAGCCGTTTCGGCTGCCCATCAAAATTCATCACCAATGTGAGGCAACTCCATGATGGCATGAACGGCACAGTGTCCTGCACAATGGCACCCAGTCTGAGTTCTTCCTCATCCACAGGGGGTAAAACAAGGATGTGTACTGACACCAACTCTCTTTTCCATTTTCTTGGCTGCCTTCCTTACTCGTGCCAGTGCCAATTTAGCTGGCGGGGTGAACATCCACTACCAGATTAAGGGTATTTTCAACATATGGCGACTCTAGGCAGGAACAAAGGTGTCGGCAGCCTCCGTTACTTAACTTCAGTATGCAGACGACCTCACCCTTGTCGCTCACACTGAAAGCGACATACAGGAAATCCTGAACTCCTAAGCAAATAGTATGCACATTTCGGCCTTGAGGTAAATGTATTTAAGACTCAGATTCTTTTTCAGCCTGCCCCTGGTTCAATCACACCTCCATCATCCATCCAGCTAGGCGGTACTACCCTCTCTAATGTTACCCACTTTCAGTATCTCGGCTCCCGCCTGTCCACCATTGCGGACATCGACGAAGAGATTTAACATCTGATCAGATGTTCATCTCAAGCCGTGTCTTCAGCTGTAGGAAAATGAAATTATCTACAAAGTTGGATGTATATGAAGCAGTAGTCCTCCCCACCCTGCTATATGGCACCGAGACATGGGTCACATACAGGAGGCACCTCAAAGCACTTGATAACTTTCACCAACGTAGTCTATGTTCCATCCTATGCGTTCGCTGGGAAGACAAGAGAACAAATGCCAGTATTCTCGCTGACACCAAGTGTAGGAGTAACGAGGTTACCATTATCCATGAACAACTATGTTGGACTGGCCCTGTTACCCGCACGGACGACAGTAGACTGCCAAAGCAGCTACTTTACTGTCACCTAACGAATAGTAAACGTAAACTAGAGGGCAACTGTAAAGGTAAAAGGATAGTCTTAAGACAAACCTGAAAAATGACAAATCGACCCCTCACCTGGGAGTCAATTACTCCACACCATAACGCTTGGAGGAGCACCACACGAGAAAGTGTCAATACTTTCGATTTAGCCCGACTGCATACCGAGGCAGACAAGCGTCAAAGCCGGAAAGTGCTGCTGCTGCTGCCCCTCCTGCACTAGATGTAGCCCTCCACATGTTCAACTTCAGTGGACGACCCTATGGGTCCCGTATCGGCCTCTTTAGTCACCTCAAAACTCACAAACCTAGGTGACCTCCTTAATAACTCATATTCTTGTGTCATAGTTTTTTTTTGTGTGTGTGTAACATGAATCCCACTTTCGGTAAATAAAATATATATATATATATATATATATATATATATATATATATATATATATATATATATATATATATATATATATCAAAAGGACCCAGGAGAACCTCTTGCTGTATTCCTCCATCAAACCTGCCCACGTTCCCAGACTGTTCCTCCTTCTCCTCCCTCCCCAGGGCCAGGACAGTGAGGAGGGACCTTGGGAGGCAGGAGTGGGCAGGGCTCACATCAGCAGACAGGGTTATGGTCCTGCATGCCAGTCCCACAGCCCTGCGTCCCCCCCACACATCTCAATTTTCCAGCCTTATCATCTCACTGTCCTTTTCCTCTCTATAACACATCATTCCTCCCCCCTCTCTCTATCACTTGCTCCATCACCTCCCTCCTCCCCTCCCTCCATCCTCCCCACTCCCTCACTCACCAACCCTCCATCATTCACCCCATTCCTCCACCCTCCCTCCATCCTCCCTCACTCTCCATCATACACTCCCTCCCTCACCCACCTTCCCTCCATCACTTACTCCCTTATTCACTCTCCCTCCATCACAACACCCCCTTCCATGACTCACTCCCTCACAACACTCCCCTCCATGACTCACTCCCTCACCCAGTACCCCCAGCGTCTCATTCATACAAGGTGTGCAAGACGTCTAGGGTCAGGCCGATGTACCTACCAGCGTCAAGACCTTGCCATTGTACTGTTGGTGTAAATTTTGCTACGAAAACTCATGTGGTAACGACAAACTTAAGTGGATATATAGTGTTTGGAAAGTAATGTATTTTGTATTAATCTTTAATAGGAAATTTCTGTCAAGAAAAACTGTCATTACCAAGTGGTTTTAATAATATGATGATAATAATACTGTAATAATAATAATAATAATAATAACCTAACATAATAATAACAACAACTGCAAAAAATCAGAGAAGCCAACCTAGACAGACAGTCCCAACTGGTTTTATGTATTGTATTGTATCCTGTTGTATTATATTGTATTCTGCTGTATTGTATTGTATCTCACTGTACACTGTCTAATATCTAGCTAACTTTCTTGTTGTATTATACTTCATTTTGCTGCACTGAATCACTGCCTAACCTCCCGCTGACTGCATCTTATTCTACTCCACTGTATTACACCTTTATCAAACTTGTGGGTGACCTTTCATCGTATACGAATGACGTCATCACCTAAACAAAACGGTCTAGGAACAAAGACGTAATTAGTTGTTGAAAAAAGAAGGGTCGTACCGGATGTCTGGTTATGAGAATTACATAAAGAACAACTTGGTCTTCATCTCACTTGTTGGGAAGAAGTTAGAACAATAGTGTGTCTCAAGTTATGTGTTTAACAGTAAGAGTAGTGATCCGGCAGTTACCTGGATTAAGGGACCATCACTCACCTTACCTCATCTATCTTAACCTGTTCTAACATAACTTAACCTAACTTCCTCGAACATAACTTCACCTAATAACACCTAACCAAACCTAACCTAAATTAACTTCACCTAACCTCACCTAATAACACCTAACCTAACCTAAATTAACTTCACCTAACTTACCCTAACCTAACTTCACCCAATAAGACCTAACCTAACCTAACCTAAATTAACTTCACCTAACCTCACCTAATCTGCATTCACCTCACCTAACCTAACCTAACCTAAATTAACTTCACCTAACCTCACCTAACCTAACATACTCAATTAACAAAATATAGCCTAACCTCACCTAATCTGCATTCACCTCACCTAACCTAACCTAACCTAACCTGTCAGAGTATGGAGAGTTCGAGGTACTTCAGCTGCTGAGATTATTGTGTCTTGCTTATTGTTTGGGTAGAGGGATCTAGTCCAGTGAAGATAACTGTCTGCTGGGGATAACTGTCTGCTGGAGATAACTGTCTGCTGGGGCTAACTGCCTGCTGGGGATAACTGCCTGCTGGGGATAACTGCCTGCTGGAGATAACTACCTGCTGGGGATAACTGCCTGCTGGAGATAACTACCTGCTGGGGATAACTGCCTGCTGGGGATAACTGCCTGCTGGGGATAACTGCCTGCTGGAGATAACTGCCTGCTGGGGATAACTGCCTGCTGGGGATAACTGTCTGCTGGGGATAACTGTCTGCTGGAGATAACTGTCTGCTGGGGCTAACTGCCTGCTGGGGATAACTGCCTGCTGGGGATAACTGCCTGCTGGAGATAACTACCTGCTGGGGATAACTGCCTGCTGGAGATAACTACCTGCTGGGGATAACTGCCTGCTGGGGATAACTGCCTGCTGGGGATAACTGCCTGCTGGAGATAACTGCCTGCTGGGGATAACTGCCTGCTGGGAATTTTGTTCAAGTACAGGAAGTGTCAACAAGGATCACAACACAACACAACACAACACAACACTCATCTATTCTCAGCGATGACAAACAAAGTTCCCCTTTCCACCTAAAACACTCAATATTATCCACATTCTTTCATTATTTTCATTAATCTTTTATGTATTCGTCATTTATTATCCATTTTTCCTCATTCCTTCATCATTTAACTGTATGTTTATGATATAGAGACAATTTTGTGTCGAACTGTTATCCCCCTCACTCCCCTCCGCCCCTTATAGCACCCCACTCCTCCCCCTCACGCCCCTTCCTCCTCACCTCCACCTTCCCTCCTTGCCCCCTTCCTCTTCCTCCTCCCCCTCCCCTCCACCTCCCTTCCCTCCTTCCCCTTCTCTTCACTCCCCTCCCCCTCCTTGCCCCGTTCCTCTTCTGCTCCCTCCCCCCTCACCCCCCCCTTCCTCTTCTCCCCTCCCCCTCACCTTCCCTTCCCTCATGCCCCCTTCCTCTTCAATCCTCCCCCGCCCCCTTCCTCTTCCTCCCCTCCCCCTCACCTTCCCTTCCCTCATGCCCCCTTCCTCTTCCCTCCCCTCCCCTCACCCCTTCTCTTCCTCCCCTCCCCCCTCCGCCCCCTTCCTCCTCATTCCCCTTCCTCTTCACGCCCCTCCCCCCTCACACCCCTTCTCCCCTACACGTCCCATCTTTCGGGCGACCTTGGCTGGTGGTTTGCACTAGCAAGAACTAACTATCTCGGGCAATTACTCAATTTACTAACTTGTTTAACAGCTTAACTTGCTATAATAGCGTAACTAATTTTTTGAAGCTGAAATGAATCTACTTACTCCTTCTCTTTCCCTCACTCTCCATCTGTCTATTTCCTTCTCTTTTTTACTTTCCTCCCTCTATTTCCGTCCCTTGTTCACTGTCTTCCCGTTCTCTCTCTCTCTCTCTCTCTCTCTCTCTCTCTCTCTCTCTCTCTCTCTCTCTCTCTCTCTCTCTCTCTCTCTCTTCAACATTTCAAGACCACCTAGTGCAGTAATGTAGTTAACAAATCAACTAAGAGTCTTTGTACTTAAACCAGTCTTACAAATATGCCTGGAGTGTACCTGGACTTGGGCTTCAGGGGTCAACTTGTATCCCTCCCCCTAACCCCAGCACCTCGTCCTCCTCCTCCTAAAGCTGGATCTTGTCGGCTGGTACCACCTGGAGTGTACCTGGATTCTGCTCGAGGGACCTGTCTATATCTCCAGCTCATCTTCCCACCACACTATCTCTACCCCACCTCACCTTCACACCACACCACCCCACACAACACTACCCCACCACACTTAACCTTACCTTGTCCAGTTAGGTTAGGTGGGTGGTGGGGTAAAACGAGGTGGGATGGAATAGGGTGGGATGGGTTAGATTAGGATAGATCAAGTTATGATAGAATACGCTAAGTTAGGTTTGATAAGGGTAAAACAAGTTAGGGTAGGGAAGGATAGGTAAAATCTTAAGATGGGAGTAGGGTTTGTTACGTTAGTTAGGCTGGGTAGGGTAGGGTAGGGTAGGGTAGGGTAGGGTAGGGTAGGGTAGGGTAATTATGTTATGGTTAAGTTAGATTATATTAGATTTGGCGAAGAATAGATTACATTTGGTTAGGAGTAGGTTAGGTTAATTCTTGGTAAGGAAGTTAAGTTTGGTTAACTTATGATAGATTCGGTTAGGTAATGACAAGTTAGGTTAAGTTAGGACAGGTTAGGTTGGACTGGGTTAGGTTAGGTTAGGGTAGGTTAGGTCAAATTAGGTCAGGTCAGGTTCCTGGCACAGAGATCAGGCAACCCCAGGAAAGGACAGACTCAAGACTCCAATACAACTTCCATATCACCAGCAGGAGCAACGAACACCGCCCGGCATTTCCTTTCATCCCCACAAGGACTCACTTACTGTATATATCAAGAAAAAACCCACACCCAGACGAAATTTCGCTCGTGTCTCTGCCTGCAGTGTCGATCTCTTAGGGCGAGGGCAAGTGCGGTCAGTAATACCGGGTTATCAGGCAAGAACCCCATGAGAGAGAGAGAGAAGGCAGCCGCCAGCCACAAGTGTCCTCCGTCCGGCTCTCGTGTGTGGTGGTGCTGGGGTGAGGAGCCGGGCAGACAGTGGCATATCAAACAAGGCGAGATAATATGTTATGATGTGGGGGTAAAAATTGAGGGTGAGACATAAAATAATGGGTGAAGACAGTAAAACGTGGCGAGACGCAAAAATAATAGGTGAGGGCAGTAAAACGTGGCGAAGACGCCAAAAATATGATGAAACCCAGTAAAACATACAACGAGACATAAGGAAATAATAATGGGTGAGACAGTAAAACGTGACGAGACATAAAATAATGGGTGAGGTAGTAAAACGTGACGAGACATAAAATAATGGGTGAGACAGTAAAACGTGACGAGACATAAAATAATGGGTGAGGCAGTAAAACGTGACGAGACATAAAATAATGGGTGAGACAGTAAAACGTGACGAGACATAAAATAATGGGTGAGGCAGTAAAACGTGACGAGACATAAAATAATGGGTGAGGCAGTAAAACGTGACGAGACATAAAATAATGGGTGAGGCAAATAATGAGGGACAACAAAGACGGTGAAATATAAATCACGCGGGATGGGGTGTAGGAGACAGGGTCCTAAAAATTGTGGGTAAAAATATTAAAGTGCGGGTGATCCATAAATGGAGCCGATACATTCAAGAAAAAAAATTACGAACAAAAAATAAACGCAACTTTTTTGCCTCAAGTCAATTCTCGTGATTTTCGTCGGTTTGGTAAGGTGAGGCCAGGTCAGGTCAGGTTGGCTTAGGTTAGGTCATATTAGATTAGATAAATTAGATTAGATTATATTAAGTTAGGTCAAGTTAGGTTAGATTAGATGAGTTAAGGTTAGGTTAGCTAAACTTAGGTAAAGTCAGGTTAGGTCAAAGTCATTAATAGCCCTCTGAGTCACCGTCTGAAATTGATTCAAGAAAATTGTTACGTTAATATTCCCCATTGTAACTATGGATCAGAAAGAAGCAAGTATCCCGTTACGGTCGAGTCTCAGCGTAATTTTGACCCCATCCATCTGGTGTTCCCTCCTTCCTCTGGCTGCCCAGCATTGATTTGTATTTTAAGTAAACCGGCTTTTAATTCATATAATTTAACAAATATATCTCCGAGACTTTGGATTCTGGTACTGTATGTTCTCTCTCACACACACACACACACACACACACACACACACACACACGGTCGGTCCCTCAGGCGGTGTTCATTCACAGAAAACGACTACCCTTATCAGTCCAGTCTGAGCGAAAAATAAAGTGTTACGAACATGATTTTTCATTCAACTTTCCGAGTATTGAGCGAAAACTTTACAAAACAAAGTCATTTCATTCAACGCGTTCGTGTGATGACATTTAGTTTATTATGTTCGATAGATTTCTTTCCAATTCGTTCAGTGTTTTGAGTGTAGACGGAAAGTTTACATTCAATAGGTTTTTCATTCAATATTCAAAATCTGAGAGAAAAATTTCCTATCATAGTTTTTATTATATTTCGAGTCTGAAGGAATTTTCGCTATAAAGTATTTTCTTCAACTTCTATCTCGAATTTTTAAGAGAATTTTACAAGAAAATTTTCATTTAGAAATCTACAACATCGGTAAAACAGATACTCGGACCCAGAACGAAGTCTTTCAACAGACTGGTCCCCTGCTGTCTACAGTATACACAACGATAACAGGTATTCACAGGCGAAACGACAGCAAAACATTGGTATTGGTGATGGAAGTGGACAGTGAGGTGAGGTTGAGTGACTGGGGCGTTTACACATTGATCGAGATATTTGACAAGACGGTATTATACTCGTATGTATTCTTGTAGAGTTGGGAGGGCGAGACGTGTTGCTCTTCCTCTCCCTCCCTTCCCTGCCCCTCCCCCCTCTTTCTCCTCACTTTATCTCCATATTATTGCTTGCTTTCTTATTTCCCTTACCTACATACTTCCCTCCCTCTTTATTTCCTCCTTCCCCCTCTTCCCTCCACTCATGCCATTCATCCTCTCCCTGGCTCCCTCCACAACGCTTACCCTCCCTCCTTACCTCACTGCCTCCCTCCACACTCCCTCCCTCACACCGGCCACCACCAGTACTGCCGGCTACGTGGTGAAGGTCGTCCACCTCCCCTGGCATAACAGGATTTCTTTTTTCCTCTTTTTGATACCAGTTCTATTCACCCTGGGCCCCGGTATACCCCAGTCCCGGTACACCTCAGGCCCGGTATACCACGGGCCCGGTAAACCTCGGCCGTTTACCTGTTCAGTAACACCCAGTACAATTTGATCCTGGTCTAGATACACCCAGCACTACACTACCCCAGCCACCGGTACACCCAGCACCACACTACCCCAGCCACCTGCACACCCAGCACCACACACCACCCCAGCCACCGGTACACCCAAAGACCACACCACCCAGCCACCGGCACCCAGCACCACACCACCACCGGTACACCCAGACTCACCCAGCCACATGGTACACCCAGCACCACCACCCAGCCACCGGTACACCCAGCACCACACCACCCAGGCCACCGGCAGCCCAGCAGCACTACACTACCCAGCCACCGGTACACCCAGCATTACACTACCCAGCCACCGGTACACCCAGCATTACACTACCCAGCCACCGGTACACCCAGCATTACACTACCCAGCCACCGTCACCCAGCCCACCACCCAGCCACGGTACACAGCACTTCACTACCCAGCCACCGGTACACCCCTATCCCAGCCATTACCCAGCACTACACTATCCAGCCACCGGTATCTACCCAGCCACCGGTACACCCAGCTACCAACTACCCAGCACTACACTACCCAGCCACCGGTACACCCAGCACTACACTACAGCCACCGGTACACCCAGCACTACACTACCCAGCCACCGAGAACCTCGTGGTTCAGAAGCTCAAGAGACGAGTAATTAACTCTGTATAAGTCAATAATCAACTGACCAACTTTTGACCTTTGACCTTATCATTCATCAGGTAATTTGGTGTTTAGGTAATCGTTTTTAAGGTCATCAATTATCTGACCCGAGAATCAACTTCAATCGGACTAATATTTAATCTTTGACACAAGCACACCAATCTACTCTCATCAATTATCAATCAATCCACTATTCTGACCTCTGAACCACCAATCTATTCTCACCAATCAAAAACCAATTTGTCACTTGACCTTTGAGAAATTTCATGTGACCTGTGACGTAATAATACCACCTTAATACAACACTGGATTTTATGACCTTTGCCCTTTAAAGTTGTTTTCGTGTGTAGAAACATCAGCTTCGTGACCTGACCTGCTGGCTTCCTCTCCCATAATTAGCTAATGGTAATGTCGAGGTCAGTAGTGGTGATGGTGGTGGTAGAAGTAACGTTGCTCACTGTGTGGTTAATAGTGGGTGTGGTAGTGTGGTGATGGTGGTTAAGTAATTGTGGTAAGGTGATGACGATGGTAGTGGTGATGATGATGGTAATAATGGAAGTGATAATGATGCTGATAATGGTAGTTGTAATGTGAGGTACTAATGATAATGGTGATAGTGGTGGTGGTGTTTATGTACCTAATGATGGTGGTGATAGTGATGGTGGTGGTGGTGGTAGCACTGAGAGATGGTGGTGGTGGTGTTGTAGTAGCACTAGTGATGGTGGGTGGTGATAGTGTGTGATGTTGTAGTAGCATTCCCACCTACCACTCCCACCCACACTACCTCACCCCAACCCTCCCACCCCCCCCCCACCAAAAAACAAAGACATACGCGATAATTAGTAGGAAACAAAAAGGCGTCGACGAAGATGACAGGGGAAGAAGAGGTGGAGAAGCCATAGGGGTGTATGGAGATGACATGGAGACGAGGGAAGGGTGGGGGGGCGATAAGAGGGTGGGAGAGGGAGGGAGATAGGAAGGGGGGGAGGAGGGGGTGATAGGAGGGTGAACGGAGGGGGGGAAGAGGGGCGATAGGAAGGGGGGGAGGAGAGAGGGTGATAGGAGAGTGAGGAGCGGCGGGGAGAGGAGGGGAAGGAGGTGGGGAGATGACAAAGAGAGAGAGAGAGAGAGAGCAGGTGGTTAGGTTGTGGTGTTGAGGTTGACCACAGTGTAGCTCCAGGTCATCCGGTCAACCACCTAACAGGTTGCTCCCACGGGGGATCCTACACTCACCTACATCGGTACACCCTCCTACAGACTTAAATTAATGCATCTCCACCTAAAAATACCGAAGTACTGCTACAATAACGCCCTACGATGCTACACCCACTATACTTAATACTGCAATACCCACACCTACACCCTACACACCACCATCACTACACTACCGGTGATACAACCACCCACCTACTTCGCTGTCCCTATGCAAGTTGCTTCCCTGTTCACCACGAGGGTTAGCCAGCAGCGGTAGCTGAAAGCGAGAGGAAGCAAGTAGTGCTTGCACCTTAACACTAACATAATGCTGCCATTAGAAACATTACGCCACCCTACACACAAACACACAAAAAAAATACAATTTTATTGGTTAACATAACAAGATCCTCCTCCAGGGGTGCTCACTTCATCTACTCTTTATAATGCACACGAGTGGCTGTCCTGTTGGGACGGCGGCAACAGGAGCAGTGGAGGAGGAGGAGGGAGAATCTGTGATGTATTGGTCAGCATGCTCGTCTTGCAAGCGAGTGTGTCCAGGTTCGATCCCCAGGCAGGGTGAAACTATGGACAAGTTTCTTTACGCCATTTTCCCTTGTGTACCCAGCAGTAATTGGGAACCTGGATCGTGTTCCGGGATTATATTAGCCAGTGCAGTTGGCAAGATGTCTGGTCGTCTCGAATTATTCCTTGACACTGGGTCTTATAACTCGTTAACAAAGGGTGTGGTTATTGTGTTAGTGACAGTTTCTATGCCTTAAAGTTCTTAAACAAATTCACGCCTAGGTGGTTCGAGGGCCGGCCAGTATGTGTTATGTCTTAGTTAACCTTTAGTTGTGACCTTGACCTTCAGTTATAATCTCTAACCTTTAATACATCTACTGTAATGACAGATATTCACGTTAAGGTCATCCAAGTGTCTGTATGCGTACAAGAATTTACGGACGGATGAATAGATAGACAGATAGATGGAAATACGGACCGGCGGACAAGACGACAAATCTATCTGGAAATACGTAAGTCTGCTGACAACGGAAATATAATAACGGCAACAAAAAACAGAGCCAGGAACAGAAGCAACAAAGAGAAGAAGAAACTACATCAAAACATTAACAGTAAGAGGAATAACAAGGACAGTAACACATTAAAACAGGAACAAAAACCACAACAGAAATAACAGCAAGATGGACGGCGTTATTGTTTATCCCCCGTGTACGTATGCATAACTGTCAACAGAAATACCCGCGAGACTCAACACCCTCACTCTCATGCCAAATAGTTGACACACACAGTGGATGACGCCCAGTGCATAACACCCCATGAGTTATGTCTCTATTTGCTGCCCAATAATAATAGTTGTAGTCCTCAGGTGACATTTATTTGCTTGTCAGGGGTATACGACCAGCACAGTCGTTCTTACAGTGCCGGTGTCCGATTACTGACTACATCAGGTAAAGTCGGTGGTTAGGTGTGATGTGTGATAGAATTATATTGACTACAACTATTTAAACCCTAGTGGTATTATTTTTGTTTGTATACGTTAAATTTATTCCAAATATCTACATTCTAATTTGTCTTTTCCTGGGTACAAATGCCTTGGTCTGTCAGATTTTGGCCTCACTGTGTGACTGTGCAGTAAGTTTGATATTGGTCAGATTGTAAAAAAAAATTTAATCACTGTCTCAGGAGTTGAGAGAGAGAGAAGTGTGAGGTGTGAGTGTGTGTGTGTGTGTGTGTGTGTGTGTGTGTGTAGTTTCATTATATGAATTCATTAATTTAGAAGTATTCTGGTTGTACGCAAATACACATACACATATACTGTACACACATACAGAACACAAACAGATACAGTCGCTTCTGTCTTAGGCTGCTAGGCTACTGTACTGTATAGAGGCGGAGTTTCATTAAAATAGCCTAATTACTGCGAATTTCAATAGACCCGTTTATTAGTTTCTCACACACAGATATATATATGATAAAGACATACAAGGCTTCGCTGTAGAGACACGCCTGTACTCACGCCGTTACAAATAAGTTACCCTCTGTGTCCAGAACTAAATAAAGAATTTATTTGAGATACTCTAACATTCAATGCCATAACATCCTGACCACGGGGGTTAGTTCTACAGACCCTTTGTGAACTCTAATCTGTAATCGTTTTGCGCTACCGCTTACATGATGACAATGGGGTGCACAACAAACTAGCCGCTGTAAGTGGCAAAATTAATATTAAAAAAAAATGTAAAGACTCGCAGCCAGCACCCCAGCCATCACCAAGACCTACTGTAAGAGACCTGGGACTTATGGCCGCGTCCATCATCATAATAATTAAGATATAATTGATGGTTAGTTGTAAAGATGGGACAAAAATCTTGACATCCTTTTCTGGTGATCACTACCCCCACCAGACCGTGACCTGACCCCCCACAGGGACGAGGTGCAGCTCACGGTATGAATAATAATTGTCGTCTGATTTACGAGAGGAAATTATATATTCTTTCTTATGTTCCATTATACTGTAGTACCGTGGCTCTCTCCCTCGCATGCTTCAACTTTATATTATTCCCTCTTCCCTTCTCTGTTTCTTTCGCATCCCTTTCTGTGTCTCTCCCTTCTCCTACCTTACACGACCGGTATTATCTGCCGTGTTTACAATAACATCTGGTTGAGAGCGTGAGAGCCAAGGGTTAACAAGTGACAGATCTTCCTCCACTGGGCCTCCGTCACGAGCACCTCACTCACTGCGCAATATATATATATATATATTTACTGCCTTCCTATCCTCCCCCTCCTATGATAGCTCATTTCACAGTTCCCTTCCACTCTTGACAGCTCGGTCTCATTATTTCCAACACTTCCTCGTACAAAATTAACTCAACAATCTCATCTGATATGCGCCGAAGATTGTGTGATTGATGAGGACGTTGGCTGTGATATATATACAGGTTTATATATACCGCCATCGTCTGCCTCTTGCCAACGAGGTGTGTCTATTTATGCTCACTTGTTTACAACACCTTCCTGTGAGGTCCTGGGCAGTTGTATTACTCGACCTATGGATACGTCACCGTCAGGGGGTTCCTCTGATGATCCTCACCATGTACCCTCTACGTACGCCATAAACAACACCACAACCACTACTACCTCCCCAACAACAACCACCACTACTACTATCTCCACAGCAACCACAACCACTACTACCACCACCACCACTACTATCTCCGCAACAACCACCACCACTACTACCACCACAACCACTACTATCTCCGCAACAACCACCACCACTACTACCACCACAAACATTACCACAACCACCACCACCAGCACAAAACCCCCAAAAAAAAGCAGGACAAATTGCCCGCCCGGCGCAGTAATAACCTCCGCCTGGCATCTACCAAGAGAGCAAGTTAACTTAAGACTAAAAATACAATATGCCGGGACGGACTCTCAAAGACCGTAGAGTTAAATAATTTCCATAACTGAAACCAAAAAGGAACTGTCTCTCCTGCGATACTGAAGCCAATTTCGTCTCCGCCTTTGTACACATCTTGGTGGACGATCTCTCTCTCTCTCTCTCTCTCTCTCTCTCTCTCTCTCTCTCTCTCTCTCAGTAAGAGTATATACACAGGCCAGTAGTGTATATTTCCTCTGTCTCTGTTGTTGTTGCATCACTTTGTGACTTGTAGAAAGAGATAATACACTCATTTACGGAAACATTCAAATAAAGAGACACAGAAATAAATGGAATCACACACCATAAACACACACACACACACACACACACACACACACACATTATTATCACAGTTACTTTAATCATTATCATTATTATTATCATTATTATTTTTATTAATTATTACTATCGTCATAATTATCTGTTTTTTTCCATCATGTAAACTACTAAGGTACAGTAACCGGATATTCGCTTTTGTTAACTCAAGCCGTTGTAAAACCTAGCAACATCCGGCGTCAGTAAATATAATTATATCTTTGCGACAAACAAAGAAAATCATTACTGTGTTTGTTCGTGTCGCCAAAATACTCCACAAATAAAATAATTACAAGATAAAAGTGATTAATAATAACGTGCATAACGAGCAATAACTAGTGATAACACGGTAAAATGCTAACCAGATGATGTAATGCATAATAACACAAATTACGATACTAATCACACACACACACACACACATATACATACACACAATCATGCAATCACATTTTACACACACACACACACACACGCACACATAATGAATTAAACAGTTCCATCTCCCGTTACGAGGCACCAGACATGTTGTGATCACTATGTGGCTGATCTAATAACCAGACTGTTTAACAATAATAAATGAAAAATAAGCAATAATGTATCCATAAGTTGTTAGCAACGGTGGTGAGAAGAATGACTACTGGTCCTATGATATAATAATAATAATAATAATAATAATGATAATAATAATAATAATAATAATAATAATAATAATAATAATAATAATAATAATAATAATTTAAAACATTCACAAATAAAATCATTAATCATAATACGTAATAATGATTAATGAATAATAAGATTAAAATACTGATAAAAATAAGAATAGGCATAAATTAAAAATAAGAATAAAAACAATAAAAAAATAAGTCTAAGAATAATAATGATTAAGAATAAGAAAAAGAAGACGAAGAAGCTAATAATAATATTACCACAACAACATAAAACCAACATGTAATAACAGACTATCGTCCATTAGTAAACAAAGCATCTCTCTCCGTCACCCGCAATACTCAACTTGTCTCTCTTATATAAAGTTAATTTTAAAAACCTCTGCTTCTCCTCGACAGACTGGTGGTGCGCGAGTTAAATGCCGGGAAGCAGCTGGTGCCAAGTCATTACCCAACTGTTACCCCTACCAGCTGTGTGTGGTGCTACTGCCCTCACCAGCTGTGTGTGGTCCTACTGCCCTCACCAGCTGTGTGTGGTGCTACTGCCCTCACCAGCTGTGTGTGGTGCTACTGCCCTCACCAGCTGTGTGTGGTGATACTGCCCTCACCAGCTGTGTGTGGTGCTACTGCCCTCACCAGCTGTATGTGGTGCTACTGCCCTCACCAGCTGTGTGTGGTGCTACTGCCCTCACCAGCTGTGTGTGGTGCCTCCAGCTGCTGTCAGTGTCTGCCCCCACGGCTGTGTGTGTGCTACTGCCTCTCGCTGTGTGTGTCTTCTGCCTCACCAGCTGTGTGGGTGTCCTGCCCTCACCAGCTGTGTGTGTCTGCCTCACCAGCTGTTGTGGTGCAGTTGCCTCACCGCTGTGGGTGATACTGCCTCACCAGCTGTGTGTGTGCAGTGCCTCACCAGCTGTGTGTGATGCCTGCCTCACCAGCTGGGGTCGCCTCCCAGCTGTGTGTGGTCTGCCCTCTCCCTGCTGTGTGTGGTACTGCCTCACCAGCTGTGTGTGGTTCTCACGCCTCACCAGCTGTGTGTTCGTGCTGCCCTCACCAGCTGTGTGTGGTGCAGTGCCCTCACCAGCTGTGTGTGGTGCCTGCCCTCACCAACTGTGTGTGGTGCTACTGCCCTCACCAGCTGTGTGTGGTGCTACTGCCCTCACCAGCTGTGTGTGGTGCCTGCCTCACCAGCTGTGTGTGGGCTGACCTACTGCCCTCACCAGCTGTGTGTGTGCTGCCCTCACCAGCTGTGTGTGGTGCTACCCCTCCCCCAGCTGTGTGTGGTGCTACTGCCCTCACCAGCTGTGTGTTGTCGTGTGTGGTGCTACTGCCCTCCTCCGCTGTGTGTGGTCCCTCCCTCACCAGTGTGTTCGTGTTGCCCTCACCAGCTGTGTGTGTGCTACTGCCCTCACCAGCTGTGTGTGTCCCTGCCAGGGGTGGTGCTACTGCCCTCACCAGCTGTGTGTGGTCTGCCCTCTGTGTGTGGGTTACTGCCCTCACCAGCTGTGTGGGGTGCTGCTGCCCTCACCAGCTGTGTGTGTGTGCTACTGCCCTCACCAGCTGTGTGGTGGTGCTGCCTCACCAGCTGTGTGGGGTGCTACTGCCCTCACCAGTGTGTGTTCGCTGTGTGGTGCTGCCCTCACCAGCTGTTGTGGTGCTACTGCCCTCACCAGCTGTGGTTGCTGCTGCCCCTCACCAGCTGTGTGTGGTACTGCCCCCCTCACCAGCTGTGTGTGGTGCTACTGCCCTCACCAGCTGTGTGGGGTGCTACTGCCCTCACCAGCTGTGTGTGGTGCTACTGCCCTCCAGCTGGTGTGGTGCTACTGCCCTCACCAGCTGTGCCTGGCCTGCTGCCCTCACCAGCTGTGTGTGGTGCCTCCCTCACCAGCTGTGGTGCTGCCCTCCCGGCTGTGTGTGGTGCTGCCTCACCAGCTGTGTGGTGCCTGCCCTCACCAGCTGTGTGTGTGCTGCCCTCACCAGCTGTGTTGGTACTACTGCCCTCACCAGCTGTGTGTGGTGCTGCCCTCACCAGCTGTGTGGTAGCACTGCTCCTCACCACTGTGTGTGGCTGCTGCCCCTCACCAGCTGTGTGTGGTGCCTGCCTCACCAGCTGTGTGGTGCTACTGCCCTCACCAGCTGTGTGTGCTATGCCCTCACCAGCTGTGTGGGTGCCTGCCCTCACCAGCTGTGTGGTGCTACTGCCTCACCAGCTGTGTGTGGTGCTGCCCTCACCAGCTGTGTGTGGTGTTCCTGCCCTCCCAGCTGTGTGTGGTGCTACTGCCCTCACCAGCTGTGTGTGTTGCTACTGCCTCACCAGCTGTGTGTGGTGCTACTGCCCCTCACCAGCTGTGTGTGGTACTGCCCCTCCTGTGTGTGTGGTACCTGCCCTCTCGGCTGTGTGTGGCATCTGCCCTCACCAGCTGTGTGTGGCTGCCTCTCCCTCCCCAGCTGTGTGGTGCTACTGCCTCACCAGCTGTGGTGGTGCCACTGCCCTCACCAGCTGTGTGTGGTGCTGCTGCCCTCCACCAGCTTGTGTGGTGCTACTGCCCTCACCAGCTTGTGTGTGCTACTGCCTCACCAGCTGTGTGTGGCCTTTCTGCCCCTCACCAGCTGTGTGTGGGCCTGCCTCTACCAGCTGTGTGTGTGCTACTGCCCTCACCAGCCTTATGCCTGCCCTCTGTCTGTGTGTTCTCTGCCCTCACCAGCTGTGTGTGGTGCTACTGCCCTCACCAGCTGTGTGGTGCTACTTCCCCTCACCAGCTGTGTGTGGTGCTACTGCCCTCACCAGCTGTGTGTGGTACTACTGCCTCACCAGCTGTGTGGTGTCTGCCTCACAGCTGTTGTGTGGTACTACTGCCCTCACCAGCTGTGTGGTGCTACTGCCCTCACCAGCTGTGTGTGGTGCTACTGCCCTCACCAGCTGTGTGTGGTGCTACTGCCTCACCAGCTGTGTGTGGTAGTACGCCCTCACCAGCTGTGTGTGGTCCCACTGCCCTCACCAGCTGTGTGTGGTGCTACTGCGTGGTACTACTGCCCCACCAGCTGTGTGTGGGTGCTACTGCCTCACCAGCTGTGTGGACGCCTCACCAGCTGTGTGTGGTTACCTGCCTCACCATGTGTGTGGTGCCACTGCCTCACCAGCTGTGGGGACCACTGCCCTCACCAGCTGTGTGTGTGGTCCCACTGCCTCACCAGCTGTGTGGGCTACTGCCCTCACCAGCTGTGTGTGGTGCTACTGCCCCACCAGCTGTGTGGTGCTACTGCCCTCACCAGCTGTGTGTGGTGCTACTGCCTCACCGGCTGTGTGTGTGTGGTGCCACTGCCCTCACCAGCTGGGTGGTGCTACTGCCCTCACCAGCTGTGTGTGGTGCTACGCCCTCACCAGCTGTGTGTGGTGCTACTGCCTCACCAGCCAGGTGGTGCTACTGCCTCACCAGCTGTGTGTGGGCCTACTGCCCTCACCAGCTGTGTGTGGTCCTACTGCCCTCACCAGCTGTGTGTGGTGCTACTGCCTCACCAGCTGTGTGTGTCCCACTGCCCTCACCAGCTGTGTGTGTGTGTGTGTGGTCCCACTGCCTCACCAGCTGTGTGGTGCCACTGCTCTCACCAGCTGTGTGTGGTGCTACTGCCTCACCAGCTGTGTGTGGCTACTGCTCACCAGCTGTGTGTGTGGTCCTACTGCCCTCACCAGCTGTGTGTGTGGTGCTACTGCCCTCACCAGCTGTGTGTGGTGCTACTGCCTCACCAGCTGTGTGGTGCTATTGCCTCACCAGCTGTGTGGTGCTACTGCCCTCACCAGCTGTGTGTGGTGCTACTGCCTCACCAGCTGTGTGTGTGTGTCTACTGCCTCACCAGCTGTGTGTGGTGCTACTGCCCTCACCAGCTGTGTGTGGTCCCACTGCCCTCACCAGCTGTGTGTGCTACTGCCCTCACCGCAGTGTGTGTGGTGCTACTGCCCTCACCAGCTGTGTGTGGTGCTACTGCCCCACCAGCTGTGTGGTCCCATGCCTCACCAGCTGTGTGTGGTGCTACTGCCCTCACCAGCTGTGTGTGGTGCTACTGCCTCACCAGCTGTGTGTGTGTGGTGCTACTGCCCTCACCAGCTGTGTGTGGTCCTACTGCCCCACCAGCTGTGTGTTCCTACTGCCCTCACCAGCTGTGTGGTGCTTATTGCCTCACCAGCTGTGTGTGGTGCCACTGCCCCCACCAGCTGTGTGTGGTGCTACTGCTCACCAGCTGTGTGTGGGTCCTACTGCCTCACTCGTGTGGCGCTCTGCCTCACCAGCTGTGTGGTGCGCATTGCCCTCACCAGCTGTGTGTGGTGCTACTGCCTCACCGTGGGTGCTACTGCCTCACCAGCTGTGGTGCTATTGCCTCACCAGCTGTGTGTGGTGCCACTGCCCTCACCAGCTGTGTGTGCCACTGCCTCACCAGCTGTGTGTGGTGCTACTGCCCTCACCAGCTGTGTGTGGTGCTACTGCTCACCAGCTGTGTGTGGTGCTACTGCCTCACCAGATGTGTGTGTGGCACCACCTCACCAGCTGTGTGTGGTCCTACTGCCCTCACCAGCTGTGTGTGGTGCACTGCCCTCACCAGCTGTGTGTGGTACTGCCCTCACCAGTGTGTGGCTTTGCCTCACCAGCTGTGTGTGGTCCTACTGCCCTCACCAGCTGTGTGTGTGCTACTGCCCTCACCAGCTGTGTGTGGTGCCACTGCCCTCACCAGCTGTGTGTGGTCCTACTGCCCTCACCAGATGTGTGTGGTACTACTGCCCTCACCAGCTGTGTGTGGTCCCACTGCCCTCACCAGCTGTGTGTGGTACCACTGCCCCACCAGCTGTGTGTGTGGACTACTGCCTCACCAGCTGTGTGTGGTACCACTGCCCTCACCAGCTGTGTGTGGTGCTACTGCCCCACCAGCTGTGTGTGGTGCTACTGCCCTCACCAGCTGTGTGTGTGTGCTACTGCCCTCACCAGCTGTGTGTGTGTCCTACTGCCCCTCACCAGCTGTGTGTGGTGCTACTGCCTCACCAGCTGTGTGTGTGGTCCACTGCCCTCACCAGCTGTGTGTGTGGTCCCACTGCCTCACCAGCTGTGTGTGCTACTTCACCAGCTGTGTGTGGTCCCACTGCCCTCACCAGCTGTGGTGCTACTGCCCTCACCAGCTGTGTGTGGTCCTACTGCCCTCACCAGATGTGTGTGGTGCTACTGCCCTCACCAGCTGTGTGTGGGTCCCACTGCCCCTCACCAGCTGTGTGTGGTCCCACTGCCCTCACCAGCTGTGTGTTGGTACTATGCCCTCACCAGCTGGTGCTGCTGCCTCACCAGCTGTGTGTGGCTTGCCCCACCAGCTGTGTGTGGGTGCTACTGCCTCACCGGCTGTGTGTGTGGTCCTACTGCCTCACCGGCTGTGTGTGTGTCCTACTGCCTCACCAGCTGTGTGTGGTCCTACTGCCCTCACCAGCTGTGTGGTGCTACCCTCACCAGCTGTGTGTGGTCCCAGTCCTCACCAGCTGTGTGGTGCTACTGCCCTCACCAGCTGTGTGGTGCTACTGCCCCCAGCTGTGTGTGGTGCTACTGCCTCACCAGCTGTGTGTGGTGCACTGCCTCACCAGCTGTGTGTGGTGCTACTGCCCTCACCAGCTGTGTGTGGTGCTACTGCCCTCACCAGCTGTGTGTGGTGGTGCTACTGCCTCACCAGATGTGTGTGTGGCCACTGCCCTCACCAGCTGTGTGTGGTCCCACTGCCCTCACCAGCTGTGTGTGTGGTGCTACTGCCCTCACCAGCTGTGTGTGGTGCTACTGCCCTCACCAGCTGTGTGTGGTGCTACTGCCTCACCAGCTGTGTGTGTGTGTGCTACCTCACCAGCTGTGTGTGTGGTCTACTGCTCACTGGCTGTGTGTGGTCCCACTTGCCTCACCAGCTGTGTGTGGTGCTACTGCCTCACCAGCTGTGTGGTGCCACTGCCCTCACCAGCTGTGTGTGTTGGCCACTGCCTTCACCAGCTGTGTGTGGTCCTACTGCCCCTCACCAGCTGTGTGTGTGGTGCTCACTGCCCCGATGTGTGGTGGTGCCACTGCCCCTCACCAGCTGTGTGTGGTCCTACTGCCTCACCAGCTGTGTGTGGTGCTACTGCCTCACCAGCTGTGTGTGGTCCTACTCTCACCTGCTGTGTGTGTGGTGCTACTCCCTCACCAGCTGTGTGTGGTCTACTGCCTCACTGGCTGTGTGTGGTCCTATTGTCCCCCGCCTCAGCTGTGTGGTGCTACTGCCCTCACCAGCTGTGTGTGGTCTGTCCCTAACTGCCTCACCAGATGTGTGTGTGTGGTACCACGCCTCACCAGCTGTGTGTGGTGTCTACTGCCCTCACCAGCTGTGTGTGGTGCTACTGCCCTCACCAGCTGTGTGTGGTGCTATTGCCCTCACCAGCTGTGTGTGTGGTGCTACTGCCCTCACCAGCTGTGTGTGGTGCTACTGCCCTCACCAGCTGTGCACGTCTCACCAGTGTGGTGCTATGCCCTCACCAGCTGTGTGTGGTCCTACTGCCTCACCAGCTGTGTGTCCCCTGTGTGTGGTGCTACTGCCCTCACCAGTGGTGTCTCACCAGCTGTGTGGGTAATGCTGCCTCACCAGCTGTGTGTGCTACTGCCCTCACCAGCTGTGTGTGTGGTGCACTGCCCTCACCAGCTGTGTGTGGTCCTGCCTCACCAGCTGTGGGCATGCCTCACCAGCTGTGTGTGGTGCCACTGCCCTCACCAGATGTGTGTGTGGTACTACTGCCCTCACCAGCTGTGTGTGGTCCTACTGCCCTCACCAGCTGTGTGTGGTGCTACTGCCCTCACCAGCTGTGTGTGGCTGCCCTCACCAGCTGTGTGTGTGCTACTGCCCTCACCAGCTGTGTGTGGTGCTACTGCCCTCACCGGCTGTGTGTGTGGTGCTACTGCCTCACCAGCTGTGTGTGGTCCTACTGCCCTCACCAGCTGTGTGTGGTGCTACTGCCCTCACCAGCTGTGTGTGGTCCTACTGCCCTCACCAGCTGTGTGTGTGGCTACTGCCTCTCACCAGCGGTGTGTGGTCCTACTGCCTCACCAGCTGTGTGTGGTGCCACTGCCTCACCAGCTGTGTGTGTGTGGTACCTGCCCTCACCAGCTGTGTGTGGTCCCACTGCCTCACCAGCTGTGTGTGGTGCTACTGCCCTCACCAGCTGTGTGTGGTCCCACCTCACTGGCCGTGTGTGTCCTACTGCCCTCACCAGCTGTGTGGTGCTACTGCCTCACCAGCTGTGTGTGGTCCCACTGCCCTCACCAGCTGTGTGTGGTGCTACTGCTCTCACCAGCTGTGTGTGGTCCTACTGCCTCACCAGCTGTGTGTGTGGTGCTACTGACCTCACCAGCTGTGTGTGGTCCTAGCCCTCACCAGCTGTGTGTGTGGTCCCACTGCTGCCCTCACCAGCTGTGTGTGTACTACTGCCTCACCAGCTGTGTGTGGTGCTACTGCCTCACCAGCTGTGTGTGGTGCTACTGCCCCACCAGCTGTGTATGGTGCTACTGCCCTCACCGGCTGTGTGTGTGGTCCCACTGCCCTCACCAGCTGTGTGGTGTCCTACTGCCCTCACCAGCTGTGTGTGTGTCCCACTGCCCCTCACCAGCTGTGTGTGGTGCTACTGCCTCACCAGCTGTGTGGTCCTACTGCCCTCACCCAGCTGTGTGTGGTGCCATTCCCTCACCAGCTGTGTGTGTGCTACTGCCTCACCAGCTGTGGGTCTGCCTCACCAGCTGTGTGTGTGCTACTGCCCTCACCAGCTGTGTGTGGTGCTACTGCCCTCACCAGCTGTGTGTGGTGCCACGTCTCACCAGCTGTGTGTGGTGCTACTGCCCTCACCAGCTGTGTGTGGTCCCACTGCCTCACCAGCTGTGTGTGGTGCTACTGCCCTCACCAGCTGTGTGTGGTGCCACTGCCCTCACCAGCTGTGTGTGGTGCGCCCCACCAGCTGTGTGCCTGCCTCACCGCTGTGTGTGGTCTACTGCCCTCACCAGCTGTGTGTGTGGTGCTACTGCCCTCACCAGCTGTGTGTGGTCCTACTGCCCTCACCAGCTGTGTGTGGTGCTACTGCCCTCACCAGCTGTGTGTGTGGTCCCACCTCACCGCTGTGTGTGTATGCCTCACCGTGTGGTGCCACTGCCCTCACCAGCTGTGTGTGGTGCTACTGCCCTCACCAGCTGTGTGTGGTGCTACTGCCCTCACCAGCTGTGTGTGGTCCTACTGCCCTCACCAGCTGTATGTGGTGCTACTGCCCTCACCGGCTGTGTGTGGTGCTACTGCCCTCACCAGCTGTGTGTGGTGCTACTGCCCTCACCAACTGTGTATGGTGCTACTGCCCTCACCGGCTGTGTGTGGTGCTACTGCCCTCACCAGCTATGTGTGGTGCTACTGCCCTCACCGACTGTGTGTGGTGCTACTGCCCTCACCAGCTGTTTGGCACCCGTATTCTCAGCAACACCAGCTTTGACACCCTAAAAACAGCTGGAACACTTTAGTCACCAGCTGTGGCCGCGTGAGTGTGGTGAAAGTGGGCGGCCTCGGTGGGGACAGTGCCCGCCCACCTTCCTACTTCACCAGGAAGTACACCACTGACACTGACCCTGACTGTGTTAACCTCTCTCCACCGTCCTCACCTAATTCACCAACAACCACCAACACCATTCTCATCTTCATCATCATCCTCCTCACCATCACCACTATCCACACTATCACCACCATTACCATCCTTACTTTCATCATCATTATCCTCACCATCACTGCCATCATCACTACCATCACCATCACCTCTATCACCCTCACCATCACTCCAATCATCTTCATCACCACCAACGCCCTGAGGGAGGTCTAAGGCAAGTACTGTTGCCAGGTCTTCCTCTGTCCTCGCCTTTCTCTGGCCTGACGAGTGAGGTGGGGTGGAGGGAAGAGGGAGACAAGGAGAGGATAAATGATAACGAATATTTCTGCAGGTAATTTTAAATAATTCGGTAGATAATAAAATAAACTACAACAGATAATTAATAGAATGCCAATTAAAATAATATAATGTATCTAAAAACGCTGACGTCATCCCTGTAAGTAGAACGTTTTCTCGTGATGGTGTCAGTCATTACATGTTAGGGGAAACTCTACTAGACTGGGAGGCTCCCCATAGCTAGTCCACCAAGGTTTGTTTCACTACTAACACACCGCACCTGGTTGTGTACTCATTTACGGCCGAGTGTATAAAGAGTGAGTTCAGTCTCTCACTCTGGCTGGTAATGGAACTCTGGTATTTTCTCTTGCGAAGCCAGTGCTGAAACAATGGCTTCATGCGTAAAATATTCTAAAGTATGTTTATACGTTTTAATCACATAAGTGTTTTGATAAGTACACCTCAGTGGCAGGCATTCTATGAGATGAAAGTGAGTGATGGTGGTGGTGACCTTGCTGGTGGCACTGTGACCCACTCGTGACCTCACACCGAGAACGAGGGTCAAAGGTCCAGTTTTCTCTTTCTTTTCCTGTATATGACGACCACGACGCCCAGCTCCTGTCAGGTGTGCCACGACCAGATGACAGGTGTGCCACGACCAGATGTCAGGTGTGGCACGACTGGTTGTGAGGTGTGACAGGACTCGATAAAATTACTAATAACACCGTCATCATTAACACTAGAGGGTTAGTGACAGTAAACTAACACACTCTCCACCAGGTACTGTATGAAGAGATCCTTGAACCTAACGCGTGAACAACAGCTCAAGAAAAACAAATGATAACATAAATAGCAATAAATAGATATAATAATAATAATAATAATAATAATAATAATAATAATAATAATAATAGTAATAATAATAATAATAGTACAGGTAATAATAATAATAATAATAATAGTAATAGTAATAATAATAATAGTAATAATAATAATAGTAATAATAATAATAGTAATAATAATAATAATAGTAATAATAATAATAATAATAATAATAGTAATAATAATAATAATAATAATAATAATAATAGTAATAATAATAATAATAGTAATAATAATAATAATAATAATAGTAATAGTAATAATAATAATAGTAATAATAATAATAGTAATAATAATAATAATAATAATAATAGTAATAATAATAATAATATTATCATTATTAATCAAGGCGTTAATTAAAAACTCGCACTTCAATGATTAAACAATAGTAAATAAATAAAACGACTACAATACTGTAGAATAGAATCGCACTACAAAAAAAAAATCAATCTTATTTCATCACGTTACGATCCCCATCTGTCACGTTAATATAATAGCCCGTGATGTTTTATATATAGTCACCCCCCGCCTACCGCAATCAATGATGACGTCACGTAGCTACAAGAGGAGGATGGATGGGGGAGCGGAGGAGGAAGACTCGCGCCCTTGTCCTTGTTCTCCTCCCCTCCCTTTTATGGCAAAACCCTAGGTAGGCCCTTACTTACCCCCACTTCCCTCTCTTCCTACCTGTCTTCCTTTTGAGGAATATCCTACATACATGGACGACCTCGACTTAATGAGGTGGAGGCAGCATGAGGAGGTGAGAGGGGGGGAGAGAAGGAGGGGGAGAGAAGGAGGGAACGTATAGTGGAAGGAAGACAAGTAAGAGGGAGGGTGAAGAGGAGGTGGGTGTAGGGGAAGGGAAGGGGAATAAGGAAGATGAAAAGAATGAAAGGGTAAGGGTAGATGGTGGAAGAGGAGGGGGAGGAAGAGGGGGGTAGAAGAGGAAGGGGAATGATGAGGAGGGAGGAAGAGGAGGACGATGCAACATAAGACTTGACATAAACTATATTACACCTCCTCCACCTCACTGCCACACTCAGCTGTCCTCAGGTAAACACAGCTGTTTCCCTAGTATACTTAACCACACGCACCTATTTCTGGTACACACACACAGCTGTTTCCGTTACAGAGTCACTTAAGTACACAGTTATTTCCCTGATACATACATACACACACACACACACACACATATATATATATATATATATATATATATATATATATATATATATATATATATATATATATATATATAGTATATAAAACATAAACAATCCCTCAAGCGTCACCCTCAAGTGTGTGCATCCGGCTATCACTCTGGAGTCGTGACTATCTTTCTGATACGAAAATTTTTTTTTCATCGTAAAAACCATTGTCATTAACCCTTTAGATATTGAAACAGTTCATTTAGCCAGAAAAACACAGGTACAGAGTAGATAATAATAACAATATTGATATGGCTGAGCCAGTTGAGATCCTGAGCTCTACTGAAGGCACCTGATATATACTGTACATTTATCTCAAGGAAGTATTATGTAACATTTAGTATCATTTGGAATAGTACAATAGCATGGTGGTATTGAGAACATATCATAATTTTACCACGATTATCACTTTTTATTTATTTATTTATTACATTTATAAGTACATCCATATCTTACAGTAGAGGGCAAAGTATCCCATAAGTATTTTATTCTAGCGAACTCAAGACGATTTTATTCAGATGGTGTGAGCCGAGCCCCTGCCCGGTAAAGGGTTAATACTGTTCCTATTTTATTATCACCTATTATTATTAGTCGTTAATATATATATATATATATATATATATATATATATATATATATATATATATATATATATATATATATATATTCTTCTCGTCTTCCCCGTTCCCCTTCTTTTTTCTCTTCCTCTCCTTCCCTTCTTGTTGCCCCCCTCCTCTTCTACCCCCCTTTCTCTTCCCTCTTCCTCTCCTTCCCTTCTCCTCCTTGCCATCCTCCACTCACAAGGGACCGTCACAGGTGGAGGCTACAAGGTGTATCACTGCCCCGGGATCATTATCTTGAGACACTTATCACAAGTAATGACTCAGTCTTACCTGTGTCCAATCACACATTACCTTCTCTCTTCCTCCTTCCTTGTTCTTTTCTTTTTTCTTCTCCCTTACTCGGTCTGTTTGTCTGTACACGTTTATGTTTTTCTAACAAGCCTGTAACACTACTACTGCTGCTTACACTGATGATAATGATTATAATAATAATAATAATAATAATAATAATAATAATAATAATAAAATCCCACTTCCAATTGACCTCAACATGAAAATTCCGTGACCTTTGACCTAACATCTGGTGCAGAACCGCCAACACAGATGAGCGTGCCCCTCCCCCCCCCCTTCTCAAGCTGGGGTCGTGGCGCAATAGGTACACAAGGTTAAATGGGAGAAGAAAGGGAAGGGGAATGAAAGGAAGTGGAGGTGATAAAAAAGAAGGAAGGGGGAACTAGGGGAAGACTTCAGGTGCCAGAGAGGAGGTGACGGGAGGGAAGGAAGGGGAGAGGAGGAGGGGGTGGGAGGGGAATGAAAGGAGAAGGGGAGGAAGGGGGAGGATGTTGAGAAAGGAATTCAGGTGTCAGGGGGAAGAGTTCCAGTACCAGAAGGGAGAAGAGGGGAGGGGGAGTTAATTCACGTGCCTGGGGGTGGGGAGGGGGGTCCAGGTTCCAAGGAGGAGGGGAAGCGAGGGGAGGAGAGGGGAGGGGTGTCCAGGACTTAGAGGGGAGCAGTATGCCCGACCCTCTTGGAAATTTGACCCGGGAAGAGACCTGACCCCGGTAGCTTCCTGGCGGCTCCTGACTCTGACTCTCTGACTCTCTCTCTCTCTCTCTCTCTCTCTCTCTCTCTCTCTCTCTCTCTCTCTCTCTAACACACACACTAAAACTTTCTTTCTCTGTAGTTAAGATGAAAAATATAATCCTTCGAACGCGTGTCGAAGTGTTTCCCTTCCGGTGGCTGCGACACATACCAGCAGCTCTCTCTCTCTCTCTCTTTCAAATCTGAACCCTCGAACCCGTGTCCCCGTGTTTCCCCCTGGTGGCCGCGACACACACCAGCAGCTGTGTACAACACCCGCTCTCAATGGTGTTCGTTAAGAGCCATTGTCAAACACTGGCAGTCTCTAGAGGGCTTTTACCTACCCTGTGGTGAGGTGTGAAGAGAGGGAGGGAGGGAGGGAGGAGAGGAAGTGATGGATATAATAATTATGGGGGATTAAGAGAGGGAGGGAATGAGGAAAAGGAAGAGAGTGAGGGAGGGATAGGATGGGAAGAGGAAAATGGAGGAAGGGGATGAGGAGGAGAGAGAGAGAACGTGAGGGGAGGAGGAGAGAGAGAGAGAACGTGACCCGCTAACACTTTATTTCCGGGTCGCACACTTTCATTACTCTCACCTTTCTCCTCACTCATTCTACCTTCTCCTTCTCTCCAGTCATGGGTGGCACTGTTACTCACATTCTCACCCATAAAACAATCCTCTCTTTAAAATCATATACAAAAACTAAGTCACCCAACTAATATATTTTTAATAATATATCGCGTTCTATAATTTACCATATACTAACTTATAAAAGAAGATGAGTTAACATTTTTAAAAAGATTTTCGACTTTCCTGATATTCTAAATTTAACTGATCAATGTATATTAAATTTATACTCATTATCATGTTTTTAATTTACAAGCTTACACACAAAGTCTTATATAGTTATAATTTACTAAGTGTACATTAATTTTTCCACAAATAATTTAAATAAAAGTTTTCGACCTTCCGAATATTACCCAATTAACTGTTATCAATATATAGTAAATTATTGCTCGTTCCCATTTTTTTTTTCAATTTATCGATTTTCAATAATTAAACTTTCTCGTATGATCATACACTGTGCAATAACCTCTACTGGTCCAGGTTACGTTACGTTAGGTTACGTTACGTTAGGTTACGTTAGGTTACGTTACGTTAGGTTACGTTACGTTAGGTTACGTTACGTTTGATTACGTTAAGTTACGATATCGGAATATTAACGACATGGATAATTAATTAACCTGTAAAACTAACTTACCTAATATAACGTAATTAACCAAACCTAATCTCCTAATTAACCTAAAATAACGAAATTAACTAAATATAACACAACTAACCTAACATAGCTAACCTAACCCTAATTAATTAAATAATAATAATTGTAATAACTCAAGACGGTGGTGGTAATCATTACGTCAACACATAACATGTTAGGTCATGGCCCGATTCTCTCAAGCCGTGAAGGAGCCAGCAAGACGGGTTCTTACGGCAACAGCTAGGGTGGAAATCTAACCCAAGAATCGGTGAAAATATGACGTAGAAATCGGTGCAAATATGACATAAGAAGTAGTGAAAATCTGAATTAGGATTCGGTGAAAATCTGATTTAGTAGGAATCGGTGTAAATCTGGCACAGGAATAGGTGGGAATCTTGGGGGTTATTACAACGTGGAAATCTGAGAAACTTCACGCGGAAATTTAAACGTGGAATAATTGAGAGAGAGAGAGAGAGAGAGAGAGAGAGAGAGAGAGAGAGACCACTGACCGCTATGTACCACCCCTACTATACTCCATGGGGACACTCCCTCTCCTCTTCTCCCTCTATCTCTTTCTGTCCATAGTCCTCCCTTCTCCTTCCTGTTCTTCTTTTACCTTACATCATCTTAACTTCCCCTCCCTCTCACCTTATCATCACCCCCCCCCCTTTCCTAGCCTCTTCTCATTTTCTTCCTCTTCCCCACTATTTTCTCATCCCCTTCCTTCTCCTTCCTCTCTCCTCCTCACTGCCTTTGACTTCCCCCGCTAAACTACAACAACGTCCGCTGCTATCACTCATTTCCGCCTATTCCCACAATTATCGTCTACTGCACCCCACCCCCCCTTCTCCCCGACGATGCTAATATTGATCACAGACTAATGATGATTTATATAACGCAATAATGACAGAAATTTCCCGCTATTATCGCCTGAGCAGGAACCACTTCTAAGGTACCTACTGTTCTATTTAATTTGATTAATTCAGATATAACAGCAAAGATACAAAACAGGACAGGTATATATAATTAGAAGGTACAAACACAAGTACAGGTACAATTACAGGAACGAAATACTGTACTTCAAAATAATGGCAATACATAAACAGGTAGGCTCATCACATCTGGCTGAGTCATGGATATAAAACTTCCACAATAATAAAAAACAATATACGTGATTGTACTTAATATATAAACACCTGTACAATACCTGTACCTAAATTATACCCGTGTTGTATTTTTCATGAATTAACTCGAATATATTTAATAGGAAAAAAAAGCGACCTAAGCCAATACAAGTACAGGTAAGAGTCGTCAATTTAATGGAGTCACCTTGTAACATCAACGTCATCAGTGGTATGAAAAGGAATGGAGTGAGTTACGTATATCCAGACATGGGTAATGGACACGCGCTTGCTCCGTTGCCCCTATACCTTTTCCTGCAACGCCCATTTCCTTCCTTCAACCACACTTCCTCTCCTTCTCTACCACACTTCCTCTCCTTCTCTACCACACTTCCTCTCCTTCTCTACCACACTTCCTCTCCTTCTCTACCACACTTCCTCTCCTTATCTACCACACTTCCTCTCCTTCTCTACCACACTTCCTCTCCTTCTCTACCACACTTCTCCTTCTCTACCACACTTCATCTTCTCTACCACACTTCCTCTCCTTCTCTACCACACTTCCTCTCCTTCTCTACCACACTTCCTCTCCTTCTCTACCACACTTCCTCTCCTCCTTTACCACTGCACTCTACCACCCTTCCCTCTACCACACACCTCCTCCACCACCATCATCACACTTCGTCTAAGCTTCACCAATTTACTGATAACTTCCAGTGAAAAAATTAAATGAAACTAACGTCATCTATTAGAACCTAACCTAAGGTAACCTATGCACGCCAAACCTAGCATGGGTAAGCCATTAGTGTCAAGCGAGAGGGTGTGTGTAGGTCGACCATGGTGCCCAACTGAGCCCACAACACCGGAAGTGGCTGTCCCTGTGGCGTTATTGGCGTGGACTGGGTGAGGTGAGGTGAGGTGAGGTGAGGTGAGGTGAGGTTAGGTGAGGTTAGGTGAGGTTGAATTAGGTTAGATAGGATTTAATTTACACCAATGGTTCATGCATATATATAAACACACTGGGAATAAACATCATCAGTTCACCACGTACACCCACGTGTTGCCTCACAAGCCAGGGTGGAGGAGAGAAAGGGGGGAGTGGGAGAGAGACGGAGGGAGGGAGGAGAGAAAGGTAGAGGGAGGGGGGGAGAAGAAGAGAATGTAATGGCTGAGATAGGAGAGAGGGAATGGGTGAAGGAAAAAATGAGGAAGAAACAGAGGTAAAGAGAAAGGGAAATAAAAGGCGGAGGCACATGAGTTGGGGAATGGGAGAGAACAGGAGGAGAAAGGGGAAATAGAAACGAGGAGAAAGGAGAAGGATGAAGCGGAAAACGAGGGGGAAATTACACGAGGGTGGTGATGTTGACCTGGCAGGAGGGAGGGAGGGAGGGAGGGAAACATCCGGGACCACAGAGAGAGAGAGAGAGAGAGAGAGAGAGAGAGAGAGAGAGAGGAGAAAGATCTGTGTGAGATGTAGAGAAGTGAAAAATGAAACCAGGAGGAACGGAAGACAAGGAGAGGAAGGAGTGAAGGGAGGAATGGGGAGGCCTGAAGTGCCACACTAGACAGACAGACAGACAGACAGACAGACAGAGACACACGTGCTGACGACCCCGATAACTAGACCCCACGTTCTCTTTGTCAGTCTCTCTCAGTTCTTGTTTCATCTATCTCTCCTTCACCTTTCCACACACACACACACACGTTTACCGATCACTGACCTTTAATAAAATGTCTTCCTTTTTCATTTACTATCGGCACACTTTCCGATTTATTCTCATCCAATTTCAGTCAATATTTTCGGGTATTTTCCTAATGTTTTACAGTAATTCTCGCTGCACTGCACACACGGGAAATACCAGACCGTGACGTCACACCAGGAAAAATAAACACTCACGGAGAAAGAGTCAATTACATTACTTGTTAACTAGCGAACTACACCACCAAGCATCCCACCTGTTCCGTGTCGCATCACTGGCCGTCTTGGCGATGGTTGGCGTGTGTGGGCGTGGGTAATGACCGCCCTTCTCCCCCTCCCCCCCGCGTGCACTACGATAGCGAGGATATGAGCTGGTGGGCGTGTGTGGGAGAGGGTACAGAACTACCTCCCTTTGTGGGCGTGGGAGATGATCACCCTCATGGAGATGTGGGCGAGGCGTGCGGTAGCGTGAGGTAAGAGGCGTGCAGGCGGGGTCCTCACCTTAGTGGCCCAGGGCTGGCACTGCTCCACCTCCAGCCACCACCACCACCATCATGTTAAGCCACCGCCCCTACACCACCCATACCCCGCCCACGACACTCAAACCCTGCCCCTACACCACCCATACCCCGCCCACGACACTCAAACCCTGCTCCTACACCACCCATACCCCGCCCACGACACTCAAACCCTGCTCCTACACCACCCATACCCCGCCCACGATACTCAAACCCTGCTCCTACACCATCCATACCCCGCCCACGATACTCAAACCATGCTCCTACACCACCCATACCCCGCCCACGACACTCAAACCCTGCCCCTACACCACCCATACCCCGCCCACGACACTCAAACCCTGCCCCTACACCACCCATACCCCGCCCACGACACTCAAACCCTGCTCCTACACCACCCACACCCAACTAATACTACCCACATCCCTACCCACGGCATCCACACACTTTCTATCAGCTCCTAAACACAACCTTACCCCGTCCACGGTACCCACACGCTTACCAGCACCGGTGGTAGTAGTAGTAGTAGTAGTAGTAGTAGTAGTAGTAGTAGTAGTAGTAGTAGTAGTAGTAGTAGTAGTAGTAGTAGTAGTAGTAGTAGTAGAGAAAGAAATGGGTGAAAGATGAGAGGGAGGAAGATGGTTAATAGTTCGGAAGTTGAAGAAGTTTAGGAGGAGGAGGAGGAGGTAGTAGGTGGAGACTGATCTTCCTCCTGACGGGTAGGTCCTCCATCCTCGGGGGAAGGACATGGCCCACACAGCAGGAGTGAGTGACAGGTGAAGGCTTAAGAGACAAACACTGTGACGTCGACCAGGATGGATGGAAGTACCGTCAAAAAATTAAAGGTAGCTGGCAACCCCCTTAGGGCAGGTTTTTGAGAGGGCGAGGAATGTGTGTAGCGTGGGAGGGCGTGTGTGGGCGTGGATGGTGCCGCGTACACGCCCACCATCATAACCATTACCACTACCATCACCATAACTACAATCCCCACCATCATCACCATCACAAACATTACCACCACCACAAGAAACATGACCCACATTACTCAAGGGTTAAAACCTACCACAGAAAAAAATCTAAGTAAACACAAACAGTCGATAACATCATGAAACCTAAATAAATTAAATGAAAAATAACAAACGAGATTTATGGGTCGTGGCTCCGAGAGTACCTAGGCAGAGCAACACTCACACCAGGAACCTGTCGTAGTAGCTACACCTTCACATCAACAGTGAAATCATTCCACGGTAGTCTAAGGCTGTGTTTAAATGAGGCTACTACATTTGGAACGGAAGGACAGAATTGAGGACGGAAAGACGGAAGCAAGAACGGTTGGACGGACAGAAACAGGAACGGAAAGACGGAAGCAAGGGCGGCTGGACGGACTGAAGTACCCTTACGCAGTTCTTCCCTCGATTGTCTGAGATACTGGGGACATAATATTAAGTAAGGAAACACCAATTACAAATGGTTTTAGGATATGATCGTATACGTCTCGAGGACAAACACTGTGTGACTTTAAGGTCTCCTCACTAGTGCCAAGGCCATCACGATTACAGCCCTCGCCCCGCTTAGCGTTTCGTCAAGGGGTTAAATAAAGAGTTTAAACACAGGCGACGTTTGGTAGAAGGTCCTTTGTGGTGGTACAGGCGTTAGGTGAGGTAGCAGGAACAGGTGTGGTAAAGGGCAAGGTGTGTAGGTGTGGTAGAGGGGCGGTTGAGGCAGAAAGAACACTTGTCATAGAGACCAGGTGTAGTACAAGACCAAGTGTGACAGACGATGCAGGTGTGGTAGAAGGAACAGATGTGGTAGAAGATAGAGGTGTGATAGGAGGACCAGGTGTGGTAGAGGAGGTCAGGCAAGGCCAACAACCTAACCTGGGCCAGCTCCTCTACCTCAAGGGTGGAGTCGAGGTGTGAGTGCCCTGCAGTGTCGTGTGGGCGTGTGTGGGTGCCCTACTCTCACAACAGGCTCACCTTGTTGGTCGTGGGCGTAGCAACGGTACCTTGGGTTGTTCCTGAGTTTGGTGGTGGCATGTGGAGCTGTGTGGGCGTGGTTGGGATGGAGGTAGTGTGTGTGTGTGTGTGTGTGAATTTAGTAGTCGTGTGGGCGTGGTGGTGGTCGCGCATGGTAGTGGTTGTGTGTGGGTGTGGTTAAGGTGATGCTGCTGAGGGTACTGGTGGTTGAGTTGATGCTGGTGGTGGTAGTGTCGTGGTTGAGATGATAGTGGTGGAGGCAGTCTCGTGGTTAGGGGGATGGTGGTGGTGGTGGCGTGGTTGAGATGATAGTGGTGGAGGCAGTCTCGTGGTGGTAGTGTCGTGGTTGAGATGATAGTGGTGGTAGCTTTAGTCGTGTGTGTCTGTTATAGTCTTATGGTTAGCGTGCAGGAGTTGTGTGGTTTCGGTAGTATTTTAGTGGGGTGTGGTAGGTGTGGTACATGTATAGTGGCTGTGGTGGTGTGTGATGAACGGCACTACATTTATCGCCATTCTTTCCAGCTCACAACAAACCAAAGGAAAGGGGGAAATACTCGGGATTCTTCTCGGGTGAAGCCACACGCTGGGGTTACGTCACTCACACCCTGGACACGATTTTACACGACTTGGGAATTTCCAGTCAAGCAAAGAGACATGGAGGAAAAAATTACTAGATTTGAAATGGTTATACAATAAATCTGGGCATTACTTTAGGATAACGCTACATATAAGGACAAGATGACCATTAAGGGAATGTAAATATATAATGAAAGGTGATGAAACACCCGACAACACTCGATTACCAGGATCCGAAGAGTCAAAGATTTGCACATAAAAGATTTTTCTCCCAACTCAAATTAACTAAAATCCCAAAGCACTCACGACGACATAGCGACCACTGATTTATATCGTCAACATAATTTTCACCAAGAAAGGAAAATTTTCACTCACTCGTCTTTAGTATTCCAGGAGGAGTGGGCGAGAAGTGTTCCTGGGAGTGGTTCTTCCTGTCCGTCCTTAAGTCACATATCAACATCATACTTGCAGCTGATGTCACGGGTATCTACATACTATGGATAGCTGGCTATCCTTTAAAATTTATCATAAACCACATTCATCCTCAGTCTCAACTATCAGCACCACAACCACTACAGCAACCCACCACAACCACTACAGCAACCCTTAACACAAACCCACCACCAACCACTACAGCAACCCTTAACACAACCCACCACCAACCACTACAGCAACCCTTAACACAAACCCACCACCAACCACTACAGCAACCCTTAACACAAACCCACCACCAACCACTACAGCAACCCTTAACACAACCCACCACCAACCACTACAGCAACCCTTAACACAAACCCACTACCAACCACTACAGCAACCCTTAACACCAACCCACTACAGCAACCCACTCACCCTACCACCTGTCACCACACCAGCACGTGCTGGTGGCCTGCCCCCTTGAAGACACGGCTCAGCCTACACAAGGGTAATGTCCTGCTGCCTACACTCACTTGTGGCAATGATTGGGATAATGGTGCTCCTCCCTCACACCCTTAAAATTACCTTCTTGCTCTTCTCCTCCAACTCCTTCTCCCTCTGAGTCTTCCTCACCTTCGACATTTCTTATTCGTTTTCGTTCTCTTAAATAATTGTTTCACCCCAACTCTTTTTTAATTATTTTTTATGTCTAATTCTTAATCACAATTTTCTTCTCCAACTCTTCACTCTCTTTTATTCCCTATTTTTTCTTTAACTTCTTCTCTTCCTCTTCCAATTCTTATTCCCGTCTTCGCCCGGTAGAGTCTCCCAAGTATTTCCCCGTGAGCTGCCGGTCCTTCCCACCTAAGACAAACAACACGTGACCATAACAAAGCCTAGTTCTGATACATGTACACAGACATCACTCACAAGACTCTACCTCCTTATACTCGCATATCAGAGGTTATACACACGCTCACAAGGCTCTACCCCTTATAAAGCTATACTTAAGGCCATACACTATACCCACACAGGTATATATACTTGCAACCTGGATCACATACACAATACCCTCAAGGCTCTAAACTCATATCCAAGGTCACACACACACACAGGTTTACCCTTACATTCAAGGTCATTTATCATACGCCTTGCCCACGCAGGTCTACCCTTATACGCTTATCCCCGAGGTCATATATATACATCGCGCCCACATAGGACTACTACCCTTGTAACCGGAGTTTTTTTTTAAGTTTATACACCACACGCCTACATTAGCTATCACCTACTGTATATACACTGACAATGCTGAGCGGTAACGTCACAAACAGCTAGTAGTGAAGGGGGTAGGGATGAAAAGAAGCCCCCGGTCTATTGACAAAGTCCGCACTAGTTGATTGTGTGTTTTTAGGTTTATACTGGTTGGGAAACGTTTCTGGTTCTACAAACGTTAGCTATGTTGCATTAGTGGATCAGTTAAAAGTATTTTCTCTATATACTGTATATATCTCTCTCTCTCTCGGAGGCTATTCTCAATCAATCTATTTGTCCATCAATCATTCGCTGTATCAATCTGAATATCTCTTCTCAATTTCTTTCTGACGCTATTGCCCAAATTTTCATCAATGTTCCTGTCTTTTTTCCGTTCCTGTATATTTTCCCATTTTTTGTCTTATTATCTGCCATAACCTAATTTACAATAAATCATGTTCTATAAATGTTTCCCTTTCTCTCTCCGTAAGGTTATCATCATCTCTTTCTTCCTCTCAACGATCATCTCCTATTGTACTTGTCAACATGAATGACCTTCCAACAAGCACGTGCACCAGCCTTGTCATCGTCTCCGGGAGGAAGTGAGTAACACGCAAGACAAGGAAGAAAGAGAAGAGTGTCACCGACACTGTATGAAGCTAAGTGCCCCTGAAATGGCAGATCTCTCTCAGCTGTAGGTGGGTTGGGAGGGTGTGCAGGCAGGCAGGGTGGGCGTTCTCACTTTCTCTCATTTTCTTTGTTCATTAATACCTCCTGGCTCAATCGAAGTATTCCTTACTACTTTTATCTCCTCACCTTCCAGACCTTCTCACTTAGATATCCATCCTCACTTAGTACCACTTGCTCCTCCTTCTCCTCACCACACACACTGATACACAGACCATCCCCACTCTTATCACCCACCCCGTGTCTTTCTCAACAACTACAGATGGCAAACAAACTCTTGGTTGTAGAAGACGTAAACAAGACCTGCTGTAGCTAGTCAGGGGGTCGTAATAATGAGATAAGAGTCATCCACAAGACTTAGTGGAGACAGTTTATTAATGGCAACGCAGAGTCGTAACACCACTAAGTATGTAAAAGTCGTCAACAAGACCTACTGACTGTCAACACATGAGTCAACAACACCTACTGACTGTCAACACATAAGTCAACAAGACCTACTGACTGTCAACACATTAGTCGCCAACAAGACCTACTGACTGTCAACACATGAGTCGTCAACAAGACCTACTGACTGTCAACACATGAGTCAACAAGACCTACTGACTGTCAACACATGAGTCAACAAGACCTACTGACTGTCAACACATGAGTCAACAAGACCCACTGACCTACTGTCAACACATGACTGTACACGTCAACAAGACCTACTGACTGTCAACACATGAGTCAACAAGACCTACTGACTGTCAACACATTAGTCGCAAACAAGACCTACTGACTGTCGACACATGAGTCAACAACACCTACTGACTGGCAACACAAGAGTCTTAACTACATCTTAATCTGCCTTCCCAGTCATTTAATGGTTATGAAGGAAACATAAACTACGGCCTTCAACAAACACTCAAGGTCGAACAAATAAGCTCTCGCGCCCGGCCGGTTCTTCAAGGCTTGTTAAATGTGTATTCTTGCGGAAATAAAGATGTACGATTGCATCTAACTTCCGCGTAAATGGTGATGTATGAATACACTTGGCGGACTTATTCATAATTATACAAAATGGAATTGAAATTACACCAAGACCTGAAGCGTAAATGAAATAAAATAAAATTATACAAAATAAAAACTGCAATATAATGACTCCTAGACTAATATAGCGACAGTGTTAAAGTTATCATCACATCCTGGTATATTTACTCGGCTATCAGCACGCGTTCATTTCAAAATTAAGGTACCATCATCACGCCCAAATTATCGGCCCCCCAAAAGTTACAGGAAAATGTCATTAATATATATTACACACATTCTAATTAGCCTAAATAAAGATAAGATTGGTTTGGTTAGTGTTAACGCAAGGTTAAGTACAGGGTAAGGTACGGTTAGGTGGCATTTGTGACTTCTTCAACATTCAAATTGTCTACTTAATTATCCCGTTCGTTATACAGTATTTTATCTCTCAATTAAATCCAGTTAACACCTTATCATAGCCTGATAAATCGTCGAATTAAATTAACCATTTTATTACCTTCCCCCTCACCTCTTATCTGAGATACACACCTACGCACCACCAACACACTCAACAACACTCTGAGATACGCACACCAACACACCCTGAGATACGCCCCAACACACACACACACCCTGAGATACGCTCCAACACACACACACACACATAAGAACATAAGGAGTCTGCAATAGGCCGATTGGCCTGTGCATGGCAGCTCCTGTCGAGAGTTACTACCACTCTCTATCATCATGAATCTATCTAGCCTCCTTTTGAAACTTTCCAGAGTTCCCGCACTTACTACAAAGTTGCTAAGCTTGTTCCACTCGTCCACCACCCTATTTGTGAACCAGTTTCTTCCTATCTCCCTCCTAAACCTAAACTTATCCAACTTGAATCCGTTGCTCCGAGTCCTATCCTGCTCGGATATTATAAGAACTTTATCTATATCCCCTTTATTGATTCCTTTCACCCACTTAAATGCTTCTATCATATCTCCCCGCACTCTTCGTCTTTCTAGGGAATGCAAGCTAAGTTTCTTTAGCCTATCCTGATATGGAAGGTTTCTAAGTCCCGGAATCATTTTTGTCATTCTTCGCTGCACCGACTCTAGTGAATTTATATCCATTCTATAATCGGGGCACCAGAACTGAACAGCATAATCGAGGTGTGGCCTGACTAGCGCAAGATATAGTTGCAATAAGACCTCTGCACTCTTATTACTTACACTTCTCGATATAAAACCCAATACTCTGTTTGCCTTATTTCGAACATTAACGCACTGTTTTCTAGGCCGTAGGTCCGGGCTTACAAGTACCCCTAGGTCTCTTTCACAAGTCGACTTCTCTAGGTTGATGTTGTTGAGGCTGTATACATTATAAGTATTTGTTCTTCCTATATTAAGTACGCTGCACTTGCTGGTGTTGAATTTAATTTGCCATTTTTCAGACACACACACACACACACACCCTGAGATACACACACACACACACACGCACCATGAGATAAGCCCCAACACATACACACACCATGAGATAAGCCCCAACACACACACACACTGACCTTAAACCTTGAGAAAACCCACGACACGATCTTTCACAGAAGGAAAAACTTACCCCCAGACTTGGACCCCCTGTACCTTGGTAATACAGTCCTCAAATGCGAACAAAATACTAAATTCCTCGGAGTTATTGTTGATGAGAAACTTAACTGGAGAAACCACATACAAGCCATTCACAGTAAAGTCAATAAACAGTGCTGTATCATGTATCACACTGGACAGTCACTCACTCTCACAGCAATAAAAGAATTCTATCATGATCTTGTCTACCAACACCTGATACACTGTCACACATATGGGGGGGCCTCTGGCTCTTCAAAAACACAATCCCTGGTTACTGCACAAAAGAGAGTTGTACGGACAATGACTACTTGAAAAAAAAAAAAAACAGATCACGCAAACGAGAAATTTGCTACATTGAAAATTTTAAAATTCGAAGATATTAATACCTACTGCTGTGCCCTCTTTGTTTACAAATCTATCAATCACTTGCTTGACAATAATTATTTCCAGTTCCGGAATAATCAGAGATACAACTCAAGGCACCCAGAGCTACTAAGACCACCCCCCATGCGCTCCTCTCAGTCCCAGACCTCCATAAAATATCATGGTGTGAAGGTGTGGAACAACTTACCCCCACCCATCCGAGCAAAGACTACGCTCCCTTCCTTTAAATCATCTCTTAAAAAATATCTATTGTCTAAGTATTAATATTTCTTGTAACACCTATTATATTTACAGTACCCGCTTTTATTGGACCATCAAAGCCGTTTTATCGGAAATTATCATGTAAATAGATAAGTTATTACCATTGCAATAAACATATTTGCCAACTAGTCATAATCCTGACAGCTCTGTCCTCTTGTTCAACCTTATTTCTGTACAACCCATGTTGTACTGCTCCCCCATTCTACTTGTTTTGTTTTTTTCAATTCCACTGTAATTTATGCATAAAAAATAAAAATAAATAAATAAATATTGATGTGATAACCGTGGTAACATTATGAGATGTTCTTATTACCACCATGCTATTGTACTATTCCAGATGATATTAAATGTTACTTAATACTTCCTTGAGATAAATGTACTGTATAGTATATATCAGGTGCCTAAAAGGGAGCTCAGGTTCTCAACTGGCTCAGCCATAAGAACATAAGAAAATAAGGAGTCTGCAATAGGCCGGTTGGCCTGTGCAAGTGTGCATGGCAGCTCCTGTCGAGAGTTACTACCACTCTCTATCATCCATGAATCTGTCCAGCCTCCTTTTGAAACTTTCCAGAGTTCCCGCATTTACTACAAAGTTGCTAAGCTTGTTCCACTCGTCCACCACCCTATTTGTGAACCAGTTTCTTCCTATCTCCCTCCTAAACCTAAACTTGTCCAACTTGAATCCGTTGCTCCGAGTCCTATCCTGCTCGGATATTATAAGAACTTTATCTATATCCCCTTTATTGATTCCTTTCACCCACTTAAATACTTCTATCATATCTCCCCGCACTCTTCGTCTTTCTAGGGAATGCAAGTTAAGCTTCTTGAACCTATCCTGATATGGAAGGTTTCTAAGTCCCGGAATCATTTTTGTCATTCTTCGCTGCACCGACTCTAGTGAATTTATATCCATTCTATAATAGGGGCACCAGAACTGAACCGCCTAATCTGTGTTTTTCTGGCTAAATAAACTGTTTCAATTCAATTCAATTCAAACACATACACACACACACCATGAGATACGCCCCAACACACACCTTCAGATACGCAACCACGCACCATCAACATAGTACGCAACACCTCTTCCTTGAGATACGCAACTATGCACCTTCACCAAAACAATACGTAACACCCATCTTTCGGTTGACACCCACTCAACACCTTCAGTAAACAAACTTGGCTGACACCCTGAAATAAGCAGCTACGCACCACCACCAACGCACGCACGCACGCACACACACACACACACAAACTTTCGCCTTAGTGACGCTCTTATTACACTAAATATAAGTCAGCAGTAAGATACAGGCGAGTCATTACGTCATCAGTACAGTAAGATGCAGAACTAGTGCAAACTGTATTCACACCTGTAGCAGTCAGTTTGGTACAATACACACAAAATTCCATCAGTCAGTATGGTACAATACGGACAAAATCCTACCAGTCAGTTTGGTACAATACGGTCAAAATCCCAAGAGAACTTCCCTAGGCAAAACCATCATCACAGTACAAAAGCGATTGAAAATCCCTCGAAGCGATTTCCCAATATACAGAATCCCATCACCTAAATCCACATCACAATAACTCTTGTCTGACACACAACAGGAGCGTCACGGGTCGCTCTTATCACCACCAGCAACAAGTTGTTCCTGCACCTCACCTCTACTGTACGGTACCATGAAACACTTGTAATATTTTGTCATCCCTAAGCGGTACCAGTTATATCCAAGCGCGTCTACTTCACTGCTAGTGGCCAAGTCAGTTTTCTTTTTACGTTATTTGTTCCTCAATAATCAATAATTTACATTGTTATTTAAATACGGTTTAGCAATGTTTTTTACTCCGTTGCAGGAAAAACATTTCAGTGCACAATGGCAATACAGTATACCTATATTAGTTTACATTTCCTGCTTACATACATATGTTAATGACCTACGTGTCATTTACTTTCTTAATCTACAAAATCAACTATACAGTACAGTATACATTATTTTGAAAAATACTGAATATTTCATAAACACAAGTAGAAGTTAATATAAGTAACAATAGTCAAACTGTGACTCACGTTAATTTGTACTCGGTTGAAAGGTCGTGGATCTCTGGTAAACGTCCAGATCTTTACCACAGTCTACCACACCACACTAAGCCGGTCTCTCACAACACTGAGCACCACGACGCCCGGGTCTCGCCATGCCACCGACTTGTTCTTCGTCGTCTCCTGAGCCCAGCAGTTATCGTACACTACCACAATAAACATTCGGCTACTTGCCCATAACCTAGCTTTTTTTTTTAATTTATATAATTTTGTTGAATAATTAACATATGAAACAATGAAAACATAATAAATAATTATACTATTGACAGAGAAATAATTAAATGTACTTCATTAAATACCCCCTAGAATTAATCGTACGCCAGACATTCAGTCACCATCAGCTCGTACGTCACTGCCATATATGGTGGTCGCGTCGTACAACCTAACCAACCTATGTGTACCTTTGAAAACACCCGTCAAACATTCTCATGCTGCCGCCCACTCCAACGATACCTACTGGAAAAAACAAAAGGCCTTTAGGTTAACATCGCCCAGCCAGCCAAACCTCTTGAACGCGCACGGGCTTGTGGGAACACATGAACACGCTTCGCTGGATGTCAAAGCTCTCCGGGATGGAGTCAGGTGTTTGTGTGCACACGCCATTGAGTGGACGCTGCGGGTACCAGTATTGTTCCTTCATACCCCCAGGGGAGGGTGAGAGAGGAGGACGGCGCTAGTCTTCTATAACACTGCACACCTTCATTAATATTAAACTTGCATTAGATAAAGAGGCCACTGAATATGATTTTGGACTAACAAAAACAACCTTTAAAACGGTAATAAGAAAAGAAATGGCAGATGAATTTCAAGCAAGTAGAAGAGTGAGTGAGTACCAGCAGACACACTGAAACGTATCAGTGAGACATGTGTGTGTATCAGGGCCAACAGACTACAAGGTGTTGTCACTGCCAGGTTAAGGTTAGGCAAATCGTTCCTCTGGCAGTTAGTTTATATTGAGAAGAAAATAATGGGAAACAAAGCGAGTGAATATACTAAATGACACATAAATTATAGGCATTAGATTGTTAGAAAGTTGTTATTTTAGAGGTTAACCACCCACTGCTAACCTAACCTAACTAGCTCAATGCTAACCTAACCTTACCTAACATAACCTAAACACCCTAATGCTATCATAACCAGCCCAACGCTAACCTAACCGAACCTAACCAGCCCAACGCTAGCCTAACCAAACCAAACCTAACCTAACCTAACCTAACCTACTGGGTCCTGCAATAATAACCAATAGGGTATGACAAACACCCTCTGTGACCTCTGCATTGTGAAGGTGTTCTGCACTCACGTCATCACACTCAACACTCCGACGCTCGCGGTCATGTTGAAGTTGACTATGATGAGGTGAAGGCGTGTGGGACTATAGGTATAATTACGCTTTTATATACAGTAATATAGTTAATTATTTATACTGTCTAAAATATGAACATCATAATAATAATAATAATAATAATAATAATAATAATAATAATAATAATAATATAATAACACGATGACTTAGCACAGCTTCATCAATAATTACAAATAACAATAATATTTACTAAAGAACTACATCCACTATATCATACATTTATCTATTAAAAATATCATAAACATGAACAATATTTCCGTGATTTTTTACGCAAATTAAATGGCCAAAAAGTGCACATAAATCCCTTTTTAGAAATACTGTATATGTATGGGATATATCCAGTATATACACTGTATATCACGGTACATCTGTGCTAACTCTTATCCTCATTGGTCTAAATATGACCAATCAGCGACTCATAATATACGTAATTAGGATGTTTTGTCTAATATAAATCCCTAAAATGACCGAAATAAAAAGAAAAGTATTAAATAACATGTTTTTAGGGAGCTGAGAACCAATGAAAATTATTTAGAAAAAGAAAACTTGAAGGAAAAACAGGAGGAAAAGGATATGAAAAAAAGAAGAAAATGGAGGAGAAGAATTATTGGTTGTCTCCGAGAGACTTGGGACAAAGGAGAGCGTGGAGACGAAAACTAGAAGATTTAACAATTGCACGAAGGTGTGTTTTCCAATTTAGTTTGTTATCTAAAGTATAGTGACGCCGAGGAGTTTAGTGGAGTCCACAACCTGGAGTGTGTTGGGGCCCAAAATAATGGATGGAGGTGGGATAAGATCGGAGGCGAGGCTGATGTGCATAACCATGGTCTTGGTATGGTTGATGGTGACATGGTTGTTGGTGGCCCAATGTTGAAGACTGTTCAATATATCCTGGAGGGCGGTGTAGTCGGGAGCCGAGTTGTTAACACTGATTCCGATGGTTGGAGTCGTCATATTTCCAGCGAGCAGAGGTTTCTCTTAAGCCATCATCGATAAGCATAAAGAAGCAGAGCGGTCACAACTTGGTGCCTTGGGGGACGCCACAGGTGAATGACTGAAAGGTGGAGACAGCCCCGACGAGGTGTACGGCTTGGCGTCGGTCACTAAGGAAGTCTGTAGGCCATGGTATGATTGGTCGCCCCTCGTGTTCAAGGATGGCCGGCCCAAGGGACGCCGGGGTGTGAATTTGTTTAAGGTGTAGAAGCTGTCGCCAACACAACAACCACACCCTAAGTAAACGAGCTGCATGTCCCAGCTCAGGCTCTCAACTGGCTCAGCCATGTTAATATTGTTATTATTAACGACTCTGTATCTGTGCTTTTCTGGCAAAATAAACTGTTTCAAAATCAAAATAAATATAAACAGTGTCAAGGAATAGTCCAAGAAGATCAGACAACTCACCAACCGCACTGGTTAACCATTACCCCGGAACACTGCTGCAGAAGCCGGTGGCATAAAGAAACTTGCCCATACTCTCACCCACAGGTCGCCATGGTATAAGACCCGAGGTCGATAACTTTGTGGATGAATACATTGTGGTCCACTAGGTCGAATGCCAAAGTGAAGTTAATGAAGGTGACAGTCACAGACGTCTTTCATTTTCCAAATGGCGGTATATGTAGTGTGTGTGTGTGTGTGTGTGTGTTTCTGTTTGTGTGTGTGTGTGTGTGTGTGCGTGTTTGTTTGTGTGTGTCTGTTTGTGTGTGTGTGTGCGTGTGTGTGCATGTATAATAATAATAATAATAACAATAATAATAATAATAATAATAATAATAATAATTAACGGTTTATTGAAAGAGCATGGCAGCCGGAAGGCTGAAAATATATAATTACATAATTGGGGAATGGGTCTCTTGATATACAAATGATATACAAGTAACCTAAGTGATACAAATATGATACGTAATAATTAGGTGTGTGTGTGTATGTGCATGTATGTGTGTGTGTGTGTGTGTGTGTGTGTGTGTGTGTCAGATGACGTTATTATAAGGCGCCATTGCCCGTAGGATACACCAATGGCGTCATCACTTCACTAGTCAATGGTTAATGCGTAAATCACTGATGTTATTAATTAGTTAACAGCTACCGTGTAAGTACATGATGTCATCACTTAATTACTCAATGGCTACCGTGTAAAATGACATCATCATTTAACAAGTTAACATTTACCGTGTAAACAACTGACCCCATCAGTAGTAGGTCCAGTCTACACAAAGAAATATTATAGGCCGGCATTTAATTTGGTCAATTGTATTATCTTTTGAAACATTGTTTAGGGTTGAGGTGGGCAGCAGTGAATGTGTACAAGAGTCTCACCTGCTGGGTCAATACAGGTGCCAATCAATACTCTAGACAGATTCACTTCAAAATCTTTCACTAATGTGTACCTTATAATTATGTTAATCATGCTTTCACAACAACATATGTACAGTATACAGTATATATAATATTCAGAAATTTCAGTGTAATTTCAAACGCCGCGCCATTGGCGATGCTGAGTTCAAGGTGTGAGGGAAGACCGCGCTCCCAGCACGTAGCGAGAGGTTGTGGAACTAGGCCTATAAGATATTAAATGTAATTTACCGAGTTAATAGGGAGTTAATAGGAAAATAATTATAGATTGTTTCCCAGTCGGAAAATGTTGTGTACGTCCTAATTAAGCTGTTAATCGTCTGGTAAATAAGTCACTCCTGGAAAGCGTGAACCAGTGAGCAAGGGTGGCTGGGGAGCTGTGAGAGAGGTCAAGGACCACCTCTGTGCTGTACCCAGGAGAGACGGATCGCGTGACCTGGTTCCTTCGTTTATTTAACATCAGTATTAACAAGTAAGTTTTATTCAATCTCAGACAAAGCTTGATAGGGCGGTAGGAACAAACGGTGATGTGAGACAATAGCTAACAGCCCGGGTTTTTCAGGGTTCTGTAGACCCCACGCGGTATGATAACGTCCACTGGCGGTATGAGACACGAGTGGTGAAGCGAGCTGTATGACCGTCCACTGACCTGGGTTTGAGCCACCTGTTGAGTATGGTGAGAGTTGGAGTGAACCCAGCTGTCTAGGTGCCCAACTAACGACGTGACGATCGTTTGGGGTCATCAACTCTCCTCTACCTCGGCTCACAATACCACATATCTTCAAGCAGCTTAGTGAAAACCTTTTACTAACGGGAAGCTAAAGCTTCTCTCAACTGTACAAGGTCTGAGTGGCTCACTCCCTTCCGTTTCATGGATGTACTGGGGGTAAAGTGAAGCCAGCTGAGTGATACAGGGTCACACACTGGGACCAAGAGTCCAGTGGAACTTAGAGGTACATTTCCAAGGTTGAGAAAGGCTGGTTTGGGCCTTAAACTACGGGTGCCTGTTGGTTGTGCCTTAAAAAAAACTCCGGAGGGCAGGTGGAATCTATGTGTTAGGTTAGGAAGCATGGTTCACGGGTATTGGTGGACTCAGTAACTTCTTAATAATAGTGATAATATTTTTGTGTGTACTTAATACTATTTTTTCAGTTACTAATGTATGCTGTGTGCATTTAATATTTCCTTATAATTTCAATCTCAGGTATAACCCTTGTTCCCCAGAGTAGTGTTTAAGTTAGGTTAGGAGGTGTGTATCTGTTGGGGTAATATAATTTTGCTGAGTGCCCTGAAGGCCTACTCAGGGTGGAGTTAATAAGTTCTATTTTTTATACCATTTTCTCAGTGCTGGATATCATTTTGTTGAGTGCCCTTAAGGCCTATTCATTGTAGAGTTATTGATTTCCTATTTTTTTATAAAATCTTCTCAGTGATTGATATTATTTTGTTGAAAGCCCTTAAGGCCTGTTTCATGTGTGCAAGCAACATTTCTTAATACTTTAAATTTATTGTTGTCTAATGAGGCATTGTCTGAATTTCTAATATTTTCAATATCATGTATAACCTTTATTCCCCAGAGTAGTGTTTTAAGTTCAGGTTAAGAGGTGCGCATATTGGTGTACCATTATTTGATTGTGTCTGTAGTGTTGGAGGGAATATAAGTGTCTAAATTTTACAGTGTGTCTCATTCATCCCAGTCACAGACGCTATCCTTCCACGGGTCACGGACAATTCATTTTGTTTAGTAAATTTAAGTGTTCTTGTGCTGGTTCGGGATTTCTCTCAAAGGGGCGCTTCCACTGCAATTACCATCTAATAATCTTTAATAAACCCCAAGTCTAATGAGAAATTAAAGTCCAGTAATTCCGACCGGTTACAAATATATATATATATATATATATATATATATATATATATATATATATATATATATATATATATATATGCTATAAATATATATGATAAAAAGAAACACGAAGTTCCCAAGGCCATGTATCTATATTTTCAGAGGTGAGTATGTATATATATATATATATATATATATATATATATATATATATATATATATATATATATATATATATATATATATATATATATATATATATGCTTGTATGAGGTCATACATGTGTTCATGTGTGTCTACTACTACGCACAGCATCATGTACACTTAAAGCTTAAAACTCACAAATTCCATCACTAATAAAACTCGCTTATCTCACGACCTTCCCAAAGTCCTCCTCTGATAAGTAATAACGCTGAGTTACCTCTTAGCCTAAGGTCCTCCTCCTCCTCCAACCCTTGTTATCATCTCACCATCATCCATAAAAACTTTTCTTTCGTATTCATATTATCTTATTCCTTTATGTCTCTTTGGTATCAGCGAGAGAGAGTTGTATACCGGAGCTTGCAAAATTATAGGTGTGATAGTGGGCGAGGAGGGGTGAGGAGGGGACGAGAAACGGGTGGGAAAATAAGAAAGGGGCAGGAAGATTGAGGAAGAGGGCGGAGGTGAGGAGGAGGGTAGGGGATGAAAAACATTAAGTGGGGGGGGGGAGTGAGCTATAGGGAGTGAGTGTGGGTGTGAGAGACGGCTGGCAACCCATTCTTACCCCCCTCTTGCACCCACGTAGAAGAAAATACAAGTGTAATGTACGTGTATCCAGCAGCCATTAGGTACATGAACCATCATACACCTGTTAATATGCACTGAAGAATCATAAATAGAAACCAATATAACACACATTATCGTCACTGCTGGTTGACCTACTCGAAAAAAATATGTAAGTGTACAAATTCATCCTAGGAATAAGCCTCAGTAACACAGTCTGTCCATAATGCTGACTTAATCATCTTCTAGATGTAAAAATAATAAATAATTAATGATAAGAATTTTTTTAACAATTTATTAATACAGAAATTATCAAAGCTGGAAGCCTCAATAACAAAGTCCATCCTCAATGCTGAATGACACCCTTAGCAAGCACTAAATGACCAGTTAGAACATACAAAAACAACTGCACTTAAATAATAATAACCCTGCTTGTGAACCGTTACCATGGCAAGATGAATATCGAACAAGTGAAGCTGTGGCTGTAATTTATTGTAGTCACCGCTGGCGACTGTCTTGTGTCATCGTGTTTTCTAACGCCGGGAAACCTCCAACCTTTTATTACTGCGCGAACCATTACCATGGCAAAACTTGGTCAACTTTGGCGTGACTTGCACCAAAAGTTTATCGCGTGGACGTTGTCACATGCTGATCAAACTTACCGAGTTTGGTGCAAATCCACAAAATAGTTCTCGGGTTATTTTGGGCAAGTTAATAATAATAATAATAATAATAATATTAATAAGCTCTACTTATAATTTTTTTTTGGTTATTTTATTCGCTAATTACTCCTGAACCGTTATGAACCATGGACGCCGAACTTAGCTGGAACATTTATTACCTTCAAGAGCTTGACAAATAGGTGTTAAAGCCCACTTCTCACCCTACAATATACACACTACCATTTTATCTCTCAATGAAGGTCTCGACCACCAGAGGACACGGCACGGCGGCGGTCGAGGGAAGACTTCACAGAAAACATCCATTCGTGACGTAACAAACTTCCTCACACTGTGGAGTTATTGTCTTATTGTTTTCTAAAGTTGTACCAAATGTGATGATATAATATTTCTTGTTTTTTGAGTAATAAAATTAAATACAAACAAAAACATAATGGCCTCTTGTCACCCAATTTTTATCTAATATAATACCAGATAAGTATTATTGTCGAGGTAACCTATAAACTTGTGGCGAGATTGAAGAAAAACTTCTCAGAGACTTCCATGTACTGAGTGGTAACGGGACTCTGAGGACACACACACGGACGGACGGACGGATGAAAACAGACTACAATCCTATAATGTCGTCATCCAGCTTCACCAGAACGGGATTAATAATAACATAATAATTAATGATGGTTTGTTAATAATATGAATAATGGACGAGTGTCTTAATGCTGACAATAATAATCAATAAATCGGTGATAATAATAATAATAAATGGTACTTATGATAATTACTAAAGATCATTTAAAGCAAAAAAAAAAGTGTGGAGGCTTTTTAAGATGTTGCTGTATGAGTTTAACTATAAAAGAAAATTAAAAGATCAAAGAATAACCAGGTCGGAGGGCAGGTGAGGGTGGCGGATGACAGTAAGTTCCGCTACTAACTCTTCCTCACGATCTAAACATCTGAGCTAGCCACCTGACACTGACTCTATTGACTCATCCTGACAGAACTGACAGACGAAGGTTAAGGTGGGCTTCTGATTAGAATCAATTAGCGTAATGCCCAATCAGGAGCTAATCATGACATTCCGGCATAGGGAGGAGAGTTGTTAAATCTAACAGCCTCAACACGAGCAACCAATCACCGCAGTGGAACAGAGGGAAGTGGGATGCTCAATTCAACAGATCAGCACAAGCAACCACTCATAACAGTGGGACAAGGGGAGGTGGAGTGCTCAGTTTAACAGCACAGTACACGTAACCAATCCCAACAGTGGGACAGGGGAAGGTGGTGCTCAACCCAACAGTCCCAGGAGAAGCAACCAACTATAACATTGGGACAAAGAGCTTGTCATAGGAAGAGCCTCAACACAGTAACCAATCATGAAGCTGGAACACAGCCCAGGGAGAGTGTGTCTTAAAGGAAGACCCTCAGCATAGGAGCCAATCATAACAGGAGGACAATTTCAAAGGAAGACCCTCGGCACAGGAACCAATCACGAAACAGTAAGATGGGGAGAAGGGTTCTCGGGCCAACAGCCATAGCAGGGGGGAGGACAGGTTCTCAGGGTAATAGCATTAATAACAATCCGATTTCCGGGCAATATATCAGGAGCCATTAGCTAATTCAGAGAGCCTGCCCCACCCACCTCCTCCTCTGCTACCTGTGCTCTCTCTCTCTCTCTCTGTCAGTATGTATACATGTATGGGTATTCATGTATGTATGTATGTATGTATGTATGCATGTATGTATGCATGTGTAAGTGTATGCCCGAGTGTTTATCTTTGTACCTCTTAGTATGTACAACCCTGATGTAAGATGGTCACAAGGTGTTCAACACCCACAGCCAGCGCCGCCACTCACAGACCACGACGACACTCACAGGGCACGGCGGCACTCACAGGGAACGGCGGCACTCACAGACCACGACGACACTCACAGGGCACGGCGGCACTCACAGACCACGGCGGCACTCACAGACCACGGCGCCACTCCAGGGGCGACGGCACTCACAGGGGAACGGCGGCACTCACAGACCACGGCGACACTCACAGGCCGACGGCACTCTCACAGACCACGACGACCTCTGAAGACCACGACGACACTCACAGACCACGGCGGCACTCTGAACCACGGGCAACACTCACAGACCACGACGACACTCACAGACCACGACGACACTCACAGACCGACGGCACTCACAGACCACGCGGCGGCACTCACAGGGCACGGCGACACTGGGCACGGCGGCACTCACAGACCACGACGACACTCACAGGCCACGGCGGCCGCTAAAAGGCCACGGCGGCACTCACAGACCACGGCACTCACAGGCCGGCGACACTCACGGACCGCGGACTCAACCACGGCGACACTCACAGACCACGGCGACACTCACAGGCCACGGCGGCACTCACAGGCCGGCGGCACTCCTGAACCACGGCGCCACTCACAGGCCACGGCGACACTCCAGAGCCACGGCGACACTCACAGGCCACGGTGGCACTCACAGACCACGGCGACACTCACAGGCCACGGCGGCGCACCTAAAGGCACGGCGCTCACAGACCACGGCGCCACTCACAGGCCACGGCACTCTGAACCACGGCGACACTCACAGACCACGGCGGCACTCACAGGGCACGGCGGCACTCCAGAGCCGGCGGCACTCACGGGCGGCGGCACTCTGGGGGCACGGTGGCACTCAAAGCCACGCCGTCACCCACTGCTCACGGCACCATCCACAGTTCACAGTGCCACTCACAGCCCACAGTGCCACCCACTGCCCCACAGCGCTACACTATTCCACAATACCACCAAAACTCCCTCAGCTCAACCACAGCCTACACCACCTTCCAGTCTCTGCCACCGCCCACAACGCCGCCCACCCACCTGGGGTACAAACATGTGCTGCCGCCCACCACACCTGTACCATTGCACCCCTCCCCTGGTCATTGAACTACCCCCTTTCCTTCACCGACAACAGTAAATAAACGATACAGTATATAAAGAAACATCTTACGACACTAACCATACCAAAACTCTCTTACCTTAACCCAATCTAATGTAATCTAACCTAACGTAACCTAACCCAACATAACATAACGTAACCTGACCTAACCTAATCAAACTTAACTTAACCAAACCAAACCTGTCGCAATGTGACCTAAATTTACAACACAAAAGACCCATTAACAACAGACACACACATGACCTTTTGATTACATCTGACAGTGACTTCATGTTAGCTAATTCCCCATCATTTAAACAGCATTACTCACAAACTTGTTCTATCTCGACTTTTGACCTCAAGTGTCTGAAGCATTAATAAGATCACCCTCAGCGAATATTCAACCAAACCAAACCACACACACACACACACACACACACTACCACTACTACTACTACTTTGCTGTCACTCGGAATCGAGTATGAGGATCATCCAGCTATGATACAATGATATGACTTATGAAGGATGTCACCTAGGTTGGTGAGTTATGAGGTGACTAAAGAGGCCGATACAGGACCCGCAGTGTCATCCACATTCGTTGCACATGTGGAGGGCTGCATCTACTGCGGGGGGCGGTGGCAGAGTCTTTCCGGCGTTGGCGCTTGTCTGTCTCGGTTTGCAGTCGGGATAACTCGAAAGTATTGACACCTTCTCGTGTGGTGCTCCTCCAAGCGTTTTTATGTGGAGTAATCGACTCCCAGGTGAGGGGGTCGATTTGGCACTTTTTCAGGTTTGTCTTAAGACTATCCTTATACCTTTTTAATTGCCCGCTGGCGTTACGTTTACTTTTCGTTAGGTGACTGTAAAGTAGCTGCATTAGCAGTCTACTGTCGTCCATGATGCGGGAAACAAAACGAAAGCACTAACCCCATCATTCTTAACACAGTAATGTGAAGTTCAATGATAAATTATAATATGAACAGACCCGCGGTATTACCCCCTTATATATATATATATATATATATATATATATATATATATATATATATATATATATATATATATATATATATATATATATATATATATATATATATATATATATATATATATATATATATATATACTGTTAATGAATATGTTGTATTTCTTTGTGTATGAACCTCTGTCCTGCGTGGCAGTGAGAAGTGATACCACCCTCAGTGTCAAGACCTGACTGAAGTACTCAGAATAGGCAAACTGTACTCCAAGCTTTGTCACTTAATTTGTTAAACTAAACTACCATTCTCACACACCCTTACACACCCTACCATTCTCACACACCCTGACACACCCTACCATTCTCAAACACCCTTACACACCTTACCATTCTCACACACCCTACACACCCTATCACTCTCACACACCCTACACACCCTACCACTCTCACACACACCCCACACACCCCACACTCTCACACACCCTACACACCTACCACTCTCACACACCCTACACACCCTACCACTCTCACACACCCCACACACCCTACCACTCACACACCCTTACACACCCTACCACTTTCACACACCCTACACACCCTACCACTCTCACACACCCTTACACACCCTACCACTCTCACACACCCCACACACCCTACCACTCTCACACACACCCCTACACACCCTACCACTCTCACACACCCTTACACACCCTACCATTCTCACACACCCTACACACCCTACCATTCTCACACACCCCTACACATCCTACCCTTCTTACACTACACCCATTTCACACACCCCACACACCCTACACTCTCACACACCCTCACACCCTACCACTCTCACACCCTTACACACCCTACCACTCTCACACACACCCCACACATCCTACCACTCACACACTCTACACACCCTACCACTCTCACACACCTTACACACCCTCACCACTCTCACACACCCTCTACACATCCTACCACTCTCACACACCTCTTACACCACCATCTCACACACCCCTGCACACCCTACCATTCTCACACACCCCTACACACCCTAACTTCACACACCCCCACACATCCTACCCTTCTACACACCCTTACACACCCTACAATTAACACATTTCTTACACATACCCAAATAATCTGTACTGGAGTCCGTTAAACACACCCTTTGGACATCTACTTAAGCACTACCGCACACAGGATGAGCGCTGGGTGCACAATAAACAGCAGCAGCCAACGGCAATATAAAAAACATCACCATGCATCCGACCAGTCCACTGACACATACCCAAGAGGGGGGGTAGAACGGGGGGCAGGGGGGAGAGAACGGGGGGCAGGGGGGAGAACGGGGGGGCAGGGGGAGAACGGGGGGCAGGGGAGTAGAACGGGGGGCAGGGGGGAGAGAACGGGGGGCAGGGGGAGTAGAACGGGGGGCAGGGGGGGAGTGGGAACGGGGGCAGGGGGAGAGAATGGGGACAGGGGAGTAGAACGGGGGGCAGGGGAGGAACGGGGCGGGGGGAGTAGAACGGGGGGAGGGTGTAGTTGAACGGGGGCAGGGGGGAGTAGAACGGGGGGGGCAGGGGGAGTAGAACGGGGGGCAGGGGGAGGAGTAGAACGGGGGGCAGGGGGAGGGATACAAGAGGCAGGGAGGAAAGTAGGAGAGGTAGGGTGGGGGGAAGGATGGCAGAAGTTAAAAGGAAAGAAGGGAGAGGGAGACGTAAAAGGGAAGGCTAGAGGGAGGAGGAACAACCATCAACCTTGGTACACAGCCTACGTGCTCCCCCCACACCGCACACACACACACACACACACACACACACGAGATAGTCAGGGGTAATACTTAACAACAACACAACATTAACAAGATCAAAACAACAACAATAACAATAATACATAAACAAAGTCACGTGGGCAACAACAGCAACAACAACAAAGGTAAATCACTCGCATAATTAACCTGTCAAAGGGATCAGTTTTCGCTAACTCGGGAAAACTCACACATGTTTTATTCCTAGACGAGAAAAGTTTGAGATATAGCTTTCAGGTTGTCTGTTGACCTGTCTGTCTGTCTGTGAGGTGACGTCATTTGCAAATTGCTCTTGTCAGGCTGAGAAGAGTGTAACAGTTGTTGGCTACGATAGATAGATAGACGGATGGATGGATGGATGGACGGATGGATGGATGGATGGATGGGTGGATGGATGGATGGACGGGTGGACGGACGGACGGACGGACGGACGGGTGGATGGATGGACGGATGGATGGATGGACGGACGGACGGACGGACGGAGGGATGGATAAAATAACACTCAAGATGTATAGAACAGTTACCAAGAAGTATTTATACACTTTAATGTGAATTGTTCATAAAAGCGCCCATATCTCTCTCTCTCTCTCTCTCTCTCTCTCTCTCTCTCTCTCTCTATCTCTACTGTTACCATCATTATCTCTCTCTTTGTGTTATTGTCTGTCTATCTCTGTCTCTGTCTCTGTCTCTCAATCCTTCTGACAACCTTCATTCTCCCTTTGCTCTTTTTCCGTTTTCTTTTTAACGTGTCTCTCTCTGTCTCTGTCTTTATCTCTCTCCTGTTCTTATTCAATATCTCTATCTCTCTCAATCTTTCTCTTTCCTTTAATTTTCCCACTAATTTCAATCACTTGTTAATTCTTTCTCCCATATTCGTCTCATTTTTTTTTCTCTCGTTCTCTTCCTCTGTACAAGTTTGTCTCTCCTTCTATCAATATTTTTCCTGTCCATTTCTCGTTCTTTCTCTTTTCCTTTATCTCCAATTTCTCTTTTTAGTCTTTCTGTTTCTATATTCCCTTTTCTTATTACTCTCTCTCTCTCTCTCTCTCTCTCTCTCTCTACTTTTCTCTATCTATCTATCATCTATCTATCTATCTATCTCTCTCTCTCTCTCTCTCTCTCTCTCTCTCTCTCTCTCTCTCTCTGTCTCTCTCTCTCTACTTTTCTATCTATCTGTCTATCTATCTGTTCAACATTTCTCTCCCTCTCTCTCCCTCTCAACTCACAAGCGCCAAATTCTGATGAAAAATATTTCGTTTAATTACATTACAACTGCCCTGTCAAGTATTAATGACGCGCTTCATCAGTACGAGAGAGAGAGAGAGAGAGAGATATTCTCTCCCTCTCTTTACATAAAGTCAATGGGTAATAACCTATTCCACATCGCTGATTTAATTACATAGCGTAAAAGGACAGTTAAAAGTGTGGATACCAAGCTAAGTCTTGCCTAGCCTCACCCATCCTATCTTATCCTTAACAAACCCAAGCTAACCTATCTTATGCCTAACCTAACCTAACAAAATCAACCTTACGTATACTGTATCCAATGTTTGTAAAAAAAACCAATTATATATATAACCATGCAACTTAAAAAAATATATACACAAATACTGAATATAAACAGAAGCATGTACTGTACACTCACATACATACAAATAGACATTCTTAAACAATCGCCTGGTCTTTAATTGGCATCCAGCTCAGTACACACACACACACACACACACACACACACATAGATACTTACAAAAAATCAACGATAATAAGCCCCTCCCAAATAACAGGGCGCCCTATATGTGGCAACTTAATCTTTGTAAGCAAATGCGAGGCGGTGAGAGGCGGCAGAGCGGTAGATGGCGTTAGTTACGACCCTCGTTAACACACCCTGTCTGTTTATATTCACAACACTGACACCAGGTCGAGTTACAGCTGGCTTTGTCAACTTGGTCTGTCTGCAGCCCCTAAGGGAAGGACTAATGCAATCGGCTTGGTCTGTGTGTGCGTGTGTGTGTGTCTGTCTATCTGCCTGTTCATCAAATCATTTATTGTCATATAATCTTTAGTAATTCGCTCAAAAATATCTTTAAGGAGGGTTGTCAAAATCCTTTCGTCCGTTGTGCTATATTGTCTAACATAGATCGTAAAGATACTGTTGGAGCGAGTGTACACGACCTAAGCTAGAAAATAAGGTAAAGTAACCTATGCATGGCGGCCTCTCAATCATTTCACCTTAAAGGAAGATTACAAGGTGTACTTCATATACTTACATATAAGTAATTACATTCAATCACTGACTCTGTACATTGTTTGTTTATCTACATTATCTATGCACAGTCGCCACAAAAAGTTCAGGAACAGGTGGGTGCGATAGATGACAGAATGAGCACCATGGCTCGAGTCATCTCAGAACGGTTGGTATGCCTGGTTGTGAAGTAACTCTCGATATTTCGTAATAATATATGTTGCTCGTCTTTAAAGTATTTACAGGTGAAAAGGAGTCATTTAATTTACATTAAAACTTTTCCAGAGATCAATGTTTAGCTTTCTTGTTAGTTTTGTCATAGAATATGACCCTTAGAGAGTTTGACAGCTTTTTATCCTTTTGCAGTGTGTACAGTTGTACACTGTATACCTACACTGTCCATGTACACTGTATAATTGCATTGTTTACGCAAATTATATACCTGTATTGTCTATGACTTTACAAGATTAACATCATTCTATCTCTATCTCTGTCTATCAATAAACGAATGATAAATTCTGGGCTATACTTGTTAAGATACCAGGTTCATAAATGTTTACCAAAGTTTTGTGTATATATGTAGAGAGAGAGAGAGAGAGAGAGAGAGAGAGAGAGAGAGAGAGAATATCTAGCTGTATTTACAAGACGCTAGATTCCAAGCAGCCGTATTTGGCCATGGATAAGTGAGGTGGCTGAAAGAGAGGGAGGGGGAGAGAGAGAGGTCATGGGATGTTGACTAGTGTTAGAAGGTATGGTACACCCATGGTTCAAATACCCCCGGTACACCCTGGACACATACACACTCCTAGTATACTCCCGGTACACCCCTGGATACATGCCCCAGTGCTAGTGAGTGTACAAGGGCGGGGTGTCCAGACTGGGGGTGAGTCACACTCCAACTGTTACACAACACACTCCAGTAAGGTGAAAACTAGGGCTCGGCCTCCAACTCCACCAAGAACATGATGGACGCTCACGATAAGGTGGGAGGGGTCTTAATAATATGCAAAACGTGATTTTATTTTCAATATTAACGAAAGAACGATAGTAGTGATATTAAAGTGTTGATAACACTACTACTACTACTACTACTACTACTACTACTACTACTGCTACTACAACTGCTACTACTACTACTACTACTACTAATAATAATAATAATAATAAAGGTATGAACAAGAGCCACGACTGGTCAGCACACAGGAAGCACTTATAACATCACGCACCATATCTTCGTCCGCCAAGGCTAGAAAACGTCCGAGCAACATTACTCTCAAAGAATTCTGAGAAGGTTTACGTTATTCCTTATAATAAGACAAGATACAGCCGTAAATGTCCAACATGTCTTCCAATGTATCATGATACAGTGGACTACAATAGTGTATAATACAAGAGGTGGGATATTAGTACTCAGCCAGGGAGGGAGACGGTATTGAGGTCACCTCCGTCGACACATACCTGGAGAGAGAAACAATGTGCATCACTACTGTGACATATACAAGATTTTCAGCGTAGATAGATAGATAGATAGACATGAAGAGGGAGGAAAACACTTCATCATAGTGAAGCTAATTACGAGTGAACCTATTGTTGGCGGTGCTAAGGTCACCTCCGCCACTATTGATATATATATATATATATATATATATATATATATATATATATATATATATATATATATATATATATATATATATATATATATATGTAGTCCGTGTGCTTTATTATTAATGAAATATATATATATATATATATATATATATATATATATATATATATATATATATATATATATATATAACTGTATATGACTCGTACACACGCACACACACACTAACAACAACAACAACAACAACAACAACATGGGTTGTACTGAATTGAAAAGGTTATGGGAAAGGTGGCTGGTAAGGGAAGACTGGGGGTTATCAATTCCATATGGGCTAATAATAATAATAATAATAATAATAATAATAATAGACCATACGATATACAAATAACAATACACAGGTCATACCAGGTTCAGCTCACATTCAGAGAATACAGAAAAAAGCCGTAGCTCGGGCACCTGGAGCTAGTCCTGTCATTCGCTCTACATGGGAGAGAGCACAAGCGTGCGGCTCCTACGTCTAATTGCAGTGATGAGAGTGTTGTGAACCCTGCCCACCCTCGTCCCCGTGCTATACATGGAGGTGTACGAGGCCTCATCACACCAAGGCACCTCTTACAATTGATGACTGTAAAGACCTCTGGTGGACCTGGTTCGCATAGGACCTCCAGAGGTTAAGACAGGGAGTTACAATAAGTACTAGTGGCTAGGAAATAATCCCTGCTTCCCATCCTGGATAAAAGAGATAAAACAAATCTTCCGGGTGCTACTGTAAGAGTTGCCTCCTGCTTCCATTACCCCACATGCTTTTGTATGTCGTCATTATCATCATCATCATCATCATCATCACACCTGTTTTTTCACCACCACCACCAAACATTAACAGTAGATTACTTTACAGCACTGTTGGCTCTCGATAGAGTCATGTTTTCTAGTCAAGTTGCTGTGTTATTGATAGTATTCTGTGTGTGTGTGTGTGTGTGTGTGTGTGTGTGTGTGTGTGTGTGTGTGTGTTAATGTATGTATGTGTGCACGAGTATATGTGCGTGAATGTGTGAGTTTATGTATGTGCCTACGTATATATATATATATATATATATATATATATATATATATATATATATATATATATATATATATATATATATATATATATATATATATATATATATATATATATATATATATATATATATATATATTTCCACAGTTAGCCGACCCTCGACCTACTGTGGGACTGGGCCTCTCTTCCAGCCCCACCCAGTAGGTCGAGGGTCGATTCCTGGCTGGTGAGGTCGTTGATTATATGTTCAAAGTCCGCGTGTTATATGGACTAAAATGAAGTATATATATATATATATATATTTGATAAATTACAATGGATGTACTTAGCTGTCTTTATTGACATCTTCAGAGGCAACTGAAGTCCGTTGTTTCCATCTTCCCGTGTGATTTTATCAAGATTATATATATATGCAAGTAAATCACTGTAGGTGCGTGAAACATAGTTCAGCAGTGAGCATACAGAGGAGGTGAGACCTACCTGACCATTGTGGACCTGGTCTCACCCTCCTCTGTATATATACACCTTGGTTTGTATTTCTCTCTTAGTCTGTACTCACCCCTGAAGATGTGAATTACACGAAAGCGCTTGGGAACTTCGTGTTTTCTTCTTTCCTTGTGGTTATCAGTATATATATATATATATATATATATATATATATATATATATATATATATATATATATATATATATATATATATATATATATATATATATATATATATATATGTGTGTGTGGGGGGGATGAGGAGGAAGGAGAAGGGAGGAAGGGAGGGTAGGGAAAGGGAGAGAGGTTTTGGGGAGGAGAAGGGTGAAGGAGAGAGGTTGAAAACCATTTAGGGAGGAGTGAGAGGGTCACAAAAGGTTGGGGAGGAGGCAAACAGTTAGGGCAGGGGGAGAAATTGATGGGGAGGAGTACAGTAATTGGGGAGAGGGAGGTGGGACGGTTAAATGGCAGGGGAGCAGAGCAGAGTGATAACTGTCTAGGGAGGAGGAGAAGGGGGGAGGGGGAGGGTTCACTGGCGGCCACACAGCCTTGGCAAGGACTCAAGAATCCCCCCATCCCCCCTCCGACTCCAGAATCCGCCCTCCCTCACCCCTCCCCCTCCCTCTTTCCCTCATTGCACCATCAAAAAGAGAGAGAGAGAGAGAGAGAGAGAGAGAGAGAGAGAGAGAGAGAGAGAGAGAGACCAGACTTTGTTGTAACCTTGGTAATTGGGATGGTGTTAAATCAAGTTTGTGTTATTGTGCGATCAGTTTCCAGGACCTTGTCGGTGTGTGTACAGTACAGCGCGTATTCAGTCCCACACTCTGATGACAATGACATTACAAGACGATGATAAGAAACATAATATTGAACTTGAGTCTAACCACAACGTCTGATGCTGTGTGTGTGTGTGTGTGTGTGTCCACCCAACCTAAGCCACCCATCCACCCACGCCACCCATCCACCCAGGGACGTCTCATCCACCCAGCACCACCTACCCACCCACCCGACCAACGCCGCTATCTAGAGACCCCCACAAGTAAGGTGAAAGAAAACGACAAGATTATTCTCTCCCCTTCCTACTCCACATATCAAGAAGCGCTCAACACACTGACCCCTTCGACTCTCACTGACCATCACCACGACCTCATCTGCAAATTTGGTAAGAAACTTCTGCACCATCCTCGACACCGGCTCCTACTACCACCTGAGATCCCTAGTCCGAGAATTGCTGTTCGACACCACAACCGCATCCAGCCCATACGAGCACGAACTGATCGCTATAAGAACAGTCCAGTCCCAACCATTGTAAAAATTATCAATAACTTGTAATAAACCAGTGTATTCACTACCAGTAAATCCTACTTTTTGCACTGTCACTATGTTGAAATGCACTGTAGTTTGAGCTTTTCCCCATCTAGTTATTATATATCTTATTTGTATCACTTATGTTACTTGTATATTATTTGTAAATCGAAACCCATTCCCCAATTATGTATCCGTATATTTTCAGCCATCTGGCTGCCATGCTCTTTCATTAAACCGTTAATTATTATTATTATTATTATTATTATTATTATTATTATTATTATTATTATTATTATTATTATTATTATTATTATTATTATTATTATTATTATTATTATTATTATTATTATTATTATTATTATTATTATTATTATTATTATTATTATTATTATTATTATTACACCCACACACACACACACACACACACCACAAATTAGACACGCCCGTCTGTCCTGTCTGTCACTGTCTGTTAGATGAAGCATCCCATCTCCTGTATGTGTAAATAATACTTGCTTCTGTCTCTTTCCGGTTTACCTTTTATTCCAGCTGTCTAATTATTCATCTATCTATTTGTCTGTATACTAATTCATCTTTATACCTGTCTATTCATTCATTTGTATATTCATCTGTCTAACTGTCTATTTATCTATTTTTACATGCCTGTTTATCTATTCAACTATCTACCTGTCTATTTACTCATCTGTCTATCTGCCTTACCTGTTATTCTGCCTGCTTTTTTTTCTCTATGTATATACTATTTGTCTCGCTTGCTGTCTGTCTACCTGATACAATTCCCTAGACTCACCCACATGACTGTGACCTATATACTGTACACTGTTAATGAATATGTTGTATTTCTTTGTGTATGAACCTCTGTCCTGTGTGGCAGTGAGAAGTGATACCACCCTCAGTGTCAAGACCTGACTGAAGTACTCAGAATAGGCAAACTGTACTCCAAGCTTTGTCAATAAATTTGTACGTTAAATACTCTTTAAAGTGAATGTCTATATCTGTCTATTCGTTTGTATGTTTATCTATATTATCTACCCGTCTGTCTGCGTACTTATGTCTATGTCTATCTGCGTCTGTTTTGTCTGTCATTATCTCTCCACCTTACTCTCTCTCTCTCTCTCTCTCTCTCTCACAAACACACACACACACACTTGACGCAAAACATAACATTGTGAAATTACTAAGACAAAAGACACAATTTAAATAAAACTGCTGGTGTGTGTGTGTGTGTGTGTGTGTGTGTGTGTGTGTGTAATAATAATAATAATAATAATAATAATAATAATAATAATAATAATAATAATAAAAATAATAATAATAATAATAATTAACAGTTTATTGAAAAAAGTTCTGCAGCCCGAAGGCTGAAAATATACATTGGACATAAATGACTTATTACATACATTGGTGGTTTAACAAAAGCCTTCATTAGAGAAAGGTAAAGGAACATGCAGTGAACATACAGATTAATGTAGGTGTTGAACAGCAAACACGTAGTGTAGTAACTCCCTCCCAGATGGTGTTATGAGGAACCTCACGTGGTGTAGTAATTCCCTCAAAGATGGTGTGTGTGTGTGTGTGTGTGTGTGTGTGTGCGTGTGTGTGTGTGTGTGTGTGTGTGTGTGTGTAAGACTGAGTGCCATGAAAGATAAAAAAAAATGACACTGTGTAAGAGTTGTCAAGATTCTCGGGTCCTTATCTCTGAAAATGAATGGCATTACGAGTTACTAATCTTCTCTTATCTTCAACTCTTGTCTTATCAGGGGAAACAAGGACGGAAAGGGAGTTATGTGATCCGTGTTGATATGCCGGCAGTATATTATATATTTGTACCGTATATTCTGAGAAGCCTTGACACACATTTATGAACCGACTTATCTTGTAGTGATAGGACTTGTGTGTGTGTGTGTGGGTGTGTGTGTGAGAGAGAACACGACCCCCTACTCTGTCTCCCGATCTGAGATTCATACCGAAGCTCCAGGCAGCCAGGTTGGGGGTCCGTTCACAAGATTCGAAATCAGTGAACCTTTACCCAAAACTATGGTGGTGGTGGTGGTGAGGTAGTTTAGTGTTAGTGGTAGTGGTGGTATTTGCTGGTGGTGTTGGTGATGATGATGATATTGGTGTGACGGTGATGATGGTCGTAGTGGATGGTGATAATAGTGTTGACAAGTATACAAGCAACACATACAGTACATGATTATCACTATATCGACCAAAACAAACAGAAACAAACATAGAACTAAACTCAATCACACAAAGAAATAAAAATTCCTTAAATAAATTTCTTAAAAAAAAAAAACACATTCTTTTTTACACGACCAACAAGTGTGGTATAGGAGGCAGACGCCACCTTATTCCTGCAACATGTATTGAAAGGCTAGACCCGCGTAAGCTGATGGAGATGTGACACTGTTGAAAAAACACACACCGGTTTTTTTTAACCTGAAGATTAAGCACTCCAGTTTGTTTCACCTGAAGATTAAGATCCCAGTTTGTTTCACTTGAAGATTAGGCACCCCAGTTTTTTCACCTGAAGATTAAGCACCCCAGTTTATTTCACCTGAAGATTAGGCACCCCAGTTTGTTTCACTTGAAGATTAGGCAGCCCAGTTTATTTCACCTGAAGATTAGGCACCAGTTTTTCACCTGAAGATTAGGCACCCAGTTTATTTCGTGGGGTTGTTTTTGGTTGGTTTTTGTTGTTTTTACCTGAAGATTACTCACCTAACACTATATGGCGAAGTTTGGTTAGGTTAGTTAGGTTAGGGTGCATTAAGGTTAGGTTAAGTTAGTTTAGTAGCGTAGGATAGGCAGGTTGTTGTTAAGTTAAGTTAGGTTAGGTTAGGTTAGGTTACAGTGGTTAATCTTAAAGAGAAATAAGCTGGGGTGCCTAAACCTCAGGTGATCCGCACAGTAAAACAGACCCTTTCCTCTGGCTGACATAACCAAACTGTTATTGAAACCTGACTATTTTATGAGAACGAGAGAGATGGAAAGATGAGTGAAACGTTGATTGTGTGTAGACAAGAGAGAGAGAGAGAGAGAGAGAGAGAGAGAGAGAGAGAGAGAGAGAGAGAGAGAGAGAGAGAGAGAGAGAGACTATAGATTAAACCAGACTTTGTACCTGTGATAAGAATCAAGTGTTTATAGCAGTTTTACAGCCGTCAGAACAGGTCAATGTTAGATACCAGAGCAGGAGTAGTGGGAGGGTGGTGGGAGATACATACCCTCCCCACCTGCTCTCTCTTCTTTACCTGTTCTCTCCATTCATCATTGTTCTCCTTCCCACTTAGCCTTCTACCCTCCTGTGTTCTTTCCTCCCCAATGTTCTTCCCCTCACTTACTCTCCACCTAACGCCTAACCTTTCTTCCTCACCTAATCTCCACCTGTAATTAACAACGAACAAGGAGTCACGTAAAGATTAGCCACCCCATCTTATTTCACCTGATAATGACACCTAAATGTTACCTGAGGGAGGGTTATGCTATCTTATGCTAGTTTATGTTAAGTTAGGTTAGCGTTAAATTAGGTTGGCGTTAAGTTAGATTAGCGTTAAGTTAGGTTGGCGTTAAGTTAGGTTAGCGTTTGGTTAGGTTAGCGTTTGGTTAGGTTAGGTTAGGTTAGTTAAACGCAAAATGAAATAAGGTGGGGGATAATCTTCATATGATCCCGAACACGTGTAATAAATTGTAACTATCAATACTACCACTATCATCCCAGTAGTCCTCATTATCCTAAACGTCATCCAAGTATGATAACTACTACAATTATTACTCCAGTTGACGAGCAATGCACAATTTAATATTATCTTAGAGTGAATTATTTATTTCGATTTTATGTATCCGAGTGTTAAGACGTCAGGTTAAGATCACTGTTTCTCTCTCTGCAAGTCTGAGTGTTAAGACGTCAGGTTAAGATCACTGTTTCTCTCTCTGCAAGTCTGAGTGTTAAGACGTCAGGTTAAGATCACTGTTTCTCTCTCTGCAAGTCTGAGTGTTAAGACGTCAGGTTAAGATCAATGTTTCTCTCTCTGCAAGTCTGAGTGTTAAGACGTCAGGTTAAGATCAATGTTTCTCTCTCTGCAAGTCTGAGTGTTAAGACGTCAGGTTAAGATCACTGTTTCTCTCTCTGCAAGTCTGAGTGTTAAGACGTCAGGTTAAGATCAATGTTTCTCTCTCTGCAAGTCTGAGTGTTAAGACGTCAGGTTAAGATCAATGTTTCTCTCTCTGCAAGTCTGAGTGTTAAGACATCAGATTAAGATCAATGTTTCTCTCTCTGCAAGTTTCAATTATCGAATTTTTCTTTTCTCCAACATTAAACAGAGATGATCGTAATAAGTGTACAGTATATTTAGTACAGACGAGCGACTCAGGATGTATTAGCCAGTGTTCTATCATAGTCAAGATCAAAATTTCCATCTATCGACTTATTTGTCTATCAAGTCCAAGCTGATTTGCTGGTATATCATAAGAACAATAACATAAATTTTCCAAGTTAACCCAAATGTTAATACATATACGTTCTTCATATTGAATTATATCTTCAAGTACATCATCACTATATTTCCATTAAAAGTAATTGTATTGAATTAATTAAAGTTATCTTCCATTAAAACAACATTTAAGAAAACTTTGTGAGTGAGAAGGAACACTAAACTTCTGCTTGTGTCTAATGCATTAAATTGTATCTCTCTCACACGACACAAAAACACCTTTAGTGAAGGAAAAAAAACAAGAACTATAGACATGGATATCAGCTTAAAATTCTACCAGGTTGACGTGCTAGGCCTACCAATCTGGACGATCCTTTAATGACAGGTGAGAGCGAGACCGAATACCTGTGTATCTGACCATGGGTGTAAGGAGGACAGGTAGTGGACGGTCATAAAGCTGTCCTGTGGGCCTCCCTCCCTCACCCCCAGGGACTACCACACCTTCCTTTACTCCATGGGACCACCACCTCATTCCCTTCTACCCTCGCCCTTATTCCTCCCTTACCCTCATAAGATCATCAACCCCTCCCACCTCCCTCACCCCACGGGACCATCACCCCCTCCACCTCCCTCACCCCACGGGACCATCACTCCCTCCACCTCCCTCACCCCACGGGACCATCACCCCCTCCACCTCCCTCACCCCCCGGGACCATCACCCACTCCACCTCCCACCCCGATGGGACCATCACCTCCACCACCCCACGGACCACTACTCCCTCCACCTCCCCACCCCACGGGACCATCACCCCCTCCACCCCCTCAATCTCCCCACGGGACCACATCACCCTCCACCCCCACCCCACGGGACCACCACCCCACTCCCCTCACACCCCACGGGACCATCACCCCTCTCCACTCCCCTACCCCCTGGGGCCAACGACCCTCCCCACTCCACCCTGGGGTTCATCACCCCCACTCTGCCCACGGACCATCAACACCCACCCACCTCCCCCGAACCCACCCTGGGACCATCAATTCTCCAGACCTCGTTCCCACGGGACCACTCACCTCCACCTCACCCCACGGGACACCATGCCTCCACTTTCACCCCAGCTTGGACCATCAGCCCCTCCACCTCCCTCAATCTCTACACGGGACCACATCACCCACCCACCTCCCCACCCCTGGGACCACTGCACCACCCACCTCCCCCACCCACCCCGGGACCATCACCCTCCACCTCCCTCACCCCACGGGACCATCACCCTCCACCCTCCCTCACCCCACGACCACCACCCTCCACCTCCCCCTCACCCCACGGACCATCATCACTCCCTCTCCACCTCCCTCACCACGGGACTATCACCCACCCACCTCCCCACACCCCTGGGACCATCACACCCACTCCACCTCCCCACCCACCTGACTATCACCTCCACCTCACCCCATGGGACATCACTCTCCACCTCCCTCACCCCCACTGGGACCATCACCCTCCACCTCCCCACCACGGACCATCACCTCACCTCCCCTCACCTCCTGGGACCATTATCACTCCACTCCACTCCCCCACTCCACCCCTGACCACCTCCCCTCACTTCACATTATCGGGACCATCATTCTCCACCTCCCTCACCCTCCTGGGACTATCACCCACTCCACTCCCCCACTCCACCTCCTGGGATTTAATACCCTCTACTTCTAGCATCTGATGTACCCATCACCCCCTCCACCTCCCTCAGCCCCCCTCCCCCGGGACCATCACTCCCTCCACCTCCCTCACCCCACGGGACCAACAGCCCTGGCGCCCCTACGGGACCCCCTAAGGTACAGGTCCTCCAGCGGTGATCCTGGTTGGAGGTGTTCTGGTGGTGCAGATGTTATCACGCGAGGAGACGGCCGAGGGAGACATGGGATTTAGGAGGGCATCGGGACGGTCTGTCTGTCTGTCTGTTAGTATGTCTGACTCCCTTTATATGCCTCTCCTCCTCCTCCCCCCCAAATCACTAGAGACAGGATGGAGGGGCGTCATGAACCACCAGGGAGGGAGGGACGACTCGTGTCAACTTGTCAACATTAGCATAATTGAACGTCAAGTTTTTCTATCCCAGGAAAGTTCAACCAACAGCTTCCCTCCCTGGCAACTATTGTAGCTGGTGATGGTGAGTGATGGTGATGAGGGTGATGGTGAGGGTCATGGTGATGAGGGTGGTGGTAAGGGTCCTGGTGAAAGTGATGGTGAGAGTGATGGAGTGATAGTGATGAGGATGATGCTGAGGGTCATGGTGAAAGTGATGGTGAGAGTGATGGTGAGTGATAGTGATGAGGATGATGCTGAGGGTCATGGTGAAAGTGATGGTGAGATTAATGGTGATAAGGGTGATGGTGAGTGATGGTCATGATGGTGGTGTTGCAGGTCATGGTGAGTGGATGGTGGAGGAGGGGGTGAGTGAGCAGAGTGAGGGGTGGTGGTGGAGTGATGGTGAGAGGGTGGTGGAGGATGGTGGTGGAGGGTCATAAGGAAAGTGATGGTGGATGGTGGAATGGCAGGATGGAGGGGTAGGTGGAGGTGGTGGTGGTGAGTAATGCAGAAAGTGGAGATGGGTGAGTATGTGATGAGGGTGGTGTATCATGGTGGAGTGATGAAGAGTGATGGTGATGAGGGTGGTGTTGTGGTCGCAGAGCAATTTTGGTGAGGATGGTGATGAGGGTGGTACAGGGTCATGGTGAAAGTGGATAGGAGGATGGTGATGTGGGTGCTGGTGAGTGATGGTGATGTGGGTGCTGGTGAGGGTCATGGTTGGTGGTGAGGGTCAAGGTGAAAGTGATGGTGAGTGATGGTGATGAGGGTGATGGTGAAAGTGATGGTGTGGTGAAGGTGAGTGATGGTGATCAGGATGGTGGTGACGGTGATAGTGAAAGTGATGGTGAGTGATGGTGATGAAGATGATGCGAGTGATGTGACAGGGGGGGTGGATGGTGAAAGGATGGTGATGGAGGATGGTGATGAAGATGATGAAGGTGAGTGATGGTGATCAGGATGGTGGTGACGGTGATGGTGAAAGTGATGGTGAGGGTGATGGTGAGTGATGGTGATGAGGGTGGTGGTGATGGTGAAAGTGGTAGTGAGGGTAATGGTGATGGTGAGTGAGGGTGATGAGAATGGTGTGGGTGATGGTGAAAGTGATGATGAGGGTTATGGTGATGGTGAATGATGGTGAGTGATGTTGAAGAAGAAGAAGAAGAAGAAGGAGGGTTGATAGTGTAGCTCTCAGCAATTGCGTCTCTCTCTCTCTCTCTCTCTCTCTCTCTTTGATACCAGGTAGAGGCACTGTGTATCATGTTAATTTTAGTAAGGGTTTTAGTGAAGTGTGAGGCAGATGGTGAAGGAGGTAGTGGGGCAGATAGTGAGATAGTGACGGTGGTGGTGACATGGCAGAGAGAGAGAGAGAGAGGAGGAGGAGGAGAGAGAGAGAGAGAGAGAGAGAGAGAGAGAGAGAGAGAGAGAGAGAAATCATTTAAAATAAAAAACTATTTATAATAATTAGCTAATGTGTGTGCAGGAGTCGTGGGGAGCGGGGCGGATGAGGAAATGAGTCACACACACACACACACACACACACACACACACACACACACACACACGGTATAGTTAGACCAGTTTTCGTTATAACCCACAACTCAGACGCTTTTTTTTTGCTCTTATAGTGAATTTAATGTTTAAGAAAGAATACATTTCCCCGTCAAGCATGATGTAAAATGCTCCGAGTTTTAAGGAGTTTGTAGTGGACGTCTCCCCTACAACTGCCTACAACTGTGTAGCGGCGTCACCAAGCTGCTACCATCCTCCCTAGCAACCAACCAGATGTTACCGTATCTTAGCAACGGAACTAGTGACCGGCGACTTCTCGGGTTTTCCCAACATGACTCATAGCGGCTGCTGCTGGGTATATAAGCTCTGTCTCTCCATTGAGATTCATTCTGACCATTCTTCTTGAACAAGCAACACCTCCTCCTCCGCCGTTGCCTGGCAGCCTTCGCTTCTCCTCGCCTGCCTGGCGGTCCTCGCTCCAGCCAGCGAGCATGGCGACCCACCAGCTGTCCTTCTCTGAGCTTCCTCACCAACCAACTCTCATTCTGCCCATCTTCCTGAACAAGCAACACCTCCTCCAGCAAGCTCCACGCTGTTAACATTTATTCAACCAGGAGGCCAGCAACAGGCAACATCTTCTCTAACGAAGCTCCTGCACATCTACCTCCTTCAACACGCTACTCACCGAACGTCTTCTACTGAGCAGCTCCCACCACACGGCATCTCCAGCACCAGACTGTCTATCATATAACTTATATATTATACAAGAAAACCACATTAGAGTTTCCTTCCATCCTGAGTGCTAGACAACATTAATATCTCGACACCCCTACAAGTTTATTACAACACGGGTCCCTCGTAAAGTAAGTTTCCTCAGTGTTTTGGTTCCTTGGATTATGTTTCTTTGCGTTCGTGCGTCGTGCTAACAACAATATACTCGATGTAGATTGGTGGATGTGTTGATGCTTGCGTTCGTGCAATATGCTAACAAAATACGCTCACTGTGCATTCGGTGATTTGAGAATGTTGACGTTTGTGTATCGGATATTTGAATATGCAAGTTCACGTATCAATAGTAATCCGCTCACATCCAGATTTTGATTTTGCACTGCACCCTCGAGCGATGGCAGATATGTTATTGGTGTGTAGCAGGAGTAACGCAACGCGAGTTTGTCCCACGAGGCTTGAAGGAATTTTTTTTTTTTTACTGGGATTAGCCCACCCGGGCACAGGTCACTGACCCACATCGGGGCCTAGGGGGCGAAAATGTAATAATAATAATAATAATAATAATAATAATAATAATAATAATAATAATAATAATAATAATAATAATAATAAAAATATTAATAATAATAATAATAATAATAATAATAATAATAATAATAATAATAATAATAATAATAATAATAATAATAATAATAATAATAAAGAACCATGAAGAAATTCAAAAATGAAAAAAAAATCAAAAGTGAGAAACAATATATGTATGTTGTGTTGTCAATAGTAAGAGAAACAATTGAGACCCTGCAACTGTGTGTAAATGAGGCAGAAAGTCAGATCAGCAACCTGGGACTTGGTCACAATTTTCGTGATGCCATATGACAGCACGGTCTACCATTAGACAACACATTATGCTTCCAATATCTTCCCAGGCGGTAGTACCTCCCTGTTTGGTAGCTGCTTACTACTAAAACCTCAACTTTATGCTTTAAATCATAATATAAAATACGTTCCAGCTGCTATAATACATGACACTATTTAGTACTCTTATAAATACAGTCTGTATTATATTCTACTGTTAAAAAGATAAATATTATAACAGTAAATTTGTTTTAATTTTATTTTTGTAAGTGTCAATTTGCGTTTCGTCGTGATGAATGTAACAGCAACGAATATTGTGTATAGTCTAGTTGACATCTATTTGTTCACACGTCAACAAATGCACGCCCATGTCATCACATACGCCCATGTCATCACTTACGCCAATATCAACTCACACGCCAACATATTAAAATTGTTGTACAGTCCTCGCGACCAAGCATACGAACGACTCTTCCTATACAGCTCATATTCTCACACAGACGCACCTTACATAAGTCTACACATACACACCTTACCTAAGTCTATCCTGCACGGTAAATACAAACATTAATCTGCATTTTAAACAAAGGAAAACACTCTTTACAGTAACATCCACACACGTAGTTCGTCATCACACCCACACATTTCCGACACAAATACATAAGTTACACACACACACACACACACAGTATATGTACCCAGATTTCAGAAATATACCGTAAATTATCATAATCTTTTTATTTTGGCCTCGAAGCTTCCATATAAAAACAAACGCACTGAAATTAAACAAACACACACTCCACAAACTACTCTGACCTATTAACTAAGGCAGGCAGGAAGCCAGCCAAGCCGTACAGATCGCCTACTAATACTCTTAGTAAAAACTATGACACATGCCCAGCAGATGTGACCTTCCCCGCCCTTACCTGCCTCTACGAGACCCCGCTGGAGCGCCTCAAATATTTATGAGCATGAAGTAATTTTCTACCGTAACTATATACTGTAGATGGAATACCGCCCCCCCCCCCCCGAGCCCCCAGCCTCCAGGACAGAGGCGCGACATGAAATTGGATACCTGTGAGGGTGTTGTCTTAGAGGCAGGAAGAGGAGGACGAGGCGTGTGATCACAACATTCAGTTCCTGGCGGCAGTAATTTATATAGGGAGACATTCATGTACCTCACAGCATCCTCCATGTTTATCTCGGATGAGGAAGTTGTGGCCGCTGAATTAACAATGGAGGAGCAGACCTGTTCTTCCGTCAACACACATGTTAAAGCTGGGAGAACTCACGTGGAGTCCACGTGAGTTCCACGTCGTGGACGTGTGTGTGTGTGTGTGTGTGTGTGTGTGTGTGTGTGTAGATAGTGATGCTAAAATAAGTTAGCCACTGGGCTAATTTACCGGCTAAAGTACCCGTCTAATTACAGTTGAGTTTAAAGAAAACAAAATTTAAGCAGCAATATCTGACGTGCAGTTAAAGGTTTATAAGTCTGGGGTTATATATAATTTACAATCTAACTTACAGTATTACTTCCACCTCCTAAGACCCTCCCGTAGTGTGTGTCTGACTCAGAACCTTCCCATTACTACACCACCAGGTACTGTACTCCCCAGCACCCCGTGATCCTGGACGACATAAACACGCACAGTATCCCCCCGACACTCCTCACACACGAGAATAAACAAGACACAAGGAGATAAACACAGATTAAGGGAGATATTCAAATCGCCTGAGTGTCTTTGAGGCCACAAGAGCAAAGGAGTGTTCCTTGAGAGTCTTTAAGTAGCAGCTCAAGGGATGAGTCGAGTTACTGCTTCACCCACACAACTAATATTGGATGTTGGGAGTGGTGACCCAGCAGTGGCACCCAGCATAGTGGCGACCCCCAGCAGTGGTGACCCAGCATAGTGGTGACCCAGCAGTGGTGACCCAGCATAGTGGTGACCCCAGCAGTGGTGACCCAGCATAGGTGACCCCAGCAGTGGTGACCCAGATAGAGGTGACTCCCACGAGGAGGATTACGATATCCTCACCAGGGGGGGAATTATCATGGCCAATAGATCGTATCTATGATAAGTCCACAGATTATGAATCATTTGTGGTGAGCCAGGTGTTTATCAGTGTGTGTGTGTGTGTGTGTGTGTGTGTGTGTGAGAGAGAGAGAGAGAGAGAGAGAGAGAGAGAGAGAGAGAGAGAGAGAGAGAGAGAGAGAGAGAGAGAGAGAGAGCGCAGGCAGGTGAATGTGTTAGTATATTTGGGTTTTACTAAAGGTATAAAGATGTACCAAGGTAAGAGGTGAACCAACACTCTCTTGGTATGTTGATAGTGCTACACTGGTCTACACACACACACACACACACACACATACACACACACACCTACTCTATCTCTCTCATAAAAACACACAACACAGACACTATGGTACACCTCAGTCAAACACACACACACTGCATGTAAACTCATCGCAGGTTTCCTTAACGACTCGTCCCGAAGAAAAACAACAACAAAAAGGTTCACAGATACGTAGAGACAAAAACAGTGGCCATCTTGTCAAGGTGGTGTTGAGTCCCTTTGAAAAAAAACTTCTAGGGAGGAGACATACCCACGGTGTCTACCCTACATACCCACGGTGCCTACCCTACATACCCACGGCGCCTACCCTACATACCCACGGTGCCTACCCTATATACCCACGGTGCCTACCCTACATACCCACGGTGCCTACCCTATATACCCACGGCACCCCACATCCAGGTGCCTCCCTACATACACGGTGCCCACCCCACATACCACGGTGCCTACCCACATACCACGGTGCCCATCCAGGTGCCCGTGCTACCAACACGGTGCCTACCCACATACCAGGCGCCTACCCTACATACCAACGGTGCCTACCCTACATACCCACGGTGCCTACCCCACATACCCACGGTGCCTACCCCACATACTCCACGGTGCCTACCCACATACCCAGTGCCTACCCTACACAGATGGTGCACCCACATACACGGTGCCACCCCATACCAGCTACCCACATACCCACGGTGCCCACCCTACATACCCACGGTGCCTACCCTACATACCCATTAGCCTACCCACATACCATGGTGCACCCTACATAGGTACCCACATACACGATGACTACAGGAGTGTCTGGTAGGGGAAGGAAGGTGGGTATAGAGGGGGGGGATGGAGGGAAAGGGTGGGAAGGATGAATGGATGGATGGAGAAGGGGGAGGGATGAATGGATGAGGGGAGGATGGGGAGGAGGAGGAAGGAGGGTAGATGGGTAAGGAGGAAAGAGAGACGAAGGGTGGAGGGAAGGTGGATATAAAGATAGGGGATGAACGATATAGGGAGGATGAATGGGGTAAATAGGGAGGAAGGTGAGAGAGAAGGAGATAGAGGTAAAGTGAGGGAAGGTGGAGGGAAGGAAAGGTAGAGATGGAGGAAGGGTAGAGAGATGGAGGAAGGGTAGAGAGATGGAGGAAGGGTAGAGATGGAGGAAGGGTAGAGAGATGGAGGAAGGGTAGAGAGATGGAGGAAGGGTAGAGAGATGGAGGAAGGGAGAGAGAAGGAGGAAGGTAGAGAGATGGAGGAAGGGTAGAGAGATGGAGGAAGGGTAGAGAGATGGAGGAAGGGTAGAGAAGGAGGAAGGGTAGAGAGATGGAGGAAGGTAGAGAGATGGAGGAAGGGTGAGAGATGAGGAAGGGTAGAGAGAAGGAGGAAGGGTAGAGAGATGGAGGAAGGGCAGAGAGATGGAGGAAGGGTAGAGAGAAGGAGGAAGGGTAGAGAGATGGAGGAAGGGTAGAGAGAAGGAGGAAGGGTAGAGAGGATGGTAGGTTTAAGCAATAGATTACAAGAGTATATTTACTGTACCTACCTGAAGGCACACACTGTAACCTACCTGTAACTGTACCTAACCCTACACGTGATCTTTGTCTGCGTTAGTCAGCTTAATGTTCGCTCTTCCTGACTGACTGACTGATCAATAATGTTTTCTCAGTGTGAGGGAGTTAGTGAAATGCAGAAGCCGGATAATATTACAGTGTGTGACCGGTCGGTGAACACATTGGCCGGCCAATGGACAGAGTACAGTATGTGGCCGGGTGGTCGGTTGGTCAGGTGCATGGTTGTTGTGCGAGCCGGCCATGCAGATGTGGGCCAGCTGAGTGTATATATATAGTGTGGATGTCACAGCTGGTGGAGGGAGGAAGGTGGGAAGAGAGGAAGAGGAGGAAGAGAAAGAGAAAATGAAGAGGGGGAGAAGAGGGGAGGGGAGGGAGTAATTTATGGTGTCTTGCAGTGGACCATGTAAGTGGTTGGTTAGTTAAGGAGTATATTGGTGAGAGAGAGAGAGAGAGAGAGAGAGAGAGAGAGAGAGAGAGAGAGAGAGTGCAAATGCATGTGTCACAGTAAAATGTGTGTGTGTGTGTGTGTCAAATACCCCTTCCCTCACCAGATGAAGAAGAAGTTTAGGCTCCACCTGACCACACACATCAGAGCCTCACCTTGCAACAAGAACAAGAGGGTGAACGCTAACACACCCCCCCACTAGCACCTCAACTTAGTGTGTTTTTCTCTTGTCGTCTGCTCCCACATTCTCGAGCCCCGGACAGCACCTTAAAGGCTCTCAGAGGTGGTAATGGTTCATGTCATTATCACGAGGAAACACTTGAGTTAGTTCAGTGTGCTGGGCACCAATGTAGAGATGGTTTTGAGTGTTACCAATGTAGAGATGGTCTTGAGTGTTACCAATGTAGAGATGGTCTTGAGTGTTACCAATGTAAAGATGGTCTTGAGTGTTACCAATGTAGAGATGGTCTTGAGTGTTACCAATGTAGAGATGGTCTTGAGTGTCACCAATGTAGAGATGGTCTTGAGTGTCACCAATGTAGAGATGGTCTTGAGTGTCACCAATGTAGAGATGGTCTTGAGTGTTACCAATGAAGAGATGGTCTTGAGTGTCACCAATGTAGAGATGGTCTTGAGTGTTACCAATGTAAAGATGGTCTTGAGTGTCACCAATGTAGAGATGGTCTTGAGTGTTACCAATGTAGAGATGGTCTTGAGTGTTACCAATGTAGAGATGGTCTTGAGTGTTACCAATGTAGAGATGGTCTTGAGTGTCACCAATGTAGAGATGGTCTTGAGTGTTACCAATGTAAAGATGGTCTTAGTGTTACCAATGTGAGATGGTCTTGAGTGTTACCAATGTAAGAGATGGTCTTTGAGTGTCACCAATGTGAGATGGTCTTGAGTGTTGTTACCAATGCAAGATGGTCTTGAATGTTACCAATGTAGAGATGGTCTTGAGTGTCACCAATGGCAAAGATGAGATGTAGATATTTTACCAATGTAGAGATGGTCTTGGGGTGTCACCAATGTAGAGATGGTCTTGTGAGTGTTACCAATGTAAAGATGGTCTTGAATGTTACCAATGTAGAGATGGTCTTGAGTGTTACCAATGTAAGATGGTCTTGGAGTGTTACCAATAGATGGTCTTGAGTGTTGCACCAATGAAGATGGTCTTGCGTGTTACCAATGTAGAGATGGTCTTGAGTGTGTTACCAATGTAGAGATGGTCTTGGTGTTACCAATGTAGAGATGGTCTTGAGTGTTACCAATGTAAAGATGGTCTTGGAGTGTCACCAATGTAGAGATGGTCTTGCGTGTTACCAATGTAAAGATGGTCTTGAGTGTTACCAATGTAAAGATGGTCTTGAATGTTACCAATGTAGAGATGGTCTTGAGTGTTACCAATGTAGAGATGGTCTTGAGTGTTACCAATGTAGAGATGGTCTTGAGTGTTACCAATGTAAAGATGGTCTTGAGTGTTACCAATGTAAAGATGGTCTTGCGTGTTACCAATGTAGAGATGGTCTTGAGTGTTACCAATGTAAAGATGGTCTTGAGTGTTACCAATGTAAAGATGGTCTTGAGTGTTACCAATGTAAAGATGGTCTTGAGTGTTACCAATGTAAAGATGGTCTTGCGTGTTACCAATGTAGAGATGGTCTTGAGTGTTACCAATGTAGAGATGGTCTTGAGTGTTACCAATGTAGAGATGGTCTTGAGTGTTACCAATGTAGAGATGGTCTTGAGTGTTACCAATGTAGAGATGGTCTGAGTGTACCAATGTAGAGATGGTCTTGAGTGTTGCAGAGATGGTCTTGAGTGTTACCAATGAAGAGATGGTCATGAGTGTTGCAATGAAGAGATGGTCTTGAGTGTTACCAATGTAGAGATGGTCTTGAGTGGTCTTAGGTGTTACCAATGAAGAGATGGTCATGAGTGTTACCAATGTAGAATGGTCTTGAGTGTTACCAATGTAGTGGTCTTGAGTGTTACCAATGTAGAGATGGTCTTGAGTGTTCCAATGTGAGAGATGGTCTTGAGTGTTACCAATGTAGAGATGGTCTTGAGTGTTACCAATGTAGAGATGGTCTTGAGTGTTACCAATGTAAAGATGGTCTTGAGTGTTACCAATGTAGAGATGGTTTTGAGTGTTACCAATGTAAAGATGGTCTTGAGTGTTACCAATGTAAAGATGGTCTTGAGTGTTACCAATGTAGAGATGGTCTTGAGTGTTACCAATGTAGAGATGGTCTTGAGTGTTACCAATGTAGAGATGGTCTTGAGTGTTACCAATGTAGAGATGGTCTTGAGTGTTACCAATGTAAAGATGGTCTTGAGTGTTACCAATGTAGAGATGGTTTTGAGTGTTACCAATGTAAAGATGGTCTTGAGTGTTACCAATGTAGAGATGATCTTGAGTGTTACCAATGTAGAGATGGTCTTGAGTGTTACCAATGTAGAGATGGTCTTGAGTGTTACCAATGTAGAGATGGTCTTCAATATTACCAATGGGAAAATAGTTTCAAAATATTAACAAAGTTTGATACACGGTACCAATGCCAAAATCTGAAGGGGCGCGTGGAGGGGTGAAGGGGCGTGTGTAAGGGTAAAGGGACGTATGGAGGGGCGTTTGTGTGGAGGGGTGGAGTGTCCCTCATGCCCATTTAAGGGGACAACTAACAACCATATGGTTCATTGATGAAATTCCTTCTCTCTCTCTCTCTCTCTCTCTCTCTCTCTCTCTCTCTCTCTCTTCTCCCTATTATTCTCTGTTATTCTTCGTCAACCAATTCCTCTGAACCCACCCCTGATATTCTCTCTTCACCTCCTTCTCTTTCCTGCCTTTACGCAAAATCTGGAAGATGTTTTAAGTGTACCGGCTGGTTGTATGGCTCTGTGTAACGTTACATAATATTATAAGTTAGAATAGATGGTTTAATTACTGTATACTTTTTGGGACTCAGCTGAACAGCTTTGTATATGATAACCCAACAAGAGTTAAAAAAAAATACAATACAAAACACTTTTAGCCCAATTCTAAAAGCTCCTTAGATTTGCATAAGATCAAATAAAACTTTCAAACAGTAGGTACTGTAATACTGTAAGTACAGTACTCACTGCACCGGAAAGGATTATGCAACTGACTAACCCTTGGGACCCCTTAGTGAAATGTAAACAAAGTCGACTTACTACAGCGCCACAAAAACAAAGCGGCGATTCTAAGAACTACTCTGAACATCTGATTTTGGCGCGCGCAAAAAAAGAAACAAGAAACAAGAGGGAAAACTAATGTTTATCCCTGATGCCAAAACAATGGTCGGACCCTACAGCTCTCTCCTCCCCCGCACGGTGTAAGGCTAAAAAAATAAAAATAATAGTGTTAAGGGAGAATTAACAGCCTCGAGAGTAAGACGGAAAAATAACTGTATATCAAATGAAAAAATTCTTCCGAATATGAAAATAAAATTTCTTGGAGAACAAAAACACCATCAACGTACGAAATAATTATACAAATTTGCCACACCCCCTCCCCAAAAAAAAATAAAAAATAATGATACGTAACTAAACAAATGGCGGAGGCGGGTCAAAAGAGCCTCCCCCATTATGTAACCATTAATAGCAAGGGAAGAAAGTTGAGTACTGCAAAAACTGTGGCCGCTCACAGCACTAATGACTTAATAAGAATATAATAGTTGGTCTGAGCGAGGTGAACGAGGCGGCAGTGGTAGAGAAAAAGGACGGACGCAGCAAGTATCGTCTGGCGCCTTGTTACTTCTTTCCTCAATATACAATACAGTACTGTAAACTTTTTCTTTCTTAAAAAAAAAACATATTAATCTGTCCATAAAAACGAAAGATACTCATAAAATCAGTTTAACAATGAAGTAATATGTACGTGACGCCCCTGGAAAAAAATCCCATGTTGACGAGTGGAACAAATTGGCCTTGCAGGGGACGATGTAGTCAACACCGCTTACCGTGTTTATACTAGTACACGCGCTAGAGGGTTAACACGTATACACAACTGACCCAGTGTTAAAATTACGGCAGGATGGCGTTACTACACCACAACATAAGCGAATTTGGTAACTAGATAAAAAAATCCGTTGTTAGTTATTGGCATTTCGAACTTTTTCATAACCTAACTAAATAACATAACGTAACGTAACCTAGCTAGCCTAAATATGCTAACCTAACCTAACCCAACCTAACCTAACACACCCAAGCTAGCATAAATAATCTAACCACCTTACCTAACCCAATTTCACCTAACCACCTTACTTAACCCAATTAAACTAGCCTAGCTTATATTAACTTAAGTAACCTAAACTAACCTAACTTTATCCATCACGACAATAGTTATCCGACATACGTAACATTAACACCGTCGTAATAACACCCCCTCCCCTACTCCCCTTCGTTAACAAAATCCTCTCCTCTGATTATTAGATCTTGCCTAACTCACCTGTCCGAGTTACCTGGCGACGGTTACATAATTGTTTTAAAGGATTAGAATACACTGATAACGCCGATTTGGATTAGACCGATTTTTCTTTAATTAACTACAAATAACACCAGGATAAATCTGAGCAAAACAAACCTGTGAACTAATGAATCAAAATTTGAGTTGCAATGTTACTATGTATCCTAGTGAGTGTCTATTGTGTCATGTATCCTAGTGAGTGTCTATTGTGTCATGTATCCTAGTAAGTGTCTATTGTGTCACGTATCCTAGTGAGTGTCTATTGTGTCATGTATCCTAGTAAGAGTCTATTGTGTCATGTATCCTAGTAAGTGTCTATTGTGTCATGTATCCTAGTAAGAGTCTATTGTGTCACGTATCCTAGTGAGTGTCTATTGTGTCATGTATCCTAGTGAGTGTCTATTGTGTCATGTATCCTGAAGTGAGTGTCTATTGTGTCATGTATCTAGTGTGAGTGTCTATTGTGTCACATGTCACAAGTAAGTGTCTATTGTGTCATGTATCCTAGTAAGTGTCTGTGTGTCATGTATCCTAGTGAGTGTCTATTGTGTATGTATCCTAGTAGGTGTCTATTGTGTCACATATCCTAGTGAGTGTCTGTGTGTCACATGTCCTAGTAAGTGTCTATTGTGTCATGTATCCTAGTAGTGTCTATTGTGTCACGTATCCTAGTGAAGTGTCTATTGTGTCACGTATCCTAGTGAAGTGTCTATTGTGTCATGTATCTGTGATGTCTATTGTGTCACGTATCTAGTGAGTGTCTATTATGTCACATATCCTAGTGAGTGTCTGTTGTGTCATGTATCCTGGTAGTGTCTGTTGTGTCACGCCTCCTAGTAAGTGTCTGTTGTGTCATGTATCCTAGTAGTGTCTATTGTGTCATGTATCCTAGTGAGTGTCTATTGTGTCATGTATCCTAGTGAGTGTCTATTGTGTCACGTATCCTAGTAAGTGTCTATTGTGTCATGTATCCTAGTGAGTGTCTATTGTGTCACGTATCCTAGTAAGTGTCTATTGTGTCATGTATCCTAGTAAGTGTCTATTGTGTCATGTATCCTAGTAAGTGTCTATTGTGTCATGTATCCTAGTAAGTGTATATTGTGTCATGTATCCTAGTGAGTGTCTATTGTGTCACGTATCCTAGTAAGTGTCTATTGTGTCATGTATCCTAGTGAGTGTCTATTGTGTCATGTATCCTAGTAAGTGTCTATTGTGTCACGTATCCTAGTAAGTGTCTATTGTGTCATGTATCCTAGTGAGTGTCTATTGTGTCATGTATCCTAGTGAGTGTCTATTGTGTCATGTATCCTAGTGAGTGTCTATTGTGTCACGTATCCTAGTGAGTGTCTATTGTGTCACGTATCCTAGTGAGTGTCTATTGTGTCATGTATCCTAGTGAGTGTCTATTGTGTCATGTATCCTAGTGAGTGTCTATTGTGTCATGTATCCTAGTGAGTGTCTATTGTGTCACGTATCCTAGTAAGTGTCTATTGTGTCATGTATCCTAGTGAGTGTCTATTGTGTAAAAAGAAATTATAAATAGAAGAGAAAAGATTATAATAATCTTACACCACGATGATGCCGGAAAACCAGCTTTTTGAAGAGAGTCAGATTGTGTGAGTATGGAAACACAGAAGAAGGCAGAGCATTCCACAGTTTGGCTGTGTGAGGAAAGAAGGATGTACTATAACGGGTTATTCTAGTGTGACCGACATCCACACAGAAACGGTGGGCACCGCGGGCAAGACGTGTGTTACGAGCCCACGGCCTTGCCGGCGGTACACAGGATGCCAGATCCACTGAACATTGCCCGTTAAAGTACCTATAAAAGAGAGAGAGTGAAGCAACATTGCGACGAAGAGAAAGGGAAGAGAGACTGTCGACTAAAGGAGGAGAGTTAATAAGATGAAATGCCTTTGATTCCACCCTATCTAACAGTTGGACAGAAGAAGAGCCACCCCAGATGTGAGAGCAGTACTTCTAGTTAGGACGAATGGATCCCTTAGATACTTGAAACAACTGCCTAGGAGTGAAGTAGCTACGGCATCTGTACAACATTCACAACTTTCGGGAGGCAGCTTTAGCAATGTTGAAGATGTGTGGCTTCCATGACATATTAGAAGAAATGGTGAGGCCTAGCATATCTATAGTATTTTAGAATTTGGCAAAATGATGCACTTATATAGCGAAGTCTTGTAAGAGCTGTACGATACTTTATTTCATTGTTTACATTTTGAGGGGTCTTCCTCCGGGGTACGTTAGCATAGGGATGTGAGATCAGGAAAGTGACTGTAATCTTATTGCATCCAGTGTTTATCATATATTTTGGTATTAATTTACCCACCAATATTATGAATAAATATTCGGTGATATTTTTGCAGGTCAGAGGATCATGCAGTATAATTGTCTGTGTTCTTGTTTTAATATAAAGATAACGTGAGTCTGATTAATGGGCCTAGGAGTTGGTGCACTGCTGAAAGAAGAGAGTTATTCAGTAGTGGCCGTGTCAGTGTCTCTTGTCATGTGTATAAGTGAGTGTCTAATGTGTCATGTATTCCATTATCATGTATCCCTCAGTGTCTAATGTATCATGTATTCCAGTAAGTGTCCATTTTTTTATGTATCCAAGCTAGCGTCCAATGCATCACGTATCCAACTGTGTCCCATTTATCAAGAAGGTGATGTGGTAGGAGGTGTCCAGGGCAGCGAGACGGCTGTGCTGAACTAACCATAACAGATGCTGAGGGAGGAGGCGAGGAGCTTACTACCAGGCAAGGGGCAAAAACTATTATATCAACAGTGTACACTACGGCTCCTCCAAGGCTACCAGACCAGGAGTTTTAGGAGGAGGAGGAGGAGGAGGAGGAGGACTTACTATCAGGCGGGGAACAAAAACTATTATATCTATCAATAGTGTACATCACGACTTTTCCATGGCTACCAGGAGGAGGAGGAGGAAGAGGAAATATAACTGGATTCCATCAGATAGTGGACAAACCAACCCATCACGGACAATGTAGATAACACATACAACAACAACAGTTAAATAAACAACTATGGTCTTCAAGAGAGATTTAAGTCCTTGGTGTAAGGAGACATAGCATGACCACATAGTCCATTGGGCCAATCAGATATCAGAAATAATGAGAAGAAATCAACCACACACACACACACACAAAAAGATCATTAGCCGTGTTAATGCCACGAGAGGTCCAGGGGTGCAGGGAGGAGCCCGTGGAGTGATGGAGCCTGGGGCGTTGGATGAACTCTTTTTTTTGGGGGGGGGGGCGCTTTTGTCAGTCATATAAGGCTTTCATAGAGTTATTCAACGCAGCTAATATACTAAATTGTGGGGATTTAATATTATAATACAGCAAAGCTTCTTGAACGTCGAAAATTGATAATTATAAAATATTTTGGTAAAGATTCATTTTCTCCTGTTTACATTTTTGGCGGGATTTTCACCCATTTTTTTTTCTAATGCATAGAATGTAAATCTGGTGAAGAGGAGAGTGGAAAAACACAGGGTGATTGTTTTATGAAAAACACCAAAAAAGCCGACTAAGTTTACAAACTTTACACAGACACACCAAAACGATCCTAGCGTAGCTTTGGTTAAGTTAGGATACACTAGGTTTCGTTAGGTTAGGGTTGTTTTGGATAGGTTAGGATAGTTTTGATAAGGTTAGATTAGGATAGTTTAGTTAATATTGGTTCTTTCAAATCTGCGTAAAAAGTCATTTCCAAGCTCAATAGCTGACGTTCCAACACCAGATCAGCATCATATTTATCAACACATACATATTAACGAGGGTCTGTCAAAAAATAACATGAAAACAAGACTAAAGACATAAACTGATCTCTCACTAATAATTCTAAGACAGTGTTACTCTTTTGGGCAGGACGGAATGTTGTAACAAAACTGGACACGACTAATAAGACCAAGCTTAAAGGCTGAGGGAGGGGAGGTGGGGTGGAAGGATGTGTGGGAGACGGGGGGGGTGAGAAGCGGGGTGGGGCGGGGCGGGGTGAAGCAAGTGCTCCCCTCCCCACATAATCTTTTATAGTCATCGTGAAGCTGGTCACTCCACCCTCCACAACAAAGTCATCCCCCCCTCCACCACAACCATCCCCTCCCTCTATGTTCCCTCTCCCCCTTCCTCAAGTCCCTCCAGCCGCGCCCCCTCCCACGCCATGATTCTTCCCTTACCCTCATTCTTTACAATATAACTCCCTATTTTTACCTCCTCCGCCCTTCTTTCACCCAGACCATCATCTCCTCTGTCTCTCTATGGTTCCTTTACCTTTATGCCTTAATGGTCTCTCTCGCTCTCTCTCTCTCCCCCTTCCTACATATAATAGCGACAAAGACCTCACTACCTCCCTCGCCAGCTACAATAAACACGACGATCATAATAATACCCATTACGTCGCCCCATCGTCTCAATAAACTATGAATATCAGATTGGACGCACGAAAGCATAATAAAGAGCCCTATATGTATAACACTATGATGCCCTAAACAACGCCAAGTGCCTTTCTCACTTCGTCCATTTGTTATTATTATTGTTGTTGTTGCTGTCGGTAGTGTGGTGATGGTAGGTAGGTGATGATGGTGGTAGCAATAGGCAGGTTATGTGGTGGAGGTGGTGGTGATAATTGTAGTAGGTAATATTAATTGTGGTGGGGTAAAACAAGTTATCCTTGTGTAATGTTGGTTAAGCACGCTGGACTAGTGGTGGTGGTAGTAGTGGTAGGCAGGTGTAGCGTAGGTGTGGTGAAGTGTAGGTGTGGTGTAGGTGGTGGTGGTAGGAAGGTATAGTGTAGGTAGTAGTGTAGGAGTGTAATAGTACATTGCCCTCGTGTGATAGTGGGCAGTGGTCTAACATGAACACCACGGATTATAACTCTCTCTCTCTCTCTCCTTATATTTACCTGTTAAATTTCTTTCTTTTTCTCTTCACCTGCTAACTCTCCCTCCTTCTATACACCTGTTAACTCTCCCTCCTTCTATACACCTGTTAACTCTCCCTCCTTCTATACACCTGTTAGCTCTCCCTCCCTCTATACACCTGTTAACTCTCCCTCCTTCTATATACCTGCTAACTCTTCCTCCTTCTATACACCTGCTAACTCTCCCTCCTTCTATACACCTGTTAACTCTCCCTCCTTCTATACACCTGTTAACTCTCCCTCCTTCTATACACCTGTTAGCTCTCCCTCCCTCTATACACCTGTTAACTCTCCCTCCTTCTATATACCTGCTAACTCTTCCTCCTTCTATACACCTGCTAACTCTCCCTCCTTCTATACACCTGCTAACTCTCCCTCCTTCTATATACCTGCCTAACTCTCCCTCCTTCTATATATACTTCACTCTCCCCTCCTTCTATACACCTGCTAACTCTCCCTCTTTCTATACATATAACTCTCTCCCTCCTTCTATGCACACCTGCTAACTCCCTCCTTCTATACACACTAACTCTCCCTCCTTCTATACACCTGCTAACTCTCCCTTCTTCTATACACCTACTATCTTCCTCCCTATATACACCTGCTAACTCCCCTCCTTCTATACACCTGCTAGCTTCTCCCTCCTATACACCTACTAAGTCTCCCTCTTCTATACACCTACTAACTCTCCCTCCTTCTATACCTGCTCTTCCTCCTTATACCTGCTTTACTCCTTCTATACCTGCTAACTCTCCCTCCTTCTATACACCTGCTAACTCTCCCTCCTTCTATACACCTGCTAACTCTCCCTCCCCTTCTATACACCTGCTTACTCTCCTCCTCCTATACACCTGCTCTCCCTCCTTCTATACACCTGCTAACTCTCCCTCCTATACACCTGCTAAGTCTCCCCTTCTATACACACCTGCTAACTCCCCTCCTTCCCTTTCTTCTAACTCTTCCCTCCTTCCTCCACACCTGCTAACTCTCCCTCCTTCTATACATCTGCTAACTCTCCTCCTTCTATACACCTGCTAACTCTCCCTCCTTCTGTATACACCTGCTAATTCTCCCTCCTTCTATACACCTGCTGTCCCTCCTTCTATACACCTGCTAACTCTCCCTCCTTCTATACACCTGCTGTCCGTCCTTCTATACACCTGGTAACTCTCCCTCCTTCTATACACCTACAACTCTCCTCCTTCCCATACACCTGCCTAACTCTTCCTCCTTCTATACACCTGCTAACTCTCCCTCCTTCTATACACCTGCTCTCCCTCCTTCTATACACCTGCCTAACTCTCCCTCCTTCTATACACCTGCTAATTCTCCCTCCTTCTATACACCTGCTGTCCCTCCTTCCTATACACCTGCTAACTCTCCCTCCTTCTATACACCTGCTAACTCTTCCTCCTTCTATACACCTGTTAACTCTCCCTCCTTCTATACACCTGCTAACTCTTCCTCCTTCTATACACCTGTTAACTCTCCCTCCTTCTATGCACCTGCTAACTCTCCCTCCTTCTATACACCTGCTAACTCTTCCTCCTTCTATACACCTGTTAACTCTCCCTCCTTCTATACACCTGCTAACTCTTCCTCCTTCTATACACCTGTTAACTCTCCCTCCTTTTACACCTGCTAACTCTCCCTCCTTCTGCCACCTGTTAACTCTCCTCCTTTACACTAACTAACTCCCTCCTTCTATACACCTGTTAACTCTCCTCCTTTACACCTTTGCTCTCCCTCCTTATTTACACCTGCTAACTCTCCCTCTTTCTATACACCTGTTAACTCTCCTTCCTTTACACCTGCTAACTATCCCTCCTCTATCGCACCCCACTTATTAATTACTGTACTCTCTCGTCTAAATCTTTCCATCATGTATAAATCTCTAAGCATGTATATTCCCCTCATGTATATAAATTTACTCAATATCCATATACATTTGTTTAAAACCCTTTATTCATTAACTTATTCCATTATCTAAACTTGTTCATTGACTTGTTTTTTTTACGGGCATTAGTCCACCCGGGCACAGGTCACTTTATATTATTTATACATCAAGATTCTGGGAGGAGGCAGAAATATGTAATAATAATAATAATAATAATAATAATAATAATAATAATAATAATAATAATAATAATAATAATAATAATAATAATAATAATAATAATAATAATAATAATAATAAATAACAATTGTAATAAAATAAAATATTTAAAATACTAATAAAAAAAATAAAAAAGTAAATAATACTAATAATAATAATAATATAAGCTGACACCATCATATACATTAGCTTACACCATCATATACATTAGCTTAAACTCATATACATTCACTTAACAACCATGACGAAAATAAATTAATCACAAGTCAAAGTTTTAACTATCGTCCTGCGTTCAGTACACACTAGGTATTTGCATATAAATTGAAGAGGTTTAGAGGAATGTTACGTGTCATCTTGGCCAGATGATCCGGCCAGGTGTGTCTCGGTGGCACTAGCCCGACACACACACCTGCTGCCCTGAGATAACACGAGGGATGTTATCGTATTATTTGTGTCTTGTGTTTGGTTAGGTTCTTGTTTTTCTTTCTCTCTCTCTCTCTCTCTCTCTCTCTCTCTCTCTCTCTCTCTCTCTCTCTCTCTCTCAAAATCCACCCGGAAACGATAACAAAACATCACTTTCAAAACAAACTAATCAAACAAACATAAAAACACGATAAAACGAAAAAAAAAAAGAAAACACGCACATAATTATGACTCTATATACAATTAAAAGGTAAACAGTGGCCGTGAGACTGAGTGGAGTACAGTACCATTATGTTGTGTGACGTAACGTGGGTATTGGTCACCCTTCCTTATTAGGTCATCAGATGCCTTGTGCTCTCCTCCTTTGCCCCTCCTTCCCTCTTCTCCTCTTCTTCCTTCCTACTGCATTACTCTTCTCTCCTTCTCTCTTCTCCTCTCCCTTCCCCTCTCCCTCCCTCATGTCTCTCCTTGCTCTCCCCTCCATATTCTTCCTACTCCTCCATTACTCTTCCCTCCTTCCTTCTTCTCCTCTTCCTCCTTCCCTCTTCTCCTCTCACCTCCTTCCCTATCTCCATCTTCTTTCTCCTCCTTGCCTGTGCCTCCTTATTTTCCTTCTTTTCCTCTTTTCCTTGCGCCTTGCCCCTACCTATTTTCTTTCTCCCTCCCATTTGACCTTTCCTCCCTCCTTCTTCCATGCCCTTCTCTCCCAACCCTTTTCCCTTCCTCTCTCTCTCATCATCTTCACCTTCTTTTCCACCGACTCTCATTTCTTCCTCTCCCCCTCTCTTCCTCATTCCTCATCTCCCTTCTCCCTCCTACTCCTTCTATCTCCTCTCTCAAACTACTTCCTTCTTTCTTTCCCTCTCCATCACCTTCCTCCCCCTCTCCTTCCGTCCCTCCCCTCACCTCACCTCTCACCTTTCCTCCTTTGCTCATTCCTTCCCTCACCTTCTTCCTTCCCTCCCCCTCTTCTCCTCCCTCCAACCCTTCATCTTCCTTCTTCCCTCCTCCCTCCTCCCTTCACCTCAACCCCTCCCTCCCTCTCACCTCAACCTCACCTCAGCCCCTCCCTCCCCTCCCTTCACCCCTCCCCCTCCTTCACCTCAACCCCTCCCCCCTCCCCTCTCACCCTCTATGTCTACCCTTCATTTGGTTCAGTTGTATCGCCTTTAATATAAACTTACGATTGAGATTTTGTGAGGCTGAGTTTTATCTGGCGGGTGGGATTTTGTCCCTTATTAAACAGTTCAGTAGAATTTTGTCCAAGTGTAATTCTGTCCGGTAGAACTTTTGTCCAATGAGATTTTGTCCAGAGAATATTTCACCCCATGTGGCATCTTGTGGGTCCTTCTTCAACTGGTTGATGGTGCAGCTTCTGTCATATTCAGAGCTAAGAGAATTTTAATAACTTGTTGAAAAAAAGTTGAAATAGGGTTTAAACAGCTTCAACCCAAGGGGAGATGGGGGAGGAAGGGAGAAGGAAGAAACGAAAAAGGTGAGAAGGAAGAAGGAGGAGAAAGGACTAAGTAAGGACAAGAAATGGGAGAAATGGGTGATATGGTAAGAAGGGAAGGATGAGAAGGGGGAGACTTTGAGGAGGGTAATGAATGAAGAGGGAGAGAAGACGATGAGGCTGGGAAGAAGGAGAGGAAGGAAGGAAGGTAGGAGGTGAGACCAGGAGGATAAAGGAGAAAGGATGGGGGAAGGAAAGGGGAGGGAGGAGGGGGGAAAAGGGATGGGAGAAGAGGGAAAGAGGAGGGAGGGATGGGGAAATGGAAGATGAGGAGGAACAGGAGGAGGATGGTGGTGGGAGGGGCGGAAGATGGCGAAGTAAGGTGAAAGAAAGAGGGGGGGATGGAGAGGAAGGAGGAGGGGAGATGGGAGAGGGGAATGATAAGAAGGATGGAAGAGGGAAAGGAAAAGGGGAAAGGAAAGAGGAAGGGAGGAGTGAGACGGAGAAGAAGAAAGAGGGAGAGGGGAAAAAAGAAGGGAGTAGGGAGAAGAGAAGGTGAAGCTTCAATATTAATTTCCAACAGAAGCTGCTAAAACATTCAACACTAATAACACGTCACTCAGGGCTCGTAACGTCACCCCTTTTGTTGCCTCTGTGACTCTATTGTTACTCTCTGTCACTGTAATGTGTATTTACACGTTACTTAAACTTTGAAAAAAAGAAAAAAGTTTGCATGTTTGTAAGTAAAAGAAACAGGCTTGCTTGTTCGTAAAAAAAATTAAAACATGTTCACAAATTTGTAAAAAAATAGAACTTCATGTTTGTGAAATAATCAAGTAGGTGTGATGTTTGTAAAAAAAACTGGAGGTTAGTAAAAAAGCGGGGCTGCATGTCTAGAAAAAAATGGAGGTTTGTACATTTGTAAAATACACTAGGAAGCAGCGTTGCATGTTTGTACAAGGACAGAAAGTTGACATGCTTGTAGGAAATGAGAATGTCTGTTAGTTTGTAAAAATATAAAGTTTACACAGCATGAAGTTGTGGGTCTTTAAAATGACAAGTACAGACGGGTAGATACAAGATGAAAAGGAGGAGGGAGTAATGAGGAGAAGGAAGGAGTAATGAGTAGAAGGAGGAAGGAGTAATGAGGAGAAGGAGGAAGGAGTAATGAGGAGAAGGAGGAAAAGGTATTGAGGAGATAGTAATGAGGTGGTGGAGACAAAGGTTACGAGGAGGAGGAGGAGGAGGAGGAAGAGGACTAGGGGTGTCAGTTAAGTCATCATCAGCAGGGTCATGTGAGGACAAGTTAGGTGCGGCAGGTGACACATCCATCAGTCAGTGACCACAACTCTCTGTCTAGGGGTATAGGAGGTTCTGTAGTGGAGGCCAGGAGGGAGGAGGAGGAGGAGGAGGAGGAGGAGGAGGAGGAGGAGGAGGAGGAGGAGGAGGAGGAGGAGGAGGAGGGAGGAGGAGGAGGAGGAGGGGAGGAGGAGGAGGAGAGAGGAGGAGGAGGAGGAGGAAGAGGAGGAGGGGAGGAGGAGGGAGAAGAGGAGGAGGAGGAGGAGGGGAGGAGGAGGAGGAGGAGGAGAGGAGGAGGAGGAGAGGGGAAGAAGAGAGGAGGAGGAGGAGGAGGAGGAGGAGGAGGAGGAGGAGGGAAGAGGAGGAGGAGGAGGAGGGGAGGAGGAGGAGGAAGAGGAGGAGGGGAGGAGGAAGAAGAGGGAGGAGGAAGGGAGGAGGAGGAGGGAGGAGGAGGAGGGGGAGGAGGGAGGAGGAGGAGGGGAGGAGGAGGAGGGGAGGAGGGGAGGGGAGGGAGGAGGAGGGGAGGAGGGAGAGGGGGGAGGAGGAGGGGAGGAGGGTGGGAGGGGAGGAGGAGGAGGAGGGAGGGAGGAAGAGGGGAGGGAAGAGGGAGGAGGGAGGGAGGGGAGGGAGGGAGGAGGGGAGGGGGGAGGAGGGAGGGAGGAGGGGAGGAGGGGAGGAGGAGGAGGAGGAGGGGGGGAAGGAGGGAGGGAGGAGGGGAGGAGGAGGGAGGAGGAAGAGGAGGGAGGGGAGGAGGGGGGAGGAGGGAGGAAGAGGAGGAGGGGGAGGAGGAAGAAGAGGAGGAGGAAGGGGAGGAGGAGGAGGGGAGGAGGGAGGAGGGAGGAGGAGAGGGAGGGAGGAGGAGGAGGGAGGGGAGGAGGAGGAGGAGGAGGAGGAGGAGGTAGAGGAGGAGGAGGAGAGGGAGGAGGAGAGGAGGGAGAGGGGGGGGAGAGGAGGAAGAGGAGTAGGAGGAGGAGAGGAAGAGGAAGAGGAAGAGGGAGGGAGGAGGAAGAGGAGAAGAGGAGGAGGAAGAGGAAGAGAAGGAGGAAGAGGAGGAGGAAAGGAGGAGAAGGGGGAAGAGGAAGAGGGAAGAGGAGGAGGAAGGAGAAAGAGGGAGAGGAAGAGGAGCAGAAGGGGGAAGAGGAGGAGGAAGAGGAGGAGGAGGAAGAGGAGGAGAAAAAGGAGGAGAAAGAGGGAGGAGGAAGAGGAGGAGGAAGAGAGGGTGGAGGAAGGAAGGATAAGAGAGAGGGGTGAGAGGAAGGGAGGGAAAGAGGGAGGGAGGGCAAATAAGAGGGGGGAGAGAGGGGTAGGGAGGTAGGGTAAGGAGAAGATGGAAGGATGGGGAGACGGAGAATGGAAACGAGAAGAGGAGAGTTGGAGAAGCACACACACACACACACACACACACACACACACACACACACACACACACACACACACACACACACACACACACACATACATAAATATAAAACAGATACACATACTCACATGCCAAGAGGAAAGGAAGGCGGAAGGAGACGAGGAGGAGGAGGAGGAGGAGGAAGGAAGAAGGAGGAGGAGGAAGGAAGGAGGGGAGGAGGAGGAAGGAAGGAGGAGGAGGAGGAGGAGGAGGCACTGCTACACTACACACCGATGACGTCATTATCACCCCCAACACACCTTAGTCTCAAACATCTGTGAGGGTAATTCCCCACCGAGGTGTTGAGAGACGCCTAACTACCTCACTGCTCATCAACAACACAAAACACAGTAGACAAGAAGGTAATAACATTGAGTATTTACTTTATATAATTACGTTTAATTAGCACCTGTAAATAGAGAGAGTTCAGGGTAAGGAGTATTTGAATAGATTATCGAAGTTAATTTTGTCTTCTAATTAATGTTAAACTGTATCTAGTTAAGGTTGAGTCTCAGTGTCAATTTAATTCTATATTTGGACGGAATTTTGATTTTTGCTGTAGTTAAAGTTTAGTCCAGCCTTAGTTATTCAGGTATGAGTACTATTCACCGCACGAAACTTAATGAATTTAAACCCCACACACTACGTGGTGGGCGACTTTGTTTAAACCCCACCGTGGTTTAATTAAATTCTGAGGATGACGCAGTGAATGGACACCTGCTTCATCTGACACACCCCCACGTACACACACACACCCAAGTATAAGTGCTGGTACAATGATTCCTACCTGCTGACATCATGATAAATTCGACTTAATTCAGACATTATCTACTATTTACTTAGGTTATCATCTATATATTTAAATGACTTTAAATTGGTTTATAATGATTATAGACACGGTATACAACACACACACACACACACACACACACACACACACACACACACACACACTCTCTCTCTCTCTCCATTACCTGTCATTCACTCACAGCTAAACCGCACATATTCCTTATTGGTGTTTCTATACCACGACAAATGATAGAAAACTTCCATAAATGCAACAGTAACGAGTAACACCACGAAGAACGAACAAGAGAGAGAGAGAGAGAGAGAGAGAGAGAGAGATATCTTCCAATCAATTACTTATAGCCTGTCCCTTGTACTGTGATACGTGTTAAGTCCGTATTTTGTTACCTGAGGGAGAGAAGTTGGGGGTGAGGGTGAGGTTGACGCGCCTCACAACAACCTTCACCCAATATACAGTTAATAAGAGCGGTGGAGGTTAACCATTATCCAATATACTGGTGGGATATTTGCCTTTACTCTTATTATCATTACTACTACTACGACTACTATTTTATCATTAATATTATAATCATCATTACTAATACCATCCAATTCAGCACCATTTACTATTTTCAAATATGTTATTACATTCAGTATTGTGTATCCATTCTAGGTACAGTAGACCATGTGTGTGTGTGTGTGTGTGTGTGTGTGTGTGTGTGTGTGTGACCATCAAGTTACGCGGATAAGCCAATATCTTTTACCAATATCTAATCATTTAACCATATCAAATGCCATAGAGACTCCAACCATCCCAGCTCGTTATAGGAGAGGTGAACGGGTTGACGACTACTCTGTCATGTTGAGTTCAGGGTTAATACGTGTACTCGTATGTGTCAGATTTGTGTCAGTACTTGCCATAGAGTTCCTAAGGCCCGAACTCAGAACAGTGATTTGAAACCGCATGAAGGTTTAAACCAAGGATCGAGCGAAGATTGAAGATTGTTAGTATTCAGAACGCTGGCTTGAGCCAACACAAAGATTCAAACCGGGTTTGAGATCGGAATTGTTAATCCTCGTGTTAATCCAGATTGGAGGCAGGTTTAGCGGTCGATCCTTCAAGCAAGTCAACAGGAATCTTGACAGAGAGCGCGGTTTTTGGCGATATCATCAAATTGGAAATTTTGTAGAGAGAAGACTGATGGTAGATATGCAGAATCCTATAATTTTTATGATGACATGCAATTTAAACAACGATATAGGTTCGGCAAGGGAGATTTGCTTGATATTTTCCGTGATATGGAGCATCTACTTGACAGACCTGTTGGCTATGGTTCACCTCTACCTCCCATTCATCAGCTGATGATTTGCTTTGAGATTCTTCGCAACGAATAGTTTCCGGGTAAGAAAGATTGTGGTTACTAAATGAGTTATGGTAATGTGTTACAACACTTTCGTGTTTAGGGTCCATGAAGATAAAGCTGATAAATGTAAAGGAGCTGACACTTCATTATTTTGAGTGTTTTTCTTTCGGAAAACTATTTTAATGTATTTTCAATATAATTGAATCAATGCTCAGTGCATTTCGATTTTAATGTATTAATAAAGGAAATTCTATTCTTAACATTACTAACCAGGGGAATGGGGGAAAAGAACAGAAAGAAACCTAACCTAACCTAACCTACCAAGGTTACGCCTTCCACTAATTCATCTTGCTTTGGTTATGAATATTGACACCTGTCCAGGATTATATCTACAATTTGTATGTAATAGTTATTCCTCTATGAATTTCTTTGTTATCATATAACAACACAGCCACGTTGTAACACAATACCATAAATCATTATAATTTGATCATAATTTGATTGTAATTATAGGAATAAAAGTAACTTCTGATGTGCAAGGAGAGATTTCTCCTCCGAAAAAATTCGTCGAGTCATAGTTGCCGCCATAATCTTGTAAACATTACTCACGATGGTAATTGGCTGTTGTAAATGTGTAACTGAAACGTGATTGGCTGGAATTTCAGTGTTTGAATCCTTGCTCGTAATTGAAAAAATGCAACAGATTACTCGATCCGGGGTTCAAGTCGATGTTCTGAATATGGGTAGTCCACTGCAGGAAATCTCGGATCTAGGAATTTAGATTCGCATCCGAGCTCAAATCCCAGGCTCAAATCACCGTTTTGAATTCGGGCCTTAAGAGTTTGTCAGTTTGGTAAGGCAAAGTTCTTCAAATGGTTCTAGACATTCCCATTAGTTCTCTCACCACAGCTAGTTATACCTGTCACTGGTTCTAGTTGTGGTGGTGTGTCTGTCTGTCTTTTTGTGTCTGTCACCGCCTCCACACAGACAGGGGTTCGTCAGCCAGGCCTCCACATAAAAACTCGTCTTGGCAACCCTTGGCCTGTGAGTCGCCCGCCTACCTGTACCGCTAATTTGGTTACTACCTGGTCCTCTCTCACCACACACCTGGCCCCTGTGTAGTAGTGGAAGTGTGGGAGGAGGAGGAGAAGGATGGTAGTGTGGTGGAGTGTATGTGTATGTGTGTGTTTTCCCGTAGGTAGGTGTCTAAATCGAAGTGTGTGTGCGTACGTTTCTGTACGTAAAATACTCACATCCACATACACATCCACTTCCTCACCTCCTCATACCCCACCTCACATACAAGCCACCCCTTTCTTCCTCACACACTCCTTTCCCTTCCTCCCCACACACACACACACACTCCCCTTCTTTCCTTCATACACTCTCTCCCTCTTCCTTCCATACACCTCCCTCCCCTTCCTTCCCCACACACTCCTCCCCCTCCCCTTCCCCTCACACACTCTCCCTCCCCTTCCTTCCCCTCACACACTCTCCTCCCCTTCCTTCCCTCACACACACACACACAGAGCCTCCCAGTTGACCCTCTACTTACTAAAGTCAGTCAGTCTCGTGTAGGCGCATAGTCCTGTCGCCATTATAGTTGCTCTGGTTCTCTCTCTCTGTGACGCCACTATTAATGTTGGTGTATAACTGTGACGTCACTATTGATGTTAGTATAGTTGTGACGCCACTATTGATGTTGGTGTTTAGTTGTGACGCCACTATTGATGTTGTATATCTGTGACGCCACTATTGATGTTGGTGTTTAGTTGTGACGCCAGTATTGCTGTTGGTGTATAGTTGTGACGCCACTATTGATGTTGTATATCTGTGACGCCACTATTGCTGTTGGTGTATAGTTGTGACGCCACTATTGATGTTGGTGTTTAGCTGTACGTCACCATAATGTTGGTGGTGTTGTGACGCCACTATTGATGTTGGTGTTTAGTTGTGACGCCAGTATTGCTGTTGGTGTATAGTTGTGACGCCACTATTGATGTTGGTATATCTGTGACGCCACTATTGATGTTGGTGTTTAGTTGTGACGCCAGTATTGATGTTGGTGTTTAGTTGTGACGCCAGTGTTGGTGTATAGTTGTGACGCCACTATTGATGTTGGTGTTTAGTTGTGACGCCAGTCTGCTGTTGGTGTATAGTTGTAACGCCACTATTGATGTTGGTGTATAGTTGTGACGCCACTATTGATGTTGTATATCTGTGACGCCACTATTGATGTTGGTGTTTAGTTGTGACGCCAGTAGCTGTTGTTGGTATAGTTGTGACGCCACTATTGATGTTGGTGTATAGTCAGACGCCATTAATGTTGGTGTATACGACGCCACTATTATGTTGGTGTATAGTTGTGACGCCACTATTGATGTTGGTGTATAGTTGTGACGCCACTATTGATGTTGTATATCTGTGACGCCACTATTAATGTTGGTGTATAACTGTGACGTCACTATTGATGTTGGTGTATAACTGTGACGTCACTATTGATGTTGGTGTGTAGTTGTGACGCCACTATTGATGTTGGTGTATAGTTGTGACGCCACTATTGATGTTGGTGTATAGGTGTGACGCCACTATTGATGTTGATGCATAGCCGCAAACGCCACTATTGATGTTGCGGCTAGTTGTGACGTCATTGATGTTGTATATCTGTGACGCCACTATTGATGCTGATATATAGATGTGACGCCACTATTGATGTTGATGGCGGTCAGACGCCGCTATTGATGTTGGTGTATAACAGGACGCCACTATTGATGTTGGTGCATAGTTGTGACGCCACTATTGATGTTGGTGACATATCTGTGACGCCACTATTGATGTTGGTGCATAGTTGTGACGCCATTATTGATGTTGATGATAGTTGCGACGTCACTATTGATGCTGGTGCATATCTGTGACGCCACCATTGGATGTTGCGTATAGCTGTGACGCCACTATTGATGTTGGTGTATGGTTGCACGCCACTATTGATGTTGGTGAACAGTTGTGACGCCACTATTAATGCTGACGCATAACCGACGCCGTTGATGCTGATGAAGTTAGCGTAAACGCCACTCATTGATGTTGGTGTATAGTTGCGGACGCCACCATTAATGTTGACGATAACCGTGACGCCACACCATTGATGTTGGTGCATAGTTGTGACGTCACTATTGATGCTGGTGACAGCTGTGACCACCACATGTTGGTGTGGTTAGGCTGTGACGTCACTATTGATGTCGGTATATATCTGTGACGCCACCATTGATGTTGGTGATAGTTGCACGCCATTATTGATGCTGATGTATAGTCAGACGCCACTATTGATGTTGGTGAATAGTTGTGACGCCACTATTGATGTTGATGTATAGTTGTGACGTCACTATTGATGTTGGTGTATATCTGTGACGCCACTCTTGATGTTGGTGAATAGTTGTGACGCCACTATTAATGTTGACGTATAACTGTGACGCCACTATTGATGTTGATGTATAGTTGTAACGCCACTATTGATGTTGGTGAATAGCTGTGACGCCACTATTAATGTTGACGTATAACTGTGACGCCACTATTGATGTTGGTGTATAGTTGTGACGCCACTATTGATGTTGGTGAATAGTTGTAACGCCACTATTAATGTTGACGTATAACTGTGACGCCACTATTGATGTTGATGTATAGTTGTAACGCCACTATTGATGTTGGTGTATAGTTGTGACGCCACTATTGATGTTGTATATCTGTGACGCCACAATTGATGTTGGTGTTTAGTTGTGACGCCAGTATTGCTGTTGGTGTATAGTTGTGACGCCACTATTGATGTTGGTGTATAGTTGTGACGTCACTATTGATGTTGGGGAATAGTTGTGACGCCACTATTAATGTTGATGTATAGCTATGACGTCATTATTTATGTTGCTGTATAGTTGTGAGGCCATTATTGATGTATAACTCTAAAGTCACTATTGATGTAAAACTGTGACGCCAATGTTGATGTGTAACTGTGACGCCACTACTGGTGTATAATTGTGACGCCGCTATTGATGTATAACTGTGACGTCATTATTGGTGTATAACTGTGACGCCACTATTGATGCATAACTGTGACGCCACTATTGATGTATAACTGTGACGCCACTATTGATGTATAACTGTGACGCCATTATTGGTGTATAACTGTAACGCCATTATTGGTGCATAACTGTGATGCCACTATTGATGTATAACTGTGACGCCACTATTGATGTATTACTACGTCGCCACTATTGGTGTATAATTGTGACGCCATTATTGGTGTATAACTGTGACGCCACTATTGATGTATAACTGTGATGCCACTATTGTTGTATAACTATGACACTACTATTGATGCATAACTGTGATGCCACTATTGATGCAACTATTGATGCATAACTGTGACGCCACTATTGATGCATTACTGTGTCACCATTATTGATGTATAACTGTGACGCCACTATTGATGCATAACTGTGATGCAACTATTGATGCATAACTGTGACGCCACTATTGATGCATAACTGTGACGCCACTATTGATGCATAACTGTGATCCAACTATTGATGCATAACTGTGACGCCACTATTGATGCATAACTGTGACGACCACTATTGATGCATAACTGTGATGCCACTATTGGTGATAATGGTGTATAACTGTGACGCCACAATTGGTGTATATCTGTGACGCCACAATTGGTGTATATCTGTGACGCCACTACTGGTGTATAACTCTGACGCCACTATTGGTGTATAACTCTGACGCCATTATTGAAGTTGTTAACGATTTCAATAAAATATATTTTTTTTAATTGTAACGCTTTCAGACTGAGGTCCATTGGGGCCCGTTTTACCAATTCCGGCCAAAATACCATTTTCTCTAGAATTACGGCTTCTTAAAACTGCAAGGAACTATACATACATGCATACATACATACATACATATGGGAGCATAATAAGCATACATGAACGCAGCCTATACATATACCAAAAATGCATTCAAAGTGAAACATACACTTACAATACATACACATTCAGTATATACATCCATTCATAAAACACATACTTATATATGTTCATGGGTATACAGAACATACATACGTGTGGTCTTTGATACACACTTCGGTATAATCACATATACTGTACTTTTATCATATATACTGTATATCAGTATTAATAAACATGTAACATCTATTAACAGTGTACTTACCTTCACCTTCGTCTACCTTGCGTCACTCAACTTACCTGTAGATACAAAATAAATACCAATTAATTGATACAAATATATTTAGAGAATTATATAAGAACAACATGGTAAGCTGTGTGTGTGTGTGTGTGTGTGTGTGTGTGTGTGTGTGTGTGTGTGTGTGTGTGTGTGTGTGTGTGTGTGTGTGTGTGTGTGGAGGAATATTAAAAATGCCACTTGACTTTACCAAATAACTGTTTTTCTTTTAATTGCCTTTGAAGAACACATAGACAGGTACAAAATGGGTGTACAAGCTGGCAGCAACAGTAAATGGGGATATATACAGGAAATTACTGAATATTATATGAATTAATGGAAACTAGGAATACCCTGTTAGATGGGAATATATTTAGAGAATGGAAATATATACAGGTAAATGAAAAATGGGAGCATAATTAAATAGAGATTTGGAATATATATAAAAATAATAATAACTATAGTCAGTAGAGAACAGAACCATTTACATGGACCTGTCTGTATATTTCAACTTTAGACAACACACGATGACAATACTCTCTCTCACTCCCTCTCTTTTGACTAGGCATGATGACTGTACTTTCCCTCCCTCCCTCCCTCCCTCCCTTCTACACGCAGGAAATAAATAATGTCATGATAAATAATGATACAGAATCCTCCACATTTATATATGACCGAGGCAGCTAATTATTCAGCGCCGGTGAAGCACATCCGGTAATTGGATTACTCCGTGGGTTCACACACAGGTGAGGCCCCACTTTAATTAACTTTGTCACCTCCTACCTCCCCGTCCTCCTTTACCTTTACCTGTTGATGACCCTCACTCACAGTCACACTTAATCACCATCAACATTCTCTGTCTCAATCACACTCATTCAAGTATTCGGTAAGTCCCTCCCTGACACACACACACACACACACACCGTCACCACCCCAACAGGTCACCATGAACACGTCTCTGGCTTAATTATACCTTTACCAAGTTACCTGTGAAGTATACATGACCACACTACCTACTACTCACCAGTACACTCGCTTATTTACTAACCTACACTACACTCGCTTAAAGACCTTACTAGTTATTGTACCGCGGTGATACATTATAACAACAACATTTGTCTGGTTGAGTTATATACCTGTAAGTGTGACGCGTCCAGTGAGCTGCACGAGGACACTATTGTTGATAACGAACATAGCCGTGACAACTACACAATATGCTAACACCTTAATTATCACAATCTAGCTTCATAGCCTAACAAACCAGCAACAACATATCTTATCCTCCCTCCGAACACAAGTCTTTCCTTTCTCTTAGAACCAATAGAGCTTCAAGTGTCGGACGTATAAATAATAATAATAATAATAATAATAATAATAATAATAATAATAATAGCCCAAAGACACGTGTACCTGTACTAGCAGCAGGTAATACCCAGGTAATCTTACAACACAAGACGTTTCTCCCTCGTAAGACATAAGCCAAGATAATCCCTGGGAGCGTCTTCACCAGCCTGGCTCCTTCATCACTAGTTCCGGCAAAGGGGGAAGTTGAGGATTATGTAAATTAATTGGAAGTTGGTGTCCATCAATCAATCTCAACTCTCAGTAATAGTGGATGACGGTTGAGTGATAGTTGAGAGGAACTTCTCCATCCTTCACAAATATTTACCTTACTCTAATGATGATAATATAAGAAAGGTGTTAAATGTTTCGTGGCTCTGAACTATATATAGATCTCCTGAAAATTAACCCCCCTGCTCATTTCACCTAAAGATCATCCAACCAAACATTATCCTAACCTCATCCCCAGTTATCATTAGGATGGTTAATTTTCAGGTGAAATAGACTAGAGGGAGTAATCTTCATCTGTACACCTCATTATGCCCCGTTAAGTGTGGGTAGTTCAGAGTGTGACAGGTTAACGCATAGTTCTAGAAACTCAACGTCATTTATTCCAACCAGCTATCAACTATAATATGGCTGACACTCGCTCTCTAGTCTCCTGATTACTTTTTATTAGGACTCCGCTTCTTAGAGCTTCGTACCTTGAGACGTGATAGTGCATTTACTCATGGTGAAGGTCGTCGTACTCGTGAGGTAAGTTAAGTAAGAAATGTGCTTGTATTACACTGTACACCCATCACTGGCGACAGAGAGGCAAAAAAATACATAAAAATAGACATTTATATTATATATTCTTTACAACAACCACCAAACATCACCTACCGCTATAATCATAAAACTACTTCCTAAATACACACTGAAAATAGTCGACAGGAATTCTTAAAGGTGGCTCTCTAGTGTAGGAACTATACCCTGGCCGCTGAAACATTGAAATACAGGAGAACAATAACCTAACCCACACACAGCACCCCACGAGACGGTACCTACAAGAGATGGTCACTGTTCACGTTAATACTCATGCAAGAAAATAGCTGGTGTGAGGGGTGGCGGGGAAGCTTGTGTGAGGGGTGGCGGGGAAGCTGGTGTGAGGGGTGGCGGGGAAGCTGGTGTGAAGGGTGGAGGGGAAGCTGGTGTGAAGGGTGGAGGGGAAGCTGGTGTGAGGGGTGGCGGGGAAGCTGTGTGAGGGGGTGGCAGGGAAGCTGGTGTGAAGGGTGGAGAAGCTGGTGTGGTGGAGAAGCTGGTGTGAGGGGTGGGGAAGCTGGTGTGAAGGGTGGAGGGAAGCTGGTGTGGGGTGGCGGGAAGCTGGGTGAGGTGGGGAAGCTGGTGTGAGGGTGGCAGGGAAGCTGGTGTGAGGGGTGGGGAAGCTGGTGTGAAGGGTGGAGGGGAAGCTGGTGTGAAGGGTGGAGGGGAAGCTGGTGTGAGGGGTGGAGGGGAAGCTGGTGTGAAGGGTGGAGGGGAAGCTGGTGTGAAGGGTGGAGGGGAAGCTGGTGGGGAGTAAGGGTTGGAGGGGTAGGAGGACAAGGATTGAGGGGGCAGGAGAGGGTAAAACATCAGTAGCTCTAACACTATATTTCCCTATTGTGTACAAGTGATTCCCTGAGACCACTGACACAATCGCTACTACCACCACGTTGTGAGATAAATTATTAGATTTAACCATCTAAACTGCAAGGTTTAGATTAGGTTCGGTTAGGTTAACTTAGGCTTGCTCAGGTTTAGGTTTAGATTAGGTTTAGGTTTAAGTTACGTTACATTAGGTTTCGGTTAGGTTAGGTTAGGTTAGGGTAAACAAAGTTATGTTTAGGTTTTTGTCAGGTCAGGTCAGGTCATGTAAAAATCAACATAGCAATTGAGATTTAATGTGGACAAATGAACACCGATGTTATAGAGAAATCCGACTGTGAGAAAGATTTAGGAGTAATGATAAGTAGGAATCTTAAGCCAAGTAAACAATGTGTATTGGCTCGAAACAAGGCTAACAAAGTACTTGGGTTCATACAAAGGAGTGTTAGTTACAAGACTAGCGAGGTTATCCTAAAACTACATCTTATGCTTATGAGACCTCACTTGGATTACGCAGTTCAGTTCTGGTCACCGTACTACAGAATGGATATAGAATCCCTAGAAAGAATTCAGAGGAGAATGAGGAGACTAATCCAGGGCATTAGGAACCTTGAATACAGAGACAGGTTAAAGCATCTTAATTTGCACTCCCTCGAGAGACGTAGAGTGAGGGGCGATATGATCGAGGTGTATATATAGTAATCAGGACTAAACAAAGGTGATATAACAAAGGCACTCAAACTATCCAACCAGGAGCAAACTCGTAGCAATGGTTTTAAATTAGACAAATTTAGATTTAGGCGCGAGATAGGTAAACATTGGTTTGGAAATAAAGTAGTGGATGAGTGGAACAAGTTACCAAATATCATCATTAACTCGAATACGCTGGGTAAGTTCAAACATAGGTTGGATGGGTATATGAGCCAAAGGGGTTGGGTGTAAATGGGACTGCCCAGTATGGACCATAGGCCCGCTGCAGTTTCCTCCATTCTTATGTTCTTATGTTCGTAAGTCTGTTACTGAGAGACGCCTCTAAGACACCGCCCTCACGCACGACACTTTGCCTTTGTTGGCTTTCGCTTGTTTGTCTGTTTAAGAGTTTTGCCTACCAAGTGACAGCCATTGGTGATGGTGGTGCCAAGATCTGTCGGTCCCTGCTGCTGGTGGTGATGGTGGTGGTGGTAGTGGTGGTGGTGATAATGGTGGTGGAGGTGTTGGTGGCGTCTGGCGGTGGTAGTGGTGGTTGGTGCTTTGTGGTGGAGGTTGTGGTGATAGTGATGGTGGAAGTTATGGTGGTGATGGTGTTGGTGGTGGTGATGAAGGGTGTCTAATATATAGATGTGCTGTGTTTCGGATATAATCACAGTTTTATCCCGAGCATGGTCAATTGGTCACACCTCAGCCCAACACAACCAAAGAACAACCTCACGTCTACCCCAGCTCCACCCAAACCCCATTCCCAGCCTCCTTCAACTCTACTCCAACACCCCATCAGCTTTACCCCACCACCCCATCAGCTACCCACACCCCCATCTACCCCACCACCCATCAGCTCTACCCCACCACCCCATCAGCTCTACCCCCACCACCCCATCAGCTCTGCCCACCACCCCATCAGCTCTACCCTCCACCACCCCATCAGCTCCTACCCCACCACCCCATCAGCTCTACCTCACTCACCCCATCAGCTCTACCCCCACCACCCCATCAGCTCTACCTCACCCACCCATCAGCTCTACCTCACCACCCCATCAGCTCTTCCCACCACCTATCAGCTCTACCCCACCACCCCAGCTACCCCACCACCCCATCAGCTCTACCCCACCACCCCATCAGCTCTACCTCACCACCCCATCAGCTCTCCCCACCACCCCCGGCAGCTCACCCCACCACCCCATCAGCTCTACCCCACCACCCCATCAGCCCACCACCCCATCCAGCTCTCCCCACCACCCCATCAGCTCTACCCCCATCACCCCATCAGCTCTACTTACCACCCCATCAGCTCTACCCCACCACCCCATCAGCTCTACCCCACCACCCCATCAGCTCTACCCCATCACCCCATCCATCTACCCCACCACCCCATCAGCTCTACCCCACCACCCCATCAGCTCTACCCCACCACCCCATCAGCTCTACCACACCAGATGTAGCCTCCCCGCCTTCATACCTCACTCAGGTGTCACCCCCAAATATAAACAACTGGTTCTCTGTACTTTACCTCACAACACAACCGACTGGTGTGTGCGGAGGATCAAGCAGTGGCAGCATATTGTATATCTCACCAGTAATTACTACCATTAAATTTAATTAACTTTACACAGTTAAGACAATTCTGAAACTAATATGACACACACACACACACACACACACACACACACACACACACACACACACACATACACACACATCTGATAAGACGTGTACGTGTTAATAATTTCCACTCATCATTACTGAAGAATATTCTGTATTATAGAGTCTAGTAAAAATAAATTATTATTAATTTCATTGCAGTAATTTAAAAGCTAAAGTACGGGAAGTGAGTGATTCATGCAGAGATAATTTAGCAGTTGGACAACGTATTATGCATTAAAAAATGTCACTCGTTATAGTAATGAATATTTTATATCATGGTAGATGTGAGGATATGATATTAGTTTATATATTCAGTAACTACATTACAGGTACAGCCACAAATACAAGCACAGACACAGCTACAGACACAGATATAAGTACAAGCACAGACAGGTACAGATATAAGTACAGACACAGGTACAGATACAAGTACAGGGACGACACAGGTACAGGTACAAACACATATGAGTATACAAGTACAGACACATACAAGTATAGAAACATATAATGGAAGCCCCTCGAAATCGAGGATGGCCGGCCCAAGGGCCTCCTAAGTGTGAATTTGCTAAGGTGTAGAAGCAGTCGCCAACACAACAACTACACCCTAAGTTAACGAGTTGCATGACCCAGTGTCAAGGAATAGTCCGAGAAGACCGGACAACTCGTCAACTACACTGGCTAACCATTACCCGGGAACACGATCCGCAAATCGATTAACATCCAGGTCCCCAATTACTGCTGGGTAGACAGAGGCAAATGGCGTAAAGAAACTTGCCCATAGTTTCACCCTGCCCGGGGATCGAACCCGGGTCCGCTCGCTTGCGAGGCGAGGATTCTGACCATTACACCACAAGTCGCCACATCCACAAGTACAGACACATACAAGGATAGACACATATACAAGTACAGACACATACAAGTACAGTCGTGAACAGAAGTCCTGTCGCCCCTTGTGCTGTTCCGCGAACCAAGAGATTCAGACTCATGAACCCGAAGCAGTAGACACTGGTGCATTATTCTGCCCATAAATGTGCCGGATTCATGAGTCTGAATCTTAGGGTTCGTGGAGCAGCAGAAGGGGCGACAAGACTTCTGTTCACGACTGTACAAACACAAATACAGGTACAAACACATATAAAAGTACAGACATATACAAGGACAGACACATACAGATACAGACACATATACAGGTACAGACACATATACAGGTACATACACATATACAGGTACAGACACATATACAGATACATACACATATATAGGTACAGACACATATACAGGTACATACACATATACAGGTACAGACACATATACAGGTACAGACACATATACAGGTACATACACATATACAGATACAGACACATATACAGGTACAGACACATATACAGGTACATACACATATATAGGTACATACACATATACAGGTACAGACACATATACAGGTACATACACATATACAGGTACAGACACATATACAGGTACATACACATATACAGGTACAGACACATATACAGGTACAGACACATATACAGGTACATACATAGCAGATACAGACACATATACAGGTACAGACATATACAAGGACAGACACATACAGATACAGACACACATATACAGGTACAGACACATATACAGGTACATACACATATACAGGTACAGACACATATACAGGTACATACACATATACAGACACATATACAGATACATACATATATAGGTACAGACACATATACAGGTACATACACATATACAGGTACATACACATATACAGAGTACGAACACATATACAGGTACATACACATATACAGAGTACGAACACATATACGATTTGAACTTACATATACAGGTACAGACACATATACAGGTACATACACATATACAGACACATATACAGATACATACACATATATAGGTACAGACACATATACAGGTACATACACATATACAGGTACATACACATATACAGGTACAGACACATATACAGGTACATACACATATACAGGTACAGACACATATACAGGTACATACACATATACAGGTACATACACATATACAGGTACAGACACATATACAGGTACATACACATATACAGGTACAGACACATATACAGGTACATACACATATACAGGTGCAGACACATATACAGTACGAACACATATACAGGTACGAACACATATACAGGCATACATATACAGGTACATACACATATACAGGTACAGACACATATACAGATACATACACATATACAGGTACAGACACATATACAGGTACAGACACATATACAGGTGCAGACACATATACAGGTACAGACACATATACAGGTACAGACACATATACAGGTACATATACAGGTACATACACATATACAGGTACAGACACATATACAGATACATACACATATATAGGTACAGACACATATACAATTTTACATACACACATATACGGAATTGCGAACACATATATACAGGTACGAACACATAACAGGTACAGACACATATACAGGTACAGACACATATACAGGTACATACACATATACAGGTGCAGACACATATACGAGTACGAACACATATACAGGTACAGACACATATACAGGTACATACACATATATACAGGTGCAGGCACATATGCAGGTACCGGAGCTACATATACAGGTACAGACACATATACAGGTACAGACACATATACAGGTACAGACACATATACAGGTACAGACACATATACAGGTACAGACACATATACAGGTACAGACACATATACAGGTACAGACACATATACAGGTACAGACACATATACAGGTACATACACATATACAGGTGCAGACACATATACAGGTACAGACACATATACAGGTACATACACATATACAGGTACATACACATATACAGGTACAGACACATATACAGATACATACACATATACAGGTACAGACACATATACAGGTACAGACACATATACAGGTGCAGACACATATACAGGTACAGACACATATACAGGTACAGACACATATACAGGTACATATACAGGTACAGACACATATACAGTACAGACACATATACAGTGACAGACATATACAGGTACATACACATATACAGATACAGACACACATATATAGGATACAAGACACATACAGACACATATATACACATATACAGGTGCAGACACATATACAGGTACAGACACATATACAGGTACAGACACATATACAGGTACAGACACATATACAGGTACAGACACATATACAGGTACAGACACATATACAGGTACAGACACATATACAGGTACAGACACAAGCTTCAAGAAGGTAACAGTATACCTAAACATTATTCAGGACCACAGAATCATACACACAGTCCAGCAGCATTAGATTTGTAGCGGAAATAATTCGCCCAAAGTTGAAATTTTCATAAATGATGCAGACTTATGCTTTTAGTACCATATCCAAATTACACCACAAAACTCCTTGAGTAATTTCCATAATTAAAGATGGCGTCCATGATGGCCACCACTGGCCTCGTGCTAATTATATCACTGTACGGTTGAAATGTGAACGTTCCTCTGCTGATTGGGAGAGATGTTTTCTTCTTAAATTATATAATTTGTCTAAAATATTTCATTTGTGACTATTTGTTATTAATTTGAATATTCCATTGTTACAGGTTATGATTGAATGATGGAGTTGTGTGTATTACGTGATGGGAGTATCGTTCCTGGTGATGAAACGTACATTCTCAGCAAAGGACTACAACGTATAATTGACTCCAGTATTGAGCGCGGTAACGGAAGACAGCCAGTAACATGACGAAGGTCTGTCAGCGAGGTGATGACAATAGAATACTGTATGTCAAAACAATATTGAAATATACTTCTGAAAGGAATGCTGAGTGGGGTGAAATTGTTCGAATCCGGGTTCAAGCAGTTAATGACTTGGTAGCAGAGGAGGCAAAATATCATCAGGACTGTGCAGTGAGGTTTAGAATGGGTCGCCAGCTACAGTCTGAAAGGAATAGTCCAGTACAGTACCAAAGTGGGTCCATGCCTTACCACGTTGCATCCCCATCTGTGAGGCTCTTGAGAGGCTCACTGGTATCTATGCTACAAGTTCTGAGCAGCACAAGGACCTACGCCCCAGCTCTATAACCAGAGATAAACCAGATTATGAATCTTCCGTCACTGGCTAGAGGTGCACTCCTCCCTTTCCTTTAAAGAGCCAAATAATCTAGTGTCGATATCTACAGGCACTGTTGCAGACCCTTGTGTCAACTGTGATCAGACTCACACAATAGGGCTATCGGCTGCACAAGCAATCAAGGGTGCCTCCTTTGCAGATCTGAAGCTACACGCTGAGTAGCTTGAAATATAGGTTGGGTGGATATAGGAACGATAGGGGTTAGGCGTAAACGGGGCTGCCTAGTATGGACCAATAGGCCCGCTGCAGTTTCCTCCATTCTTATGTAACAGAGGACAAGATGTTGAGATTAACCCTGACCTACTCTTCATAAGAATCACGTGTGTCATAAAAGATTCCAAGAAAATGGAAGAGTTCCCTGCCTATGAGTTAGCCCTGCAACCACCTGTGGAAGACACCAAAGAGCGAACTTGGAGTATTTCTAAAAGCTGTAGTTACAGCTCATGATACTGTACGTGAGAACATTATTCATGTGATTGGTGGTGGTCATCTACTCCATGCAGTATTATAGCCAAAAGGAGCAACCTATTACGAACTTTACCAGCTATAAAATGTCTTACGTTAGGCATCCCAACGGACATAATCATCATGTTTGATGGTTATGGAACTCACAACAAAACAAAAGCTGCAGAGCAACAACGGAGAACAAGTGCCTCGACCTCCGCCACTATCATTATTAACGACAATGTGAAAACTACGATAACTCAAAAGTGCTTCTTTGGAAGCAGTGTTAACAAAAATAGGTTGATAGGCAATTTGATTGACAAGTTTGGTCAGAATGGAGTGAAAGATAAACAAGCTGAAGTAGATGCCGATTACCTAATACAGTAGTCTCTACGATCATGGAGGCATCAGTCACTGACGAGAAACTAGTGGTGGTCGTTGGTACGGGCGCAGACCTGCTAGTGATGTTAATAGCACAAGCAACAGAAACTACTGATATTTTCATGATGACATACATCCCCGAATCCAGTGGTCCTATACAGTACAGTATTTCTGAGCTACAAGCTGCATGCCAAGATGTCAAGCATCATCTTCTGTTTGCACATACAATAATAGAATGTGATACAGTGTCCTCATTATACAATGTTGGTAAAAAGAAAGTACTTCATGTGTTGTCAGATTCTTAAGATTTTGAGAGGCTCAGTGTCTTTTACAGACCGAATAGTGTTCATGAAGATGTTGCAAGAGCGGGGGAATGTTTCCTTCTGATTTTATATGGAGTTCACCGGACTCGTTTTATAGACAAACACAGGCATGTGTGTTATGTTCGCATGGTTGGTACAAAGGCATTAACATCAACATTCAAGCTCGAGTACCTCCCGCCTACAAGTGCCGCCGCCAAGTTCCACAGCTACAGGAGCCTACCTTGCTATACAGCAATGGGTGGGTAAAAAAAAGGAACCCACTGAATGGGGATGGCAACGCCAGGGCGGAATATTAGTTCCAATGACAACTAATACTCCTATTGCACCAGATAGGCTGCTGTGAATGGTTTCATGTGGATGCAGTAGTGGTTGTGAAAACGTTTGTAGTTGCAGGAAGCCGGGTTTATTTTGTACAGTCATGTGTAGTAAATGTTATGGGCGCACCTGTACTAATTGTCCACCAATTACATTAGACCTAGAAGTGGCAAAAAGTTATTTGAGATAGGTACTCATATAAAGCAAGTATAACAAGGTTCACAGTTCTCTTTATTTTGTCGTTATACCCGCAATTGAATATGATGATTTTATATATATATATATATATATATATATATATATATATATATATATATATATATATATATATATATATATATATATATATATATATATATATATAGTATATAAAATTTATCAATTGTTTGATTGATTGTTACAGACAAGTGTTAAATGTGGTTATGATTCAGATAAAATTCTTTGCACCACAATCATGTATTTAATCTTGTTATGATCTATCAGTCTGGTCTGAGATTGATATTTGTCTCAAATATGTGTACATGTAATATGACTGTTTATGCATAACCTTAAAAATAATTATATTTTATGATGTTAAAGTAAAAGTATAGATAAATATCATGAAATAAGTGAGTTCTAGGATAAGACCTTGACCTTGAGAGGTGACCATACTCTGGAGTGGGTCAATTTATCTTCCACTATAACTGTTTATGTATAAACTTGGTCAAGAGTCATCATTCTACAGTGATAAAGTGTGACTTACTAATATGTACGTGTGTGCTTTATGCGGGTCTAAGTTAGACCCCCATGAATGGCTGCCGGGATGTTAGACCGTCTAACATCCCGGCAGCCATCTTGGATAATCTTAAATTGCGAAAATTCCTCAAGGTGTTATGAAGTGTAGCTTGTATATGTTATTCTGGACATATTTCTGCAACATTCCTGAAGATTTCAGCTTTGGACAAATAATTTCCATTTCCGACCTAAAATTTGTCTAATATTCCTGGAGTAACAACAAACGCTCCCACAACATCTCGGGAGGGAGTGATCACGACACACCCACCAGTATATGTCACTTCTCTTCAGAGCAGAAAACACCACAATATCTGACACTCGCAGACGAAGTAAACAAGTTAATGTGTTTTCACCCATGAATGACGGCGACGTGTTATATGTACTAAAATAAGACAAATGGTTGAGGCACTTCTTTTTCCAGTACCGCCGTCACCCACCTTCAGTACATCTTCATTTCTTCACGTCAATTTATATACAAAATTAAGACATGATGATAAAAGATGTCTGTTTTGTCTGGATCCTTTGAGTGTAGTCTCTCTCTCTCCACCACCTCGTCTCATGTCCCACGATTTTCACCAACACATCATGTCCCGTGTACCTTAACTTATTTACATGTTCTCCTCATAACCAACTGTGTCCTCTCATGTCCAAGCTCAACCCCTATGCCCACGATACCACAATCCCTACCCACCATAACACAATCCATACCCACCATAACACAATCCCTACCCACCATAACACAATCCATACCCACCATAACACAATCCCTACCAACCATACCACAATCCTTACCCACTTTAACACAATTACTATTCACCACACCATAATACCTACCAGCTAAGCCCTCTGCCATTCTCCTACGCATCCTCGGGCATCCTACGGCTCGTGCCTTAAAGTCCTACGCCCAACGCCCTCACCCAGCCATGTTTGTCTTCTTTGGTGTCCTACACTAAACATCCTGTACCCGCACCTTCACGACCCACGTCATTGTTAGTGTCTTACACCCTATCCTCACGAAACATCCTACACAAGTACCCAAACGACCCACATCCTTACCACAGTCCTACACCAAATGTATCCACATAACCAACATCCTTACCAAGAGTCCTACACCAAATGTACCCACACAACCCACATCCTTACCACAGTCCTACACCAAATGTACCCACACGACCAACATCCTTACCACAATCCTACACCAAATGTACCCACACGACCAACATCCTTACCAAGAGTCCTACACCAAATGTACCCACACGACCAACATCCTTACCACAGTCCTACACCAAATGTACCCACACGACCAACATCCTTACCACAATCCTACACCAAATGTACCCACACGACCAACATCCTTATCACAATCCTACACCAAATGTACCCACACGACCAACATCCTTACCACAGTCCTACACCAAATGTACCGACACAACCAACATCCTTACCAAGAGTCCTACACCAAATATACCCACACGACCCACATCACTCACTAGGAACCCTCAAAGTCCTTATCTCGCGTCCTAGAGTCCTCACGTCCCAACATTCAATCTGTCACACACTTTATTTCTTTACTGTACGAGTATATGTCTGTGGCTCCTTTGTCCCACACCTTAGCTGTCATCTGGGGTACACCTGCTGGGGAGGGAGGCTGGGGTGCTGGGGGTGTTGGGTGGGGGGTGGCTGAGTGGTGGGGGGTGGTTGGAGTGTAGAGAGGTTTGGTGGTAGTGGTGGAGAGGGCAGAGGTTGGGGTGATGGTGGAAGGCTGGGTGTACTGGGGAGGATTGGGGTGGTGGGGACGTGGGAAGGGGGAGGGAGATGGGGAGGAGACATGGGGAAAGGAGAGAGGAGATGAAGAGCAAGAGACAGGAAAGATGGGGGGAAAGAAGGTGGGGATGAAGAGACAGAGGGTAGGGGAATGGGAGGGGGATAAAGGGTGCCAACTAAACGGAGGCGAGAGGAAGATGTGATGTATGAGAAGGTAGGAAGGAAGAGACAAGGATGACGAGAGAGAGTGGATGTGAGGGAGATGGGGAGGGGGAGAAGAGCGAAAGGGGGAAGAGGGAGACATGGAGTGAACGGTAGATGAGGAGAAGGGGAGGTAGAGAGGTGTGTGAGAAAGACGTCTGGAAAGGAGGAGGCCAGAGAGAGTAAGAGAGATGTGGATATGAAGTGTAGAGGAAGGAAGGAAGGAAGGAAGGAAGGAAGGAGGGAAAGAGGGAATGATGAAGGACGTTGGGATGGATGGAGGGACGGGGAGAGATTTAAAGGTATGCAAATCCAGCTGATAAAATCCCAGCAATATACGACTCCTTCAAGTGGTTGATTCACCCAGACAAACTTTCCTTTTAGACTGTCCTCAGAGGCGCCTCCTCCAGGCCTCCACCCCGGGATCCTCGACCTTCCTGACCCTAGCCAAGGCCACTTAGTCTCTCTTGACACTCCGGGGGCTGGAAGGGCTGGTGGGGGCTGGAAGGACTGGTAAGGGCTGGGGGACTGCAGAAGTGAATGGGAGGGCTGGAAGGACTATGGAAGTGACTGGGAGGGTTGAGGGGACTGTGGAAGTGATTGAGAGGCTGGTTGGGACTGTGGAAGTGACTGGGAGGGCTGGGGGGTACTGTGGAAGTGACTGGGAGGGCTGAGGGGACTGTGGAAAGGACTGGGAGGGCTGGTTGAGACTGTGGAAGTGACTGGGAGAGCTGGGGGGACTGAGAAAGTGACTGGGGTGCTGATTGGGGCTGGAGAGCGTTGGTTGAGGGCTGGGGAAGGTGTGGGGGGTCTGGGAATGGGTTATGACAGTGGTATACTCAGAAGAGACCCGCCAAGCCTAGATAATTATACTCCCGGTAGATGGCGGTGCATGGTGCAAGCTGGGTCAATAACACCGCTGTTCGCTACGGTCGACCCATAAATAGTTGTCATGTGATATCATTTGTGTCATGTGATATTTGTTTGATCTAATATTTGTGTCAAGTGATAATTTTGTCACGTGGTATTTGTCATCTTATATTTGGATCAAGTGATACTGTATATGTGTCTTCTTATATTTGTGTCATGTGATATACCTGTATGTGTCACGTGGTATTTGTGTCATCTTATATTTGTGTCATGTGATATTTGTGTCACGTGATATTTGTGTCATGTGATATATATGTGTCATGTGATATATTGTATTTGTCATGTGATACATGTGCCATCTTATATTTGTGTCATGTGATATTTGGGCCATGTGATATATGTGTCATGTGATATTTGTGTCATGTGATATTTGTCATGAGATATTTGGATCATGTGATATATGTGTCATGTGATATATGTGTCATATGGTATATGTGTCATGAGATATTTGGGTCATGTGATATATGTGTCATATGGTATATGTGTCATGTGATATATGTGTCATGTGATATTTGTGTCATGTGATATTTGGGCCATGTGATATATGTGTCATGTGATATATGTGTCATGTGATATTTGTGTCATGTGATATTTGGGTCATGAGATATATACAGTATGTGTCATGTGATATACTGTATGTGTCATGTGATACATGTGCCATGTTATATTTGTGTCATGTGATATTTGGGCCATGTGATATATGTGTCATGAGATGTATGTGTCATATGGTATATGTGTCATGTGATATTTGTGTCATGAGATATTTGGGTCATGTGATATATGTGTCATGTGATATATGTGTCATATGGTATATGTGTCATGTGATATTTGGGTCATGTGATATTTGGGTCATGTGATATATGTGTCATGTGATATATGGGTCATGTTATATATATATGTCATATGGTATGTGTCATGTGATATTTGGGTCATGTGATACTTGGGTCATGTGATATTTGGGTCATGTGATATATGTGTCATGTGATATATGTGTCATGTGATATATGTGTCATATGGTATATGTGTCATGTGATATTTGGGTCATGTGATATTTGGGTCATGTGATATATGTGTCATGTGATATTTGGGTCATGTGATATTTGGGTCATGTGATATATGTGTCATGTGATATATGTGTCATATGGTATATGTGTCATGTGATATTTGGGTCATGTGATATTTGGGTCATGTGATATATGTGTCATGTGATATATGGGTCATGTTATATATATATGTCATATGGTATGTGTCATGTGATATTTGGGTCATGTGATACTTGGGTCATGTGATATTTGGGTCATGTGATATATGTGTCATGTGATATATGTGTCATGTGATATATGTGTCATATGGTATATGTGTCATGTGATATTTGGGTCATGTGATATTTGGGTCATGTGATATATGTGTCATGTGATATTTGGGTCATGTGATATTTGGGTCATGTGATATATGTGTCATGTGATATATGTGTCATATGGTATATGTGTCATGTGATATTTGGGTCATGTGATATTTGGGTCATGTGATATATGTGTCATGTGATATATGGGTCATGTTATATATATATGTCATATGGTATGTGTCATGTGATATTTGGGTCATGTGATACTTGGGTCATGTGATATTTGGGTCATGTGATATATGTGTCATGTGATATATGTGTCATGTGATATATGTGTCATGTGTAATATTTGGGCCGCGTGGGGATATATGTGCTCGCGGGGCGGTATATGTCATGTGATATTTGTGTCATGTGATATGTCAAGGAGATATTTGGGTCATATGGTATGTGTCATGTGATATTTGGGTCATGTGATACTTGGGTCATGTGATATTTGGGTCATGTGATATATGTGTCATGTGATATATGTGTCATGTGATATATGTGTCATATGGTATATGTGTCATGTGATATTTGGGTCATGTGATATTTGGGTCATGTGATATATGTGTCATGTGATATTTGGGTCATGTGATATTTGGGTCATGTGATATATGTGTCATGTGATATATGTGTCATATGGTATATGTGTCATGTGATATTTGGGTCATGTGATATTTGGGTCATGTGATATATGTGTCATGTGATATATGGGTCATGTTATATATATATGTCATATGGTATGTGTCATGTGATATTTGGGTCATGTGATACTTGGGTCATGTGATATTTGGGTCATGTGATATATGTGTCATGTGATATATGTGTCATGTGATATATGTGTCATATGGTATATGTGTCATGTGATATTTGGGTCATGTGATATTTGGGTCATGTGATATATGTGTCATGTGATATTTGGGTCATGTGATATTTGGGTCATGTGATATATGTGTCATGTGATATATGTGTCATATGGTATATGTGTCATGTGATATTTGGGTCATGTGATATTTGGGTCATGTGATATATGTGTCATGTGATATATGGGTCATGTGATACTTGGGTCATGTGATATTTGGGTCATGTGATATATGTGTCATGTGATATATGTGTCATCTTATATTTGGGTCATGTAATATTTGGGTCATGTGATATATGTGTCATGTGATATATGTGTCATGTGATATATGTGTCATGTGATATATGTGTCATATGGTATATGTGTCATGTGATATATGGGTCATGTGATATATGTGTCATGTGATATATGTGTCATATGGTACATGTGTCATGTGATATATGGGTCATGTGATATATGTGTCATGTGATATATGTGTCATGAGATATTTGGGTCATGTGATATATGTGTCATGTGATATATGTGTCATATGGTATATGTGTCATGTGATATATGTGTCATGTGATATATGGGTCATCTTATATTTGGGTCATGTGAGATTTGTGTCATGTATATATGTGTCATATGGTATATGTGTCATGTGATGTGTCATGTATTATCTATATTACATAACATTTTTAATTACCACAACCAATAATCACTAATACCTATAATTACCACTATCTATAATCACCATTACCACCGACTCACCACTCTCCTCTATAATAGGTCACAGAATTTAGCTCAAGAAACATATATAGCGGTCACATAGATTCTCATAAGAACTGATAAAAACCGTTACTTACAACAAGTTAAAAATACAACAACGTTATAACGATAAGTAAATATTTATAAGTAAGGAAACAAGTCATTTAAGTATGATGAAACAAGCGACAACTACCCAGTATATAAGTGTGGTATAGAAGTTACACTCCCTACACAAGATCTCTGAGTCACTGGTTGGAATGTCGTCAGAAAATTTGAAGGCGGAAGATCAAAGGCCGCCGAGTGGTAGAGGCTCTTTGATCTTATACCACTAATATCACTTCTATTACTAATACTATTATAAATAACTGTAATTGTAGTAATAATAATGACAATAATTCCCTCCAAAAATTTACTCACACTATTGTTCTTATCACCATTACGACCAATCATCTTACGACCACCAGTACGGCTCAGATCACCACCCAGTCACCAGTAACCAAGTCAATAAGGTGTAGTTAAATACCGCTAGACAACAGATACCAGTATAGTTACCGGTTCATTATAAACGCACCAGTACTATATATTAACTGGTATTATTAATTCACCGGCGCTAAAAAAATATAACCATTTGCTTAAGTTACCGGGAGTGACAATTACCGGTATGTGGCATTAGTGCGTATTATGCAGTTACCGGACAACTCCATTACAAGTCTTATTTAATTATAGCTATGTACAGTCACTTGTGCCTATAATTAAAAGTGTCTACATTCACCTGTATCTATAATCATTAATACCTGTAATTATCGCCATTTTTAACTACCAGTACCTGTAATTACCGCCATCTATAACCACCAGTACCTGTAATTACCGCCATCAATAACCACCAGTACCTGTAATTACAACCATCTATAATCATCACAATATATAAGATTACCAGTCCCTGTAATCACCAGTACCCTATAATCACCAGTACCTCACAATTACCACTGCCCTACAATCACCAGTACCCAACAATCACCACTATCTATTATAATCACCAGTGCCTTACAACCACCACTATCTATAATCACCAGCTCAGAATTATCAAACCGTATAATCTACCCTCTCCCCCGACACATGTGCTAATTAATCCTACTGGCTCTATAACTGTTTACAGAGGGAGGGTGACGGGGATGAGGAGAGGGAAGGGAAGGGGGGGATAGGGGAAAGAGAGAGGAAGGGGATGAGTAGGAAAAGGGGAGGGGAAGGGTAGGTGGAAAGAAGGGGAAGGTGGCTAAAATATGTACCGCCCTGCCCTGTCTGTCTAGCACTATGCAAATGAAGCAGATAAAAGGGTGGTTAGGTGGGCGGGCTGAGGTGGTATGTGGACTGGTCTTAGTCGGGGAGATATGGATCTGGTGACGGGTGACGAGAGAGAGAGAGAGAGAGAGAGAGAGAGAGATATTTACCCTGTAAGGTTGCTGAAATAGGTTTCGTGACGGATGAAGGAAAACCCTATGAGGAACGGAGTACTGTCTTGTAATGTTGTGCCAGAAAACGTTCGCTCTCTCTCTCTCTCTCTCTTGTGACGGTGTGACGGAGGAGCATACACAACCCAGGACCCCCAGACCATCCACCTGCAGGAGTGTGTGTGTGTGTGTGTGTGTTGCCAGAACCTGTCAGGTGAGTTTCCTGCCGGAGATGACACTAGTTTTCGTCCCTTCCTCCCCTGCTAACCAACGGGTGGGTGGTGTACCTGTACCCACTCACCCCTCACACCCCACCACCCTCTCTCTCTCTCTCTCTCTCTCTCTATCTCTCTCTCTCTCTCTCACTCCTTCAACCGGCCACGGGCACTGACCTGACAAAAGCCCCCGTGGGCAAAATCCCAACTTGAAAAAGAACTGAACATTTAAACCAATTTTCAAACAATGTAATGAACTTCTTCTCATACTGGTGACTGAGTTAGGTTATGTGATGTCTAACACTCATCAAGGTCATGGAAAGAGAAACATGTCACGAACTAGGTGGTGATAACGACCAGCATCATGTTGTGGCCATGAACCAAGGTGGGCAGTGTTGTGTCATGATCAAGGAGAGGGAAGGGTGTCATGATCAAGGAGAGGGAGGGGTGTGTCATGATCAAGGAGAGGGAGGGGTGTGTCATGATCAAGGAGAGGGAGGGGTGTGTCATGGTGCCGTGATCAAGGAGAGGAAGTCAAGTGATCAGAGAGGAGGGTGTCATGATCAAGGAGAGAGGGGGTGTCATGATCAAGGAGGAGGTGTGTCATGATCAAGGAGAGGAGGGGTGCGATCAAGGAGAGGGAGGGAGGTGTCATGATCAAGGAGAGGGAGGGAGGAGGGAGGTCAGTAAGGCCATGATCAAGGAGAGGAGGGTGTGGGTGTCATGATCAGAGAGGAGAGGAGTGTCATGATCAAGGAGAGGGAGGTGTCATGGATCAAGGAGAGGGAGGGGTGTCATGATCAAGGAGAGGAGGGGTGGTGTGTGTCATGATCAAGGAGAGGGAGGTGTGTGTCAGTGTCATGATCAAGGAGAGGGAAGGTGTCATGATCAAGGAGAGGGAGGTGATCAAGAGGAGATGGGAGAGGGAGGGGTGTCATGATCAAGGAGAGGGAGAGATCAAGGAGAGGGAAGGTGTGTCATGATCTGTATGACTGAAGAGGGGAGGGTGTCATGATCATGAGAGGAGGGGTCGGTCATGATCAAGGAGAGGGAGGGGTGTCATGATCAAGGAGAGGGAGGATGATCAAGGAGAGGGAGGGGTGTGTCATGATCAAGGAGGCAGGAGGGGTGTCATGATCAAGGGGTGTCATGATCAAGGAGAGGGAGGGTGATCAAGGAGAGGGAGGGTGTCATGATGCAAGGAGGGAGGAGGTGTGTCATGACTGGCGGAGAGGGGAGGGGTGTGTCATGATCAAGGAGGGGAGGGGTGTGCATGATCATGAGAGGAAGGGTGTCATGATCAAGGAGAGGAAGGGGTGCGTCATGATCAAGGAGAGGAGGGTGTCATGATCAAGGAGAGGGAGGGGTGTGTCATGATCAAGGGGGAGGAGGTATGATCCAAGGAGAGGGGGAGTGTGGCCATGATCAAGGAGAAGGAGGGTGTCATGATCAAGGAGAGGAGGTGTCAGTGATCAAGGAGAGGGAGGGGTGTCATGATCAAGGAGAGGGAGTGTCATGATCAAGGAGAAGGGGTGTGCGATCAAGGAGAGGAGGGTGTCATGACTGGATGAGAGGGAGGGGCAGAGGAGTGTGTCAGATCAAGGAGAAGGAGGGTGTGTCATGATCAAGGAGGGGAAGGTGTCGCGATCAAGGAGAGGGAAGGTGCTGTCAGATCAAGGAGAGGGAGGGTGTCTGATCAAGGAGAGGGAGGGGTGCTGATCAAGGAGAGGGAGGGTGGTGTCATGATCAAGGAGGGGGAAGGGTGTGTCATGATCAAGGATGACGCTGTGATCAGGAAGAGTCACCAAGGAACAAGTGGTTATCCTGGTGGGTAGAGTTGCCATGGACGGACAGTGAGGAGCGGCCCTTACATGACGGTCAAGATTAAAGAGAGACGGCAAGTAGCTATTACTAATACTGAAGGGTTGGTGAGAGCAGAAAGGACCTTTATTATTGGTACTGCAGCCGTAGTCTACCAGAACACTTCTTGATCATCTTGATTTCTACTCCAACGCAAAGATTTAAACGTGGTATACACACATATGTATACAGATGTACATACACACAGGACTAGACCAGCCATGGATCATCACTCGGGTTCATGCCAGACCATCAGAGAAGTGTTCGTCAGACAATGGAAGAGGTGAGGCAAAACGTATCTGCTTTTGTTTCCGTTCTTCCAGGTGACATTACACAAGAGCAGTGAGTGTAACCACACACACACACACACACACACACACACACATATATATATATATATATATATATATATATATATATATATATATATATATATATATATATATATATATATATATATATATATATATATATATACAGATGCCTACAGGTTCCCCCCGGTACGTTCACCCCCACACAGCCCTCTTCTTCCTGATCTCCTCCCGCTGTGTGTTCCCCAGATCGATATATGCCATCCATTGTTCTTGTTCTCCGTCCCCCGCTCCCTGTGTCTCAACACATAGGTACACACACACACACACCTGCTTACCCAACTGCTGCTGCTGCTCAGGAGAGGCAGATTCTTTTTTTAGGTTTCGGACTTATCTTATCTCATCGCTGAGCTCACGCCCGTCTTACTACCTCGCACTACACCATATCCGAAAGCTTTACCCAGAAATTCAAGTAATATCGGTGAGCAAATAATCTTAAGTATATCCAACTAAAACAGATGTTAAAATGTCTTGACAAGTTTCATAATTGAAACAAGACAAATGAACCTGATAAAATATTCTCATGATCTAAGAAAAGTGAAACAGGAAAAGTGAATTAGATACAATATTCACTTGACAAATAAAATATCTACCAAAAAATGTATGATTTTTTAAAGAACCAACCTAACGGGCACAAACTGACCCCCCATTCGGTATTCTCCACCTCCTCCTTTCCATCACCTCCTCCCTCTCCATCACCTCCTCCCTCTCCACCACCTCCCTCCTCTCCATCTTCTCCTTCATCTTCTTCTCCCTCTCCACCACCACCTTCTTCTCCACCTCCACCACCACTACCACTTCCCTCACCAATTTACCTCCAACACCACCTCCTCTACACCTCCATCTCCATCACCACCTCTTCTCCACCTTCCTCTCCATCTCCATCACCACCTCCCCTCTCCACCACTACTTTCCCTCACCACTCTTACCTCCAACACCACCTCCCTCTACACCTCCATCTCCATCACCACCTCTTCTCCACCTTCCTCTCCATCTCCATCACCACCTCCCTCTCCACCACTACTTTCCTCACCACTCTTACCTCCAACACCACCTGCCTCTCCACCTCCCTCTCCAACTCCATCTCCCTCTCCATCTCCACTACTACCTCTTTCTCCACCTCCATCTACACCACCACCTCCCTCTCCACTTCCTCCACCTCCCTCTCCAAATCCGCCGCCCTCTCTGCCTGCCTGTCCATCTCCACCTCCCTCTCCAACTCCGCCGCCCTCTCTACCTGCCTCTCCACCTCTCCTCCCTCTCCAACTCCGCCGCCCTCTCTGCCTGCCTCTCCACCTCTCTCTTCACCTCCACCCCCATCTCTAAGGTCTTGTGTACGCGTCAGTAATAATATTATCAGTGAACTCCGAGATACGGTATCAAAGTGTTAATCCATTGTCCTTTTACCAGCATGTGGGGCAACGTGACCCTGGTGACAAGTCTATTGAGCAGCCAAGACACAACAGCCCTGAAGAAACGTTTATAATACAGCAGTGAAGAAACGTTTATAATACAGCCGTGACGAAACGTTTATAATACAGCAGTGAAGAAACGTATATAATACAGCTGTGAAGAAACGTTTACTTTATAGCCATGAAGAAACGTTTACTTATAGCCATGAAGAAACGTTTACAATACAGCCATGAAGAAACGTTTATAATACAGCTGTGAAGAAACGTTTACTTTATAGCCAAGAAGAAACTTTTACAATACAACCATGACGAAACGTTTACTTTATAGCCACGAAGAAACGTTTACTTATAGCCATGAAGAAACGTTTACAATACAGCCATGAAGAAACGTTTATAATACAGCTGTGAAGAAACGTTTACTTTATAGCCATGAAGAAACTTTTACAATACAACCATGACGAAACGTTTACTTTATAGCCACGAAGAAATGTTTACAATACAGCCATGCAGAAAAGTTTATAATACAACCGTGAAGAAACGTTTATAATACAGCTGTGAAGAAACGTTTACTTTATAGCCATGAAGAAACGTTTACTTTATAGCCATGAAGAAACGTTTACTTTATAGCCGTGAAGAAACGTATACAAGACAGCCGTGGAGAAGGAAACGTTTCCAACACTTTCCTGAAAATTTCTACAAAATGCAACCATGAACAACAGCTTACAACCAAGCCTTGAGGGAACGTTTATAACAAAGACACAATAGAACGTTTACAACAAACACATGAAGAAACGCTTAAAAACAAGCCATGAAGGTACGTTTAAAACAAAAACACTGAAGTAAAGTTTACAACAAAGCTGTCAAGCTATCAAGGAACGTTTACAGCCAAGCTATCAAGGAACGTTTACAGCCAAGCCACAAAGGAACGTTTACAACACAACCAAGAAGAAATTTTACCACAGAACTATAGCGGAAAGTTTACACAGAGGGAGACATTCCGAAAGCGTCCATGACAAGACGTTTAAGATCACACACACACACACGCGTCACATTTCCAACTGGTCACTTTTTAACACCCTAATCCTGTGACCAGGAGGAGGAGGACCCTTAGCTAATAGTGTTTTATGGCTTCGTCTCTCTCCCCTGTGTGTGTGTGTGTGTGTGAGTGTGTGTGTGTGTGTGTGTGTGTGTGTGTGTGTGTGTGTGTGTGTGTGTGTGTGTGTGCAGTCACACACAGGGTGGTGAAATGCATCTAGAGTGGCAGCATTATGCTAGTGTTAAAGTGCAAGCACTGCTTGCTCCCTCTCGCTTTCAACTGCCGCCACTGGCTAGCCCTCGTGGTGAACAGGGAAGCAACTTGCACAAGTTTTCCCCTGCCAGTAAACAGCCTCTTCACCACCAAGACTCCTGCTGTGCCTCTTCGTGGCAACACACGGTAACTGGGTGCCTCGTGGGCCCAGGCTAGGTCAGCAGGGGATCTCGGAGTAGCAGTGGGCCCCAGAGGGATGGCACATAGGTCCATTGGCATGTGGACACGACCTGGCGCCAACCAACCACCGCCCGCTGCCTTGCAGATTAACCTTGGCAGGTATAAGGCTACGGGAGTAAACCCCGGACGAAAAATCTGTGGTGGAGCCCTGCATCAGGCAAACATGCTTACAGAGCTCCAACCAGATCCCAACGGCGGTGTAGGCGGAAGAGGTGACCACCATGGAAATCCAACGACTACACCGACTACAACGAAGGACGAAGGCAATGCCTGATGGACAGGCTACTAAGGCGAAACCGAACAAACTGGGCTATCGGCAGTCTTTTGCGACTCTCCCTGTCCCCAGTCATTGCAATACTTGCACCACTGTATCAGGAAAAGGGAGAGCCAAGATGTGTGGTTGCAGCCTGCGCTCCTGCCTCACCACATAAATCAACTCACACGCACCCATCATTCAGCTCATCATACCTCTCATCATCATCAAAACCCCTATTCCCCCAAAAGTCCTATGGCGACAGATGAGTGGCGACAGGGACAAGCAGAGATGACTGCCAGGAGTCTCTAGTCACAATTCTGAACATGGGTGGCACAGCTAAGATGGTCGTTTATGCACTGGGATCTAGGCAGTGGTGCAATCCGGTCCTGTCTGTGCGACTGAGCAGCCCTTTCGGGGAGCCACTCTGCTCACCCCACATGGGGAGGGGGATAGAAAAGGTGCCCTGAACATAGCCTGCCTAAAACCCAACCTAACTGGGCAACCTTACCCAGTAAGGTCATCCTTATGCGGTTGAAAACACAACCAAATTCACAGATCCAAAAAAACAAACAAACATACAACCTCTTATGGTTGCTGCATGGAATGGCAGGACCCTTCTGGATAGTGGCACAAATGCGCATCCTGAAAGAAGAATTGCCCTTGTGGCAAAAGAGCTGGCTAGGTATAACATCGACATAGCAGCCATTAGTGAGTCCCGGCTCCCAGATGAGAGCCAACTCACAGAACGGGGTCTGGCTACACCTTCTTCTGGAAGGGTAAGCCTGCTGTGGAGAGAAACCGCATTTATGGATTTGGTTTTGCCATTCGCCAACGCATCCCACACAGGGTAAATGAAAAGCCTATTGGGATGAACGAGCTTCTCATGACGCTTCGAGTATCACTGAATCACTCACGTCATGCCTCCTTCATCAGTGCATACGCCCCAACACTGGATACAGAGGATGACATCAAGGAGGCCTTTTACGCCGATCTTGACAAAGTGCTAACCTCTATCCCCAGAGAAGACAGGGTTGTGCTCCTTGACAACTTCAATGTCAGAGTTGGCAGAGATGCTAACATTTGGCAGGGAACTATAGGGAGAAATGGACTAGGCAAGTGTAATCCCAACAACCTACTCCTCCTCAGCAAGTGTGCTGCACACAACCCCACGATCACCAATACCTTGTTTAGGCAACCCCACAAGTTCAAGGTTCGTGGCAACACCCACGATCCAAACACTGGCATCTCATTGACTACATCATTGTCAGAGAAAGAGATCGCCGAGATGTCCTATCACCCGTGCCATGCGTGGCTCAGACCACTGTAACACTGATCATCGACTTGTCAGATCCAAGCTCTCACTTCACATTGCCCGAAAACGGCGAAGGAAGCAAGCCTCCAGAAGAGGTTTTAATACTAAGTGTCTGGAGGATCCAGCGGTAGCACATGCTTTCAGAGAGCATCTCGAACATGGGCTTAAAAAAAACCCAACAGCAAACAACGTGAATCCCAGTGCCGAATGGGATACTCTTAATAATGTTAGGACAAAAACCTGCAGAGAGACCCTCGGCCAAATCAAAAGAATACGCCAGGACTGGTTTGATGAAAATGACCCAGCAATCAAAATATCATCAATGATAAGTGTGTTGCTTTTTCTGACTGGCAGAACAACCCTCAGTCTCGGACCAAAGCTGATACCTTCCGCAAGAAGAAATCAGCAGCCCAGCGGGAACTTCACAATCTAAAGTATGTGAAGCACAAAAAATTGCAGATCAGCACAAGATGTGCGAATTTTCCAATTCCTCTAAAACATTTTATGGGCCAGTCATTCATGGCTCAGGCCCTCTCTGCTCATCTGATGGTAATTCCCTAATTTAAGACGAAGAAGGCATCCTTCAGCACTGGAAAGAGCACCAACATTCACTGCTCAACAAAAACACCGATGTGGATATCCTGACTACCCAGCAGGTCCCTCAGCATCCAGAGCTGACCCACCTCAGCCATTCCTTCATCCCTGGATGAGGTAGCTACTGCCATCAAATAGATGAAAAATAACAAAGCCTCAGGACCTGATGGCATCTCAGCTGAGGTATATAAAGCAGGAGGACCTCTGTTTACTAGCAGTGTCCATTCCCTCCTGGAAAATATATGGGAAAAGGAGGAAATCCCCTAAGCTCTTAAAGATGCCTCCGTCGTCAATATTTATAAGAACAAGGGAGACCGGTCAGACTGGCAACTTCCGTGGGATCTCTCTACTGTCCACAGCTGGCAAGAGTATCGTCTGAGTCCTCCTAAACAGACTTCTTGCTGAGGCGGAAACTTTCCTCCCAAAATCTCAATGTGGCTTTAGACCATCACGTGGCACCACTGGCATGATCTTTACTGCCCGCCAGATACAGGAAAAGTGCAGAGAACAACGTCGTGACCTATACATGGCTTTCATCGACCTAACCATGGCTTCCGACTCGGTCAACAGGGAAGCCCTCTGGTGGACCCTCAGCCGGTTTAGCTGCCCAACAAAATTCATCACCATTGTGAGGCAACTCCACAATGGCATGAACGGACGAGTCCTGCACAACGGCACCCAGTCAGAGTTCTTTTTCATCCAAAGAAGGGTTAAACAAGGGTGTGTGCTGGCACCAACTCTCTTTTCCATCTTTTTGGCTGCCTTCCTTACTCGTGCCAGTGCCAATTTAGCCAGCGGGGTGAACATCGAGTACTGGGTGAAGGGAGGTCTTTTCAACATAAAACGACTCCAGGCAAGAACAAGGTGTCGGTAGCTTCCATTACTGAACTACAGTATGCAGACGATCTCACCCTAGTTGCTCACACTGAACACGACCTACAGGAGATCCTGAACACCTACGCAGACGCATATGCACACTTCGACCTTGAGGTGAATGTTTGTAAAACTCAGATTCTCTTTCAACCTTCCCCTGGTTTAGACACACCTCCACCATCCATCCAGCTTAACACTACTACTCTCTCTAATGTTACCCACTCTGGTATCTCGGCTCCCACCTGTCCACCACCGCAGACATCGATGAAGAGATTCAGCAACGAATCAGATGTGCATCTCAAGCCTTTGGCAGACTCCGAAATCGTGTCTTCAGCTGTAGGGAGCTGAAATTATCTACAAAGCTGCACGTATATCGAGCAGTGGTCCTCCCCACCCTGCTATATGGCAGTGAGACATGGGTCACATACAGGAGGCACCTCAAGGCACTTGAAAACTTTCACCAACGTAGTCTAGGTTCCATCCTCCGAGTTCGCTGGGAAGACAAGAGAACAAATGCCAGTATTCTTGCTGACACCAACTGTAGGAGCATCGAGGCTACCTTATCCATGAACAACTACGTTGGACTGGCCATGTTACCCGCATGGACGACATTAGACTGCCAAAGCAGCTACTTTACAGTCACCTAACGAATAGGAAAAGTAACGCTGGAGGGCAATTGAAAAGGTATAAGGATAGTCTTAAGACAAACCTGAAAAAGTGCCAAATCGACCCCCTCACCTGGGAGTCGATTACTTTACATCGTAACGCTTGGAGGAGCACCGCACGTGAAAGTGTCAATGCTTTCGAGTTAGACCGACTGCAAACCGAGGCAGACAAGCGCCAACGCCGGAGAGACGCTGCCACCGCCCCTGCCGTAGTAGATGGAGCCCTCCACAAATGCAACGAATGTAAACGACGCGGGTCCCGTATCGGTCTCTTTAGTCACCTCAAAACTCACCAGCCTAGGTGACATCCTTAATAACTCATATCATTGTATCATAGCTGGATGATCGTCATACTAGATTCTGAGTGACAGCAAAGTAGTAGTAGTAGTAGTAGTAGTAGTAGTAGTAGTAGTAGTAGTAGTAGTAGTAGTAGTAGTAGTCGTGTGTGTGTGTGTGTGCGTGTGTGTGTGTGTAATAATAAAATAATAATAATAATAAACGGTTTATTAATAGAGTTGCAGCCGGTGGCTGAAAATATACAGACTTACATTTGATTTAGACATAATGATATAATATGCATTGAATACATTTACAGGGCTGTACAGAACATAAATCAGGAGTTGTTTATTATTTTAACAATAGATGGGATGGTGCTGTTCTTATATCTATCGGTGTGGGCTATTATGGGCTGTATTTTGTTGTAGTGGCGGACTGCGCGAGTTGGGTGGGGGGCTGCAGGTGGCAGGAGGTGGCGATGACGAGAGTGGTGCAGTAGTCCACTGCCAAACCTTTCCAGTGCTTGGTGGTGGAGGTCACTTAGGGATGGCATTTCCAGGGTGGAGAGAGCGTTGGTGTAGTCCGAGTATTCTGCGCCGAGCATGATTCTGCAGGCCCTTTTCTGTACCTTCTCTAGCTGACGTTGTTGGGTGGAGTTGAGAGAAGACGACCAGGCTGGTGACGCGTATGTAAGTTTGGGAAAAATAAAGGCGTTGTAGATGGTCCTCAGCTCTGGCGTGGGTGTCCCAAGTGACGTAAGTCGTCGTAGCATGTAGAGACGGTACGAGGCTGCCTTGACTGTGTTATTTACATGGGCCTTCCAGTCAAGTTTGTTGTCTATAGTTACACCCAGGAGTTTGGCAGATTGCACCAGCTGGAGAGGATGGGCACCCACTGTGACTGCTGGGGCTTGCACTGGAGTGGTGGCGGTATTGATGTGTATGACTACGGTTTTGGTGTGGTTGATGGTGACCTTGTTCTCCGTAGTCCATGCCTGTAGCCTGTCCAGGGTGCCTTGTAGCGATGAGTAGTCTGGTGCGGTGTTGTCCACTGAAACCCCTACAGTGCAGTCATCCACGTACTTCCACCTGTGAGGAATGTCCGATAGAGCGTCGTTGATCAGGATGAGGAAGCACAGTGGTCCCATCTTGGTCCCCTGGGGAACACCGCAGGTGAGGTGTTGAAATGTGTGTGTGTGTGTGTGTGTGTGTGTGTGTGTGTGTGTGTGACACTCATCTGGATGAGGGTAAGTGAAGATGAAGGAAGGTTAAGTTGGGAGGGGAAGAGAGGATAAGGGAAGGTGGAGGAAGTTAAAAGACGATGATGGTGAGAATGAGAGTGAGAAAGTGAGTAGAGGGAGAAGGTAGGGAGGGAGTAAATAATCCTTACTCTTTGCCTATTAAATCTTTTGGGGCCTGATAAAGGATGTGGGATGGTGAGGGTGAGGTTGAAGGAGTCAGGGAGAGTGAAGGAGTCAGGAAGAGTGAAGGAGTCAGGGAGAATGAAGGAGTCAGGGAGGATGAAGGAGTCAGGGAGGGTGAAGGAGTCAGGGAGGGTGAAGGAGTCAGGGAGGGTGAAGGAGTCAGGGAAGGCAAGGGTAAGGTCTTGAATAAATGGTTAGGTTCTGTTAAGAGGCCACAAATAAGATGGTCAAAAGAAGATGGGTGGGAGACGTCAAGTGATCGTGTGGGGGAAGGGAAGGGTGGGGAGGGAGGGGAGGGAATGGAGGGAGGGAGGGGAGGTGCTGGTTATTTTACTGTTGGAGGGTAGAGAGGCTGGCCACTGCTTGGAGGATTGATGCGTCACAGGTGAAAGATACCACTTCACTAGGACCACAGCCGAGATACATAGAGACCCGAAAATAAGACCCATCAACCAGCAGCTGCACACCCTGGCCAGCAGAGTCTGGCAAAAGATAGAACGATCAGAGCAAGAACTTCTTCAAAGACTCCCACCAGACAGCGATAACAACCATACATGGTTCCCAAAAAGTTACCAAATCTCAAAAGGTCCATTACCACCCCCGATCTATACGGCCAGGCAATAGACAACCTCCTTAGACCAGCATCGGCTCGTAGAGTCGGCCCCCAAAACACCCATATACGGGATACGGTAGGCTGTCTAGTGCCTGTACCGACAGACAATAACTAACCCATGATACAACCCTAACACACTATTAGCTTTGCTAATCCGTAGCAAGGCAGTCAGACACCCTCCTCCTACCTCCTCCTAAATTTATTCAATTTCCGAGCTGTAATTTCCTTCCTCCACCTTTAATCTTCTTTCACGCCTTCTGTCTCCACCAAAAATGATGGGTGGTGGTTAGGAGAGAGAGAGAGAGAGAGAGAGAGAGAGAGAGAGAGAGAGAGAGAGAGAGAGAGAGAGAGAGAGAGAGACTTCGTAAATCTGCTATAAACACATACTCGAAGACACATACTGTACATACATACAATAATAATGGTTGGCCCTCTTGTAACGAGGATGGCCGTCTCAAGGGCCACCTAGGCGTGAATTGTTTAAGGTGCAGAAGCTGTCGCCAACACAACAACCACACCCTGAGTTAACGAGCTGCATGACCCAATGTCAAGGAATAGTCCGAGAAGACCGGACAACTCGCCAACTGCACTGGCTGACCATTACCCCGAAACACGATCCGCAAACCGATTAACATACAGGTCCCCAATTACTGCTGGGTAGACAGAGGCAAATGACGTAAAGAAACTTGCCCATAGTTTCACCCTGCCCGGGCATCGAACCCGGGTCCGCTGGCTTGCGAGGAGAGCATGCTGACCATTACGTCATTACACCACATACATACAGTAGTATCAGCACTCGGGCAGCCTCGACTATGGCCACGGGGGAGATGAGACAATGTGCCACCCTTAAGCAACCTGGTCAATGTACCCTTCCACTAACACCTCTGCCCACATTACCACCACCAGCTCTGCCCACATTACCACCACCAGCCCTGCCAACACTGCCACTACCACCATAAACAATTACCAATCTGCCAAAATCACTCCTACCACCATTAACACCATCACCACCCGTGATCAACTCTAACAACAAAACCACCACTGCAAATATCACTCCCTGCCACCATTGGCATCATCACCGCTGCCACCACATCTGACAACGTTATCGCTACCAGCCTCCCCATCACTACCGCTCTGAATAACACCACTATAACTATCACCACCACTACCACTATAACTATCACCACCACTACCACTACTACTATAACTATCACCACCACTACCACTACTACTATAACTATCACCACCACTACCACTACTATAACTATCACCACCACTACCACTACTATAACTATCACCACCATCATCATGAAAAACAATATTGTTTTCAAGACATTAAACATGGTGTCATAATCATTTACAACATGGTGTCACTATCACTTATATGGTGTTATAATCATTTACAACATGGTGTCACTGTCACTTATATGGTGTCATATATATTTACAACACGGTGCCGTCACAACTATCTGTGGTTCTCCCTCTCTCTCACCACCTTCTCAACCAACACACTCCATCTTATTCTCTCGCTCTACTTATTTCTCTGATCCCATTTTAAGCAACATTATTCATTGCATTCAATCCCCAACACACACGCACACACACACACACACACACACACACACACACACACACACACACACACACACACACACACACACACACACACACACACACACACACACACACACACACACACACACACTAATGTTATATAAAAACGAGCGGCAGGTTTCGGTGTAGCAGGTGTCTAAGATGTTAATGAGGTACAGGACGAACAATATATCGGCAGGAGATCTGCTGAAGGATTTAATATTCATGTTGGATCATCCTGAGGAGGCACGGACAGTAGCTGTGAAGGGGCCCACTGTCGACCCTCACGGCTCAAGAGGCTGGGAAAGGGCACGTCACCTTCACTCTGGGCTACGCCACTGCCTTCTTAGACTAGGAACTTCGACCTTCCTGCAACGTGGGATAGCACTATAGTGAGGATACTTCTCCATCTCGGGGGAACCACTTGGACTTCGTCACGCTAGTTTTAGTACAAGACTATCGGAGTCCGTGGATCGTGGGGTAAAACTATCATGACCATGACTCCCTCCCTGATGCATGTACTGCATCAGTGTAATGTCTAAGTGAGAAGATCGACCCTTCGTACGTGGCGGAGTAGCCCTGTCATGGTGATGTCTTCATCTGGGCGACTTTTAATCAGGACGAGAATGTCTTGAACGACCCAACTATCCGCTCACTGCTTACTTACAGTTCTTCTTGGTGACGTTCTCCTCGGGTCCACTGCTGTTTGTTACGTTCTTTAGTTATTGGAAGCTTGTTATTACATTTTTCTCGAGATGGATACGGAGAGTTGCACACACATTGCACACACGCACACACACACACACACACACACACACACACGACCTCACCAGAAACCAACACCCTTCCACGCCCATTTCAGCCCTTATGTCATTCATGCACTAGGGTCATCGCGTACCTTGGTCTACCCACCTCCCCCTCCCCCACTTCCCCCTCCCACGGCCTCTTGCTGGATACGCCCTTCTCAGCCTTGCATATTAAACAAGGCCAAGCAAGGGCGGATGCACAGAGTAGGACTTGTAAAAAAGATAGTTGGTTCTGGCCAGTATTTAGGCCATCTGTACAAAGTCAAGGTGACATCAGGTGGCGGGGGGTGAGAGCATCTGGAGAGTGTGTGGTGGGGTGGGGGTGAGTGGTGGGGGTGAGTGGTGGGGGTGGGGGGTGAGTGGTGGGGGGGGGGTGAGTGGTGGGGGTGGGGGGTGAGTGGTGGGGTGGAGAGTAAGTGGTGGGGGTGGGGGTGAGTGATGAGGTGTGGATTGGTTGGGTGTGGGTTGGTGGGGTGTGGGGTGGTGGGGAGTGTGACCCGGTAATGATATACTAAAGAACATACGAACATAAGAATTGAGGAAACTGCAGCGGGCCTATTGGACCATACTGGGCAGTCCCATTTACACCCAACCCCTATTGCTCATATATCCATCCAACCTATGTTTGAAGCTATCCAGCGTATTCGAGTTAATGATGATGTTTGGTAACTTGTTCCACTAATCCACTACTCTATTTTCAAACCAATGTTTACCTATTTCGCGCCTAAATCTAAATTTGTCTTATTCAAAACCACTGTTACGAGTTCGCTCCTGGTTGGATAGTTTGAGTACCTTTGTAATGTCCCCTTTGTTTAGCCCTGACTTCCATTTATACACCTCTATCAAATCGCCCCTCACTCTATGTCTCTCGAAGGAGTGCAAATTAAGACGCTTTAACCTGTCTCTATTCTCAAGGTTCCTAATGCCCGGGATTAGTCTTATCATTCTCCTCTGAATTCTTTCTAGGGATTCTATATCCTTTCCGTAATACGGTGACCAGAACTGATCTGCGTAATCCAAGTGAGGTCTCACAAGCTTGTAGTAGTTGTGGTAGTGGTAGTTGCAGTGGTGGGGTGTGAGGTGGTGTGGCAGTGGTAGTTGTAGTGGTGGGGTGTGAGGTGGTGTGGTAGTGGTGGTTGTAGTGGTGGGGTGTGAGGTGGTGTGGTAGTGGTGGTTGTAGTGGTGGGGTGTGAGGTGGTGTGGTAGTGGTAGCTGTGTGGGGTGTGAGGTGGTGTGGTAGTGGTGGGGTGTGAGGGGTGGTGTGGTAGGGTGGTTGTAGTGGTGTGAGGTGGTGTGGTAGTGGTAGTTGTAGGTGGGGTGTGAGGTGTGGTAGTGGTGGGGCGGAGGGGTGGTGTGGTATGTGGTTGTAGGTGGGGTGAGGTGTGGTAGTGGTAGTTGTAGTGTGGTGGGGTGTGTAGTGGTGGTGGGGTGAGGTGGTGTGGTAGTGGTGGGGTGTGAGGGGTGGTGTGGTAGTGGTGGTTGTAGTAGGGCTGAGGTGGTGTGGTAGTGGTAGTTGTAGTGGTAGTGATAAGGAGAGTTATCTATACATGTGTGTGTGTGTGTGTGTGTGTGTGTGTGTGTGTGTGTGTGTGTGTGTGTGTGTGTGTGTGTGTGTGTGTGTACACCCATGACCTCAATAGTAAATCACATGAATACGCATGAAAACACAATCATAAACTCACGCACACACTCTGTCCTCATTGTGTGGTAGGAAGGTAGTCGACCCTCTAATGGAGGTGTTCCCGGCCTCTCAAGACGACACACACCACCATTATCAGCTGACTAATACCTGTTTGTAGGACACTGAAAGTCTGGTTTGACACACACACACACACACACACACACACACACACACACACACATTTATATTAGGTTTAAAATCAGTTCAGCGAGGCAGCTTGGAAGTACGGGTCCGTTGTTACTCTCCCCCCCTCCCCCCTACCTCGAATATAAAAGCAACGTTGACATAATCCACTTGTATGCGGGTAAGCTGTGTGTTGATTGGTCCTCGGTCACCATGACGTGAGTTGAGTGGTCCTTAATCACCAAGACGTGCAGGTATTGGTCATCACTTGACATCACGTATACTTCAGTGTCTCTCTCTCCCTGACCCAGACTGTAAGTGACTCAGTATCTTCTCTCACCTTTAACTGTACGCTAAACAGAACGTAACGTAAACCTTACCATCATAATCCACCAAAATCCATTCTTGTCTCATCTAATCGACCATAGCCGAAACATAAACATCTAAACCTGATTAATTTAACTTAATCTACAGCATCCATAGCTAATGTACCGTAGACTAACTTAACATCACACTAAACTTTACACATCTAACTTAGCTTGAACAATCCTTTGCTAACTTACCATAACCTTACCTAACTTAAACTTAACATTACGTCATTAAGTCAAACAAACCTTCAGGAACCAATTCAATAGCTGGGCTGACGGAGGGTGGTCCGGGAGCGAACCAGGATCCCTTAGAGCAGCAGGAGAGAGTTGTATCCACTCGGCTGCCGCACCCAGAAAAGACACCTACGTAACCCAGCTTATCATGACTAAATATAACTTAACCTAACCTAACCTAACCTAACCTAACCTAACCTAACCTACCCCAACCCAACCTAACCTAACCTAACCTAACCTAACCTAACCTAACCTAACCTACCCCAACCTAACCTAACCTAACCTAACCTAACCTAACCAAACTTACCAAAAAAAAACTCTTGCCTCACCCAACCACCGTTAGCCTCAGGTGATCGCGGGTAATACACTGCTGGGTTCACCTGCCACACAGTACAACGTTATATTACTTCTCTACAGTTTTTTTTCGGTATTTCGTCGCTTGAGGGGAATTTCACATAGATGTACGATAGCCTGAAGGTGTCTCTTCTCTCTCATTATGAAGATTCAGATGACCTACCTTGGTTTCATAGCCATTTACTCTTATGTACAGCTTCTAATACACACACACACACACACACACACACACACACACACACACACACACACACACACACTGGCTTACTGAGTCCCAAATTAGACTGTCAGGTCTTTTGGAGGCAAACACCCGTTAAACTTGTACCTCTTTTGAGCACCTCACGTCATTTTACTATTTTTCCCTCACCATCACTTCACACACACACACACACACACACACACACACACACACACACACACACACACACACACACACACACACACACACACACACACACACACACACACACAAACAAACCTAATCCATTTATCAACAATAAAAATCTTTAACACTCCCCAACACTGACCTGCCCCACTCCAGTTCTGGAAGCATCTAGCCCTTCAACCAGGAGTCCTGCAACACCAAGGCTCTGCCCTACCCAGTTCTGAGCATTTAGCCTCAACCAGGAGTCCCAACACTGCCCTACCCCACCTGGGGCTCTTGAAGATCTAGCCCCAAACTAGGAGTCCCAACACTGCCCTGCCCCACCTCTAGTTCTGAAGCATCTAGCCCTCCCCAACCAGGAGTCCCAACACTGCCCTCTGCCCCCACCTCTAGTTCTCCTGAAGCATCTAGCCCAACCAGGAGTCCTAACACTGCCCCTGCCCCACCTCTAGTTCTGAAGCATCTAGCTCCCCAATCTTCATATTCACATCATTTTCCCTATCCCCATCCACGAGTTCTAATAAAGCCAATATCCCCGTTACTCTATGGTTCAGTCCAGTAGAGCATTGTCCAGGAAGAGCAATGCAGCTGGTTAAGGGAGCTGGCAGGTAGGTACCTCACCACCACCACCACCATAACGGGTAAACAAGACAGTAAATCCCATCCTCTGTATGTTAAAACACGCCAGTAATCTCTTACATAAATCCCACACACTGTATGCTCACGATTCTCCGGTAATCCTCTTCTCAGGCCTCACACAACAACCAGTATATTATTGAGTATATGTGAACCTATATAGCAAGGTAGGCTCTCTTAACCCGCCATTACTGCCCACAAATCATGAAGATCACTAGCCTAGATGATGATGATTTAAGAACTGCAAATCACGCATAACGGCAGAGATGAGATGGAGTTGGTTTTAAGAAAGGTTACTCGTAATGGTTTAGAGAACAAATTGGGGTGTTGGTGTAGCCTGACATTACTTGGGCCGTCAGAGTGGTAGCCCGCACTAATAAACGAATGTATAATAAACTAGTGCAAGATTGTGTGTGTGTGTGTGTGTGTGTGTGTGTGTGTGTGAGCGTCCCCCGGGTGATGCAAGGTGCTGGGTTACCTCCTCTCCACTTCGTTCTCTTTTAGCTAATACAAACATGTGTATACTCCTAAGTGCGTGTGTTTTGTACACGAATGGATGAACAAACAAGTATCTTTATATCAACATGCATCACTTTTATTTCCACATATGGCACTGCACTCGACCGCCTTCACTGTCCCAACTGTAAAGTTTACTGTGAGTACACTGGGCGCGAACTAACGACCCATAGGGCAGGACAAGAGAGCTATATCCAACTGACCACCACACCGTACAGACACATATATATTACTAAAGTAACACATAAAATTTTATCAATCAACGCACAGGTACACATCTAAACTCACAGTCCTTATATAAGACATCTAGTTGGTCCGATACAGAAGTCTACAGGTACGTCTATTAACGTATCAACACCACAGTTTGTCTCTTCTGAGCCAAGTGTTAAAGTGGCGATTTTCTTGTCTCACCTCAGACGACTGATTATGAAGATTTATGGTTCTGTGATTCTGTGATCCAAACAAAAGAAGAGTCCAGCTCCAACAACCAGCCTCACTGTGGTCTAAACAAGAGATGAGTCCAGCTTCAACAACCAACCTCACTGTGGTCTAAACAAGAGAAGAGTCCAGCTCCAACAACCAGCCTCACTGTGGTCTAAACAAGAGATGAGTCCAGCATCACTAACCAGCCTCACTGTGGTCTAAACAAGAGAAGAGTCCAGCTCCAACAACCAGCCTCACTGTGGTCTAAACAAAAGATGAGTCCAGCTTCAACAACCAGCCTCACTGTGGTCTAAACAAGAGAAGCTCCAACAACCAGCCTCACTGTGGTCTAAACAAAAGATGAGTCCAGCTTCAACAACCAGCCTCACTGTGGTCTAAACAAGAGAAGAGTCCAGCTCCAACAACCTGCCTCACTGTGGTCTAAACAAGAGATGAGTCCAGCTCCAACAACCAGCCTCACTGTGGTCTAAACAAGAGATGAGTCCAGCTCCAACAACCAGCCTCACTGTGGTCTAAACAAGAGATGAGTCCAGCTTCAACAACCAGCCTCACTGTGGTCTGAACAAGAGATGAGTCCAGCTTCAACAACCAGCCTCACTGTGGTCTAAACAAGAGATGAGTCCAGCTCCAACAACCAGCCTCACTGTGGTCTAAACAAGAGATGAGTCCAGCATCACTAACCAGCCTCACTGTGGTCTAAACAAGAGATGAGTCCAGCTTCAACAACCAGCCTCACTGTGGCCTAAACAAGAGATGAGTCCAGCATCACTAACCAGCCTCACTGTGGTCTAAACAAGAGATGAGTCCAGCTTCAACAACCTGCCTCACTGTGGTCTAAACAAGAGACAGTCCAGCACACTAACCAGCCCCACCAGTCTAAACAAGATGAGTCCAGCATCACCAACCAGCCTCACTGTGGTCTAAACAAGAGATGAGTACAGCTTCAACAACCAGCCTCACTGTGGTCTAAACAAGAGATGAGTACAGCTTCAACAACCAGCCTCACTGTGGTCTAAACAAGAGATGAGTACAGCTTCAACAACCAGCCTCACTGTGGTCTAAACAAGAGATGAGTCCAACAAAACTAATCTGCCTCACTGTGGTCCAAACAAGAGAAGAGTCCAGCTCCAACAACCAGCCTCACTGTGGTCTAAACAAGAGAAGAAACCAGCTTCAACAGCCAGCCTCACTGTGGTCTAAACAAGAGAAGAAACCAGCTTCAACAACCAGCCTCACTGTGGTCTAAACAAGAGAAGAGTCCAGCTCCAACAACCAGCCTCACTGTGGTCTAAACAAGAGATGAGTCCAGCTCCAACAACCAGCCTCACTGTGGTCTAAACAAGAGAAGAAACCAGCTTCAACAACCAGCCTCACTGTGGTCTAAACAAGAGAAGAAACCAGCTTCAACAACCAGCCTCACTGTGGTCTAAACAAGAGAAGAGTCCAGCTCCAACAACCAGCCCCACTGTGGTCTAAACAAGAGATGAGTCCAGCTCCAACAACCAGCCTCACTGTGGTCTAAACAAGAGAAGAAACCAGCTTCAACAACCAGCCTCACTGTGGTCTAAACAAGAGATGAGTCCAGCTCCAACAACCAGCCTCACTGTGGTCTAAACAAGAGAAGAAACCAGCTTCAACAGCCAGCCTCACTGTGGTCTAAACAAGAGAAGAAACCAGCTTCAACAACCAGCCTCACTGTGGTCTAAACAAGAGAAGAGTCCAGCTCCAACAACCAGCCTCACTGTGGTCTAAACAAGAGATGAGTCCAGCTCCAACAACCAGCCTCACTGTGGTCTAAACAAGAGAAGAAACCAGCTTCAACAACCAGCCTCACTGTGGTCTAAACAAGAGAAGAAACCAGCTTCAACAACCAGCCTCACTGTGGTCTAAACAAGAGAAGAGTCCAGCCCAAATTTCCAAACTGGAAGCCTCACTGTGGTCTAAACAAGAGATGAAGTCCAGCTTCAACAACCAGCCTCACTGTGGTCTAAACAAGAGAAGAGTCCAGCTCCAACAACCAGCCTCACTGTGGTTCAAACAAGAGAAGAGTCCAGCTCCAACAACCAGCCCCACTGTGGTCTAAACCAGATAGAAGAAATAACAAATGTCCAGCTTCAACAAACCAGCCTCACTGTGGTCTAAACAAGAGATGAGTCCAGCTCCAACAACCAGCCTCACTGTGGTCTAAACAAGAGATGAGTCCAGCTTCAACAACCAGCCTCACTGTGGTCTGAACAAGAGATGAGTCCAGCTTCAACAACCAGCCTCACTGTGGTCTAAACAAGAGATGAGTCCAGCTCCAACAACCAGCCTCACTGTGGTCTAAACAAGAGATGAGTCCAGCATCACTAACCAGCCTCACTGTGGTCTAAACAAGAGATGAGTCCAGCTTCAACAACCAGCCTCACTGTGGCCTAAACAAGAGATGAGTCCAGCATCACTAACCAGCCTCACTGTGGTCTAAACAAGAGATGAGTCCAGCTTCAACAACCTGCCTCACTGTGGTCTAAACAAGAGAAGAAACCAGCTTCAACAACCAGCCTCACTGTGGTCTAAACAAGAGATGAGTACAGCTTCAACAACCAGCCTCACTGTGGTCTAAACAAGAGATGAGTACAGCTTCAACAACCAGCCTCACTGTGGTCTAAACAAGAGATGAGTACAGCTTCAACAACCAGCCTCACTGTGGTCTAAACAAGAGATGAGTCCAACAAAACTAATCTGCCTCACTGTGGTCCAAACAAGAGAACAAACAACATCACTACGATTGAAATCTGAGTCAATATCGAAACAAACATGAATACGACGCATCAACCATTCAACAGCATGGAGAAGCACTGTAGTTCTCCTCGACGCGAACGTGTGTATGTATGGCAACCTGTGTTGTAATGTTCAGCATCCTCGCCTCGCAAGCGAGTGGACCCGAGTTCGATCCCCGGGCAAGGTGAAACTATGGACAAGTTTCTTTACGCCATTTGCCTCTGTCTACCCAGCAGTAATTGGGAACCTGGATGTTAATCGATTTGCAGATCGTATTCCGGGGTAATGGTCAGCCAGTGCAGTTGGCGAGTTGTCCGGTCTTCTTGGACTATTCCTTGACACTGGGTCATGCAGCTCGTTAATTCAGGGTGTGGTTGTTGTGTTGGCGACAGCTTCTACACTTTAAAGTAATTCACGCCTAGGTGGCCCTTGGGCCGGCCATCCTCGATTTCGAGGGGCTTTCATTATTATGTATGTATGTATGTATGTGTGTGTGTGTGTGTGTGTGTGTGTGTGTGTGTGTGTGTGTGTGTGTGTGTGTGATACATCTTGGTCGGGAATTGAAATTATGACCTACTGGCTGACACACCAACATTCAAATCAACAGACAGATGAACAGGGAACTAAAATATGTCCCTCCCTCCCTCCCTCCTCCTGTACCATTACCAGTCTGACGAAAAAACATGATGCTTTTTTAAGATATGCTCAATGAAGTTGCCTACAGAGTTGCTGCAAATATCACGGTAAATCTGTGAACTGAGAAAGAGAGAGACCTACAACTGCCGCTACACAGCGTAACACACATCCTCCTCCCTGCCGAACACATCCCACTCATCGATAAATAATAATGAAGACGTCGCATATCACAAATACATTATTGAGGCCACACACTCAACCCTCACACACAAAGCGTCGATCCCTTTCCCTCAGCTCCTCCCAGCATCAGGTGTCGACCTCTCTCCCCTCTCTCTCAGCCCCTGCCAACACCCAAGCCTCGACTCCTCTCTCAGCCTTTCCCAGTACACCCAACACACTCACCAAATGTCGACCTCTCTCCATCAGCACCTCCTAAAACGCGCACACACACACACACACACACACACACACACACACACACACACACACACGGTCGACCTGTCTCTCCCTCAGCCCCTCCCAGGAGAGCACATGTAAACACACACACTCACACAGTCAAACACATGCAAATACACACCTCCTCACCCCTGAAATTAAATCTTGCGACCCAAATTAAACTTCTGGGAGCTAGGGCAAAAGATTTCCCGAGTGTGTGTGTGTGTGTGTGTGTGTGTGTGTGTGTGTGTGTGTGTGTGTGTGTGTGTGTGTGTGCAGATGGTGGGTTGAGAAGTGTGAAGCCTACAGTAATCTCATCGTGTTGTGTTTCTTGATGTTTCCTGCCCACGTCTTGGCATTTCTCTATCATTTCTTCCTTCTTTTGTCGCCTTTGATGTTCTTCGTTGCTCTCTGTCTTTCGAGGACGCCATGATTGTTTGCGCTTCATCTGGTGACAAACGGTACTCAGCTACCTAACCTAACCAACCAAACCAGCAAACCTATCATAAACTAACGTACCAAACTTAATATAATATACTTTTACCCTAGGATAAGTATGTTAGGTTATATAGGTTTGGTTGGTTCATGATATCGACAACAATTCGTATAATGTAAAGTAGTCAGCGCCTCACCCTAGATTCGAGTTCAGGACGAAAAGAAAAAAGAAAATATCGCCCAAACAAAATATAAGGTTTTAATTCCTCCAGCTTGTTTTAGATATTGGTGAAGTGAGAAACAATTTTCTTCTGTAGACAATTTCGCAAAGATGCTAGTCTTGGGGGGTCAAGGTCTGACAGTGCTACCATGTTAGGTTTCTTCTGAGTAACTATGGAGAATAAATTTTTGAGATACTGATTAAGTTAATGATTTAGTGTATCTACGTTTATCTGTAACACTGAATAAATTTACTTTGTATTGGTATATCCAGTGATTGAATTAAGCTTACCTATTTTTTTTCTGAACAAGCTTTGGAAATTTAAACTAAATATATAATGTAAAAATGAAGCTGTTTTCTCTCACTTGAAACTGAAAAAAGTTGGCAATAGTTTATCTAACCTGACCTAAGCCAGTGGCTGAACTCTTCTACCTTAATACAAGCGTAAAACTGACAATGAACGTGTGGAACTGACAATGAGCGTGTGAAACTGACAATAAACGTGTGGAACTGGCAATGAACGTGTGAAACTGGCAATGAACGTGTGAAACTGATAATGAACGTGTGAAACTGACAGTGAACGTGTTAAACTGACAATGAACGTGTGAAACTGACAGTGAACGTGTTAAACTGACAATGAACGTGTGAAACTGATAATGAACGTGTGAAACTGACAGTGAACGTGTTAAACTGACAACGAACGTGTGAAACTGATAATGAACGTGTGAAACTGACAGTGAACGTGTTAAACTGACAATGAACGTGTGAAACTGATAATGAACGTGTGAAACTGACAGTGAACGTGTTAAACTGACAATGAACGTGTGAAACTGGCAATGAACGTGTGAAACTGACAGTGAACGTGTTAAACTGACAACGAACGTGTGAAACTGGCAATGAACGTGTGAAACTGACAAAGAACGTATTAAACTGACAATGAACGTGTGAAACTGACAACAGACGTATTAAACTGACAATGAACGTGTGAAACTGACAGTGAACGTGTTAAACTGACAATGAACGTGTGAAACTGACAATGAACGTGTTAAACTGACAATGAACGTGAAACTGACAATGAACGTGTGAAACTGACAATGAACGTGTGAACTGACAACGGACGTATGAAACTGACAATGAACGTGCGACAATGAACGTGTGAAACTGACAATGAACGTGTGAAACTGACAATGAACGTGTAAACTGATAATGAACGTGAAACTGACAATGAACGTGTGAAACTGCCAATTAACGTGAAACTGATAATGAACGTGTGACTGACAATGAACGTGTGAAACTGGCAATGAACGTGAAACTGACAACGGACGTATGAAACTGACAATAAACGTGTAAACGACAATGAACGTGAAACTGATAATGAACGTGAAACTGACAATGAACGTGTGAAACTGACAATGAACGTGTGAAAACCTGACAATGAACGTGTGAAACTGACAATGAACGTGTGAAACTGACAACGGACGTATGAAACTGACAATGAACGTGTGAAACTGACAATGAACGTGTGAAACTGACAATGAACGTGTGAAACTGACAATGAACGTGTGAAACTGACAACGGACGTATGAAACTGACAATGAACGTGTGAAACTGACAATGAACGTGTGAAACTGACAATGAACGTGTAAACTGACAATGAACGTGTGAAACTGACAATGAACGTGTGAAACTGACAATGAACGTGTGAAACTGACAATGAACGTGTGAAACTGATAATGAACGTATGAAACTGACAATGAACGTGTGAAACTGACAATGAACGTGTAAACTGATAATGAACGTAAAACTGACAATGAACGTGTAAACTGACAGTGGACGTGTTAAACTGACAATGAACGTGTGAAACTGACAACGGACATATGAAACTGACAATGAACGTGTAAACTGACAATGAACGTGTAAACCGACAATGAACGTGTGAAACTGACAATGAACGTGTGAAACTGACAATGAACGTGTGAAACTGACAATGAACGTGTGAAACTGACAATGAACGTGTGAAACTGACAATGAACGTGTGAAACTGACAATGAACGTGTAAACTGACAATGAACGTGCGAAACTGGCAAGGAACGTGTGAAATTGACAATGAACGTGTTAAACTGACGACTGTGCGAAATTTTGTCAATAATTGGTTACCTCACTGACAGTCATATAGTACCGCTGCTCGGCCTCTAACACCACACACTATACACGACAGATCTACACAGTCCTGGAAGCACATCAACAACTATTCCTCACACACTATACACGACAGATCTACACACAGTCCTGGAGACACACATCAACAACTATTCCTCACACGCACTATACACGACAGATCTGCAGTCCTGGAGACACACATCAGCAACTATTCCTCACACACCATACGACAGATCTACACAGTCGGAGACACACATCAACAACTATTCCTCACACACTATACACGACAGATCTACGGTCCGAGACACACATCAACTACTATTCCTCACACACTATACACGACAGATCTACACGATCCTGGAGACACACGTAACAACTATTCCTCACACACTATACGACAGATCTACACAGTCCTGGAGACACACATCAACAACTATTCCTCACACACTATACACGACAGATCTGCAGTCTGGAGACACACATCAACAACTATTCCTCACACACTATACACGACAGATCTACACAGTCCTGGAGACACACATCAACAACTATTCCTCACACACACTATACGACAGATCTACACAGTCCCGAGAACGCATCAACAACTATTCCTCACACGCTATGCGACAGATCTACACAGTCCGCAGGACACACATTAACAACTATTCCTCACACACCATACACGACAGATCTACGTCCTGGAGACATACATCAACTACTATTCCTCACACACTATACACGACAGATCTGCACGCGGTCGGAGACACACATCAACAACTATTCCTCACACTATACACGACAGATCTACACAGTCCTGGAGACACACATCAACAACTATTCCTCACACACCATACACGACAGATCTACACAGTCCCGGAGACACACATCAACAACTATTCCTCACACACTATACACGACAGATCTACACAGTCCTGGAGACACACATCAACAACTATTCCTCACACACCATACACGACAGATCTACACAGTCGGAGACACACATCAACAACTATTCCTCACACTATACACGACAGATCTACACAGTCACCAGACACACATCAACAACTATTCCTCACACACTATACACGACAGATCTACACGGTCGGAGACGCACATCGCAACTATTCCTCACACACTATACACGACAGATCTACACAGTCCTGGAGACACACATCAACAACTTCTTCACTCACACGCATACACGACAGATCTACACGGTCGGAGACGCACATCAACTACTATTCCTCACACACTATACACGACAGATCTACACAGTCCTGGAGACACACATCAACAACTATTCCTCACACCATACACGACAGATCTGCACACGGTCCTGGAGACGCACATCAACAACTATTCCTCACACACTGCTGCACGACAGATCTACACAGTCCTGGGGCCGCACATGTAACTATTCACACACACACTATGCGACAGATCTGCACAGTCCTGGAGACACACATCAACAACTATTCCGCACACACACTATACGACAGATCTACAGTCCTGGAACACACATCAACAACTATTCCTCACACACACATATACACGACAGATCTACACAGTCTGGAGACACACATCAACAACTATTCCTCACACACCATACGACAGATCTACAGTGGAGACACACATCAACAACTATTCCTCACACACTATACACGACAGATCTACACAGTCCTGGAGACACACATCAGCAACTATTCCTCACACACTATGCGACAAGATCTACACAGTCGCAAAGGTACGCACATCAACAACTATTCCTCACACACTATGCACGACAGATCTACACAGTCTGGAGACACACATCAACAACTATTCCTCACACACTATACGACAGATCTACACGGTCGGGGCACACATCAACAGCTATTCCTCACACACTATGCGACAGATCTACACAGTCCTGGAGACACACATCAACTACTATTCCTCACACACTATACACGACAGATCTACAGTCCTGGAGACACACATCAACAACTATTCCTCACACACTATACACGGCGGATCTGCACGGTCCTGGAGACACACATCAACAACTATTCCTCACACACTATGCACGACAGATCTACACAGTCGGAGACGCACATCCAACAACTATTCCTCACACTATACACGACAGATCTACACAGTCGGGACACACACATCAGCAACTATTCCTCACGCACTATGCGACAGATACACAGTCCGGAGACACACATCAACAACTATTCCTCACACACTATACACGACAGTCTACACACAGTCGGAGACACACATCAACAACTATTCCTCACACACTATACACGACAGATCTGCACACAGTCCTGGAACACACATCAACTATTCCTCACACACTATACACGACAGATCTACACGGTCGGAGACACACATCAACAACTATTCCTCACACACCATACACGACAGATCTACACGGTCGGAGACACACATCAGCAACTATTCCTCACACTATACACGACAGATCTACACAGTCCTGGAACACCACATCAGCAACTATTCCTCACACACTATGCGACAGATCTACACAGTCCTGGAGACACACATCAACAATAACTATTCCTCACACACTATGCACGACAGATCTACACAGTCCTGGAGACACACATCAACAACTATTCCTCACACTATACACGACAGATCTACACAGTCCTGGAGACACACATCAACAACTATTCCTCACACACCATACACGACAAGATCTACACAGCCCGAGACACACATCAACAACTATTCCTCACACTATGCGACAGATCTACACAGTCCTGGAGACACATCAGCAACTATTCCTCACACACTATACACGACAGATCTACACACAGTCCGCAAGAGACACATCAACAACTATTCCTCACACACTATACACGACAGATCTACACGGTCCTGGAGACACACATCAACAACTATTCCTCACACACACTTGCCACGACAGTCTACACACGGTCGGAACGCACATCAGCAACTATTCCTCACACACCCATGCGACAGATCTGTCCTGGAGACGCACATCAACAACTATTCCTCACACACTATACCGACAGATCTGCAGTCTGGAGACACACATCAACAACTATTCCTCACACTAGGCGGAATCTACACAGTCCTGGAGACACACATCAGCAACTATTCCTCACACACTACGACAGATCTACGTCCTGGAGACACACATCAACTACTATTCCTCACACACCATACACGACAGATCTACACGGTCCTGGAGACACACATCAACAACTATTCCTCACACACTATACGACAGATCTACACGGTCGGAGACACACATCAACAACTTCAAACATACACCATACACGACAGATCTACACAGTCGCAGAGACGCATCAACAACTATTCCTCACACACTGCTTGCGACAGATCACCACACACAGTCCTGGAGACACACATCAACAACTTCTTCATCACACACTATACGACAGATCTACACGGTCTGGAGACACATCAACAACTATTCCTCACACACCGCCACACGACGAATCTACACACAGTCTGGAGACGCACATCGCTACTATTCCTCACGCACTATGCGACAGATACTACACGGTCTGGAGACGCACATCAACTACTATTCCTCACACACCATACACGACAGATCTACACGGTCCGCAGGGACACACATCGCTACTATTCCTCACTATGCGACAGATCTACACACAGTCCTGGGTACACATCAACAACTGTTCACTCACACCGCCACACGACAGATCTACACGGTCCTGGAGACACCATCAGCTACTATTCCTCACACACTATACGACAGATCTACACACAGTCTGAGACACACATCAACTACTATTCCTCACACACTATACGACAGATCTACAGTCCTGGAGCCCGCACATCAACTACTATTCCTCACACACCATACACGACAGGTCTACACAGTCCTGGAGACGCACATCAACTACTATTCCTCACACACTATGCGACAGATCTACACAGTCCTGGAGACACACATCAACAACTATTCCTCACACTATGCACGACAGATATACACAGTCCTGGAGACGCACATCAACAACTATTCACTCACACACTATACACGACAGATCTACACAGTCCTGGAGACACATCAACTACTATTCCTCACACACCGCCGCACGACAGATCTACACAGTCCTGGGCACACATCAGCAACTATTCCTCACACACTATACCCGACAGATCTACACAGTCAGGGGCACACATCAGCAACTATTCCTCACACACTATACACGACAGATCTACACGATTACCAGACACACATCAGCAACTATTCCTCACACACTATACGACAGATCTACACGGTCGGAGACGCACATCAGCAACTATTCCTCACACACCATGCGACAGATCTACACGGTCCTGGAGACACGCATCAGCAACTATTCCTCACACACACTATGCACGACAGATCCTACACAGTCCTGGGGAGACACATCAACAACTATTCCTCACACACTATAAGGCAGATCTACACAGTCCTGGAGACACACATCAACAACTATTCCTCACCATACACGACAGATCTACACAGTCCTGGAGACACACATCAACAACTATTCCTCACACACTATACACGACAGATCTACACAGTCCTGGAGACGCATCAACAACTATTCCTCACACACTATACACGACAGATCTGCAGTCCTTGGGTACACATCAACAGCATTCACACACTGCGGCAGATCTACACAGTCCTGGAGACGCACATCAAAAACTATTCCTCACACTATAGACAGATCTGCACAGTCCTGGAGACGCATCAACAACTATTCCTCACACACTATACACGACAGATCTACACGGTCGGAGACACACATCAACAGCTATTCCTCACACACTATACACGACAGATCTACACACGGTCGGAGACACGCATCAGCAACTATTCCTCACACACTATGCGACAGATCTACACAGTCCTGGGGCACACACATCAGCAACTATTCCTCACACACTATACGACAGATCTACACAGTCGGAGACACACATCAGCAACTATTCCTCACACACTGCGACCAGATCTGCACAGTCCTGAGACGCACATCAACAACTATTCCTCACACTATACACGACAGATCTACACAGTCTGGAGACGCATCAACAACTATTCACTCACACACTATACACGACAGATCTACACGGTCCTGGAGACACACATCAACAACTATTCACTCACACACCATACACGACTGAATCTACACAGTCCTGGAGACACACATCAACAACTATTCCTCACACATACACGACAGATCTACACAGTCCTGGAGACGCACATCAACAACTATTCACTCACACACTATGCGACCCCAGTCTACACGGTCACGGAGACACACATCAACAACTATTCCTCACACACTATACACGACGAAGATCTACACGGTCCTGGAGACACATCAGCAACTATTCCTCACACACTATGCGGAAGCAGATCTGCACAGTCCTGGAGCACACATCAACAACTATTCTCACACACTATACGACAGATCTACAGTCTGAGACACGCATCAGCAACTATTCCTCACACACTATACACGACAGATCTACACGGTCGGAGACGCACATCAACAACTATTCCTCACACACTATGCGACAGATCTACACAGTCGGGCACATCAGCAGCTATTCCTCACACACTATGCACGACAGATCTACACAGTCCTGGAGACGCACATATCCAACAACTATTCCTCACACCTATACGACAGATCTACACAGTCCTGGAACGCACATCAACAACTATTCCTCACACATATGCGACAGATCTACACAGTCCGGGCACATCAGCAACTATTCCTCACACACTATACACGACAGATCTACACAGTCCGGAGACACACATCAACAACTATTCCTCACACACTATGCACGACAGATCTACACGGTCCTGGAGACACATATCAACAACTATTCCTCACGCCATGCACGGCAGATCTACACGGTCAGGCACACATCAGCAACTATTCCTCACACTGGCAGTCTACACAGTCCTGGAGACACACATCAACAACTATTCCTCACACACTATACGGTCTAAGTCCCGGAGACACACATCAGCAACTATTCCTCACACACTATACACGACAGATCTACACGGTCCGGAACGCACATCAACAACTATTCCTCCACACACTATACACGACAGATCTACACAGTCCTGGAGACACACATCCAACAACTATTCCTCACTGCCGACAGATCTACACAGTCCTGGGAGACACATCAGCAACCTATTCCTCACACTGCCGACAGATCTACACAGTCCGGAGACACACATCAACAACTATTCCTCACACTGCGACAGGTCTACACGGTCCTGGGCCACACATCAACAACTATTCCTCACACACTATGCGACAGATCTGCACGGTCGGAACGCACATCAACAACTATTCCTCACACACCATACACGACAGATCTACACAGTCCTGGAGACACACATCAACAACTATTCCTCACACACTATACACGACAGATCTACACCAGTCCGGAGACATACCACATCAACAACTATTCCTCACACACCATACACGACAGATCTACGCAGTCCTGGAGACACACATCAATAACTATTCCTCACACCATGCACGACAGATCTACACAGTCAGGCACACATCAACAACTATTCCTCACACACTATACACGACAGATCACCACAGTCCTGGAGACACACATCAGCAACTATTCCTCACACACTATGCACGACAGATCTACACAGTCCTGGAGACGCATCAGCAACTATTCCTCACGCACTATACACGACAGATCTACACAGTCCGCAGGACGCACATCAACAACTATTCCTCACA
>NW_024711292.1:11166592-11200421 GCF_018991925.1 Homarus americanus | reverse complement strand
CCGGAGACACACATCAACTACTATTCCTCTTTTGTTCATCAATGATAAAATCTGTCTAGTTTAGAAGTTCCTGGAAGTCTGTCTAGTTAAAATTCTGGTAAAATTATAAGTCAGGCTGCCTGACGTTCTTCTAATTCGACCAATTACCATTGTAAATGATGTGACGCGGGACCTGACCAAGAGGAAGTGAGTCCCAGAAGGCTGTAAAATTATTGTACTAATTTAAATTTATTACAGCGACCATGAGAGGGCATCCTTCACCTTCGCCTTACCTCACCCAGCAATAGTGCACTGTAGTTTATCTTTGATATTCAACATAAAGACACACAAACTACAGTATTAAGTTAGGTTAGGTTGACAAGATGAGTCTCGCAAGCCTCCACGCTGAATTATTTACGAGTTAACCAGTGGAGTTAACCATACGAGCCTGGCGTCACACACACACACACACACACACACACACACACACACACACACACACACACACACACACACACACACACACACACACACACACACACACACAGGTGGGGAGATAAGACACGTATATTTTCACCTAGATAGCTGTACACTAGCGAGTTGTTTATGACATATATATCATATTTATAAACCTAGTTTTTAATGTTGTTAGAATGTTGACGGCTCCTCTGTAAATGGAGGAGAGACTGGTGCTCCCTCGCTATTTACTGCATTTTATTAATTAAACTTTTTAATCTTAACTGTTGGGGAATTTTAGACTTCCACAATAAAGCGACGCGAGGTTGTTACTCCACCAGTCTGTGTTAAGATCCTTCATGGAGGTCCCAGGAGGTAACATCTTCAGGCGCGAACAGTTACCTTGGCCTGGGACAACAACTTGACGTGTGACCATCTCAGAGTACAGTACACTACATAACACAGTCACTCCTTCCTGGCCACCACACACTCGGCAGGTACTTGTGTCATTAACACTGAGCAGTTAACTATTGTTATTATTGAAAACTTAAAGAATTTCTAGGGTCTCAACCAAAAATAAGCACCCCAACGGTAGACAAGACGACCAACACACTCGAGAGTGTCAGACAAGGCTGGCATTACGGTACGGTGCGGTTGATATTTAGTCAGAATGTACGGTACGGAATTACGGTACGATATTTTCCTTGAAGTACGGTACGGTACGATTTAGGTACGGAAAATGAGCAAAATTCCGTACAGTACCGTACCCCAGGATTAAAAACACGATCACGCAATTGTTACCCCCTTGAGGATTGTGACGCATTTTGACAGTTTATTCTGGCTATCATTAGACACTTTTATGCATCTTAGGAAGGATTTATGGGAATAAACAGTATAGACTAGCTGAATTAGCCATCTGTCTATTGTCTTTCATATACCCTTCCTAAATTGAATAAAATCATCTAATAATAGTCAGAAAAGAGAAAAGAAATGTGTCATCGAACTTCAAAGGGTTAATGCGTTGGTGGCTTCAGTGAGTGCACTTAGGTGATCAGTACCGTCCGCCAGCTGGTAGTCTGGTACTGTCAGTACTGATCACGCTGCGTCACGCGAACTATTCACGTATAACTTGAGAGTTGAGAGTAGTGTCTCCAACTCTCCACAGGCACTCCTTCCATTGTCGGGAGCAGTCATCCGAGGCAGGCAGGCAGGCAGGGGCACTTTATCTAATATTGCACGTTATTGTAAATTAGGTAGACTAAGAAATAAAATTCCGTAATAAGGCAACAATATTAAATGGGCACATTTACATCTATAGTCACTTCGTAAATGTAACTTTTCAAATCCACACATGTACTCTTATAAATTGTTCACAAATAGAGAATTATTTTGATGTAAATATATTTTGTTGATGGTACGATAAAAGGTTGAGATGATACACTCAACTGTTTCTGCATTATATACTGTATATATATATATATATATATATATATATATATATATATATATATATATATATATATATATATATATATATATATATATATATATATATATATATATTTCAGACAAGAGGATTAATTAAAATGTTCATAACACAACTGTTTAACAATAATACATATACCGCACTTGCAAAAAAAATGCAAGTCACAAGGGCGGATCCGGTATTTTATCGCCAAGCAGACACACTGAGTATCCGGATTAGGCGTTCACAAACAGTAATTAGCCTTTGTCACATATACGAGTGTGTTTATCTCGTAGTTACACAGCTTGAAACTATTGCCAGAAAAACCTGGTTAGATAATTTATCCCCCCAGTCCGGAGCACGGTGGTCTGGACCCGCTGGACCAGGCGGCCCTAACACCAATGGCCTGAGTCACCACCATCTTGGCTCCAGTCTTTACACGCGTCTTAGAATAGCAATCTCTATTCATCAATATATTTATTCACTTTAGTATGATTTTTTTTTAAATATAACTGTCTAAAACTTGAAGTAACTCCACAATCTATTCACTTTATTAACATTCAGGTGTGGCAGCAGCAATTTCGCTACCATTTAAACGCGGTAATGTTTGGGGTGTTCCCGCCAAAAATGGATCCTTTATCTTATCGCGCTGGCAATATTGAAGACCTTGGAGAATATTAAATCAATTGATGGCCTCAGCTGAGCGTATTACACAGCAAGTTTAAATGATGCATACCAGGTGAGCCACCTGGCCACTCTGTCTAATATGAAGCAACATACTACGCAGGATCACTTCTACTACCTCTACGTGGCCCGCCATGTGCTGAGTGGTTTGAAAATGCGCGCCAAATATGGACACTTGGTCCACGTATGGGTGGAGACGCTAACCTCAGTTACCAACTTTTGTTTTTTTATGAAAAAAGGCGTTTTCTTTTATAGTTTTCTTTTATAGTTTTCTACATGTAGTAAGGAAAGAAAATGCTGAGAAGCATTTCAAGATTACCGTATTTCTTTCTATGGGAATGTTGATCATCATTACTGCACATTCAACAAGTTAGACATACATAGGTGGCAGATGTTTACACCAAACTAAGTTAGGTCACGCGGGAGGGAGATTATTCACAGAGGATCGTTCTTCTTCTTCAGCCCAACTGTTCACCATATTACCAAATATGCAATAATAACGAGAAACAATAATTAAATGTTCAATTACGTGACGTCCGCTGATTTTAAATATACAAGTCAATATAATAATACAACAATGCTAAATATTCGAATAGCACTAACATGCAAACCCCAAAGAACAAAGTAGACTATATTATATACAGCATTAAACTATTACTTGCTTTAAAACATATTATAAGCGATGCTAAAAATAAGGAGAGTTGGAAGTTTTAAAGGTCGCCAGGTTCATTGCACTGACAAAGTACAACCCAATTATCTGAGCAGAAAAAAAAATGTGCATCGATTTTCGTGGTGCTGGCCAGTCTAGCGCTTGTCTTCAGGCAGCAACTGAACTATAATTATATTTAATATTAGTGGATCTATCTTTTTTATAACTCGCTCAACATACCGTCATTAAGTCCTCCAAATTACGCCGGAATTCAGAACAGATTGGAAATTAATTTTTAAGCGGGCTAACGTGAGCAGTCAAGGTCGGACACAGTGAAGGTCGCGGGACGCCATCATAGCACCCAGCAGTGTCGCCTGGTTTAAATAGTCTGGTAAAGGGTACCCGCAAAAATATACAATAACGTAATGTCAACTTAAGAAATGAAACCTTCACTAAAAGACAAAATTTACACTAAAACAATGTATTTTCGATGTCTATTGATATCCTCTTTGTTGTCACCCGTTGGCTTTTAAAACACAGATTTGATTTTTAAATCTCACAAATAGTGAAATTTTATTTCAGAAATTGGTGGGATATACAGTACTACACAAATTCCAGGTATAAAAGCATATGCTAATATCACCTTCTCTTACTTCTTTATTCATGCAGTAACTAATTCACGGGACTGTCTTAACGTACTAGGACAATAAAGGACACCCAGGACCGTACACCTGCCAGGGCACCACCCAGGCCAGGAACCATCCCAGTAACAGGTCTACGGGATACACACGGCAGTTTTCAGTACGAGTTTCAGTAATGTGTTATTGTATTTTAGTGGTGATTTCAGCGACAGTGGTTATATTACCAGCATTTTAAATGACATACTGTATACTATTAGAGAACTAGTAACTAACAATAACATTACTATTACCATTACTATACAAATAATAACCTACTACTACTACTTTGTTTTAATAAATGTGACCTCCAGCTTTCTCCAATAGACACACCTCTTAATAATAATAATAATAATAAATCTAGTAAACAAAGAAAAAAAATATGAAGAATAAGAAGATGGTGACCTCGTAAACAATGAATCACACACAGTTGACAACACATCACCTTATCATACACTAATCGTCCCTGTCAACCCAAGAGAACACACCCAGTTGCAGTCGAGTGTCAATTCTATTAAGGCGTCATTTTTTGGTGGCCAACTCTCTATCCCTAAATACGTTCTCACATCTAACAGCTGGTCAAGTAGACGTCAGTATATAAATTTGTCAGCCATCATAATGACATGTGGCTTCAAATTCATGGTCTACAACACTGACATTTTGGTGGTGCTCAACGACCGGCCAGTGTCATATGAGAAGAAGAGGAAGAAGTTATTGGTACGAGGAACTGTCATGAGGTTTTTGACAGCTCTTACACTGGCATAATTACAGACGGTATATACATTAGGGTGTATTTATACCTGCACTAAATATGTAATCACGAGCTTACATTTTTATACGTGCCAAAATCACAGTCACTCCCGTATATACACACACACTTCCCGCACTCACTCCCTCACGTTCACACACTACACGCACTCATTCCTTCACGTACACACACATCACGCACTCACTCCTTCACGTACACATACTACACGCACTCACTCCTTCACGTACACGCACATCACGCACTCACTCCTTCACGTACACACACTACACGCACTCACCCTCATAAACACTCCTCCCTCGCACACTACACGCCTTACTCCCTCACATAGACACGCTACACGCACTCATTGCATACACACTACACACTCCTCCTTATACACACTACACGCACTCACTCCTATACACACTACACGCACTCCTCCTTATACACACTACACCACTCCTTATACACACTACACGCACTCCTCCTCATACACACTACACACTCCTCCTCATACACACTACACACTCCTCCTCATACACACTACACACCTCACTCCCCAACACACACACACACACACACACACACACACACACACACACACACACACACACACACACACACACACACACACACTGACACACGGGGCGCGCCTGGCAGTAGTTATCACGTAGCGGTGTTCATTAACATACTCCCTTGACATGAACGAAAACACGACTGTACTGTACTGTATATATAACCAATACGTCACCTGTATCCCAGCCTATCCTTACCTGTACTCACCTGACAGTGGCATAGTGAAGCAGTAAAACAGTGTATAAGCAGATCAGCGAATTTATGGAGCAGTGTAAGGGTGTGTGTTAGTGGAGCAGTGTGAGTGTGTTAGTGGGACAGTGTGAGGGTGTGTTAGTGTAAGGTGTGTTAGTGGAGCAGTGTGAGGTGTGTTAGCAGGTGGTCAGTGAGGGTGTGTTAGTGGAGCAGTGTAGGGTGTGTTAGTGGAGCAGTGTAAGGGTGTGTTAGTGGAGCAGTGTAAGGGTGTATCAGTGGAAGCAAAGGTGTTAGTGAGCAGTGTAAGGGTGTGTGTTTGTGGGCAGTGTGGGGTGTGTTAGTGGGCAGTTAAGGGTGTGTTAGTGGAGCAGTGTAAGGGTGTGTTTGTGGGAGCAATGTAGGGTGTATCAGTGGAGCAGTGTAAGGGTGTATCAGTGGAGCAGTGTGAGGTGTGTTAGTGGACAGTGTGAGTGTTGAGTGGGCATTGTGAGGTGTGTTGAGTGAGCAGTGTAAGGGTGTATCAGTGGAGCAGTGTCAGGGTGTATCCGTGGGCAGTGTAGAGTGTGTTAGTGGAGCAGTGTCAGGGTGTATCAGTGGACCAGTGTAAGAGTGTGTTAGTGGAGCAGTGTCAGGGTGTATCAGTGGAGCAGTGTAAGAGTGTGTTAGTGGAGCAGTGTAGGGTGTATCAGTGGAGCAGTGTAAGGGTGTATCAGTGGAGCAGTGTTAGGGTGTATCAGTGGAGCAGTGTAAGGGTGTATCAGTGGAGCAGTGTAGGGGTGTATCATTGGACAGTGTAAGAGGTGTTAGTGGGCAGTGTAGGTGTTAGTGGAGCAGTGTACGGGTGTGTTAGTGGAGCAGTGTCAGTTGTTATCAGTGGAGCAGTGTAAGAGTGTGTTAGTGGAGTAGTGTCAGGGTGTATCAGTGGGCAGTGTAAGAGTGTGTTAGTGGAGCAGTGTCAGGGTGTATCAGTGGGCAGTGTAAGAGTGTGTTAGTGGAGCAGTGTAAGGGTGTATCAGTGGAGCAGTGTAAGAGTGTGTTAGTGGAGCAGTGTCAGGGTGTATCAGTGGAGCAGTTAAAGAGGTGTTAGTGGAGCAGTGTAAGGTGTATCAGTGGAGCAGTGTAAGAGTGTGTTAGTGGAGCAGTGTCAGGGTGTATCAGTGGAGCAGTGTAAGAGTGTGTTAGTGGGCAGTGTAAGAGTGTGTTAGTGGAGCAGTGTCAGGGTGTATCAGTGGACCAGTGTAAGAGTGTGTTAGTGGAGCAGTGTAAGGGTGTATCAGTGGAGCAGTGTAAGAGTGTGTTAGTGGAGCAGTGTCAGGGTGTATCAGTGGAGCAGTGTAAGTGTATCAGTGGAGCAGTGTAAGTGTGTTAGTGGAGCAGTGTCAGGGTGTATCAGTGGAGCAGTGTAAAGTGTGTTTGTGAAGCAGTAACAGTGATTTGTGGAGCAGTATAAAGGTATATTAGTTGAACAGTGAAATGGTGTATAGTGGGGCAGTGAAACTATATTAGTGGGTTAGTTTAAGAGTGCATTATTGAAATAATGAAATAGTGTATTAGTAAAGCAGTGAAACAGTATATTAGTGAAGTCGCTGAAATTATTGAAACAGTGAAACAAGTGTATCAAGGAAGCAGTGAAAAAGTATTTGTGAAGCAGTGAAACAACGTATTGTAGGATCAGTGAAACAGTGTATTAGTGAAACAGTGTACTAATGGAGTAATGATTATATCAGTCAAGCAGTGATACATTGTACACTGTATCACTGCTTGACTGATACAAAGTATTAGTGAAAGGGAGAATAAAGTAGTAAAGCAGTGGCTTAGTAAAGCCTTGAAACAGCAGTGAAACAGTGTATTAGTGAAGCAGTGAAACAGTGTATTAGTAGAGCAGTGTAACTGTGTATTAGTGGAACAGTGAGCAGTGAGCCAGTGTATTAGTGGAGCAGGGAAACGGTGTATTAGTGGAGCAGTGAGCCAGTGTATTATTAAAGCAGTAACACAGTGTATTAGTGGAGTAGTGAAGCAGTGTATTATTAAAGCATTGTAACAGTGTATTAGTGGAGCAGTGCAACGGTGTATTGTATGGTATAGTGCTACATACTAAATACTGCATTAGTGGAGGAAACGTCCCTTACATTTATACTCTACAGTAAATTGGCTAAATACACCAGAACGAGGAAATTTTAACCAAGAAAAGGGAATACTGTAGCAAACTTAAACTCATGAATACTCGAGGCTTTCGGAAAACATGATTTTTTATATTTTTTATACAGGTTTGATGTGTATGAATGTACTGTACATAGCAGCGACAGAAACAGTATACATTATATAGTATGGAGAAGGGCTTTGCAGGGGCCGGAGAAGGGCGGGAGAGTTACAAATAAGAAGCCGGAGACGTGGCGGGCATAGTAATCCGAGGGTGACGGTGTTACTGTCAAAATAACAGTCGCTGGGGGAGAAATGTTGTATACACTGCACACCATGAGAGTGTCTGCTGCTTCTTGCTGTGTGTCTGTATGAATGCATGCATGACTTTAAAAGAACCTCTTTCATAACGGATGACGTCATTATAGCGGAGTATTGTAGAGGGAATAATCCAGTTAGAGACTTGCCTCGCCGCGACGGTTGGCTGAACAACAATTTTAAACTTTCATGTAACATCAAACTGAGTAGATTGTTTAGCTTTTGTTTCGACTTCTATATGTGCCAAGTTATATTATAAATAATACTAAATCCCAAATAAAAGTGTAATATAAAAATAATAGACAATTAAATGTGTTAATATATAAAATGCGACCTGGAAAATTGTTCATTAAAAACTATCCTATATTATGTTCGGGTAAATCTATTTATTATAAGCCATAACTTAAAAAAAAAACGAGTCTAACTAGGAAAAAATGCGTTAGCTTACAGAAATTACATATTATTTAGCAACTGATGTTTGGGAGTGTTGTACATAATATTGTGGCTCCAGACGTTTTACACTGATGGGTTAAGTTAGGAAGCGTCTGCACCAGTACTGCTGAATTGAAACATCTTACAGTCGGCAGATACTTGCTATAAGAAAATATGGGATCATTATTATTATCAATTTCCATTTAGGAGTTTTAACTGCCTGGAGGTCGTACTTTGTTGTTATCTATCTTAGCGTATTAACTGCTTGTGGTATTAAGAGCTGTTTATTGTTTCCGACTCAGGTGCTTTACTGCTGCCATGGTCGTTCAACACAGTTCTCTAGTCTTAGTTTCAATATAAGAAGACTGTTAAAAATTATTGGGACATTTTTACTATACTGATGCCCACAGTCCCGTGACCTTATTTAATCTGGCAACACAGCATGTCTACACAATCCATGTGACCTCGTTAGACCTGGCAAGACAGCATGGCAAGGGCAAGTGAAGGGCAGTTCTTGTGACAAAATTAAACCTGGTGCCGGTACCTGCCACTTATAGTATGTTGAGACAGACAGACTGAGTGACATATACCATTACCCACCCTCACCACAGTGTCACCCCACTCAGTACACCTCACATGTACACCTTTATCAGTTTACTACAATAAGAAACAAGAGAGAACTTTAAAATTAATGGTTTTTGTTTCAAGAAAATTCACTACCAAAACTATCTAGTTATATAAATACAAATAAGTGTTAATATGTACTAAAGCTTAATAAAAGTAGAAAAAAAAAAAATAGTGTTAATATTTTTGTAATATATTCCATTGAGGTGCTTTATCATAAATGTAACGCCCTTCCTGACATCTTGAAACTATCTTTATTGTAGATCCTAACGTCTTCAACTGATTTGTTCATCTGACAGTGCTATAGGAAGCCGTCAGTAGTGGCAAACATAACCAGAGTAACAACTACTATACTGAAACACACTCCTCTTAGGGAATTAAAATATGATACATCGAACAGACTGATAATTACGTAATCCTCGTGAGAAATACTCTGCTCTGGACTTATACTGTGTGACTGCATTATAATAACGCACCACTGTAATGTTTGTGGCATCATAATACACCACAGCAGCAGCAGGACTCCCTCATCACAACGACTACTATATCAGGGTCAACAAGAGCATCCAACTAGTTCATGAGTTTAGTTTACCTCACAAACTACTATACATGCATACTAAAAAAAACCGTAACTTACTTAATTACTACAAGAACATGAGATTGGTCCTGATACAAAATATACTACAAACAAGGTAAAATACACATAACTATATCAATTATATAAGTAAAGCTGTCTACGGCAGCTAAACCATCACTTAGAGAGCTCAGCAGTACAGAACCACATATTTCATCATCTAGCCCAGAACTTACAACGAATAGCTTAAAAAATATCCTCTCAATTGTTACTAAGACATAATATTAATGTAATTGACTAAAAGTGAAGAAAATAAATAACATTAAAACCCACCGGAGTAACTTTTGTCTCAGGAATAATTAACATAATACACACCTAATATACAGCCCCTCAGGAGTAAAGGTATTCTGGACATAAGTTAGTCACGTTGTTGGTAATGTTTAATGAGGTTACCTGTACACCTACAAGTGGTCTGCTTCCTTACCAGATAAAAATCTCAGGTGTTTTTGTTATATTATTGATTTACTTTTTTGTCCTTTTTAATGTTCTAGTGTTGGTTATTTCATACATCCTACACTTATAAGTTATTCATACATCCTACACTTACAAGTTGTTCATACATCCTACACTTACAAGTTGTTCATACACCCTACACTTACAAGTTATTCATACATCCTACACTTATAAGTTATTCATACATCCTACACTTATAAGTTATTCATACATCCTACACTTATAAGTTATTCATACATCCTACACTTATAAGTTGTTCATACATCCTACACTTACAAGTTGTTCATACATCCTACACTTACAAGTTGTTCATACACCCTACACTTACAAGTTATTCATACATCCTACACTTACAAGTTGTTCATACATCCTACACTTACAAGTTGTTCATACATCCTACACTTACAAGTTATTCATACATCCTACACTTATGTTATTCATACATCCTACACTTAAAAAGCTGTTCATACATCCCATGTACTTATAAGTTGGTCACACATCCTGTACACTTATAAGTTGTCTATACATCCTACACTTAAAAGCTGTTCATACATCCTATACTTATAAGTTGTTCATACATCTCACACTCCTAAGTTGTTCATACATCCTACACTTCTACAGTTGTTCATACATCCCATACTTATATAAGTTGTTCACATCCTACACTTACAAGTTGTTCATTTCCTGCACACTTATGTTATTCATACATCTCACACTTAAAAGCTGTTCATACATCCTATACTTATAAGTTGTTCATACATCCTACACTTACAAGTTATTCATACATCCTACACTTACAAGTTGTTCATACATCCTACACTTACAAGTTGTTCATACATCCTACACTTACAAGTTGTTCATACATCCTACACTTACAAGTTATTCATACATCCTACACTTACAAGTTGTTCATACATCCTACACTTACAAGTTGTTCATACATCCTACACTTACAAGTTGTTCATACATCCCTACACTTACAAGTTATTCATACATCCTACACTTATGAATTCCTCAAACATCCTACACTTCAGTTACTCATACATCCTACACTTATCAGTTGTTCATGCATCCTACACTTATAAGTTATTCATACATCCTACACTTATAAGTTGTTCATGCATCCTACACTTATAAGTTATTCATACATCCTACACTTATGAATTCCTCAAACATCCTACACTTCAGTTACTCATACATCCTACACTTATCAGTTGTTCATGCATCCTACACTTATAAGTTACTCATACATCCTACGCTTATCAGTTGTTCATACATCCTACACTTATAAGTTGTTCATACATCCTACACTTATAACTTCCTCATACATCCTACACTTACAAGTTGTTCATACATCCTACACTTCTCAGTTCCTCATACATCCTACACTTCAGTTCCTCATACATCCTACACTTATCAGTTCCTCATACATCCTACACTTCAGTTCCTCAACATCCTACACTTATCAGTTCCTCATACATCCCACACTTATCAAGTTGTTCATACATCCCTACACTTATAAGTTGTTCATATTACACTTATCAGTGTTCATACATCCTACACTCAGTTGTTCATACATCCCACACTTATGTTGTTCATACATCCTTACACAAGTTATCACATACATCCTACACTTTTTGTTGTTCATACATCCTACACTTATAAGTTGTTGTTCATACATCCTACACTTATAAGTTCCTCATACATCCTACACTTACAAGTCTTCATACATCCTACACTTATAAGTTGTTCATACATCCCACACTTACACTTATATGTTGTTCAGTTATTCATACATCCTACACTTATAAGTTGTTCATACATCCTACACTTATAACTTCCTCATACATCCTACACTTACAAGTTGTTCATACATCCTACACTTCTCAGTTCCTCATACATCCTACACTTATCAGTTCCTCATACATCCTACACTTATCAGTTCCTCAAACATCCTACACTTCAGTTCCTCATACATCCTACACTTATCAGTTCCTCATACATCCTACACTTCAGTTCCTCAAACATCCTACACTTCAGTTCCTCATACATCCTACACTTATCAGTTCCTCAAACATCCTACACTTCAGTTCCTCAAACATCCTACACTTCAGTTCCTCATACATCCTACACTTATCAGTTCCTCAAACATCCTACACTTCAGTTCCTCAAACATCCTACACTTATCAGTTCCTCAAACATCCTACACTTCAGTTCCTCATACATCCTACACTTATCAGTTCCTCATACATCCTACACTTATCAGTTCCTCAAACATCCTACACTTCAGTTCCTCATACATCCTACACTTATCAGTTCCTCATACATCCTACACTTCAGTTCCTCAAACATCCTACACTTCAGTTCCTCATACATCCTACACTTATCAGTTCCTCAAACATCCTACACTTCAGTTCCTCAAACATCCTACACTTCAGTTCCTCATACATCCTACACTTATCAGTTCCTCAAACATCCTACACTTCAGTTCCTCAAACATCCTACACTTATCAGTTCCTCAAACATCCTACACTTCAGTTCCTCATACATCCTACACTTATCAGTTCCTCATACATCCTACACTTATCAGTTCCTCAAACATCCTACACTTCAGTTCCTCATACATCCTACACTTATCAGTTCCTCATACATCCTACACTTCAGTTCCTCATACATCCTACACTTATCAGTTCCTCAAACATCCTACACTTCAGTTCCTCAAACATCCTACACTTCAGTTCCTCATACATCCTACACTTACAATTTAAATAACTTGAAGTTCAGAACTGTGTCAGACAAAGAATGGAGGAAAGTAATGGCAAGTTTTCTTTTGTGAATTCCACGTCTCATTCATCTCTCAACTAAAACGTGAAGGCGAGAAGACCCACTTGTATCTAAACCAGAATTTATTACATTATTTTCAGAGATTATACATTTTTCTTGAAGACACTTAAAACGGTGTATCAATCTAAGAATTAAAAAAATAAATAAATAAATATAGAAAACTGTTTAACACCAACTTGTACAGTATTCTCTACGTAAAGGTGTTAATAGTATGATGAGATTCAGCAATAATATCAATATTAAAAAAAATATATATATATTTATCAACAACACTGATATATGTAAAAGCAGAACCTTTAATCAATCGATATTAATTAAGTAAATAACTGATCCCTCCCGCGCCTGCTACTATGATAAGTGTACAGAGTGCGTCATAGTACCTTAGGTGGACACTGGACAAGCTTCTGGTCAGACTAAAAAATCAACCAAAATTCTTTCCAGGCCGTCTTTGACGCTTGGTGTACAGGGTAATATATGTCAGGGTAAAATATGTATTTTTCAACAAATCTCTTATAGTTTAAATGTTTCAAAACCATACAAGGAGTCAATATGTGTATTTCCTCCCTCTACAGGGCATAGTACCAATTCTCTTTTGTTTTTCCCACTGACTTGGTGACAGATAGGGCTTACACATGTCTATCACAGTAATAAAATAAATGGGGGTCATCCCATTACAAGAGTTTGGTATATAAGTAATAGTAATCATGACAACTAAGAGTAATAAACTGTACATACACCCCAGCCACTCCGTCCTCTCAGTTAGCTGCAGTGCATGACGCGCCGCGCTCTGCCCTCACAACTCAAACATCAGGGAAAGGTCGCAGTGTCACTCTTGTTTACTGAGTGACATAAACTCGTGTTGTGAAGGTTCTGTGCTTGCCAGCTCTTCTCACTGGGTAAAATGTCAATTAATTTAGCAGGACCTACACGAATATATATATTGGTGCTAACTTTGTGTACAGGATGTATATTTCTCTATGTAAAATAATTATTTACAAGGTCAACGAGCTTCTTTATACTTTAGTGCCAAACATTCATCATCTTGGCATAAAACCTTAAATAATTCAGTACTTTGTTTTGATTTTAACAATAGAAAAACCAGCTTCCTTCTTTATAACAAACAGAGCAGCTGACACACTCATGTTGATATTAGAGACTTCATAAAAGTTAAAACACTTGTACTGTACTGTACAATGCCCAGAAAATTATCATACATGTTAAGTGTTTATATTGACGGATAATTCACTACATGCAAGGTATATTTTCTTCCAATAACAATATACAGTTTTATTATTTCCTTGTTTTTAAAATAAAACTATTAATAACATTTAGAAGTACGGTGAATAGTAAGTCAGTAGGGCACGAATAGGCGTTATACTTACTGTGTGCTGATCAACAGCTTGTTATAGCCTCTTCCGCACAACACGTGTTTAATATAAGAATTACCTAAACGACAACAGTCCCCCCTCAACACGACTCCGAATGAAACACTATCCTATGTAGACTATCTCCTGACCAGGTTATTTTATCAGTGTTGAATTTGGGGAACCAACACTAATGATTAAATAAACACACACACACACACACACACACACACACACACACACACACACACACACACACACACACACACACACACACACACACATCAATATGATTGCAGTATTTCCCTATGGTACGAGTCGCGGGATTAAAAAAAGGAAATTATACTCATTATAACAGCCCCACAAAAAAGGCAGGATATATGATTTAGACTGTTCTCTACCCATGACCCACAGCACATTTGCCTGATTACCGAGCCTGCGGCGTGTAGGTTTGGCTGAGAAATACAACGATGCTTTTTTCCTCAGTATAATGGAAGTGATCGGAACTGGCGGTCTGGTCTGCTACGATAACACTTATTCATATTATAGCACATTTGTAGATATACAGTGTAGTTTATATCTTGTAGTACACTGCTGTTACTTTCTTTCAGAAGGAGTTAATAAATGCAATTCTCAAGCTCTAGAGAGAAATGTTTGTGAAACAGTTAGTGGGCGGCCGGCAGGGAAATTCACGGACTCCATCGAGTTATCTCGTTTAGTGCACTCTATCTAAGGATTATTAACTGTGCACCCTGATAACCCGTGTAGTACTCCTACTTCTTCTCATCATCAGAAATAGACTTTTAAGCGTGTACTTTCTTATTAGATTAACAAAAACTTATTGAGAGTGAAGCTCGTGCACACCCACACACACACAAAACGTTAAATTTAATATCTCTATGGTCTGACATTATTAATATCAGTACACACACAGGAAAATTTATTCACCGATCATACCTTTTAACTCTGTACAGACCTGTCTTAATGACCCCACTGTACGAGAGAGGTAAACAAAATTAGAGTACTTACCGTGTTCATCCATCTGGTCGAAAGTGAAGTCGACATTTTCGTAAGAATTCCACGAGGCGATGGCACACGGAGACTTGTCGCAGGAGACGTTGGATACTGTTCGTGGTCGTTCATCTGGTGAGTGTGTGAAGAACAGCTCCACACTACCATCCAGGGGGAACCTCATGTCTGGGGGGAGGAAGACCAACCTTATTATACAGTGAAGCAAATATAGTCCACGGTATACTCCTCAACTTCTATACTTCCTTACAAATTGTCTTAGCCTTTTTCTTATGGCTTCCAACACTATCTAGACTTGCATCACTCTACCCACTATCTTTCTTCCCTTTTTGATGTTTACATATATTTTAATCCATCCCGTAAAGTGAGACTGGAAATCATAAACCAATACAGGTCATCATAACAACTACCGAGGTTTACAATGAACGTCATCATAAAACTCATTACATTATATTCTACCTCCACATCTCACATCTTCGCCCTCTGGCAAGTATCCAAAACACTATAATATTTTAACCTTAATTTCTTTCGTTTATTTCTTGTTTTATCTGGCACATATATACCTCTTCTTCATCAGGCACACTTGTCGTTATACCTAGTGAGTCACTCATCATTCATAAACAAAGTACTTTAGATATATTATAACTATTTTGTTTATTGTTTACACCTTTAACCATCCTACAATCGTGGTGTATTTCCTCACAAACTCACAATTTAATAACCTTACTGTATTTCCTCACAAACTCACAACTTAATGACCTTACTATTTTTCCTCACAAAATCACAACTTAATGACCTTACTTTATTTCCTCACAAAATCACAACTTAATGACCTTACTATATTTCCTCACAAACTCACAACTTAATGAATCTGTTAAATAGTGAGAGCTGTTTTATATTTCCGCGTACTGTACTCTTTTCTTCACACTAATCTCCTTAATGTTGCAGGAAAATCGAGAAAGCCAGGAACACCGTAGTAATGATACAGTCACTGTACACCGACCCGACCCCAATGTCATCCCTTTGAATACAAATTTAAGAGAAAAAATTAATGTCAATACAATTTGTGAATATCGTGTCCAAGTACCAGCTTCTCAAGTCAAAAATACTTAGATAATGCCAGGACAAACAAGTGTAGTAAGCTTTTAGGGTATGGTGAGGGGGAAGGGGAGGGCGGCGGTGTGCTCTTACAAAATATATGAAATTAAATATATAAAGGTGGACTTTTTTCATTGTTCTGTTATAAGCACCATGTACTAGTAGTAGTAAGAATAGATTATTTACATTACATCTCTAGAAAAATAACAACATTTCATAATTTTTTCAATTCAATTTTGTCGGATTACGTGAAGAATAACATCCACCCAGGTTATTTCACCTAACCTAACCTAACCCTCCCAAATAGTGCTAGGGTGGTTAAACTTAAGATTAAATAATTTACAAATAATACTAACTTATATGTATCTGAACTTCTGTCATATATAAACAATTCTATTCTTTCCTTTGTTAAGGGTCTTCAATAGAGAGGGTTAGTTGTACCCAAGAAAGAAAAACATCACTTTAGGTGCCACCAAACTCCCTCTTGTCGGTTACCACCATAATAGAGTTGTTCTGGCACAGAAAACGGATCACAGAAAATAGTTAACAAAGGGTAACCAAGTTAATATAAATTACTGAAGGTATAAGACAATCAGAGCAGGAGGGCGAGGAATAAATCAAATAACAAGTCTTACGGGTCACTGTGTCCCTCTCAACATGTGCTGGTAACACTGTTGGATTGTTTTACACTTTGAAGAGAATATATATATATATATATATATATATATATATATATATATATATATATATATATATATATATATATATATATATATATATATATATATATATATATATATATATATATATATATATATATATATATATATATATATATATATCCTTTATACTACTCTAAACTGTACTAGTTTCCTCTGAGGTGTGTGTGTGTACCGTAACATCATCACAAGATCAAAAAGTAAGGCTGATACTGATCTGTCTCTTTAATTTATGATGGATGGAAATGTTGAGGACACACACACACACACACACACACACACACACACACACACACACACACACACACTTGACCGTCTACCGCTGTCGTAGACAGACTGTCATCCTAGGCCTAAGCATTCCTCAGGAGCTGCCAGGACTTGCCTGTAACCCCGGGCAGCTCCCATAACTTCCTCCTCACCAAGACACCAGTGCAAGGATTGTTGATCAACTCACTACAAGTAACATATAGTGACAATTTTTATTCGAAAAGAATGGAAACAAGTGTTGGCGGTGGAAACAAGTGTTGGCGGTGGAAACAAGTGTTGGCGGTGGAAACAAGTGTTGGGTGGAAACAAGTGTTGGCGGTGGAAACAAGGTTGGCAGTGGAAACAAGTGTTGACGGTGGAAACAAGAGTTGGCGGTGGAAACAAGTGTTGGCGGTGGAAACAAGTGTTGGCGGTGGAAACAAGTGTTGGCGGTGGAAACAAGTGTTGGCAGTGGAAACAAGTGTTGGCGGGAAACAAGTGTTGGCACAAGTGTTGACGGTGGAAACAAGTGTTGGCAGTGGAAACAAGTGTTGGCGGTGGAAACAAGTGTTGGCGTGTTGGAAACAAGTGTTGGCAGTGACAAGTGTTGACGGTGGAAACAGTTGGAAACGGTGGAAACAAGTGTTGGCGGTGGAAACAAGTGTTGGCGGTGGAAACAAGTGTTGGCGTGTGGAAACAAGTGTTGGCAAAACAAGTGTTGGCTGTTGGAAACAAGTGTTGGCAAGTGTTGGCAGTGGAAACAAGAAACAAGTGTTGGCGGTGGAAACAAGTGTTGGCAAACAAGTGTTGGCGGTGGAAACAAGTGTTGGCGGTGGAAACAAGTGTTGGCGGTGGAAACAAACAAGTGTTGGCGGTGGAAACAAGAACAAGTGTTGGCGGTGGAAACAAGAGTTGGCGGTGGAAACAAGGCGGTGGAAACAAGTGTTGGCGGTGGAAACAAGTGTTGGCGGTGGAAACAAGTGTTGGCGGTGGAAACAAGAGTTGGCGGTGGAAAAACAAGTGTTGGCGGTGGATGTTGGCGGTGGAAACAAGTGTTGGCGGTGGAAACAAGTGTTGGCGGTGGAAACAAGAGTTGGCGGTGGAAACAAGTAAACAAGTGTTGGCAGTGGAAACAAGTGTTGGCGGTGGAAAACAAGTGTTGGCGGTGGAAAAAACAAGTGTTGGCGGTGGAAACAGTGGAAACAAGTGTTGGCGGTGTGGAAAAGTGTTGGCGGTGGAAACAAGTGTTGGCGGTGGAAACAAGTGTTGGCGGTGGAAACAAGGGCGGTGGAAACAAGTGTTGGCGGTGGAAACAAGTGTTGGCGGTGGAAAAAACAAGTGTTGGCGGTGGACAAATGTTGGCGGTGGAAACAAGTGTTGGCGGTGGAAACAAGTGTTGGCGGTAGAAACAAGTGTTGGCGGTGGAAACAAGTGTGGCGGTGGAAACAAGTGTTGGCGGTGGAAACAAGTGTTGGCGGTGGAAACAAGAGTTGGCTGTGGAAACAAGTGTTGGCGGTGGAAACAAGTGTTGGGCGGTGAAACAAGTGTTGGCGGTGGAAACAAGTGTTGGTGGAAACAAGAGTTGGCGGTGGAAAAAATAAGTGTTGGCGGTGGAAACAAGTGTTGGCGGTGGAAACAAGAGTTGGTGGTGGAAACAAGTGTTGGCGGTGAAACAAGGTTGTGGAAACAAGTGTTGGCGGTGGAAACAAGTGTTGGCAAAACAAGAAAACAAGGTTGGCGGTGGAAACAAGTGAAACAAGAGTTGGTGGTGGAAACGGTGGAAACAAGTGTTGACGGTGGAAACAAGTGTTGACGGTGGAAACAAGTGTTGGGTGGAAACAAGTGTTGAAACAAGAGTTGGTGGTGGAAACAAACAAGTGTTGGCGGTGGAAACAAGAGTTGGTGGTGGAAACAAGTGTTGGCGGTGGAAACAAGTGTTGGCGGTGGAAACAAGTGTTGGGTGGAAACAAGTGTTGGTGGAAACAAGTGTTGGCGGTGGAAACAAGAGTTGGCGGTGGAAACAAGTGTTGGCGGTGGAAACAAGTGTTGGCGGTGGAAGCAAGAGTTGGCGGTGGAAACAAGTGTTGGCGGTGGAAACAGCAGGACGTGAGATGCCAGACTTTCGGGGGCAAAGGGAGACTCGGACCCAACCAATAAACACCCAAGTGCCAAACCCTGGACCCTTGTGAGACAACCCTCGCCGACACCATGTGGGGCTGACGATACTCCGTGGACTGGGACCGGCCAGCTGTACAACACCGCAGCTGCATCAGAGCTAACACCAGCCTCTCCAACCACAGTTAAAAGTATCAGACTCTAGTTAAACTGTATAATCACCACATGTTTCCTTATGTAATTTATATAATTTCTGTACATTGTGTATTTTCAGACATTGGCTGCTATTTTCCCAATAAGCCGCTTATTATTATTATTATTATTATTATTATTATTATTATTATTAATATTATTATTATTATTATTATTATTATTATTATTATTATTATTATTATTATTATTATTATTATTATTATTATTATTATTATCATTATTATTATCATTATTATTATTATTTATTTTTAATTTTGCAAAAACGGCCCATAACTTTCGGTTATGTTTACCGAAGTATCAGAAATAAAGTCACTCAAGTAGTTAGAAATGCCAGACGTAACTATTATAAAAATAAGCTCCAGTCAGCATCAGGCAACAGTAAGAAAACCTGGAGTATCATCAATTCTATTCGGAACAGGAACACTCAACCCCAATCAGCTTTTATAATAAATGATACAGTTGAAACGGAACCCTATGTCATTACCAACCAGTTCAATGATTATTTTATTAATGTTGGCAAAAATCTTGCAAAGAGCATCCCTGACCACCATCAGGAATTTAGAACCTACCTGCAAAATAGACAGCAAAATGAGCTGTTCTTATCCCCTGTCACAGCTGATGAATTACTGGCCATCATAAAAATATTCAAAGATGCAGCTGCAGGCAACGACGATATCCCAACGAGCATCATTCAGAAAGTAGCCCACCTATTGCTACCTATTCTCTTACACATTTGTAACTCCTCCTTCAATAGTGGTGTATTTCTGGATAAACTGAAAATTGCTAAAGTTCACCCAGCACATAAGAAATCGGGTGATAAAGGACTTTTCAAGGATTACCGACCCATATCAGTCCTCCCAGCCTAACGTAATATACTGGAGAAGTCAACTGAGATTGCTCTGCTATCCTTTACTAATGAAATCTTAAACGCCTTTGATGACAGTCAGTTCACAGTCGGAAAATTCCTGTACCTCTCAAAAGCCTTTGATACTGTCGACCAGACAATCCTCCTGGCAAAGCTTGAACATTACGGCGTTAGGGGTTTATCCCACAATTGATTTACCTTACATCTGTCTACCAGGAAGTAGTATGTCTGCTATAATAATCATCAATCAGACTTCTCACCAATTATGCCTGGTGTCCCTCAAGGTTCCATTCTCGGTCCTGTATTGTTCTTGTTGTACGTAAACGATATAGTCCACTCCAGCACACTCATAAAATACAACTTATTTGCAGACGATAGTAATCTCTATACCAGCAACTCAGACCTCCATTCCTTGATGAGAACTATGAACAATGAATTGACTAAAGTCAGGACCTGGGTAAAACGTAATAAACTGACCTTAAACCTCGAAAAAACCCACTACACGATCTTTCACAGAAGGAAAAACAATCCCCAGATTTGGACCCCCTGTACCTTGGTAATACAGTCTTCAAATTTGAAAAAAAATATTAAATTCCTCGGAGTTATTGTTGATGAGAAACTTACCTGGAGAAACCACACACAATCCATTAACAGTAAAGTCAATAAACAGTGCGGTATCATGTATCACACTCGACAGTCACTCACTCTTCCAGCATTGAAAGAAATCTATTATGATCTTATTTATCAACACCTGATACACTGTCACCCACACTATGGGGGCCTCTGGCTCTACAAAAACACAACCCCTGATTACTGTGCAGAAGAGAGTTGTGTGGACAATGATCTACTGGAAAAAAACTGATCACACTAACGAACAATTTGTTAAATTGAAAATGTTAAAAATCGAGGATATTAACAAAAACCCGTGAATCACTTGATTGAAAATAATTATTTCCAGTTCCGGAATAATCAGAGATACAACTTAAGGCACCAAGAGCTACTGAGACCACCCCCCATGCTGCGCTCCTCTCAGTCCCGGACCTCCATAAAATATCATGGTGTGAAGGTGTGGAACAACTTACCCCCACCCATCCGAGAAAAGACTACACTCCCTCCCTTTAGATCATCTCTTAAAAAAATATATATTGTCTAAGAATTAATATATACCTACTTTTATTGTACCACCAAATCCATTACATCAGAAATTGCCATGTGGATAGATGGAAATTACCATTGCAATAATTATATAAATCCGACAAGACATGATACTGACAGCTTCTGTCCTCTTGTTTCACCTTAATAAAACCCATGTTATATTGCTTCCCTCCCTCATCGTATTTATGTATATCAACTCCACTGTAAAATATGTATATACTTATAATATATATATGTAAAAAAAGATAATAAAATAAATAAAACAAATAAATATTGAAGTGATAATCGTGGTAACATTCTGATATGTTCTTATTACCACCATGTTATGTGTACTATTCCAGATGATACTAAATGTTACATAATACTTCCTTGAGATAAATGGACAGTATATATCAGGTGCCTACAGTAGAGCTCAGGCTCTCAACTGGCTCAGCCAAGTCAATAATGTTATTATTATCGACTCTGTATCTATATTTTTCTGGTTAAATAAACTGTTTAAGAATCAACATTTCAATATCATTATCACTATTATTATTATTATTATTATTATTATTATTATTATTATTAACACACATACACACACAAAGCATACATACATACATACATACATACATACATACATACAGTACACACTGTTCAGGGGAGGAATTTTAACTTGACCTTTGACCTTTTCTGACTTGGTAAAATGACTGCTGCAATGAACAGCTTCACAATATATATATATATATATATATATATATATATATATATATATATATATATATATATATATATATATATATATAATATATGTGATTTTATCAAGATTTATCTTTTCCACGTTTTCATTGTGGATTTACATGAAATATAAATATAAATAAATATATATATATATATATATATATATATATATATATATATATATATATATATAATATATATATATATATATATATATATATATATATATATATATATATATATATATATATATATATGTGTGTGTGTATGTGTGTGCGTACAGCGACAGTTTACACACACTACACGTGTGGTAGTACAATACTCAGTCAATTAGTACATTTTAATAACTTACAAAGACCAGTTTAAAAAGTGCACAGCGTAGTAATTGACTCACACAAACTATATATGTATGTGACAATGCGTTACGAATTATTGTGTATTTTTCAATAAGATAAATTGTCAATGTAACATTAGGATAAAGTATGTACCTAGAACTTTATACATACATACATACATACATACATACATACATACATATGTTGCGTCCCTTTTGTGAAATCGTCCACTTCATGAACTGGGCAGTAATTTTGCTCATTTTGTGAAATGGCTTCCCAACCCAACATAAACCAACCTAACCTAACCTAACCTAACCTAACCCAATCCACCCTTTCCTAGCGTAACCTATCTAATCAAAGTTATGTAGGTTTGGTTAGGATAGGTTGAGTTAGGTGAGGTAATTTCCCTAGCTGTTCAATGTGCTCTTAATATACCTTAGGTTAAGATGGCTTAAGTTAGGTTGGGTTAGGCTAGGCTGGGTACGGTCGGGTCGAGTTAGGTTAGGTTAGGTCGAGGTGGTTTAGGGTGGGAACCCATTTCAAGAACTGGACAAAATGACTGCCCAGTTTATGAACTGAGCAATTTCACAAACGGAGCCTTACATATACATGCAGACATACATTCAAGCATACACATATATGAGATCTGTTTCAGAAGAGAGTACAGTACAGATGAATGCATATAATTAAACTTCAGTATATTTCAGTTTCTGGAATGCTCTCTCTCTCTCTCTCTCTCTGCATTTGTGTGTGTGTGTCTGTGTGTGTGTGTGTGTGTGTGTGTGCCCGTCCGTCTATCTATCTGTCTGTCTGTATTTCTGCTTGCACGCGCGTATGTGTGTGTGTGTCGTTCTCTGTGTGTCCGTCTGTCTCTCCCTCTCTCCAGAACACGTCAGCCATGAGCCGTCTCCAACACTTCACCCTGACACTGGTAAACTCTACGGGTTGTGTGTGAAATATTTGACAAATTCCTTAATTAACAACGGTACAATAATAGACACTGAAACTTTTGTCTAATGAAATTAAAATCTTAAGCGAATTTTTTATTGTTGAGTATAAATGAATATAATTAATTCAATACTAACACTTAAGGATACTTGATTAGCTTAAAACTGTCATGTACTGTATAATAATTGGGAAGGAATTATTGTTGGAATCTCTTTCGTGTCTATAATGCTACTACTAATAATATTAATTAGTGGTTAGGTTAGGCTAGGCTAGGCTAGGTTAGGTTAGGTTCAGTGTGAAGCATTGTACACTATATACCTGTGTAACATGAAGTGGAACATTTTCTTGGATAATTTACAGAGAGAGACAGGCCCTTTCTTCCACCTTTTACAACAAGCAACATTTTTTCTTACAAATGAATAAATAAATAATTAAATCAATAAAAACACCCCAACTAAAGTAACCTTAATAAGTGACCCTCCATAACTAAGTCAAAAACACCTGCCTTAAAATTCCTTCAGCCATGAGAACTTGTATTAAAAAAGTCGCATAATATTAAAGTTTTTCCACCGTAAATTTTGCAACCTTGACATTTCTCGACTCTACCCTCGGGGAGTAGCACGTCTCGTCTCCCTTTATATCTGTTTTAAGTATTATAGGAGAGCTAGTCCAGGATATCTATCTATTTAATCCATGATACCTTGTTTAGCTAATACTGTACAGAACAGTAGATGATATCGAGCCCCAGGTATCCACGTAAGTTATATAGGTTAGTGCTGGAAATAATCAGTTCTAGCATTTTTAAATTGAATGGTACAGTTCACTTGTATATGATAGCAAGTTTAAAATACATAGGATAGCATGTTATTCTACCCACAATAACATAACACTTGCAAAATACCCAAAGAATAGTTCCCACTCCTTTTTGTCACTATATAGCTCAGACGAGTCTATACTGTATAGCTCACTGTTATACACTATATTTATTTCTATATAATCCACACGAGTCTATGCTCTTCTTATATAATTCACGTTCCTCTATAGGCTTCATATATAACTCACAATAATATATGCATCTGAGAGAGAAAGAGAGAGAGAGAGAGAGAGAGAGAGAAACACTGCCCCTTCCATTTAAGTCTTTGTTCTCTCTCTCTCTCTCTCTCTCTCTCTCTCTCTCTCTCTCTCAACACTTACTTCCGCTCACCTCACTTAAATAACTCCTTTGTTGATCCTCCTACATTCCTATACCACCACACCGGCCCTTTTATATAACAAAAACCTAATCCCTCCCAGGTTTTAATATATTCGTTAAAAACTCGGCCCTCTTTAACCCTCCACACCTCCAACTAATCCCCCCCTCACCCCCTCCCCCCCCTCAGTGCCATGTCCTGTTATAAAAATCCATTTTTTTTTTACAAATTTTTCTTTCCTAATGGTAGTGTCCTTTTCGGTGGGGGTACATGCAGCCAACGAATCTGTCATAGCAATAAGAGTGAAAAGACTGCATGTATGAGGAGAGAGAGAGAGAGAGAGAGAGAGAGAGAGAGAGAGAGAGAGAGAGAGAGAGAGAGAGAGAGAGAGAGAGAGACATTAACAGAGGGGAAAACTTTGAGAATGTGATTTTTTTTACCATAAAACTGCATGATATGGGACCTACTATTATACTATGGGATCACCTGAAGAATAGGCATCCCAGATTATTTTGCCTTAAGATTAATCACCCAAAAGCTAACCTAACCTCTCCTATCGTAGCTTAGTCTAACCCACCTATGTAGGGTGCCTAATCTTCAGGTGATCCGTGTTATGTGTATGAGTACAATGTGAAGTCTCCACTCAGCTGGTATACAGTACAGCATTGAGTTACTGTCTTGGTAATAGATCATCAGTCAGCTTCAGTCCCCAGTGATACATGACCTTCCTCCCCTACACAATGATCCTCAGGCCACATTCATTGTCCAGCCTACGTGACTATTTGTCCCACATATCGAGGACCCATTTGATCTCTATATAATTCTTATTTTACATTTATACAAACTATTTTATTTGTATTTTGTAGTTTCTCTTACAAGGCAGAAGAGAACCTTTATTAGTTTCACGTAACATTATTTCATCATGCTGTGGTTTTATTAATTGGTTTATTGGTTTAACTGTTAAACTAATAGGAAGTTTTGTTCATTATTTATGGTGTTAAAAGAGTCTCTTAGTCTGACTGATGTATGGAGACAGACTAATACAGCACAGACACACACACTGGTTCAAGTTAACTCCCCTGACGCTACAACAACAGACGGAAACTCTCACGTATTGTATTTACAGATGAAATGACCAATACTTTCTGTTTTCACTGTTTCTACTCTGTGTGTGTGTGTGTGTGTGTGTGTGTGTGTGTGTGTGTGTGTGTGTGTGTGTGTGTGTGTGTGTGAGGTCCAGTCCCTCGTCACCACAACACATGGATACGTTCTTGTACTTCTTTACTATCTTCCAAACTGAAACTTTCTCTTTAATAAACACACTCTCCCTCATGATGTATATTATATATGTTCTGTTTAAATACTTAGTGAAACATACAGCACAAAATTAAACCAAATTAAATACAAACTATCGCACTTAAAAAAAAAATATAAATTCTCTTGCCTATCTTTAAAAGTGTATATACAGAATCATGTTAAGATCAGCTCAAAATATTTAAAATAAGGACAAAACAAGAAGACAACGACTTGGCCACCAGCCTCACCATTGCATGCATCATCCAGGTCATTTCTGGTGAAGGCCAGGATCTTCTCAGAGACAGCACATGTATGGAACTGCATTCTAAAGATGACTTCTCTGGAGGCTGGCATGAGTCTCCTGTGGTAGGCCTTGAGCAGGATGTCTCCCCTAAGCTGTATACCCATCTCGAAGACGATAGTCACTTGTCTCATCGTCTCTGTGAGGTTGTAGATCCCTGAGGTGTAGATGGGGGTCATCCCTTGGTAGATCTGTAGACATGAGGAATATTAGCTTCTCTAAATGGCACTACAATAATAACTGTTCTCTGTAGATGATCTAAGCCCTTACATACAAACTATTCTACACTAAAAAAATTATGCAAATATTATCGACTAGATAAACCACCCGAACACAGATCATCATCATCATCATCATCATCATCATCATCATCATCATCATCATCATCGTTTAAGAGTTATTTTTCACACTTGCATGGGTTACCGGAAGGCAAATTTAAAGCAAGTTAAACTGCAGGATGTTCTTCCTATCACCAGTGTATTTTTACAGAAAGGGAACCGGGCATTATATGTAGGACTACCAGGCGCCCTCTTAGCGGGTAAGGTGAGGCCACTACACCCGGAGGTAACCACAGATCACCCGCCTACCTGTATGGGATATCTCATTTCTGTGTTAAGTTTGAATTAAATTCAGCCAAGCAAGTATGAGACATGGCTGACGACACACAACAATGAGAACTCTTCTGAACTACACATCAAATTCCACCACATGAATCATAAACTAACAGAACAAAAGTATATCAATCCATTACAGATTCTCAGATGAGATTATATACACAGGAAACAATTTAGTGTTTGCAGGAGAAAATTCAAACAAGGTGGTCATAAATGTATACTGTTCTTCACTTCATACACACAATATGGTCATAAATGTATACTGTACTTCACTTCATACTTCCACAAACACTTTACTCAGACATGTGTTTTAATATTCATGTTTATTCAAATTATATACAACATGCTAAGATTATATTTACAAAACACAGGCTCCTTCAGTACTGGTCTGTTCCTTGGCTTAAACTCACAATAGCTACACGAGATACGACCAACATTACAAATTTACATAAAAATTATATTAAAATTCTATTCTACTTTTTCTCACTGTACCAAAAAAAAAGTTTATGTGTCTCTTAATGGGAAAACACACACACACACACACTCACACACACACACACACACACACACACACACTTACTTTGATAAATAGATGGCAGCCTCCTCGCGGCTCGAAGTGTGGGACGCCGTACATGGTAAGCGTGTGCAGGTATAGTGGACTAGAGTTGATGCGGATTACCCCTGACAGTAACCCGGCGAAGTACTGCACGTATCTGAGGCAACAAGGTTCACGTTAGATATTTTGCATGGCTAAACTAAAGTGTGTTATTGATCACCTAAAGATTAGGAACCCTTGTTTATTTCACGTGATGATTAAATATCTTGGCGTTAACCTAATCTAACTTAACCTAACCTAACTCTTTCGGGTAGCGTTAAGGTGTTTAGTCGTTAGGTGGAATAAGTAGAGGTGTCTAATCTTCAGGTGGTCCAGTATTTTTTTTTTTTCCTCTATTTCAAACAATGGATTTTTAATTAGGTATTGCAAAATAGACATAAAAAAATTATCATATAAACATTAGGTACCAAAATATCTCTTGAGAAATAGTAATTACATAGTTATCAACACAATAAATTACTACTGCTATTATTACAAAACAAACGGTATTAAAATAGGTCACCAAAATAGGTATTAATCTACTATTACCCTATGTATTAAAAAAGGTTTTAAACAATAGATATTAAAAAGGAAATTAATCAATACTATAAGGAAAAAATTGGGGTAAAACAATAGGAGTTAATTATCAGACACCTTGCATTCAATAAACACCTTTATTATTATATTTATGACAAAAAATACCTCACCATTGAAACTCATTAATGAACGAAACAAAAGAGCATTTACACTCAATTGTCTTATATATAACTCATACTTTATTCACTCATTCACTCACAGGAATCTTGGTTTTTAATTCACTCATTCAACCAGTCACTCTTTCCCTTTCCTTCACACAAACACCAATTCACCCATACACGCTCACTCGCTGAATCACTCTCCCCTCTCACTCACGCACCTAATCACACACACACTCACTCTCACCCCTCCCTCAAGCACTCACTCTCTCCCCCTCCCTCATACACTCATGCACTCATTCTCTCCTCCTCCCTCATGCACTCACGCACTCATTCTCCCCCGTCCCCCTCCCTCACGCACTCACGCACACATTCGTGGTCTCACCTTTTCTGGGATGGGTGGTACAGCTGGCCAATCTTATCATCGAAGAAGCGTTTCATGGCATATCTGTCGAGGGCCTGGTCGGTGGAGGCGCAGATGTTGCTGTAGTGCATGTACGCCGCCACCACCACGCCTAGCTTCTCGTACCCGCCTCTGTGGTGCGGTAGAACACGAGTTAGCTTACTCTATACATTATTAAATTATATTGGTGAAGACTGAAGGTGTTTTGTAAAGAGAAAATAATTGGTTAATAATTTGTGTTTGGCGGAAGAGAGAAGGTTAGGGGTGAAAAGTGAAAATATTGCCAGAAATATACTAGTAATTAGTCAAATTATCGTATAAGATAAACTAAACAAAGAAGAATATTACAGTACTGTGTAATATATATATATATATATATATATATATATATATATATATATATATATATATATATATATATATATATATATATATATATATATATATATATATATATATAGTAATTCTTTAAGACTGTATCACTTCTATTTAACATCACGGTGGCTACGGTATCAACCACATCTTTTAAAAGGGCCCCCCAAATAAACTAACTTAACCTAACTAAACCGATCTAACTTAACATCTCACCATTAATGTAAAAAAAAAAAAAACCTCCGCTAAAGTGTGGGCTAACAGTAAGCGTCAACTGGCCACTAGACAATTACTGAAAAAGGGGGGTAGCCAGGCCGATTAAATTTGTATCACAGTATTATCCTACCACGGTAAACTGTTAGTGTCCCGTTGTAAATGAATGTAAATAGGATAGTACAGTATTTACAGATTATATTGTTTAATTCAAAGGAGTTACACAGTTAACACATAGATTTTTGTAGTGCTTTAGGTAGATATTTATTGTGGCAAAAGTCAAATTATTTTGTTGGCAAAAACTGGACTCAGCCTATTAGTCCTACGGTAATATTATGTAGGGGTTAGGTTAGGTAAAATATAATTGCTCAGAAGAAGATGATGATGATGATGATGATGATGATGATGATGATGATGATGATAATAAAACAATAGTACAATAAAAAATACTACTACTACTACTAATATATATATAATTATATAATATAATAATGTATAATGGCCTCCAGCCTCCCCCAATAGCCATTCCTTCGCCACCATTTTATTACCTTAATATTAATATCCTAAAACATAAGTAGCTATCCTAACTGTATTGACTTAGTTGAGCCTCAGATCTATGCGGCATTCAGTGACTGTAGCCTCATAGTCAATATCTGCAACTGTTGTTTGCTTTGGGGCCGAAGCTCTCGTTCCCCTGAGGCAGAGCAAAGCCGACCGAAGGAGAGAGAAGGACAGTCGACATCTCATCCAGGCTGTAACATAACTTCTGGGCTGCTGCTTCTGTTCGGATAGCACCTCCGCGAGTCCGGTGTAGAAGCATCTTGCACTTGGTCCCATCCCACCAGAGGTTGTGAACACTAGAGGAGTGAAGCTGCCTTGATCAACGTTTTGAATTCTCTCCCCATATGCCCTTCTCTTGTCGTTCTCGTTCTTCCTATGTGCAGCATCGAGAGCTAGGTTACGGTGACATGCGGCCATGGGATCAAAAATCCTGATGTCGAAGAAAGCTTGCTGTCCCCGCGTCCAGAGTCCTCGAGCACTGACGTCAACAAGGGCTTCGTTAGATGTGTTTGAAGTCCTATGTTGGAAGACCTCACCATCCAATGGATGGAGGGTCGGTTCTACCATGACATCCCGGCAGATTTCCTTCAACATATTTGCTGTGCGGTCCCTTACCTCGTCATGACTCATGCATATGAAGCCCCCTTTCTTGCACACCATGGCGTGATCGCCGTCATAGGAAGAGCCACAAGCGCATTGGGAGGGCAAACCTTCAACTGGCCAACCGTTCCTTAGAGCAATGGCATCTGTAAATTCTTGTTTGTTAAGACTGAAACCATTTGCCCTTATCGGTAACGTAGTTAACCAGTTCGAGGCGCCCACCTCCTGCGCTATAGCTACTTTTTTTTTTCAAATTTTCTGGTACCTGCAGCAACAGTTGCTGCAACTTATCATTTTGGCAGTGCTGTCGATCTGTCGTAATGGACCTACGAATCTTGTTTACTTCACAGGTATCCACCTCCCCTGTTGTGTTCTGGGCTATTATGTGGTCGGTGAGGGCTGCCGTGAGCTTAAGTGAATTTTGATGTTCGGTGGCTGCAATCTCCTCTGGATTGGTTAGTCCCATCCCTCCCAGTCTTGATGGAAGTGCAAGAAGTGCTCTTTCTGCTGGGGTTAAGTCAGGGTGTTTCACTAATTTGGGAATGACTTGACACTGATAGCTTCTTCCAGAGGGTGGAGGAGGGGTCCGATATCAGGAATAGTACGCATCAGGTAGTTCCAACGATGCTTGACGCCATGGGTGAATGCAGCAAAAGCCGCATGCGGCTCTGTGTTAGAAATCTCAGACAGAGCTTGGATTTCACTAGCCCACTCATTCACCTTTCCCGCTACGTACTCGGTCTTGAAGTCCGTAGTGCCAATTACTGCGCCTAGATGTCTTTGGCCAACCTTAGTTATTTTGACCTCACTTCCGCCAAAAACCTCCATTGCCCGTTCATAATGTTCTGGCTTCACGATGAGGAAGGACTTGTTGGCGTTTGGGTGGTACCCTATTTGTGGACCTCGCGATGTTACCAAGTCCCACCACTTTTTGATGTCCTCCACTTTTCCTGCTCCTGTAAGGTCATCAGCATACGCCACTTGTTTGACACCAGTTGTTTCAAATTTTATTTCTTGTTGGAGCACTGATAGGCCAATTGCATACATTGCCATTGCAACGGGGTCCCCCTGTGTTGTTCCCTCGGTTGACTGTAAGATGGTATCACCTCTTAGAGCCTTGTTGTTTACTATATAGAGGTCTGATGGATTCCTATACGAGTTTTCAACATACATTGCAAAGCTTGGACACTTGACCTTGATGTTGTGCAGTGCAGCCTTGCGGTTAAGTATGTTGAATGCGTTTGAAGCATCCACCAAGTACTACTACTACTACTACTACTACTACTACTACTACTACTAATAATAATAATAATAATAATAATAATAATAATAATAATAATAATAATAATAATAATAATAATAATAAAATTAGTAGAAGAAGAGATAAAAGGAGGAGTGAGGAAAATGATGAAGAGGAGAGAGAGAAAAAATAAGGAGAGAAACAAAGGAGGATGAAGAATGAGAGATAGAGAAAGAGAGAAATGAGAAAAGACCGATGAGAAGTGAAAAACGAACGAGAGAAGCGAAGGAGGATGAAGAATGAGAGACAGAGAGAGGGAGGAGATAATAAAGGACTGGAATTGATATTACGAAAAGGGAAAAGTTAAAAATAGAAGGACGGAAGGGAAGAGAGAGGCAATACATAGTAGGTGAGGAGAGGAGTGGTGTGAGGGTAGAGATAAGGCTGAGGTGTGAGGGTAGAGATAAGGCTGAGGTGTGAGGGGAGAGATGAGGGTGAGGTGTGAGGGGAGATATAAGGCTGAAGTGTGAGGGGAGAGATGAGGGTGAGGTGTGAGGGGAGAGAGATGGGGGGAGGTGTGGGGGGAGAGATGGGGGGGAGGTGTGGGGGGAGAGATGAGGGCAGGGGTGCGAGGGGAGATATAAGGCTGAAGTGTGGGGGAGATTTAAGGCGCTGAGGTGTGAGGGAGAGATGGGGTGAGGTGTGAGGGGAGATATAAGGCTGAGAGGTGTGGGGGGAGATTTAAGGCTGAGGTGTGAGGGGAGGAATGGGAATTGAGGTGCGAGGGGAGATATAAGGCTGAAGTGTGAGGGGGAGATTTAAGGCTGAGGTGTGAGGGTAGAGATAAGGAAAGAAGCTGGGGTGTGGGGGTAGAGATAAAGGCTGGGGGTGAGGAGGGGGAGAGATGAGGGGAGGTGTGAGGGGGGGAGATGTAAGGCTGAGGTGTGAGGGTAGATTTAAGGCTGAGGTGTGAGGGGGAGATGAGGGTGGGGTGCAGGGGAGATATAAAGGGCTGGGGTGTGAGGGAATTTAAGGCTGAGGTGTGAGAGGGGAGAGATGAGGGTGAGGTGTGGGGAGATGTAAGGCTGGGGTGAGGGAGGGGTGAGAGATGAGAGGTGTGAGGGAGAGATGAAATTGAGGTGTGTGAGGGGAGAGATGAGGGTGAGGTGTGAGGGGAGAGATGATGGGTGAGGTGACAGTTAATAATGAGGGGTAAGGACAAATAGGAGTCTGGGGAAAGACGAAGATGAGAGGTAAGGGACAGCTAGGAGTGAGGTGTGAGGTGAAGGACGAGGGTGAGGGGTGAGGTGTGAGGGGAAGGACGAAGGTGAGGTGTGAGGGGAAGGACGAGGGTGAGGGGTGAGGTGTGAGGGGAAGGGCGAGGGTGAGGGGTGAGGGGAAAGATAAGGGTGAGGTGTGAGGTAAGAAATGAACTGTGAGGGGAAAGAGAGGGGTGAAGGAATGGTATTTTATGAGGTGTGAGGGGAAAGAGGTGAGGGCTGAGTATGCTTTGAGGTTTGAGGGGAAACTGAATTTTGTTTAATTTTACCGAGGAGAGCAGCTAGTTTATGGTGCACCCCACAACTATCCTACGAGCGGTGTTGTGAAAAGATTACAGAGTAGAGGCAACACAAACTGTTTATCAGACACCAGTGGTAGGGCGTTGAGGGTTATGGAGTATTTTCATTACATTGTTTGCTTAGCTACTAGATGTGAAATGTAGATACAGCTTGAGTATATCAGTGTACCATTGCATATACAGCATGTTTGGATATGTCCCTATGAGGTTCCGTTTTCTCATAGTCTAAGACGCAGTTTTGGAGTGTGTGGCCATGTGTCTGGAAGGTGAGGGGGAGGGGAGCACACTGATGCCATCTCGGGAGTTTACCTGGTGCTAACTAGAGGGTTCACCTGGTGATAACTAGAGGGTTCAACTGGTGCTAACCAGAGGGTTCAACTGGTGCTAACTAGAGGGTTCAACTGGTGCTAACTAGAGGGTTCAACTGGTGCTAACTGGAGGGTTCAACTGGTGCTAACTAGAGGGTTCAACTGGTGCTAACTAGAGGGTTCAC
>NW_024711292.1:11069364-11166492 GCF_018991925.1 Homarus americanus | reverse complement strand
TCCTCCTCCCCTCTCCTCCTCTCCTCCTCCTCCTCCTCCTCCTCCCTCCTCTCCTCCTCCCTCCTCCTCCTCCTCCCTCCTCCTCCTCTCCTCCCTCCTCCTCCTCCTCCTCCTCCCTCCCTCCCTCCCCTCCTCCCTCCTCCCCTCCCCTCCTCCCTCTCCTCCCCTCCTCCTCCTCCCTCTCCTCCTCCCCTCCCTCCTCCTCCTCACAGTTTAAATTATAGTGTCAGTAAAGTTTTCTGGATTTGGCAGCCTGTGTTTATATACAAAGTTCACAGTGATAGATTCTCTCTTTTCTGAGACGTGTGTGTGTGTGTCTGTCTCTGTCTGTCTGTCTGTCTGTCTGTCTGTCTGTCTGTCTGTCTGTCTGTCTGTCTGTCTGTCTGTCTGTCTGTCTGTCTGTCTGTCTTATTATCAGTATCTTGATCAATTTAATTTTACTGTAGTGACATAGTGACTTATTTAATGTACATACCTCATGTACTCAATACTGTAGTGTACTCAATGTGTAATGTACTCAATTTATCTGACTCGGGGCTCCAATTGGTGTTTGTATTTTTAGGAGTACGAAGTAAATTATACGTATTATTTTAGTGGTGGTGTGGTTCGTCTCTCTCTCTCTCTCTCTCTCTCTCTCTCTCTCTCTCTCTCTTTTCTTCTTCTTCTTCCCTCTTCTTCCCTTCTCACTCTTCTTCTTCTCCTCCTCTCTCTCTTCTCAAGATCACTTTCCTCTTCATCTCTTCAGCTTCTTTTGGTACCTTTCCTTTCACTCTCTCCTCCTTATTCCTTCCTTTTCATCTTTTTTTTTTTTCGTTTTTCCTTCCTTTTCTTCCTCCTATCCATTCTCTTTTCCTCTTGCTTTTCCCTCTCCTTTATTATATCTGTTCTCTTTTTTCTTTCTCCACATCTCTCATTCCCCTATTCATTTCCTCCACCTCTCCCCTAGCCCCTCTTCCTCATTTGCCTCTCTCCTGTCTCTCTCTCTCTCCTACCCTTTCCCCCTCTATCTCTCAGGCAGTGATTGTTTATATACGGTGGTGTAGGGTAATGGTGGTAGTGGGTGATGGTGGTGGTGGGTGATGGGTGGTAGGGTGGTGGTGGTGGGTGATGGTAGTGGGTGATGGTGGTGATGGGTGATGGTGGTGGGTGATGGTGGTAGGGTGATGGTGGTAGGTGATGGTAGTGGGTGATGGTAGTGGGTGATTGTGGTAGGGGTGATGGTGGTGTAGTGGGTGATGGTGGTGGCGGGTGATTGTGGTGGGTGATGTTGGTGGGTGATGGTGGTAGTGGGTGATGGTGGTAGGGTGATGGTGGTAGGGTGATGGTGGTGGGTATGGTGGTGGTGGGTATTGGTGGTAGGGCGATGGTGGTAGTGGGTGATGGTGGTGGGTGATGGTGGTAGTGGGTGATGGTGGTGGTGGGTGATGGTGGTAGTGTGGGTGGGTGGTGGGTGAGGTGGTAGTGGGTGATGGTGGTGATGGGTGATGGTGGTGGGTGATGGTAGTGTTGATGGTGGTGTAGGGTGATGGTGGTAGTGGTGATGGTGATGGGTGATGGTGGTAGTGGGTGGTGGTGGTGGGTGATGGTGGGTGATGGTGGTGATGGTGGTGTGATGGTGGTAGGTGATGGATGATTGTGGTAGTGGGTAATGGTGGTGGGTGATGGTGGTGGTGGGTATTGGTGGTGTGGGCGATGGTGGTAGTGGGTGATGGTGGTGGGTGATGGTGGTGATGGTGGTGGAGGGTGATGGTGGTAGTGGGTGATGGTGGTGGGTGATGGTGGTAGTGGGTGATGGTGGTGGAGGGTGGTGGTAGGGTGATGGTGGTAGTGGGTGATGGTGGTGGGGGGTGGTGGTGGGTGATGGTGGTAGGGTGATGGTGGTGATGGGTGATGGTGATGGGTGATGGTGGTGATGGGTGATGGTGGTGATGGGTGATGGTGGTAGTGGGTGATGGTGTGGGTGATGGTGGTGAGGGTGATGGTGGTGGGTGATGGTAGTGGGTGATGGTGGTAGGGTGATGGTGGTGATGGGTGATGGTGATGGGTGATGGTGGTGATGGGTGAGGTGGTGGGTGATGGTGGTAATGGTGATGGTGGTGATGGGTGATGGTAGGGTGATGGTGGTGATGGGTGATGGTGGTGGGTGATGGTGGTGTAGGTGATGGTGGTAGTGGGTGATGGTGGGATGGGTGATGGTGGTGGGTGATGGTGGGGGTGATGGTAGTGAGTGATGGTAGGGTATGGTGGTAGTGGGTGATGGGTGGTAGGGTGATGGTGGTGGGTGAAGGTTACTGAGTGATGGTGGTGGGTGATGGTAGTGGGTGATGGTGGTTGAATGGGTGGTGGGTGGTGGTAGTAGGGTGCGGGTGGTAGGCGGTGGTGGTAGCGGTGTAGCAGTAGTGTAGGAAGCAGACCTTGAGATAGTGGGAGATACTGCAACACAAGCACCGCACTGTGCATCCCTCCTCCTGCTCCTCCTCCTCCATTCCTCATCTGGCTACTGCTTCCTCTCCTTCCTACCTCCCTCCTTCTATTGCCACTTTTTTTTTACTTCCTTCCCTCCCCTCTCGCTGTTCCTTCTTTCCTCACCTTCCTTCCTAACCTAACTCCTCATTCTGTAATTGATTCTTCCTTCTTCCTTCCTTCCTTCCTTCCTTCTTCCTTAACTTGCTACTGCCCTCATCCACCTCTGCCTCCTCTCTCATTCTCTCATTCTCCCTCCCTCCCTCCTCCCTCCTCCTCCCTCCTCCCTCCAGCTCCCTCCTCTTCCTCCTCCCTCCCTCCTCCCTCCTCCCTCCCTCCTCCTCTACCCTCCCTTCCCTCCTTATCCCAGATACTGCAACAGCTCTCCTGTCTTCCATCAACTGGGGAGGGGGGGGAAGGAGGGGTGGAAGGAGGGGGAATGATAACCTTCCTGTTCCTCAACTGGGAGTGGTAAATGGAATGGGGGAAGGGAAGAAGGAGGAGAGAACCGCTTATCTCTCATCTCATCAATTATAGGAAGAGGAGAAGAGGGGAGGAGAGGGGAAGTAGGAGTGAGAGGGAAGAGGGAGTGAGAGGGAAGTAGGGGAGAGGGGAAGTGGTAAGGAGAGGGAAGTAGGGGAGTGAAGGAAGTAGGGGAGGAAGGGAAGTAGGGAGGAGAGGGGAAGTGGGGAGGAGAGGGGAAGTAGGGAGGAGAGGGGAAGTAGGGAGGAGAGGGGAAGGTAGGGAAGGAGAGGGGAAGTAGGGGAGGAGAGGGAAGTAGGTAAGGGAGAGGGAAGTAGGGAGTGAGGGGGAAGGGAAGGGCAGGGAAATTAGAATGGGGAAGTGGGAAAAAGGAGACGAAAGAGGAAGGGAAGATGAAGACGGAGAGGAGGAGGAACAGGAGATACGGAGAGGGTGAGATGGAACAGTTCTCATTTTCGTCATCTCTCTCTCTCTCGTGTGATTTATCGGTCCACTTGACAGGTTCACTTCAGGGGCGTCACTTTGTGTAGATAGAAAAAAGTAAAATGCAGAACAGGCATAACTTGATGATGTAACTGGCAGACTGGTGAGTGGAGACCGTTGACTGGGAGAGACCGTTGACTGGTGAGTGACCGTTGACTGGGAGAGACCGTTGACTGGAGTGACCGCTGACTGGGAGAGACCGTTGACTGAGAGACCGTTGACTGGTGAGTGACCGTTGACTGGGAGAGACCGTTGACTGGTGAGTGACGTGACTGGGAGAGACCGTTGACTGGGAGAGACCGTTGACTGGTGAGTGAGGGGCCACCAGTGTGTTTATCCCCGCCTTCTCCATTAAGCCTGTGTCTGTTTGTCTCATTGTTCTCACCTAATAACTCCATCCTACTAATGTGATGTTGGACAATACCTTGGACAGTACCTTGGACAATACCTTGGACAATACCTTGGACAATACCTTGGACAGTACCTTGGACAATACCTTGGACAGTACCTTGGACAATACCCCTCTATCCTACTAAAAGTAAAGTGATTATGTTGGTGTCAACCTTAACTCCACCACCACATTAACTATCCTGCAAAAGAATTGACCATGAAAAGACGTTTAAGATAAGCTAAAGATTTGGCTCCCTAACCTAACCTAACCTAACCTAACCTAACTCAACTCTAACCTAACTCAACTCTAACCTAACTCAACTCTAACCTAACTCAACTTTAACCTAACTCAACTCTAACCTAACCTAACCTAACCTAACTCAACTCTAACCTAACTCAACTCTAACCTAACTCAACTCTAACCTAACTCAACTCTAACCTAACTCAACTTTAACCTAACTCAACTCTAACCTAACCTAACCTAACCTACCAGGTAACCTTAGCATAATTAATCCTCAGGTGATCCAGTGATTTCCTAGCCCACATCTCGCTATTTATGTTGATATGCACTAAGGCGTCGTATTAACAAGCTCGTTAACCTGGCCTGACGTGATTGGTCGTTAATGGTGTGTGTGTGTGTGTGTATGTGTGTGTGGGTGTGTGTGTGTGTGTGTGTGTGTGTGTGTGTGTGTGGACGGTTAACGACGATGGAGATAGAGTTAACGAGCAGCGGATGTTGTTAGTTAGGGTAGTTGTGTCAAATTTGCTTGTTGTTCATCTTCATTATCTGTATTCTTGTTTCTTCTCACTTTTCGTTCCTCGTGTTACTTTGTTTACTATTTCGTTCTTGTTCCCTCTCTATTCTGTTCCATTCCTCTTGTTCGCTCTCTACTCTGCTCTATTCCTTATCTTCCCTATCTGCTCTGCTTCTGTACCTCTTGTTCCCTTTCTGCTGTTCCATTCCATTTATTCCCATCTTTACTCTCCTCTATTCCTTATGTTCCCTATCTACTCTGTCCCTGACCTCTTGTTCCATTTCTACTGTTCCATCCCTCCTAATCCACCTCCACCCTGTTCTGTTCCTTTTAATTCTCTTGTGGAAAATTAATTTAATGGTTTGTTTTTGACCTTTTTGACAGCTTCGAGTTGGGTGGAAAATGTAATAAAATGTTTTTATTTGGATATTAATTACTTACGTAAGTGATTAAGTTCATATCGGGACAGGTAATTCAGTGGTTCAATTTACACCTTAAAACACCTGAGCCGCGAATTCTCCAATGTTTAGGAGTTATATTTTGTTCCTATAATTTAATAAGTGATATATCCAACACTAACTTTAACTCTATACGGCGAAGATGGTGAATAAGTTACCCTGAGACTCGACCTGACGTTAAATGCGTTAGTCCGTTAGTTATAAAGTATAAACTCTCTTAGTTGCGTTAATTTATTGTTCAGTTATAGGGGAAAATAAACGTATTCCATAATGTCGTTCATTTTCCCTGTAAATTAAAATACGAAAATTCAAGATACGCATCTCTGAGAACTCGTCTCTGGAATAGTGCCAGGAATGTTGCAGATAGTGCCATTAATTCCTGCGGGTGATTAACCTTTTAGTAATGGTGTCTCGGGGGTGTGCCATTACTGAAGACGCCTCGCTGCTCACATTCCTAAAGACGCGGAAGGTGATAATGGTTTACCTTAATTAATCTTAGGGTAAAGTTTTGGAGAATTTTACGACATTTAAACAGTTGGCGTCAGATTGATGGTTTAATACCCACCCCCCTCCCTGACAATCTGGAATCTGGATTGGGAATACTTTCAGGAATGGACTGGAATACACTGTCTTTTGTCGTTTCTTAAGTGAGTTGACTGAGTAAGTTAATGCGTCTAATTTAGGAGGATAATTGTAAAAGTCCAAATCTCTGGGAATCTTGACTTGTTCCTGGAATGGGAATTATCTCGGGAATGGGCTGGAATACTGGAATCTTAGGATCTTCTTTTAAAAGTTTTCTTGCTTGATGTCTCACTAGGGAACAATATGACTTGGGTTATTTTATGTCTCACCGGGAACAATATGACTTGGGTTATTTTATGTCTCACTAGAAATAATATGACTTGGGTTATTTTATGTCTCACCAGGAACAATATGACTTGGGTTATTTTATGTCTCACCGGGAACAATATGACTTGGGTTATTTTATGTCTCACCGGGAACAATATGACTTGGGTTATTTTATACCTCACCGGGAACAATGCAGACTTGCTATTTTATGTCTCACCAGGAACAATATGACTTGGGTTATTTTATGTCTCACCGGGAACAATATGACTTGGGTTATTTTATGTCTCACCGGGAACAATATGACTTGGGTTATTTTATGTCTCACCGGGAACAATATGACTTGGGTTATTTTATGTCTCACCGGGAACAATATGACTTGGGTTATTTTATGTCTCACCAGGAACAATATGACTTGGGTTATTTTATGTCTCACCGGGAACAATATGACTTGAGTAACTGAGACACTTATTGAAGTTAATGTCTTACTGTAACTAGAATAGGACGTGGATTGGCGTTAAGAATATGCCCTGGAATGGTGACTGGAATAGATCTTGGAATGGTGACTGGAATAGGCCTTAGAATGGTGACTGGCATAGGACTTGGAATTGTGACTAATAGGTCATGGAATGGTGACTGGAATAGGCCTTGGAATGGTGACTGGAATAGATCTTGGAATGATGACTGGAATGGCCCTTGAAATAGTACTCGGAATGGTGACTAATAGTTCATGGAATCGTGACTGGAATAGGTATTGGAATTGTGATTCGAATACTTCTTGGAATGATGACTAGAATAGGCCTCGGAATGGTGACTGGAATAGATCTTGGAATGGTGACTGGAATAGATCTTGGAATGGTGACTGGAATAGGCCTTGGAATGTTGACTTGAATAGGACTTGAAATGGTGCCAGGAATCTTCCATCTCTGGAACATTGTGAGGAAGCTAATGTTACAAGTGGACAAAGCCAGTGTCTGAATTAATCCCAGAAGGCGAAGGTGGAAGACGAGGCGGAGGAGGAGGAAGACCAGGAGGAAGAGAAGGGGGGAGAGCAGGAGGAGGAAAAGGAGATGAAGAAGACAGAGGAGGAGGAGAAGGAAGAACGAGAGGAGGAAAAGGAGGAGGGGAAGGAAAAGGAGGAGCAGGAAAAAGACCAGGGGAGGAACAGAAGTAAGAGAAAGAAGAGGGAAAAATTACCATATGGGGAGGAGGCAGAGGGTAGGAAGGGTGTGGATATGGGATGGGTACGGAGTGTGGATATGGGATGGGTACTGAGTGTGGATAAATTTCCGAACGACTATAAGAACAATAAAGAACTGAGAAAATCCTTTTGTCGGTCGAACAGTTTGAGAGCCTCATCGCCCGGTCAGTCACAGTACCGAGGCAGAATACCAGAGCCACAGTGTTCCTCGTAGATTATCTTGGTACACGCGAGGTGACTACTGGCACTCCAGCATTGCTCAGTTTCGTGAGGCAGCTTTTGTTATACTGAGGTTGAGAGGTGCGGCGGGTCACCCAAGTTCATGTAAATAGGAGAATCGCCTCCTGCTCTGGTCACCACCTTTGTTAGCATCCCTCCAGGACGCACTGAGACCAAACCAGAGGCGGTTATGATCTACTCGACTTAGGCCTCAGAGCCGGACGTCGACTACAAGAAGTTCACATGATGGTCTGGGTCCATAACGACGTATCAACCTTGGAGTGGTGAGCCAAGTTGGGGTGGCCATAAACGAAACTATCCATAGGTGGCCCAGAATTGGTGCTCCAACGACCAGTCATCTACGAGTCTGATGACTACTGGTACGGTTTTCTGTTGTATGAGATCGTCATAACCAACGGTAGTCACCTTCCCCAGGTGGAGAGGTGATGGAGTTTGTCCTGACTACTGGCGGGGCCAACAGTCCTACTCTTGGGCACGTGCTGAACCGGCCTAGATGACTCAATGGCCAACGACGTGGCCAGGCATTCATCTCTGGGGCATTGAATGGTCTGAGATTTTTCGCGAGCGAAAGATTCCCCTATGATAGAATCACAGCTGAAATACACAGACTCATCAACCAACAGCTACACAGAGAGTAGAGAGATTCGAGCAAAAACTCTTACAAGCACTTCTACCAGACAAAAACCTTATGAGTTTCCCACAAAGCTCCTAAATCTTAGAGTCCATCACCAATCCTCACGGCCAGGCAATAGACAAATACCCTCGTCCAGAACCTGCTACTAACACCGGCGGTATACAAGCCATGGCCTTACCGACGAATATGGGATGGTGTGAGTGTCTACAATGGTCACAGTTTCCCTGATACTTACCCCGAGAGAGAGAGAGAGAGAGAGAGAGAGAGAGAGAGAGAGAGAGAGAGAGAGAGAGAGAGAGCTGCTTAACTAGGCATTGATAGAAAGAAACTTAAAAAGGAAGTTTTGATTAAGATCGGGGTGGCTGTGTGGCCATTGTTTGATTAGAAAAGCGTAGAACAGACTAGAGATGGTACTAAGGTTTGTAATGTGGGTAGGTGGCAACGGGGTGAGTATCCGTGGACAGGGGTGGGTAGGCAATATGGATAGGAAGTGTGGGTAGGGGCCGAGGTGAGTCCCAGTAGGCAGGGGTGATCAGAACAGAGATAGGGCAGGGTAGGTCATCGACTGGTCAGGGGAGGGCCGTGGGAAGCTGCCAAGCCCATCAGTAAGGGTCTGTGTCCGTCCAGTAGATGATGGCTGGAGGGAGGTAACAGAAGAAGGGAGAAATTGAGATAAGGAAGAACAATACAAAAGAAAACAAGAGAGAAAGGGAGGGCGAAGGCGAGACGAAGAAGGAGAAGAATTGAGAGAGAAGCAGAAAGAACTTGATTATATACATAGAGAGAGAGACAATCTACATGTCTCTACCACAGCCTTGTAATTACCCTGACGAAGTGTGTTCTTCGTCAGGCTCAGTAAGGTGGCGTGTGTGGTAACGAGGAGCATAAATAATGTCTAGGTTTATTCTGTAATTAGAGGATGAGAAGTGTTACAATATTTACCTTGGTGTGTGTGTGTGTGTGTGTGTGTGTCTGTGTGTGTGTGTGTGTGTGTGTGTTGGGGGAGCAGTGTCAGATTTCTTAATGTTGTAGACACACACACACACACACACACACACACACACACAGACACACACACACACAGTAAGTAATAAATGTTTATAATCGACTCGAAATCACCTTGAACAACCCAGATGCTAAATATTTGATGAGTTCCTCCTCCTCCTCCTCCTTCCTCTCTTCCTCCCTCCCTCCCCCCTCCCTCCCTCCTCCCTCTTCCCTCCTCCTTCCCTCCCTCCCTCCTTCGTTCCCTCCTCCCTCTACTCCTCTTCATTCCTCGTTCCCATTTCTATTTTCTCTGCTCCTCCCTCCCCCCCTCCCCCACGACTCTATTACTAGTAGGGTGATGGGATAGAGAGGAGAGGACGGATGGGTGAAGAGAGTGAGGAGAAAGAGAGGAAGGATGGGTGAGGGGAGAGAGGGGGGGAGGGGAGGTGAGGGGAGGGGAATGACTTAAGGCATCTCAGAGAGTCTCCCATTAAACTCTTCAACACAATAGTCTTTCTAGACGATGATACGTGGAATGATCCTTACCCAGTTGTTGGCAGACCGGGCGGTGGGTGCCTGGCTGAGGTAGATAGATGGTCAGATAGATAAATATTATATAGAGAGACATATGGAAGGTAGGAGAGAGAGAGAGAGAGAGAGAGAGAGAGAGAGAGAGAGAGAGACCAATAATTACTCGATCAACCAGTGAAATTTTTGCTAAGTACAGTACGTGGCTGGTCATTGATTTTAAGGGGCAGGGGAGAGACTGTGTTTATCATGTACAGTGTGGAGGATATATGTGTGGAGGATATATGTACAGTGTGGAGGATATATGTACAGTGTGGAGGATATATGTGTGGAGGATATATGTGTGGAGGATATATGTACAGTGTGGAGGATATATGTACAGTGTGGAGGATATATGTGTGGAGGATATATGTGTGGAGGATATGTGGAGATATATGTGGGAGGATATAGTGAGGGAGGATATATGTACAGGTGGGAGGATATAAGAGGAGGATATATGTACAGTGTGGAGGATATATGTACAGGGAGGATATATGTGGAGGGAGGTGTGGGAGGATATATGTGGAGATATATGTACAGTGTGGAGGATATATGTACAGTGTGAGGATATATGTGGAGTGATATATGTGTGGAGGATATATGTGTGAAGGATATATGTGTGGAGGATATATGTGTGAAGGATATATGTGTGGAGGATATATGTGTGAAGGATATATGTGTGGAGGATATATGTGTGAAGGATATATGTGTGGAGGATATATGTACAGTGTGTATTACTCTTAACGTTGTACAGTTGGTTGAAGTGCTCGTAGATAGATGTAGTGAGGTGCTTGGTGAGAGATCCAGCGCCTCCAACACCATCTTTTCCCTTCTCCTGTAACCCCCTCTTCCCCTCCTTCACCTTCCCATCACCACCGACCTCCCTTCCCCTTCCCTCTAACCCCATTTCCACCCAATTCTTTACCTCCTTTCCCCTTCCCCCTTCCTCTAACCCCTCCCCCCTCTTCCCTCCTCTACCTCCTTCCCATCACCACCAACCTCCCTTCCCTTCCTCTAACCCCATTTCCACCAATTCTTACCTCCTTTCCCTTCCTCTAACCCCTCCCCCCCTCTTCCTCCTCCTACCTCTCCCATCACCACCGACCCTTCCCCCTCTAACTCCATTTCCACCACCCTTACCTCCTTTCCCTTCCCCTTCCTCTAACCTCCCTCTTCCTCCTCCCAGCCTCTTCCCATCACCAATGACCTCCCTTCCCCTTCCCCTCTAACCCTCCCCCTCCTTTCTACCTTCTTCCCATCACCACCGACCTCGCTTCCCCTTCCTCTAACCCTCCCCTTCCTCCTCTACCTCTTCCCATCACCATCGACCTCCCTTCCCCTTCCTCTAACCCCTCCCCTCTTCCTCCTCCCACTCTCCCATCACCACTGACCCTGCTCTCCTCTAACCCTCCTCTTCCTCCTTCTTCCATCACTATCGACTCCCTTCCCTTCTCCTATAACCCCCTCTTCCCCTCCTTCTACCTCTTCCCATCACCACCGACCTCCCTTCCCCTTCCCTCTAACCCCATTTCCACCACCCTTACCTCCTTTCCCTCTCTCCCCCTCTAACCCCTCCCCCCTCTTCCCCTGTTCTCTTCCCCAAAAAATAAAATGAGGTCGTCGCTCACTGTGTTATGACGACCCCAGGAAGGTGTATCATTATTGTTAGTTACATCACAGTGTGTGGTGTTGTCTTCCCTGCCTAGCCGTCCAGCAGTGACTGTTCTGTCCAGTTGTTGTCATGTATCGCCAACCCAACACTACTATGACCAGCTCTAGGTCACCCTTGTTAACCTCTGCGTAATTTATAAAGTTAAGGAGACAGTAAACGCCACCGTGGCTTGTTAAGAGGATAACAAGAGTGTTCTTGTTGCAGAGGACAAGAACCTCAGGTCGCTCGCCTCTGTAATAACGCCATCAACATGTCACATGTAAACAACTTTTTAAGACCTTTCGTGGAGAATAATGCCAACGTTTTTATCGTCATTTTTGTTAAGGTTTCAAGAAGGAAATGATGTAATGTGTCGTAGATGAAGTTGACGGCGAGTCTGGTCCAGTCATAACTTGTTCCACTTATCAGTCAGTGCTACACTTGGTGGTGTCGGTCGCACTCCACATGATTGATGGCAACAAGTGGTAATAAGATACGCAGGGTAGCTTATGTTGTCTACCAGTTGTGGTACATTTAAAACTCACAAGTGCCAGTCAGTGTTTCATTTAGACGTGTGTACCCATAGGTAGGTCTCCTGGACGTGTGCGGTACTGTACTCATGAAGTGGCAGGTCGTCGCTCTAGTCCGGTGCTGTTGTCAATGATAAAGTTTTTATTTGATGTATGAGAAGTTGGCGTGTATTGAGGCACGCATGACAACTCCCTCCCTGGTCGCCATGGAACATATCAACAAACTTAGTGTTTTATGTTGCTTTAAACTCTTTGTGCTGTAATACATCATGTTAATCCATACAGAATAGCCTTAAAGGTATTAATTGCACATTTCTTAACAAATCCACATTATTATCTACCTGAAAAGTTTCCAGTGTGTAACATTTTATCCATGAAAACCAAAATAATAAGTCATTATTGCCTCCCAACCCAGTTTACTCCAGTTACCCCGGTCAAACCTGCAGTGTCATACCCATTTTCTTTGTTACTCCGAGCTGTGACGTCACGGTAAACATCATCGCGTGGCAACATTTACTTCCTCTCGACATTTATTAATTGCCGATTGCAATTCGAGTGTGCTCAAGGTGAAAGTGTGTATCCGATATTGTGTTTTTGTTCTCTCAATGACTACAGTTTTCATGGAAAGAGATATAAACGAAATTACTACAATTAAAACAAGTTTATTGGTTTGTAATGTTTCAGGAACGAGATCAGGGGGTCGTTGCGTAGTTTAGGAGTGTCGTTTGAATTGATCTTTTCCTTAATTAACCTGATATAAAAATGTCGTTTAAAACTCCCCCTTTAAACTTAAAATTGTTTTTACGTGTTTAATACTGGTTAGTTAGTTAATTGTTGTGGGTGTTCCGAGTGTGTTGTGATTGGTCGATGATATATCGCGTGTGTGTTGTGATAGGACGATGGTATCTAGAATGAGTGTTGTGATTGGACGATGATATTCAACTCGTCTTGTGATTGGTGGATATTACCCGGTGTAAGAGTTGTGGTTGGATGGTGATATTGAGTGAAGCTTCATGATTGGGTGATAGCACAGGTCACGGGGATGATTGGGTGGTCGTGACTGGATGACACTATTTTGTATTCATTATCAATTGGGTGGATACTGTACATCTGGCACACGGAGATGGTGATTGGCTAGAATATCTGGCAAGGAGATGGTGATTGGCTAGAATATCTGGCAAGGAGATGGTGATTGGCTAGAATATCTGGCAAGAGGATGGTGATTGGACGGGGGGAGGGGGGCGCGTTAGCCTAGTGGAGTGTAATATCTGGTATTTACACATGAGCGCTCACGACTTTTCTACCTGACTCATTGATGTATGGTCGACACACACTGCCAGCTGTGGTATGGTCGACACACACTGCCAGCTGTGGTATGGTCGACACACACACTGCCAGCTGTGGTATGGTCGACACACACTGCCAGCTGTGGTATGGTCGACACACACTGCCAGCTGTGGTATGGTCGACACACACTGCCAGCTGTGGTATGGTCGACACACACTTGTATGGTCGACACACACTCGCCAGCTGTGGTGCGGGCCTGACACACACTGCCAGCTGTGGTATGGTCGACACACACTGCCAGCTGTGGTATGGTCGACACACACTGCCAGCTGTGGTATGGTCGACACACACTGCCAGCTGTGGTATGGTCGACACACACTGCCAGCTGTGGTATGGTCGACACACACTGCCAGCTGTGGTATGGTCGACACACACTGCCAGCTGTGGTATGGTCGACACACACTGCCAGCTGTGGTATGGTCGACACACACTGCCAGCTGTGGCTCGACACACACTGCCAGCTGTGGTATGGCTTCACACTGCCAGCTTGGTATGGTCGACACACACCGCCAGCTGTGGTATGGTCGACACACACTGCCAGCCGGGTATGGTCGACACACGTCAGCCGTGGTATGGTCGACACCGCCAGCTGTGGTTGGTCGATACACACTGCCAGCTGTGGTATGGTCGATACACACTGCCAGCTGTGGTATGGTCGACACACACTGCCAGCTGTGGTATGCACGACACACACCGCCAGCTGTGGTGCATGGCTTCCACACTGCCAGCCGTGGTATGGTCGACACACACTGCCAGCTGTGGCATGGTCGACACACACTGCCAGCTGTGGTATGGTCGACAACACTGCCAGCTGTGGTATGGCCGACACACACACCGCCGTCAGCTGTGTATGGCCGACACACACACTGCCAGCTGTGGTGCATGGTCGACACACACCGCCAGCCGTGGTATGGTCGATACACACTGCCAGCTGTGGTATGGTCACACACTGCCAGCCGTGGTATGGTCGACAATAATAATTGCCAGTTGTATGGTCGACACACACACACTCACAGGTATCGACGAGAGAGAGAGAGAGAGAGAGAGAGAGAGAGAGAGAGAGAGAGAGGTTGCTTAAAGGGAATGTTTGCGGGCTGGACAGTTGTGTGAAATTATAGGTAAAACAAAATACCAAACCAACGGGATCCTAGAAGTTGATCCCTTGGGTAAAAAAATAAAATAATCAACATCTTGAGTAATGGCGTCGGTGTAGCCCTGGCGTATGGGAGGATGGAGGGAAGTATATTAAATACCAAAGGAGATTAATAATACATTTTATTATAGTTTTGACGTTTATAATAGTCTCACTCGAACGAATATAACTACTACATGTACTAGTAATATTATTAATATAGTAATAATAATAGAGAGACAGGTGGGGAGGAAACAGCGTGGTAGGTGACAGTGTTTAGGGTGTCAGTGTTTGAGAGGATATGACATATAACAGACGTGACACTGGTGGTAATAACAAGATCCCCAGCACGTATGACACACACACACACACACACACACAGACACAGACACACACACACACACACACACACACACACACCATCAGTACAGGTGTATGTTTACTTGTATACGATTATTATATATTGCACCATTATCATATATGACGTTGGTTCATATATATGTGTTGTGTTAACCTAAGATACAGTTCATATACTACATCGTAACATAAGCGACACCTTAACCTATAGTATACGAAAAGCCTTTTAAAACCCAGGCTAGGAAGGTCTTGTTGGTTGTACTACGTATATAATTTTATTTTATGTAATATTGAATTTTGTGTAAAGTTTCAGTAGCAAATATCTGAAATATCTGTTGGTTACATTACTGAATAGTCGTGTGGTGCTGTACTGTGTGTAGTGTGGTGTGCCACAAAAACATAAGGGTGTGGTTAGAGGTTCAGGGATAACACGATATTGTGTGTGTGTGTGTGTGTGTGTGTGTGTGTGTGTGTGTGTGTGTGTGTGTGTGTGTGTGTGTGTATATGACTAACACCTGTAAGAACATTCTAGACGTAAGTGGGCTATATACTGAGGCCGTTATTCGTTATATACCGAGGTCATTTTTCGTTATATACCGAGGTCATTATACGTTATATACCGAGGCCATTATTCGTTATATACCGAGGTCATTATTCGTTATATACCGAGGCCATTATTCGTTATATACCGAGGTCATTATACGTTATATACCGAGGCCATTATTCGTTATATACCGAGGTCATTATTCGTTATATACCGAGGCCGTTATTCGTTATATACCGAGGTCATTATTCGTTATATACCGAGGCCGTTATTCGTTATATACCGAGGTCATTATTCGTTATATACCGAGGCCATTATTCGTTATATACCGAGGTCATTATACGTTATATACCGAGGCCGTTATTCGTTATATACCGAGGCCATTATTCGTTATATACTGCGGTCATTATACTATGCACCAATACCTGTGATACACGTAATTACCTGTAAAAGAGTCAAAACTTATAATACACATCATTACCTGTAAACACGTCATTACCTGTACTCTGGTTGTACTGACAGGTCGTATCCCGCTTTATCTACTGTTTCATGATAATGTATCTGATTACATACAATAACGTGGCTGTATTTACCCCCATTACTGTATATATCTTATTTCTGTATCGTAACTTAATTTCTATGGATACAGTTGCTGTATTTCGTCATATGATTACATTATCTCAGGACTATATTCGTAAATACAGAGGCTGTATTTTGTCAATTATATAATACAGTAATTGTATTTTTCCTAAACTGTATAATCATATTTTTCTTATCTTTCCTACAGTACTTATACAATTCACATGACCCTGAAAATTGTCATATATTCCAGTGATGAAAATTTCACTTGTAAAGAACTGAGATTATCTTAGTGTTTAGTGACTCCGGTAAACAGAACACTCGCCTCCTTCTCAATGTGTGTGTTATGGTGATAATGGTGTAACTAGTACTAACTACAGCTGACACAATAAACATGGATGCGAAATAATAAGAGGGTTAAGGAACAGCGGTGTAAAATCCGATATTCTAGAGGGGTTAATTAGGGATTTTCCTAGTTGATAATCAATTTCCTGGTTGGTAATCTATTTCCTGGTTGATAATCTATTTCCTGGTTGATAATCTATTTCCTGGTTGTTATTCTATTTCCTAGTTGGTAATATACCCCCTGGTTGGCGATCTACCCGATGGTTGGAGATCTACCCCCTGGTTGGCGATCTACCCGATGGTTGGAGATCTACCCCCTTGATGGCGATCTACCCGATGGTTGGAGATCTACCCCCTGGTTGGCGATCTACCTCCTGGTTGGCGATCTACCTCCTGGTTGGCGATCTACCTCCTGGTTGACGATCTACCTCCTGGTTGACGATCTACCTCCTGGTTGGTGATCTACTTCTTGGTTGATAATCTTCCTGGTTGGCGATCTACCTCCTGGTTGGCGATCTACCTCCTGGTTGACGATCTACCTCCTGGTTGACGATCTACCTCCTGGTTGGTGATCTACTTCTTGGTTGATAATCTTCCTGGTTGGCGATCTACCTCCTGGTTGACAATCTACCTCCTGATTTGGCGATCTACCTCCTGGTTAGTAATCTACCTCCTGGTTGGCGATCTACCTCTGGTTGGCGATCTACCTCCTGGTTGGCGATCTACCTCCTGGTTGGCGATCTACCTCCCTGGTTATTAATCTACCTCCTGGTTGGCGATCTACCTCCTGGTTGGCGATCTACCCCTGGTTGGCGATCTACCTCCTGGTTGGCGATCTACCTCCTGGTTAGCGATCTACCTTCCTGGTTGGCGATCTACCTCCTGGTTGGTAATCTACCTCCTGGTTGGCGATCTACCTCCTGGTTGTGTAATCTACCTCCTGTTTGGCGATCTACCTCTCCTGATTTATTAATCTACCTCCTGGTTGGCGATCTTACCTCCTGGTTATTAATCTACCTCCTGGTTGGTAATCTACCTCCTGGTTATTGTCCACCTCCTGGTTGGCGATCTACCTCCTGGTTGGTAATCACCTCCTGGTTGGCGATCTACCTCCTGGTTGGCGATCTACCTCCTGGTTATTAATCTACACACTCCTGGTTGGTAATCTACCTCCTGGTTGGTAATCTACCTCCTGGTTGGTAATCTACCTCCTGGTTGGTAATCTACCTCCTGGTTGGTGATCTACCTCCTGGTTGGCGATCTACCTCCTAGTTGGTAATCTACCTCCTGGTTGGTAATCTTTCTGGTTGATAATATTCTATCAGGTAAATGATGATAACGTACCAATAACCTACCCAGGTAAAATAATCCTTAATGTCCCCTCTTCCTCTTCCCCCTCTTTCTCTCCCTTCCTCTTCCTCCTCCTCCTCTCCCTACCTCCTCCTCCTACCTCCTCCCTTCCTACAGTAATATAAACACTTGAGCTCATAAGAAAGTTGAGACGACAGCCACAAGACTATGGTATACGAGGCTGGGAGGTATGATGGGTCATGGGTGTAGCGGGGGCGTGGCTCTGACCTGTGACCTGCTGACTCTTTGTGTTATTAAGTGGCCGCTGCCTCAACACTGCCCCAGCCGCCATGTTGGGCTCCCTCCGCCGGAAGAAAAGATCCAAAAAGGTAAACACAAAAGGATGAATTAGGAATAATAATTGGTGATAATGATGGTGATAATGATCATATTAATGGTAAATAGCGGCACTGAGGCTCTGGGCCGTAAAAAGCTGACTTTATGTTGTCTTAATGATTAATGGAGTTTAGTGATCGCATACTCGGGGTGTATCATTAACTTTGATTATATGTACATCATGCTGAAGTATGTCTGTGTGTGTGTGTGTGTGTGTCTCACTATTGTAGATAAGGTGTAGTAATGTTAAGGTGCCGCCCACACGTCCACCCACCCGTGCTCCTATCAGGTAGCGGGGCGCGGGCGGGCGGGCGCGGGCGTCGGTGGTTGGGGATTTAGCATTATTCTTCTCTATAGGAGGCGGTGAACGAGGCGTCCCCCGCCCGCTCCTTTACCGACCCCGCGCGCCAGATCTTTCACGAGCTCCGCACGGGCACCCCAGGGGGCGGCCTGAGGGGGGCGTCCTGCTCCCTCCAGGGGTCTCCACGCTCCCCCCGCCGACGCTCCCCTGGGGGCACGGCTCCCCCCTCCCTGCAGCCCAGCCCCGTCACCAGCCGCCGTGAAGTTGGTCTCCAAGACCCCGGGGAGGCTGCCTCCCTCAGCGCCAGGAGCGGTAGCCCTGGCCAGCGGCGACGCCGGCCCTCTGAGGAGTGCCCAGGGGCGTCGCCAGGGGGTTCTCCGGCCCTACAGAGGAGGTCAGGGGCGGGGACGGGGACGGGAAGAGCAGGTGGTGCTCCCCAAGACAGTGACGGGGTCGGCCAGCCAGACACGCGCCAGCTGCCGGTAAGCCGCCATGGGTGACGGTGGTGCAGTTGGCGCCACGCACGCCCACACATCTGCACGCACGCCCACGCCCATCCACGCTTAATTAAACGTTGCTGGTACACACAATCAACTGTGTTCTCCCACCGAATGAATAATTGGATGTAAAAATCCAAATGTGAATATGACGTGGGCGGGCGTGCGGGTGGGCGGCGTGGCACAGTGGGTGAGGGAGTGTTATACCTGGGTGTCCGCTTGTTGTTGCTTGCTTGTGTACACAACAGTCTGTGGTAGTGTCCTGCTTACTGTGTGTTGCTGCATGTAGAGAAAATGACTTAAAGCGAGGGTGAACTGAGGTAGTCTGTGCATGAGCATGTTACACTAACACTAATTCCTGTGATTGTGTCATACCTTTGTTTTGTGTGTTTGTGTTTTGTTGTCTTCAGGATGCGACGGCTCAACACACACACACACACACACACACACCAGTACAAGGTAAGTGTGTTTTATTCTCTGTATTGTTGTTTCATCAATAACCTTATCCATCTACTTGTCTCAGGTAACATAAAGGAATATTAATGACAGGTAAATTATTTTGCATGTGCTGTACAACGTTTTATGATCTAGTTATTTAACATTATTTTTAAGTCATGTTGGTGTACTGTTATTTTGTATTTTCTGTACTAGTGCTTGTATTTTTATACCTGTAATTACATTTTTATCTCTTTCTGTTTTTGTACGTGTATTTGCATCTGTAGCTGTACCCGTAAATCTTTCTGTAGGTACATTAATAATAAGGTAATAACACTGACAGCCTGGAGATGAGGGGCCGTGAGTGACAGCCTCTGAGTGACGGCAGTGACAGCAACAGTTGAGTGAGTATACATGACACCTTAAAGAACATGGTGAGGAAAGTACATGAGACTGATGAAGAAAGATGATAGGATGGGAAGTGAGAGACAGAAATAAGAGATGACAGACGAAGAAAGAGACACAAGAGAAGTAAGAGACAGGAGAAAGAGAAGACAGACGAAGAAAAAGACAGGAGGGGAAGTGAAAGACAGGAAAGATAAAGAAGACAGATAAATAAAAAGAAGACTGGAAGAGGGACAAGAGAAAAAGATAAAACACTAAACAAAAGAAGAGAAGAGGGGGAGAACAAGGAAGACGTAATAACTCCTAAGAGGTGTGAAGAGGAGTAGGAGGAAAAGGAAGGAGTAATGCCATAGTAGACTCAAGAGGAGGAAGAAGTGTAAAACAAGGAAGAGGAGAACAAGGTAGACATAATAACTCTTTAGATGCGGGAGGAAGAAGAAGGGTATGTAATAACTCCTTTGAAGACCAAGAGGATTAAGAAGAGGGTGTAATAACTCCTTAGAAACGGGGGAGAAGAGGAAGAGGAGAGTGTAAACCTCCTTAGAAGCGGGAGGAAGGAGGAGAAGTGTGATCAAGAAGAGGAAAGCAGAAATGACTGTCTTGTGAGGCTGGTGTGTGTGTGTGTGTGTGTGTGTGTGTGTGTGTGTGTGTGTGTGTGTGTGTGTGTGTGTGTGTGTGTGTGTGTGTCTGTGTGTGTGTGTGTAAAATGATTATGATAAAATAGGTGAACATGAGCAGGAGTTGACAATATTGTTAACTTAACTTTTTTAACATACCACATTAAGTAAAACCCAGAGAGTCGTATATATGACCTCTCGTTGTGCTGATGGCGTGTTGGGTAGGACCCGAGCAGTGAGAGACAGGAGAGAGAGAGAGAGAGAGAGACAGAGAGGGATGAGAAGCAGAGAGTGATAGAGAGACAGAGTGAGAGAGAGACAGAGAGTGAGAGAGAGACAGAGAGTGATAGAGAGACAGAGAGGATAGAGAGACAGAGAGGATGAGAGAGACAGAGAGTGATAGAGAGACAGAGGTGATAGAGAGACAGAGAGTGATAGAGAGACAGAGAGTGATAGGAGAGACAAGGAGTGATAGAGAGACAGAGAGTGAAAGAGAGACAGAGAGTGATAGAGAGACAGAGTGATAGAGAGACAGAGAGTGGATAGAGAGACAGAGAGGAGAGAGACAGGAGGATAAGAGAGAGAGGATAGAGAGACAGAGAGTGATAGGAGAGACAGAGAGTGATAGAGAGACAGAGGATAGAGAGAGACAGAGGATAGAGAGACAAGAGGATAGAGAGACAGAGAGGAGTAGAGAGACAGAGAGTGATAGAGAGACAGAGGATAGAGGACAGAGAGGAGAGAGACAGAGGAGAGAGAGACAGAGAGTGATAGGAGAGACAGAGAGGAGAGAGACAGAGAGGATAGAGAGACAGAGAGGATAGAGAGACAGAGAGGATAGAGACAGAGGATAGAGAGACAGAGAGGAGAGAGAGAGAGAGAAAAAAAAAACAGAGAGGATAGAGAGACAGGAGGAGAGAGACAAAAGAGACAGAGAGTGATAGAGAGACAGAGAGGATAGAGAGACAGAGAGTAGAGAACAGAGAGTGATAGAGAGACAGAGAGGATAGAGAGACAGAGAGTGATAGAGAGACAGAGAGGAAGAGAAAGAGGGATAGAGAGACAGAGGGATAGAGAGAAAGAGAGGATAGAGAGAAAGAGAGGAGAGACAAGAGGATAGAGAGACAGAGAGTAGAGAGAGACAGAGAGTAGAGAGACAGAGAGGATAAGAGAAGGAGACAGGGAGGAAGAGAGAGAAGGAGAGACAGAGAGGCTAGAGAAACAGAGGAGAGAGAGACAGAGATGATGAGAGACAGAGAGGAGAGAGACACAAGAGGACAGAGAGACAGAGGAGAGAGAGACAGAGAGTGATAAGAGAACAGAGAGTGATAGAGAAACAGAGAGATAGAGAACAGAAAGAGAAGAGACAGAGAAGAGAGACAGAGAAAGAAAGAGACAGAGAGGATAGAGAGACAGAGAGGATAGAGAGAGAGAGTGATAGAGAGACAGAGAGGTGAGAGAGAGAAAGAGAAAGAGATAGAGAGAAGAAGAGAGAAGAGAGACAGAGAGTGATAGAGAGACAGAGAGAGATAGAGAACAGAGAGATAGAGAGACAGAGAGGATAGAGAGACAGAGAAGATAGAGAGACAGAGAGGATAGAGAGACAGAGAGTGATAGAGAGACAGAGAGTGATAGGAGAGACAGAGTGATAGAGAGACAGAGAGTGATAGAGAGACAGGATGATAGAGAGACAGGAGGATAGAGAGACAGAGGATAGAGAGACAGAAAAAAACAAAAAAAAAAAAGAGAGACAGAGAGAAGAGAGACAGAGAGGAAGAGAGAAAGGGATAGAAACAGAGGAAGAGAGACAGAGAGAGAGGATAGAGAGACAGAGAGGAGAGACAGAAAGAGAGACAGAGGAGGAGAGAGACAGAGAGTGAAGAGAGACAGAGAAAAAGGATAGAGAGACAGAGAGGATAAAAGGAAGAGAGACAGAGAGGAAGAGAGACAGAGAGAGTAGACAGAGAGTGATAGAGAGACAGAGAGTGATAGAGAGAGAGACAGGAGGATAGAGAGACAGAGAGTGATAGAGAGACAGAGTGATAGAGAGACAGAGGATAGGAGAGACAGAAGATAGAGAGAAAGAGAGGATAGAGAGACAGAGATGATAGGAGAGACAGAGAGTGATAGAGAGACAGAGAGAGAGAGACAGAGAGACAGAGAGGACAGAGAGACAGAGAGTGATAGAGAGACAGAGAGGAGAGAGACAGAGAGAGGATAGAGAGACAGAGAGGAGAGAGAGACAGAGAGGGAAGAGAGACAGAGGGATAGAGAGACAGAGAGTGATAGAGAAAAAGAGAGACAGAGAAAAAAGATAGAGAGACAGAGAGTGAGAGAGAGACAGAGAGGAGAGAGACAGAGAGGATAGAGAGACAGAGAGGATAGAGAGACAGGAGGAAGGAGAGACAGGAGGATAGAGAGACAGAGAGGATAGGAGACAGAGAGGAGAGAACAGAGAGGAAGGAGAGACAGAGAGGAGAGAGACAGAGAGGATAGAGAGAAGAGAGTGATAGAGAGACAGAGAGGATAGAGAGACAGAGAGTGAGAGAGACAGAGAGGAAGAGAGACAGAGGATAGAGACAGAGAAAGAGATAGAGAGACAGAGAGAGAGAGGAAAGAAGAGAGAGACAGAGAGGGATAGAGAGACAGAGAGTGATAGAGAGAGACAGAGAGATAGAGAGACAGAGAGTGGAGAGAGAGACAGAGAGTGATAGAGAGACAGAGGAGGAAGAGAGACAGAGGATAGAGAGACAGAGAGGATAGAGAGACAGAGAGTGAGAGAGAGACAGAGAGGAAGAGAGACAGAGGATAGAGAGACAGAGAGGATAGAGAGACAGAGAGGATAGAGAGACAGAGAGTAGAGAGAGACAGAGAGGAAGAGAGACAGAGGAAGAGAGACAGAGAGGAGAGAGACAGAGAGGGATAGAGAGACAGAGAGGATAGAGAGACAGAGAGTGAAGGAGACAGAGAGAGACAGAGGAGAGAGAGCAGAGAGAGAGAGACAGAGAGGGAGAGAGAGGAGGATAGAGAGACAGAGAGTGATAGAAGAGAGAGAGAGAGAAGAAGAGAAAGAAGAGACAAGAAGAGAAAAAAGAGACAGAGAGGAAGAGAGACAGGAGGATAGAGAGACAGAGAGGATAGAGAGACAGGAGAGTGATAGAGAGACAGAGAGGGATAGAGAGACAGAGAGGATAGAGAGACAGAGAGGAGAGAGACAGAGAGAAGGAGAGAGAGAAGAGATAGAGACAGAGAGATAGAGAACAGAGGATAGAGAGACAGAGAGTGATAGAGAGACAGGAGTGGATAGAGAGACAGAGGATAGAGAGACAGAGAGGATAGAGAGACAGAGAGGATAGAGAGACAGAGAGTGATAGAGAGACAGAGAGTAGAGAGACAGAGATGATAGAGAGACAGAGATATAGAGAGACAGAGAAGATAGAGAGACAGAGAGGATAGAGAGACAGAGAGTGATAGAGAGACAGAGAGTGATAGAGAGACAGAGATGGATAGAGACAGAGAGTGATAGAGAGAAGAGATAGAGAGACAGAAGGATAGAGAGACAGAGGATAGAGAGACAGAGAGGATAGAGAGACAGGGAGTGATAGAGAGAGAGGATAGAGAGAAAGAGAGAAGACAATAAAAGAAGAGAGACAGAGAGGACAGAGAGACGAGGAGAGACAGAGAGGATAGAGAGACAGAGAGTGATAGGAGAGACAAGAGAGGATAGAGAGACAGAGAGTGATAGAGAGAGACAGAGAGTGATAGAGAGACAGAGAGGATAGAGAGACAGAGAGGATAGAGACAGAGGAGGAGACAGAGAGGAGAGACAGAGAGGAGAGAGACAGAGGAAGAGAGACAGAGAGTGATAGAGAGAAAGAGAGACAGAGGATAGAGAGAGAGAGGATAGAGAGAAGAGAGAGGAGAACAGAGAGGATAGAGAGACAGAGAGGATAGAGAGACAGAGAGGAGAGAGGATAGAGAGACAGAGAGTGATAGAGAGAGACAGAGAGTGATAGAGAGACAGAGAGGAGAGAGAGACAGAGAGGGAGAGAGACAGAGGATAGAGAGACAGAGAGGATAGAGAGACAGAGAGGATAGAGAGACAGAGAGGGAGAGAGACAGAGAGGATAGGAGAGACAGAGAGAGACAGAGAGTGATAGAGAGACAGAGAGGAGGAGAGAGACAGAGAGGATAGAGAGACAGAGAGTGATAGAGAGACAGAGAGTGAGAGAGAGACAGAGAGAGGGAGAGAGACAGAGGATAGAGAGACAGAGAGGATAGAGAGACAGAGAGTGAGAGAGACAGAGAGTGAGAGAGACAGAGAGGAAGAGAGACAGAGGTAGAGAGACAGAGGATAGAGAGACAGAGAGTGAGAGAGAGACAGAGATAGAGAGACAGAGAGGATAGAGACAGAGAGAGACAGAGAGTGAGAGAGAAGAGAGGAGAGAGACAGAGAGGGAGAGAGACAGAGTGATAGAGAGACAGAGAGTAGGACAGAGAGAGACAGAGAGGAGAGAGAGACAGAGAGGGAAGAGAGAGGAGAGAGACAGAGAGATAGAGAGACAGAGAGGATAGAGAGACAGAGAGTGATAGAGAGACAGAGAGTGATAGAGAGAGACAGGAAGAGACAGAGGGAGAGAGAGACAGAGAGGAGAGAGAGACAGAGAGGGAAGAGAGACAGAGTGATAGAGAGACAGAGAGAGGATAGAGAGACAGAGAGGATAGGAGACAGAGAGGAGAGAGAGACAGAGAGTGATAGAGAGACAGAGACAGAGAGGAGAGAGAGACACAGAGAGTGATAGAGAGACAGAGAGGATAGAGAGACAGAGAGGAGAGAGAGACAGAGAGGAAGAGAGACAGAGTGACAGAGAGACAGAGAGTGGGGAGAGAGACAGAGAGGACAGAGAGACAGAGAGGATAGAGAGACAGAGAGGATAGAGAGACAGAGAGAGACAGAGAGTGAGAGAGAGACAGAGAGTGAGAGAGAGACAGAGAGGGGAGAGAGAGACAGAGGATAGAGAGACAGAGAGGAGGAGAGACAGGGAGAGTGAAGGGAGAGACAGAGAGTGACAGAGAGACAGAGAGGATAGAGAGACAGGGAGAGGACAGAGAGACAGAGAGACAGAGAGTGGATAGAGAGACAGAGAGTGAGAGAGACAGAGAGGAGCAGAGAGAGACAGGAGAGGGACAGAGAGACAGAGGAGAGAGAGACAGAGAGGGAAGAGAGACAGAGAGACAGAGAGACAGAGGACAGAGAGACAGAGAGTGAGAGGGAGACAGAGAGAGAGAGACAGAGAGGGAAGAGAGACAGAGTGATAGAGAGACAGAGAGGATAGGAGAGACAGAGAGGATAGAGAGACAGAGAGGGAAGAGACAGAGGATAGACAGAGAGGCAGAGAGACAGAGAGTGAGAGAGAGACAGAGAGGGAAGAGAGACAGAGTGATAGAGAGACAGAGAGGATAGAGAGACAGAGAGGGAGAGAGAGACAGAGAGGGAAGAGAGACAGAGTGATAGAGAGACAGAGAGGATAGAGAGACAGAGAGTGGGAGAGAGACAGAGAGTGATAGAGACAGAGAGAGACAGAGAGGATAGAGAGACAGAGAGTGATAGAGAGACAGAGAGTGAAGAGAGACAGAGAGGAGTAGAGAGACAGAGAGGAGAGAGAGACAGAGAGGGAGAGAGACAGAGGAAGAGAGACAGAGAGGAGGAGAGAGACAGAGAGTGATAGAGAGACAGAGAGGAGGAGAGACAGAGAAGCAGAGAGGAGAGAGACAGAGAGGGGAGAGAGACAGAGAGTGACAGAGAGACGTAGTGAGAGGCACTTTACCAGGTGTGTTTAAGTGATGACGTGATAAGTAATCCTGGTCCAGTTTTTAGGTTTACGTATTGTTCTATGGAGTCCACTGGATGACCTTGACCGCTCGTGACCTCGATTCTGAACGTCTGACCTCGATCTGTGACCTCGACCCATGACCCTTCGTGACCTTTACCTGTAACCCCTTATCCTTCACTCAGACCCTCTGACTCTGGACCCCATGACCTTGACCTTTGGTTACCTCGTGACCTTGACCAGTGATTCCTTGTGACCTCGAACTGTGACTCTGCCCCTGAGACAGGCGAACCTAACTGACAGATCAACATATCTAGCTAATTTCGGCCAAGTAATGACGAGGAAAACGACACAAGAAAGTTGAAATAGGGAGTGTATAAAACTCCAGCGTATTGAGAGAGAGAGAGAGAGAGAGAGAGAGAGAGGTGTTGGGGTGTAGCGTTAACTGAGGTAGGCGAGGAAGCCGCTCAGCCTCTGTGGCCCACGTACCCTCCATCCGTACGTGGACAGAATCCTATTGGACACAATTTCATCAGTCAAAATGCGACTGGACAAAATCCCACTGGACAAAGTAAAACTACAGCGGTATAAAATTCCACTGGACCAAACTAACTATACAGGACAAAATTCCATTGGACACGTTAAGTTGCTCCATCTCCTAATACCTTGTTACGTTAGGTCAGGTCAGGTCAGGTCAGGTCATGTTAGTCCAGGTCAAGTCAGCCTAGGGTGGGTTACGGCTGGTTAAGTTACGGTAGATCAGCTTAGGTTAGATAAGGTCAAATTAGAGGTTAAAGTAGGTAAGGTTAAATCGAGTCGGGTTAAGTTAAAGCAACCAGATTATGTTACCATAGGGGTTGGGTGTAAATAGGACTGCCAATAGGCCCGCTGCAGCTTTCCATTCTTATGTTCTTATGTTCTAGGTTAGCTCAGTTCATCTTATCTGTTAAAATACATTCACATAAGGTAGATTAGGTCGATTCACCTTAGGTTAGGCGGTTAACTGAAGCTATGGTTTAATAGGTTGGGTTAGGGCGAATCACCTTAGTTCGGTGAGGTCAGGACACAGCTCATCTCAGCTTAAGCTAGATTAGATAAAGTAGGCTAGTTCAATTCAGCTTAGGCTAGATTTGATTAGGTTCGGTCAGTCAGGTCAGGTCAGGTCAGGTCAGGTCAGGTCAGGTCAGCTAAACTAACTGGAAATAGGTTGAATGATTTTTTTACCTATAACCTTTGTGAGGATAACAGCCCTTCCCACGGCCATTCACTCTGCCACCACCTATCTTCCAGGACACAGGTGACACACTCCAGGCAGCTACCTGTAATTAACACCGAGATGCATCTGTGGTGGAGAGTGGGGAGGGGGAGGGGGGGGAGGATTGGCCAGGTTTAAAGGGATTTGTTTGTGTCTTTTTCTGTCTCTATACTCGTGATTGTTTGTTTGTTTTATTCGAATGTTTGTGTTTTTTCCGTGTAAGAATGTGCGTGTTTATGTGTATGTATGTGTTTCAACGAGTGTGAAATGTGAATATGGTGTTGATGTAAGTTTGGTGTTTGTGTGTGCATAAAAATCAATTCACTTAGTCAACATACGTGAGTATACACACACACACACACACACACACACACACACACACACACACACACACACACACACACACACACACACACACCACCCAGCAGTAAATTGAGTGGAGTTGACACATTGACGTCATCAGTGAAAATAATGTTGTCCATTTAATAAAGCATCGAGTCTCTGAGTCTGCGAGCATAACAAAGCCTATGCCATTTTGGTACTGTGTGTGTGTGTATGTGTGCATGTGTGTGTGTGTGTGTGTTTCTTTGAGAATATAACCTGCTCGGCTTGTGTGTGTGTGTGTGTGTGTGTGTGTGTGTGTGTAAGCTTTTGAGAATATAACCTGCTCAGGTTTTAATCTAGTATGAACGAGGGTTTTTGTTTTGCAATTTACAGAAGTCTGTTTATTTTTTCTAGTATGAACGAGGACTTCAGTTTTAGGAATACACTTTGACTTTGTTTTAGTATAGACGAGGCTGTTTTGTAGAATATAAGGTGTTGGTGAAGAGTATAAGGATGTTGGTAGTATATAAGGTGTTAAAATATATAAAGGATGTTGGTGAAGAGTATAAGATGTTGGTGAAGAGTATAAGGATGTTGGTGAAGATATAAGGGCAAGTTGGTTATATAAGGCAAGCTGGTGAAGAGTATATGTTGGGTGAAGAGTATAAGGGTACAGAAGAGTATATAAGGGTAAGTTGGTGAAAGAGTAAGGGAAAGCAGAAGAGTATATGTACAGAAGAGCATAAGGATGCTGAAGAGTATAAGGGTGTTGTGAATATATATGGTGTTGGTGAAGAGTATAAGGGTGTTGGTGAAGAGTATAAGGATGTTGGTGAAGAGTATAAGGGTGTTGTGAAGAGTATAAGGGTGTTGGTGAAGAGTATAAGGGTGTTAAGTGCTATTGAAGAGTTGGAATAGGTGTAAGTGAAGACAATATAAGGGCGTTGGTGAAGAGTATAAGGATGTAGGAAGAGTATAAGGTGTTGGAAAAGAGTAAGGCAAAGTTGTGAAGAGTAAAAGGGTGTTGAAAAAGAGTATATGCATGGGTAAGAGTGAAAGGTGTATATATAAAAGTTAAAAGCAGGAAAGGTATATGTATTGGTGAAGAGTATAATGGCAGGTTGTTGAAGAGTATAAGCAAAAGAGTAGAGGGCGTGGAGAAGAGGTGTGCTGGAGAAGAGTATAAGGGTGTTGGTGAAGAATAAGTGGCGGTGTTGGTAAGAAAGTATAAGGGTGTTGGTGAAGAGTATATGGTGTTGGTGAAAGGTATAAGGGTGTTGTGAAAGAGTATAAGGGTGCGGTGAAAAGTATGGTGTTGTGAAAGTATATGCAGCAGTACATTGGTAAAGAGTATATAAAAGCGTTGTAGAGTAAGGGTGTTGCTGGAAAAGAGTGCGCAGCTGGAGAAGAGTATATAAAAGCGCTGGTGAAGAGTATAAGGGTGTTGGTGAAGAGTATAAGGGGTGTTGGGTGCATGAGGAGTAGGAAGGTAGAAGGAAAAAGAGGTAAGGCAGTTGGAGAAGAGTAAAAGGGTGTTGGAAAAGAGTATATGTGTGGTGAAAAGTATAAGGGTGTTGGTGAAAAGTATAAGGGTGTTGAAGAGAAAGGTAAGGGTATTGGTGAAGAGTATAAGGATGTTGGTGAAGAGTAGAAGGGTGTTGAAAAGAGTGTAAGTGTGTGAAGAGAAGATAAGGGTGTTGGAAGAGAGAGGTATAAGGGTGCTGTAAGGAGTATAAGGGTGTTGGTGGAACTAGAATAAGGGATGGAAAGAGTATAAAGGGTGTTGGAAAAGAGTGTAAGGAGTTGGAGAAGAGTATAAGGGTGTTGGAGAAGAGTATATGGAAGTAAAGGTATGGAGAAAAGAATAAGGGAAGAAGTGGGTGAAGAGAATAAGAAGGCAGGAGATATAAGGGTGTTGGTGAAGAGAATAGGGGTGTTGGTGAAGAACAAGTATAAAGGTTTTAACAAACATCAGTATAGGTTCTGAACAGATTTTGATGAGTATTAGGGAGTAAGGATGGTGTACTGGCAGGTGGTAGGTAGAGTATAAGGATGAGTGTGTTGACAGCGAGTATAGAGAAGAATTTGGATACGCTGATGAAGTGTATAAGGGTGAGTGTAAGGGCAGGTGACTGTCGAATATAAAATGGTATCAGGAAACGAGGGGTTAGGTGAGAATAAGGGATGCATTTAGAAGCCAGGGGAGGATTAGGGAGGTAGGTGAAGTCAGGAAAGGTAAGGTGAAGCAAGGGGAAAGGTTAGGGGAGGGTAGGTGAAGTCAGGAAAGGTAAGCAAGGAAGGTTAGGGAGGGTAGGTGAAGCCAGGAAAGGTAAGAAGAAGGTTAGTGGAGGGTAGGTGAAGCCAGGTAAGGGTAGTAGGAGAAGGTAAGGTGAAGTGAGGGAAAGGTCAGGGGAGGGTAGGTGAAGCTAGGAAAAGTAAGGTGAAGCCAGGGGAGGCGGCCGTGACTGCTAGGGGACTAGGTGGATGTCGCTACCTTGTCTTACACTCACCTATATTGATTCTCTCGGAGATTTGAAGCTTAAATCTCTTCCTTTGCTACCCAGGAGAGAGAGAGAGAGAGAGAGAGAGAGAGAGAGAGAGAGAGAGAGAGAGAGAGAGAGAGAGAGAGAGAGAGAGAGAGAGAGAGTAAAACTTCAGAATTACCTAGACCTAAAAATCATGAATACACAGACAGCCGCAGTGGGAAGCATACCAAGTAGACACATCAAGACAAGAGAATAAGACCTAGTGAAGCAAACGCAGATAGGGAAATAATAATAATAATAATACACACACACACACACACACACAAATAATAATACACAATAATAATACACACAATAATAATAATAATAATAATAATAATAATGATAACTTCGTTGTTAATTATGAAGAAATCAACAACGCTTAGACAGTTTAATGACCAAGTACTAGGTGAAGGAAAGTGACCAAATAGTAGTGAAGGAAAGTGACCAAATATTAGTGTAGGAAAGTGACCAAATATTAGTGGAGGAAAGTGACCAAATAGTTGTGAAGGAAAGTGACCAAATATAGGAAGAAAAGTCAAGGTAAAAGAAACCAGATAGTGAAGGAAAGGAACCAGGTACTAGTGGAAGGAAAGTGACCAGGTAATTAGTGAAGGAAAGTGACCAGGTACTAGTGAAGGAAAGGACCAAATAGTAGTGAAGAAAGTGACCAAATAGTAGTGAAGGAAAGTGACCAAATAGTAGTGAAGGAAAGTGACCAAATAGTAGTGAAGGAACAAGAAGAGTAACCAAATACTAGTGAAGGAAAGTGACCAAATGACAGTAGGAAAGTAGACCAAATAGTAGTGAAGGAAAGTGACCAAGTACTAGTGAAGGAAGGACCAAATACTTGTGAAGGAAAGTGACCAAATACTAGTGAAGGAAAGTGACCAGGTACTAGTGAAGGAAAGTAACCAAATGCAAGTGAAGGAAAGTAACCAAGTACTATTGAAAGAAAGTGCCCAGATACTAGTGAAGGAAAGTAACCAAGTACAAGTGAAGGAAAGTAACCAAGTACTGGTGAAGAAAAGTAACAAGGTACTAGTGAAGGAAAATGACGATCTGCGAGTGAAGAAAAATAGCCAAGTACCAGTGAAGTATGTGACCAAGTACTACTAAAGAAAGTAGCCAAGTATTAGTGAAGGAAAGTGATCTAGTTAAGTGACCTGGACTAGCGAGGGAAAGTGACCTGGTGATCGTGAAGGAAAGTGAATGAGGCAGTGAGAAAATTTCATACCCCGAAAGTGAGAGAACTCCATACTCCGGAGGTGAGAGAGAGAGAGAGAGAGAGAGAGAGAGAGAGAGAGAGAGAGAGTGAGATGTGTGGTGTGTGTGTGTGTGTGTGTGTGTGTGTGTGTGTGGTTGGGATCGATGTGCGCGCGTCTGGGGGTAAGGGAGAGTTGTAGTGGTGGTGGAGGTGGAGGATGCCTGGTCGTGGCGGCGGTGTTGGTGCCTCCTCCTCACCCTCCCTCCCTCCTTCCCTCACAGTGCCAGTGCCGCCGCGGACCTCGTCTGTGCCAGTGCGTGGACCTTCCGCCACCAGCCTTGGCCTTCTGACATTTTCTTTGACCTCTTCCCAGCCCACTGACCCCAGTTTTGAGTTTGGTTTGACCCGGTGTGTTTTTGGACAGAGAGGGGGACGTCCCCGTGTCGAGGTCTGGGGCTGTCGGGAAGTGTGAGTGTGAAGTGAAGTAAAGGAGAAGGGAAATTAGTGCGTTTACGATAGGCTCCCTAACTCCTACTTGTGTCTTCCGCTGAAGAAAGTAAGAGCTGGAAGTAAAAGAAAATACATCCGCATTGTTTTAAATATAGTCAGGTCTTGAAACGAGGTGGAGAGAAGTGAAGTGTGGGAGGAGGCCACGGGTACAGGAAGTGAGTACGGGGCTCCCAGGTGCCGCAGATGACAGCTTGAGTTAGTACCAGTACCCAGTATTCTCGCCACCAGGTACCAGGCACCCCACCACTAAAGTACCAGGATAACACCAACCTACCGCCGTTCCTCAGAAACAAATAATACCACAGTCTGGTATCACTAGATACCAGCATCACGAGGAACCAATACCGCCAGGTCCGGGCAGCAGCAGCAGCACCTAAGCATCAGGATATCTAAGGGGTCAGGAGCGCCAGCACCACCATCCAGCAGACTTCATCACCAGACACCCCCAACATCTACCACCTCTGGCAGAGGCTCGCTACCAGATGGCTGCCATCCCCCTCCTCTCAGAAGCTTCCTGTCCACAACCACTACCACCTCCTCCTCCCCCTTCTTCGTCGCTGTTGTCAGTAGTGAAGACGCCATCGGCATGTAATGGCGTAGAATCCCACAACAGACGATGGAAGTAGACAGTCCTCGGCAGCTGCATCACCCTCCTCTATACTGTACCGCTGCTGCCGCTGTTACTACTACTGCTGTTGTTGCTGCTGTTGCTGCTGCTGCTGCTGGTGGCGGTGGTGGGGGTGGTGGCTGGTGCAGCTAGTTGACCGGTGTGGCGTGCCAGAGGACCCCCAGCAAGGAACAGCCACGGCGACGAGTGTTCATGCACATTTCTCATCAATCATGGACCCGAGTCGCGTTAGGAGGAAGACTCGAGTTGGGTGAGATCGTAGATCAATGTGCCTTTACGACGCCGTGCTGGTGGTGGTAGCGGTGATGAGTCGTGTAGTTGATGACCTGCAGTAGTAGTCAGTACGTTAATGACGTTGCATAATAGTTTTACAATCACGAGACTCATAAATAACGCCAGAAGTAAAGAGAAATAAAACGCTAAACAAGTAAATAATAGCTCACCATGAAGTAGATTTTGATATTTCAACAACGTATATTAGGTAAAAAACGGTAGTCTGTGTTTTGTATCGTCATTTTCTACGTTTGTTTGTCATACTGTTAGTAGTGTTGAAGGAAGAGGTTTTGATCCTTCGTCGAAACAATCAATTTTGGGGGTGTTTGTGTGTGACGACAACGATGATGATGATGATGTCACATATCTTCAAGGCTGCTCACGTCACCAGTCATTCCCGCTCAATACTGATGACTAGTTAATGTTGAACGAGCTTAATAAAGAGGTGGTAGATGTGGTTTAGGGTCCGGCAGAAGAGAAGAAGCTGCTACACGCTCCCCTGGTCACGTCTCACCCTTCAAGGACGACATTTGTAATATTTAGACAATCCAAATCTTATTGTTTTTTGTAATTGTAAGTTGTTGTTCGTCAGAGTGTAATTATAACAATAAAAAGACTCGTTTGATTTCGCGGTGATTCACTAAAAAAAAAAAGAGATACGTTTTTGTAAGTGTAGTTATGAATATTACGTGGTTACGTTTTCTTAATTATACGTACAGTAGTTGAGTTTTTGTACCTTATACTGTGGTCGTATATTTTGTAAGGTGGTGGCTGCGTCTTGTAAGTGTTCGTGGTTGCATTTTTTGTAAGTACGAGGGGGTGGATGCGCGTTCTTGTAAGCTCCTACCCCCTTAAACTCGCTCATTTAGTGTGTTCAGACACCTTTGGTAATAAGGTGACCCCCATCCCCCCATAATACTTACTTCCAAGACGTGAACTCGTCACTCATTGGTCGGTCCTCTCAGTGAACTTACCGAGCTTGGACTGTAAGATCATTGGTTGACTCCTGGTGCTGCTCACTTCATCGACTCACAATCGTTGTAGGTCATATACATATATATATTTACACACACACATATATATATTGTATAGGCTCACTGATAAAACACTTCCTTTATAATCTCTGGTCATCTTATTGGCCGACAAAGGGTATTATTGAAGTCACAGGCTAAGAAGTCCTTTATTCATTAGTGTTTAGGCTCTTTAATTATTTAGTATTTGCGTGTGACAGTTGTGTTGGTGGAGGTTGGTTGATTGGCGAGTGTGGCGATGAGTCTTTAGCTCGGCGTCAGTCAGTGACAAGTGGAGGTGCTATTTAAATGACAGGTCTCGTGGCGATCATTACTTCCCCATTAGTTCAAAGCTTCGCATGATTAATTGATGGAGGAGGGTAGAAGGAGGCTGTGATTTGTCTTGGTTTTTGTTCCCGTGTCTGCGTAAGGACGCGTATCATTTGTTTGTTGAGGCTGTTAAACGGCTCAGCTGGTAGGAGTAAGGCCGAGGGCTGCAGGCTGGTTGAAGTGGATAAACAGCCTCTCTGAAGGAGTATTGGTGAAGTTGTGTTGGAGGAAGTGTAGCCTCCCAGGGGCGTGATGAGCCAACCACCACCGGCTCAGCCCCCCCGTCGGGCCGTCCCGAGGGTGTTCCGTCGACAGAACAGCTTCGCCGGTTTCCCCAGTGCTACACTTAGCATCTTTAATAACAACAATAATAATAACAATAACAACAACGGAAGGAACTCCGGTAAAACAGGGTTACCTCCTGCCTCCACTGCAGCGGAGGTAACATCAGCAGGATATACACAACCTAGTCTGGTACCAACTACTGCAGGAGGGACAACTCTTGGGGCAATTGCTTTTGGCGCTCCTTCTGCTGGGATACCCACTTGTGGGGCAGCACGCGTAGCGGCGCCCCCTACATCAGCTCATGCCTCACTACCAGTATACCAGCCACCACCGGCAGCCAGTAGACCCGTGTCTGGGTTTTACTCCCTTCCCAGACACAACCGCCCTGGCCACCTCAGCAGGGCCCTGGGTGTGGGGTTCCACTTGTTGGCCAGGACAACCCCACCGGGATCTTCAGGCCCAACAGCGGCAGAGCAGTTAGGGATCAACTCCCCGGCACTCCCTAAATCACACCGGAGAAACTTGAGTGAAGGGAATACCGGCGAAACCATCACATCCCTCCCAATAACAATTGGCTCTCTGCCCCGTAGTAAAAGTGGGACGAAAGACGCGATACCACCGACGACGTCATCTAGCGTGGGAGAACCAAAGCTCAAATCATCGACTAAGCGTAGAGATGGGGAGGGCAAACCCCGCCGGAGGGACCCTGACTATCAGTCATTGCCTCGACGGCCTTCCAAGGATCAGGCTTCCAAGCGATCTCCCAAAGACGGAGATTCTAAGAATCAGAGCTCGGCGAAAAGACACGACACAGAGCCAAAATTCCGGTCACTTCCGAGAAGACACGAGGGAGAGGCGAGATACCAGGCGGTGAGCAGGAAGAGTGAGGGAGATCCGAAGTACCAGTCGCTGCCGAAGAGACACAATACAGAGCCCAGGTATCAAACATTTCCCAAAAGACGTGATGCAGAGTCGTCCTCACATCATCCATCGTCCCCTAAGAGACGCAGCACCGAATCAAGCCATCAATCATCGTCGCCCAAGAGACGCGACGTGGGGCCAGGAGCTCTTCCCTCCTCACCGAAAAAACGAGATATGGGGCCAGGTCACCTTCCCGGGTCCCCCAAAAGGCGTGACCCTGAGTGTAGCTTCCATCAATCTCTGTCACCAAAGAGGAGGAACACCGCCGACCTCAAGTACCAGCCGCCGCCGCCGCCCCCGAAGAAGTACGATATTGATCCCAAATACGAAATGTTGCCCCCGAAGCGACCTGAAGTGGACCTTAAGTATCAGACCTTCCCCCAGAAGAGACATGATCCAGATCACTCCAGATACCAACATGCGGTACCACCCCCAAGGGCGTACGATATAGATCCCAAGTACCAAGCGCTACCCCCAAAGAGAGAAGAACTTGACTTGCGATACTACCCACTACCACCGCCGAGGTATGAGGCGGAGGCGAAATACCAAACCGTGCCCCCAAAGAGACGTGACATGGAGCAAAGATACCCCACCGTACCACCTAAGAAATTTGGCATCGACTTAAGGTACCAGCCACTCCCACCACCCAAGAGGTATGATACCGGCCCCAGGTATCAGACGATACCTCCCAAGAGGCACGATGCTGATCACCAAAGATACCATTACATCCCTCCACCGAGGCCCGATATTGAACCACGGTACCAACACCCTCCACCGAGAAGGTTTGATATCGATCCCAAATATCAGCCGTTGCCTCCTAGGAGACCCGATATCGAGCCCAAATACCAGCAGCTTCCACCCAGAAGACCCGATATCGAGCCTCGATACCAACAGGCCCCACCACGGCCGGATATCGAACCTAAATACCAACCACTGCCACCTAGGCCAGATATTGAACCGAAATACACACAGTTACCACTTAGGCGACCAGATCCTGATCCCAGATACCAGCCATTACCCCCGAGGCCCGATATCGAGCCCCGATACCAGTCGCTACCACCCAGGCCGGATATTGAACCCAAATACCAACCCTTACCACCGAGACCCGATATCGAACCTAAATATCAACCACTACCGCCAAGGCCCGATATTGAACCTAAATATCAGCCATTGCCACCAAGACCCGATATTGAGCCCAAGTACCAGCCTTTACCACCAAGACCCGATATCGAACCCAAGTACCAACAGCTGCCGCCGAGACATCCTGACGGGGAGTGCAAGTACCAGCCGCCGCCACCACCCATACACCCCAACGGAGAGGCCAGGTACCACCCCTCACCCCCTGAGGCTGAGATGTACCAACAACACCTACCAAGAAGACCCGATATTGAGCCCAAGTACCAGCCTTTACCGCCAAGGCCTGATATCGAGCCCAAGTATCAACAGCTGCCGCCGAGGAGACCCGACGGGGAGGCCAAGTATCAGCCACTTCCTCCAAGACGACCTGAAGTCGAGGCCAAGTATCAGCCACTTCCTCCAAGACGACCCGAGGTCGAGGCCAAGTATCAGCCACTTCCTCCAAGACGACCCGAGGTCGAGCCCAAGTATCAGCCACTTCCTCCAAGACGACCCGACGTCGAGGCCAAGTATCAGCCACTTCCTCCAAGACGACCCGAGATCGAGGCCAAGTATCAGCCACTTCCTCCAAGACGACCCGAGGTCGAGGCCAAGTATCAGCCACTTCCTCCAAGACGACCTGAAGTCGAGGCCAAATATCAGCCACTTCCTCCAAGACGACCTGAAGTCGAGTCCAAGTATCAGCCACTTCCTCCAAGACGTCCTGAAGTCGAGTCCAAGTATCAGCCTCTTCCTCCAAGACGACCTGAGGTCGAGGCCAAGTATCAACCATTACCTCCAAGACGACCTGATGGGGAAGGAAAGTATCAATCTCTTCCCCCAAGAGGGTCCGACTACGAGTTCCAACCTATACCTACAATCAAACATGAATCCGAGACCTCATTCCAGCCACCGGTACCCATGTATGACTACGAGTTCCGACCAATTCCAACAATAAAACCCAATTATGAACAGGTGTATACACCTATGCCTCTTAGGAAACCCGATGGTGAGAGCCACCCTCTGCCTCCTGTCAGTGGCGACTATCATCATGTGGTGCAGAGTCAGCCAAAGCTACAGTCCCTTCCTCCAAGAACCCATGGAAGTGATGGAAGTGACGTTCCTTACACGACGGCGCCTCCAATACCACGCACCACTGATCTCCTCTATCAACCCATACCTCCTAAGGTGTACCAAAGCGACCCGTTGCACCAAGTACAGGTCCCCAAAGTGGTAGGTAACATACCGCTCTATGAGAGTATCCCAGCGAAGTTAACAGGAACTGAGCCAGTTCCCGCCAAGGTGCCAGGGGTTATACCTCTATATGAAGGAATTCCTCCTAAGATAAAAATGCCTGAGCCATCGTTCCAGCCCATCCCTCCAACAGTAAGTGAGAGTGACCCTCTGTATCATACGATGCCTTCACCGATGTCACCTCTGAAGGCTGATGAAGCCGAACCCTTGTACCAGTCTTCACCACCAAAGATGAGCGCCAGTGAGCCTCTTTATCAGTCGTCTCCCGACGCCCTGGATGCCGATCCGGTCTACCAGGCTGTGACTCCGCAGATGATCCAAGATGTGAAGTCGAATTACCAGCTGCTGCAACAAAGGAAACTGGAACAGGATGCTAAGGCCTTGGCGGGGCCTAAGAGAACTATCAAGGGAGACAAGTATCACTCGCCAACAAAACGAACCTTCAGAGAGCGAGACAATGAATCAAAATCTCAGTCTTCATCGAAAAAAGGCTCTAAAGGTGAGCCCAAGTACCAGTCGCTGCCGAAGAGAAGAGAGAAGGAGAACGACGGTAAATACCAATCACTTCCACGTCGAGGAGCCCGACGAGACCCTCCGGCGCCTCCCCAGTTCCGCTGGACGCCTGGGGACGACGACGGAATATATTCAAGTCTGGAATACCCAAGTGAAGAGGGTCGTAGTGGAGGACCCAGCGAGGATGAGATCTACTCCAGCCTGACGACTACTGACGATCCTGTGTATCAGAGCGTGAGTGAAGCATCTTACTCCCGCCCAGTTCCACCTCTGCCAGCACCTCTTAGGTACCGCCGGCGTGTGGACGACGCTCCTCCCCCTCTACCTCCGCCTCGCCTCACCACAGGACCCGTAGGATCCCACAACCCACTGATGTCTCCCGGGTCTGTGGTCTCCCCTCCCGTCCTTCCCGCTCGAACTCCTCGAGTATCGTCAGCCTCTAACCAGAGGATGTCGTACCCTGGGGGGAGCAGCACCAGCCCCAGCCCTAGCCCGGAGAACCTGTTGACGCAGTCGGCGCCGACCTGGCCACGACAACACCGGCCAGACAACGAGGAAGTTTACTCCTCTATACCTTCACTGATCAGCTCCACACCAGAGTCCCCCCCGGCGACTCTGCCTCGGGCGGCACAGATTGGTCGTGTCGCTCCTTCAGCCTCATGGAACTCGCTAGGATCATCCTGCAGATCTTCGTGGGATTCACTAGGATCCTCGGTGAGATCTGAAGGTAGCAATAACGTCCGTCAGCGACGCCGGCGAGCGCGGTCTGACCCCAGGATGGACGCTGGGGTACTGCACCGCTTGGCCTTCACCATATGGCACACAGCCTTACACATCGAGAAAGAGGTCAGGAGCGCCGGCTGACCCGACGCCACCACCCTCCGTGCTCGCATGACCTGACCCTGACCCTTGTCCTGCCTGGCGGCGTCCTCCGGTATGCGCATGACATTACCCTGGGTGTGTTGGTGGCGTCAGTGCCCTGTACAAGCAATGTGTCCTTGGTCGTGGCGTCCGTGAGAGCGACCGTGCTTTGTTGTCTTGTTCCTCCTCATGATGACTCATCCACCAGGATGGACCAGATTGCATGATTCTCTCTCTTCCTCTCAGTCCATGACCACATTATCTTGTTATCGTCCTTGCATGTTGCACTTCACTCTGCTCTGCTAATTTTCAAATTGCTTGTTGCATGAACTGCTCGGCTAGTAACGTAATATGTGTAATTATATCATCCAGACTTTGAAATGTATCTGTGAGAAATTGTAGAGGAACAGTACCACTGGAGCTGTTCATTGCTGCCTTTAGTAACACTACAGCGTGTGTGTGTCTTGTTGTAGTGCCTGGAGGGACGCGGGTTTTCCTGCACCACCCGAACAGTCGAGATCTCTGTTATGCTGTTCCCCCAAAACACCACAAGTAAAGAAATAAACCCCAACAAAAATAATACACCGAGAACCACTTGTACGCCTGGTCCACAAGTACCTGGGTGAGGCCCAGTGACACTTGTTATACCTGGTGCTTACTTGACTCACTTTCTATAGCGATACATAATGCCTAAGGAATACTGTACCTATTGATCCAGGCTATGATAAACTCCCTACTTAGTGCTTTTACTTTTTCTGAAGAACTTTTATATGAATACAAAAGTCTTCCTACGATCATCCGTTTCATTGTCTTTAATTTTGGATGTTACTTCAATTTTAAGATCAATTATTCCTTTTGTATATGTGTGCTCCATTTCCCGACCACTGCTAGGTGTTAGCCGCTTTGAAGTCTTACTTTGTTAAGTTCTTGTCTGTACTCCCAGTAGTCCACAAATTATAGTACCCCGAGTAAAGTACAACCCCGAGCACCCCCAGAGTAAGAGTTGCCTCCTCCCTAAAGTAGAGTCCATATTCCCAAAGTCGCCCATCCCAGAGTGTCGCCCCCCCCCCCTCCACGAAGGCTTCACCAGGGATTCATAAATCTTAACGTCCTGGGGTTCATTCCCTAGAAACCTTTTGTGACGTTGTTACTTTTTCAGACCGGTGACGAGGTTGCCCCCCCCCCGCACCTACCCCTCTCCCATAACTCCTCTTCCCTCCACTCCAGCCCCCCCTCCATCACCCCCTCACCCCACCACCTTGTTCCCTGTTTGAAGTCCACCTCCTCAAAGTCCTCAAACAACCATCTTCCGGCTTTTGCTTTCCTCCTCCCTCCTCCCTTATCTCCTTCCCTCACTCCCCTGCCCTCCGTCCTGTCCTTCCCCCTTCCCTCCCTCCTCTCCCTCCCGGCCTCCCCCTCACCACCAACATCTTTGCTCCCCTCACCACATCAACACCTCCCACACCTCCCCCACCACCACCAACACCCATCCCCCTCACCACCAACATCCACACACCTCCCCCTCTCACCCTCCTACCACCACCATCACCACACACCTCCCTCCTCACCCCATCACCACCACCACATCACAAACCTCCCTATCTCCTCACCATCACACACCTCCACCACCACATCACACACCTCCCCCCCCTCACCACCAACATCCAAACCCTCCCTACCCCCACCACCATCACCACACACCTCCCTCCTCACCAACATCACACACCTCCCTCCCCTCACCACCAACATCCTGACCTCCCCCCCTCCTCACATCAACATCACACACCTCCCCCTCACCCATCTCCCTTCCCACCAACATCACACACCTCCCCCCACCACCCTCCTCCCCTCACCACCAACTCACACACCTCCTCCCCCCCTCACCACCAACATCACACCCTCCTCCCCCACCCAACCTCACCACCAACATCACACACCACCCCCTCACCACCATCACCACACACACCTCTACCACCACACACACCTCTTCCCCTCACCATCACACCCCCCCCTCACCAACAACATCACCACACACCACATCCACACCTCCCTCCCCCCCACCACCAACATCCCACCCCCCCTCACCACCAACATCACACACCTCCCTCCCCCCTCACCAACATCCACACACCTCCCTCCCCTCACCACCAACATCACACCCTCCCCTCCCACCAACATCCACACACCTCCCTCTCCACCAACATCCACACCTCCCTCCCCTCACACCACACTCCCTCCCCACCTCACCACCAACATCCACCTCACCACCAACATCACACACCACCCCCCCTCACCACCAACATCACACACCTCACCCCCCCACACCCCAACATCCACCAACATCACCAACCACCACCCCCACCACCAACATCACACACACCCCTCACCACCAACATCACACCCCCTCACCACCAACATCACACACCTCCCCTCACCAACATCACACCTCCCCCCACACCACCAACATCACACCATCGCCACCAACATCACACCCTCCCACCACCACATCACCCCCCTCACCACCAACATCACACACCTCCCCTCACCAACATCACACCTCCCTCCCCCCTCACCACATCACACCACACCCTCACCACAACATCCACCCCTCACCACCAACATCACACACACTCCCCCTCACCACCAACATCACACCACCTCCCCCCCCACCAGCATCCACACCTCCCCCACACCATCACACACCTCCCTCCCCCTCCCACCATCACCACATCCCCCCTCACCACCAACATCACACCTCCCTCCCCCACACCACCAACATCACACACCTCCTCCTCACAACCAACATCACACCTCCTCCCCACCACCAACATCACACACACTCCCCCTCACCACCAACATCACACCCCCCTCACCACCAACATCCCCTCCCCCCTCACCACCAACCACCTTCCTCCTTCACCAAACAACTTGTGCCCCTCTATCCCACCCTCACTCCCTCTACCACTCAGTTGTAGCCCCGGCCAGTGCCCCAGTAGTGCCCCCCCCCAGTGTGCCTGGTAGTGCCCCAGTAGTGCCCTGGTAGCGCCCCAGTATGTTGCCCCAGTAGTGAGCCCCAGTGGTTCCCAGTAGTGCCCCGGTAGTGCCCCAGTAGTTCCCCGGTAGTGCCCCAGTAGTGCCCGGTGGCCCTCACTGTGGTTAGGAAGTGTCATGTTTTATTTGTTCAAGTATTATTGTAATTGCTGGTACTGTCGCCAATAGTACCAGGACACTGTACCTGGTAATATTCAGACACTGTCTCTGTTAGTACCCATATACCCATACATAGTCCCCAGTAGCACCCAGACACTGTCCCCGGTAGTACACAAACCACGGCAGTACCCAGACACTGTCTTCGGTAGTACACAGACCACGGTAGTACCTAGACATTGTCCCCGGTAGTAACCAGGCACTGTCCCCGGTAATACCCAGACATTGTTTCCGGTAGTACCCAGGTAACATATCCGGCAGTAGCAGACACTGTCCCCGGTAATACCCAGACACTGTCCCCGGTAGTATTCAGACACTGTCCCCTGTAGTAACCAAACACTGTCCCCGGTAATACCTAGACACTGTCCCCGGTAGTACAGGAGACACTGCTCTTGGTAGTACCCAGACACTGTCCCCGGTAGTACCCAGACACTGTCCCCGGTAGTATCCCTTTTCTCAGAAATCTGTTAAACCCTCTCATCAAGACAGTCTCACATGTAATACCCTAACTAGCAAGAATACAGTACGGTATATAGTTCGGTATTAATGTGTGTATACCCCTCCTGGTACATTGTCAACCAGCTCCTTCCCAGTAGTTTGTGTACAGTACATGTGGTGTGTGAAGACCTCAGATGTGTCAGGGGTGGTGTTACTGTGTTATGTATTGTGATACATTTAAGGTTTACAACTGTTATGTGTCTCTCTCACTTGTTATATCACCACACACACACACACACACACACACACACACACACACACACACACACACACACACATATCTTGGATTAAATAGTCTTAACCAGAAGTCAGGTTTGTCTTTCCTTTAATAACTCATTGTGATAATCAAGATGACAGAGTGATAAGGAAAACAAAACAAAACGAACGTAAAAGATAACCTAAAGATAACCTACCCAAAGATGACGACCTTTTCCCTTCCTCCTTCCAGAACAACAATGACGCGGCAGTCTCGCAGAAACAGCCAACAATAAGCAGTAGAAACGTAAGTACATCCAGCCATTAGTGTGATTGTTGTGAGGTGAACTTTCTACACAATACACCCCCCCTCCTTCCTTCCTTCCTTCCTTCCTTCCTTCCTTCCTTCCTTCCTTCCTTCCTTCCTTCCTTCCTTCCTTCCTTCCTTCCTTCCTTCCTTCCTTCCTTCCTTCCTTCCTTCCTACCTTCCTTCCTTCTTTCCTTCCCAGACTATATGCTTTCCAGAATAGCCAGCCTACCTTTCTCTTGGACGCCACCTGGTTGAACTACCTACCTGGAGGACATTTCTGGTCGATGTACTGTACCTCGTTGGAGTAACCTCTCTGCTGGGAGTACCTTGCCCTCAGAGTACCTTTCTTCGGGAGTACCTTGCCCTCAGAGTACCTATCTCCAAGGAGTACCTTGTCCTCAGAGTACCTATCTCGAAGGAGTACCTTGTCCTCAGAGTACCTATCTTCTTGGAGTACCTTGACCTCAGAGTACCTATCTTCAAGGAGTACCTTGCCCTCAGAGTACCTATCTTCTTGGAGTACCTTGACCTCAGAGTACCTATCTTCAAGGAGTACCTTGCCCTCAGAGTACCTATCTTCTGGGAGTACCTTACCCTCAGAGTACCTATCTTCTGGGAGTGCCTTGACCTCAGAGTACCTATCTTTAAGGAGTACCTTGCCCTCTGAGTACCTTTCTTGTAGGAGTACCTTGCCCTCAGCCTGTACCTTCCCTCCAAGTCCTTCTTCTGGAGTGCCTTCCTCCAGTACCTTCTTTAAAATACCTTGCCCTCAGTACCTTTCTTTCACCTTGCCTCCAGTCCTACTCTTTTGGGGTACCTTGACCTCATAGTACTTTGCTTCCAGTACCTCCCTTCTCCCTCCTCTTCCTCCCTCCCTTCCTCAGTACCTCCTCTTCTCATACCTCCCCCCCTCCCCCTCCCCTCCCTTCCAGTACCTCCCCTCAGTACCTCCTCTTCCTCAGTACCTCCTCTTCCTCACCTCCTCTTCTCAGCCTCCCTCTTCCTCCTTCCTCCTCTTCTCCTCTCCCTCCTCAGTACCTCCTCTTCCTCAGTACCTCCTCTTCCTCCAGCACCTCCTCTTCCTCACTCTCCCTCCTCAGTACCTCCTCTTCCTCAGTACCTCCTCTTCCTCACTTCCTCCCTCTTCCTCCCCCAGTACCTCCTCTTCCTCAAGCCTCCCTCCTCAGTACCTCCTCTTCCTCTACCTCCTCTTCTTCACCTCCTCTTCCTCAGCACCTCTCTTCCTCAGTACCTCCCTCATACCTCCTCTTCCTCATACCCTCTTCCTCATACCTCCTCTTCTCAACCTCCTCTTCCTCCTTTCCTCCTCTCCTTCTCCCTCCCTCAGTACCTCCTCTTCCTCAGTACCTCCTCTTCCTCAGCACCTCCTCTTCCTCCTCCTCCCTTCCCCCCTCCCCAGTACCCCTCTTCCTCAGACCTCCCTTCCTCCCTCCTCCTCCCTATCTCCCTCCCTCAGCCTCCTCTTCCTCAGTACCTCCTCTTCCTCAGCACCTCCTCTTCCTCAGTACCTCCTCTTCCTCCACCCTCTCTCATACCTCCTCTTCCTCAACCTCCTCTTCCTCAGGCCTCCTCCTAACCCTCTTCTCAGCCTCCTCTTCCTCAGTACCTCCTCTTCCGCCTCCAGTACCTCCTCTTCCTCAGTACCTCCTCTTCCTCAGTACCTCCTCTTCCTCAGTACCTCCTCTTCCTCAGTACCTCCTCTTCCTCAGTACCCTCCTCTTCCTCCAGTACCTCCTCTTCCTCAGTACCTCCTCTTCCCTCGCCTCCTCTTCCTCAGTACCCCCTCTTCCTCCAGTACCTCCTCTTCCTCCAGACCCTCCTCTTCTTCGTACCCCCTTCTCCCTCCTCTTCCTCAGACCTCCTCTTCCTCCATACCTCCCTCTTCCTCAGCCCCCTCTTCCTCCAGCCTCCTCTTCCTCAGTACCTCCTCTTCCTCACCCTCCTCCCCCTCTTCTCATACCTCCTCTTCCTCAGTAACCCCCTCTTCCTCAGTACCTCCTCTTCCTCAGTACCTCCTCTTCTTCAGTACCTCCTCCTTCCTCCAGTACCTCCTCTTCCTCAGTACCTCCTCTTCCTCCAGTACCTCCTCTTCCTCAGTACCTCCTCTTCCTCAGTACCTCCTCTTCTCAGCCCACCTCCTCTTCCTCAGTACCTCTCTTCCTCAGTACCTCCTCTTCCTCAGTACCTCTCTTCCTCGACCTCCCCTCCTCACCTCTCTCCTCCATACCTCCTCTTCCCATCCTCCTCCCCCCCCCCCTCTCCTCAGACCCCTCTTCTCCTCCTCCATACCCCCCTTCCTCAGTACCTCCCTCTTCCTCAGCCTCCTCTTCCTCAGTACCTCCTCTTCCTCATACCTCCTTTCCTCATCCTCCTCTTCCTCAGTACCTCCTCTTCCTCAGTACCTCCTCTTCCTCAGCACCTCCTCTTCTCAGTACCTCCTCTTCCTCAGTACCTCCTCTTCCTCTTCCTCAGTACCTCCTCTTCCTCAGTCACCTCCTCTTCCTCAGTACCTCCTCTTCCTCAGTACCTCCTCTTCCTCAGTACCTCCTCTTCCTCAGTACCTCCTCTTCCTCAGTACCTCTCTTCCTCATACCTCCCTCTCTCAGTACCTCCTCTTCCTCAGTACCTCCTCTTCCTCCAATGCCTCCTCTTCCTCAGCACCTCCTCTTCCTCAGTACTCCTCTTCCTCCAGTCCTCTCTTCCTCAGTACCTCCTCTTCCTCATCTCCCTTCCTCAGTACCTCCTCTTCCTCCAGTACCTCCTCTTCCTCAGTACCTCCCCTTCCTCACCTCCTCCCTCAGTACCTCCTCTTCCTCAGTACCTCCCTCTTCCTCAGTACCTCCTCTTCCTCAACCCCTCCCTCAGTACCTCCTCTTCCTCAGTACCTCCTCTTCCTCAGTACCTCCTCTTCCTCAGTACCTCCTCTCCTCAGCCTCCTCTTCTTCAGTACCTCCTCTTCCTCAGTACCTCCTCTTCCTCAGTACCTCCTCTTCCTCAGTACCTCCCTCTTCCTCAGTGCCTCCTCTTCCTCAGTACCTCCCTCCTCCAGTACCTCCCTCTTCTTCAGCTCCTTACCTCCTCTTCCTCAGTACCTCCTCTTCCTCAGACCTCCTCTTCCTCAGTACCTCCTCTTCCCCCTCCTCTTCCCCCTCCCCCTCCCCTCCCCTCCCTCTTCCTCATGCCTCCTCTTCCTCAAGTACCTCCTCTTCTTCATCTCCTCTTCCTCAGTACCTCCTCTTCCTCAGTACCTCCTCTTCCTCAGTACCTCCTCTTCCTCAGTACCTCCTCTTCCTCCAGTACCTCTCTTCCTCAGTACCTCCTCTTCCTCAGTACCTCCTCTTCCTCCAGTACCTCCTCTTCCTCAGTACCTCCTCTTCTTCAGTACCTCCTCTTCCTCAGTACCTCCTCTTCCTCAGTACCTCCCTCTTCCTCCAGTACCTCCTCTTCCTCAGTACCTCCTCTTCCTCAGTACCTCCTCTTCCTCCAGTACCTCCTCTTCCTCAGTACCTCCTCTTCTTCAGTACCTCCTCTTCCTCAGTACCTCCTCTTCTTCAGTACCTCCTCTTCTTCAGTACCTCCTCTTCCTCCAGTACCTCCTCTTCCTCAGTACCTCCTCTTCCTCAGTACCTCCTCTTCTTCAGTACCTCCTCTTCTTCAGTACCTCCTCTTCCTCAGTACCTCCTCTTCCTCAGTACCTCCTCTTCCTCAGTACCTCCTCTTCCTTCAGTACCTCCTCTTCTTCAGTACCTCCTCTTCCTCAGTACCTCCTCTTCCTCAGTACCTCCTCTTCCTCAGTACCTCCTCTTCCTCAGTACCTCCTCCCTTCCTCAGTACCTCCTCTTCCTCAGTACCTCACCCTTATGTCTCTCCCCGACTTAAGAGATAATCCCCCCCCACACACACACACACACACATTAGAGGACTAAGTTCCATGCAATTCTTATAAGTTTATTCTCAGTTCATTGTCATTTTTGCAATAGTTGTGAGAAAGGTTTATGGGGAGCATTACAGATGGTATTATTACGTGACTGTGTGTGTGTGTGTCTCTGTGTGTGTGTCTCTGTGTGTGTGTCTTTACATGTGTGTGTGTGATAATATATATATATATGTATATATATATATATATATATATGTAATTAACGGTTTTATTGAAAAAGTCAGCGGCCGAGGCTGAAAATATACATTAGACAAAAATGACTTATTACATACAAAGACACACGGGGTGGGTGGCCCGTTTAACAAAAGCTTTCATTACTAAAATAGAAGGAACAATGATTGAACATACAAATTATTATAGTTTACAGTTGATGGCCGGGCTGGTCGGAGACACCAGGTGGTGAGGTGTTCACGTGGTGTAATAACTCGTCCTCGGGTGATATGAGGAACCTCACGTGGTCATGGAGACATCTGGTGGTATGGTGTTCACGTGGTGTAGTAACTCATCCTCGTGTGTTGATATGAAGGACCTCACGTGGTCATGGAGACACCAGGTGGTGTGGTAATAATAATAATTAACGGTTTATTGAAAGAGCATAGCAGTCAGAATGCTGAAAATATACAGTTACATAATTGGGGAATGGGTTTCGATATACAAATAATATACAAGTAACATAAGTGATACAGATAAGGGATCTCCTGACCCTAGAGCCCGGCAGGGCGACAATTCTTCAGGTGGGATATCCTGAGGCGACGATTCTTCAGGTGGCAACACCTGGGGTGACAATTCTTCAGGTGGGGTCAGGACCCTCCACGGTTGTTAATCTTCAGGTTAGTGGAGTCAGGACCCTCCAGTCAGGTAGGAGGACTATATAACAGTAAGTGGGCTCAAAAATGTTTAGTCATAATCATCAGTCGACCATGGCAGGCATACCTTCCAAACTGTCGTCCCACCACTGTTGTGTGATGATTCCTCTAAAGTTATTCGGTGGCTTCAAAAAAAACAGACTTTTAAAGCGTGAAGTGAAGTGTGATACTTGTGATAACTGGAGGAATTGGACAAAATGCATCAGATCCAAGGATGGTTTTCTGTGGAAATGCCAAACAAAAGACTGTCTGAAGTATAAATCCACTCAGTCTAATATTTCACTTCAGAAATGGGTTCATGTTATGTAGCTTTGGAGTGAGCATATTGGAGAAACAGCAGCAGGCCGTCAGGTGAACCTTTTCGAGAAAACGTTGATTGACTGCTGCAGCTTTTTAGGGAGGTCTGTACTGTGTACTTTGAAGCAAATCCAATCAAACTTGGCGGACCTGGGATCACCGTAGAAATTGATGAATCTTGCTTCTCCCATAGCCGAAACATCATCGTGGACGTGCACCACACTCTCCTATTTGGTTTTCGGTATCGTCGATACGAGCAGGAGCCTTTCAATTGCAAAAATGGAGTCGAGACAAGGGATGCTGTCACCCTTCTTCCTATAATACTCAAAGTGGTTCAACAAGGACAGTCATTCACAGTGATGAGTGGAGAGCATTCCGCAATATTCAAGGTCTTGGATACACGCACAGAACTGTGAACCACTCAGTCATGGATGTGAACACTGGTATGCACACACAAACGATTGAATCATATTGGAACAAGAACAAGAGTTACACCAAGACCATGGCTGCAAACGAAGCTTTTTAAATTCTTACCTTCAAGAATTCATGTGGCATGATCGTTTTTCTGCTAATCCTCTGGAAATTTTATGTCAACACATTGCTGTTCAGTTCCTTTTGTAATATAATAATAGTATATTCCTTCTTAACCACATTTGTATCATCAATCAAACTGGTCTCTCTCTCTCTCTCTCTCTCTCTCTCTCTCTCTCTCTCTCTTTACCTACACTAATTAAGACTCTTTCTACACGTGTATTCATTAGGGGGTAACAAGGTTAACCTCCCTGTGATGTAATTATGCTGTCAGGAGGGTCAGGAGATGTCAGCAGCTGGGGTACAGAGAGCAATATGGTCAGCGTTTGAGAATGCAGGAGGAGCAGATGTCAGCAGCTGGGATACAGAGTGCAGTGTTGTCAGCGTTTGGGAATACTAGGAGAGGTCAGGAGATGTCAGCAGGCGAGGTAAAAAGAAGCATTGTCAGCAGTTTCGTTCAGGAGCGTTGTCAGCAGTTGAGAATACAAAAGAACCAGAAGTGTGTCAGCAGCTGGGACGCAGAAAGGATAAGGAGTAGTGTCAGCAGCTAGATTACTAAGGGTCAGATATGTTGTCAGCAGCTGGGAGAGTACAGGGGGTGTCAGCAGTTGGAATACAGAGCAGTTACAGTAGGAGAACATCAGTAGTCCTTCTGTTAGCTGTTCCTGTAACCCATTCACTGTATCCTAACTTGCCAATCTCGCAGTAATTAACTCTTTGTAATAAACTAACTGTAATATCAGCCGTATTAGTGGAGATTACAGATGCAAAGGTTACAGAGCGTTAATTATAAAAGAATTACAGAGGATTTAGTAGAGGTTACAGGTACAAGGTGTTAGATAGAGGGAATAACACTTTAGAATACAGAGATGACAGGTACAGGGATACAGAAAGTTACAGGTACAGGGATACAGCGGGGTTTTACAGATACAGTGACAGAGCGTTGTTGAAATACTTTGATTCAGTTGCAGTCTATCCAAGCTTTACTGAGGGCTCTGCTAAGTTCTCCAGGCAGTTCACACAGTACTCAGGTGTCGGCTGGGGTGTGGCCGGTTTGGCGTGATTAGTCAAGTTCTGACGTCATTGAGTCGAGTTTTGTGTGATTGAATTAAATTTGACGTGAATGAGTCGTTTTATGGCGTGGTTGAGTCGGGTCTGCTGTTTAGTCGGGTTTGGCAATTAGTCGTTTTATAGCGTGGGTAGTCGTTTTATGGCGTGCTTAGTCGGGTTTGGCGTGGTGAGTCGAATTTTGTATGACTTGGAGTCGTTTATGGCGTGGTTAGGTCCTCTTTGTCGTGGCTGAGTCGGGTTTGGCGCGAGTCACAGGTCTTGAATTTTCCCGAAATGTCATCTCCTTTCCTTCGCCCTGTTCCTTCTTTTACTATTCTTCCTCTCCCTTCTTCCTACTTTCCCTTGCCTCCCCTCCCTTCCTCCATTACCCTACACACCCCACTTCTCATCACCTAACCTTCCTTTACTTCCTCCTTCCCTTTTTCCTCCCCTTCGCTCATCCTTCTTCCCCCCCTTCCTTCTCTTCACTTATCCTCCCTTCTCCCCCTCCCCTCTCACCCTCCCTCTCCCCATCTTCCCTTCCCTTCCCTCTTCAACCATCTTTCTCTCTCCTTCCTTCCTTCCTTCCTCCCTCTTCTACGCCTCTCTCATCCTTTCCTTCCCTCTTTCCTCTCCACCTTCATTTCTCTTCCTCCTCCTTCCCCTCAATCCCTTCCCTTGTAAACCACACCACACACACACACACACACACACACACACACACACACACACACACACACACACACACACACACACACACACACACACACACACACACACACGCACACACACACAACATCGCATTTTTTTCTTTGTTGTTGTCACTTGGAATGTCATTGTCGGGTGTTACTTAGGTCCCTCTGACATGGGGTCCTGTTGCTGGGATCTGGTGAAGGATCCCTGCGCCGACCTATTACTCATTAACTACTTCACATTACCTATTACCCATATGTTAATCACCTTACCTATCTCCTTTTAATTATCTCCTATTATCTGTAACCCAATTGTTATTACCTATTACTTACCTGCCAGCACCATCCTGCCACCCATTAATACTCTCCATCATTCTTACCATCCTATTACGGTCCTATATCATCTTACCCCATCCTGAGGTATCCTGGGTCCTCTTCATACCCATTGTCACGACCATACAGACGCGTTTTTTACTCGTGTTGATAAGACTGTTACCTTCACACACACACACACACACACACACACACACACACCAACAGCTTTTTCGTTTCCACATGACCTCTTGCCTATCACCATAGCCGCCTCCCACACCTTTCCACCCTCCCTCTCCCCTCGATCCCTCCTCCTGCCACCACTACTACCCCTCCTTTCTTCCTCCTCCTCCCTCCCTCCACTGCCCACCTCCATCCCTCTCCCCCACAACAACAACCAACCCTACCACAACCAACATTATGGATGAGTCAGATACAACAACAAAATTCTTGACAGTGCCTGATAAACATTGAACCCTTCCTCTTTACCCCTGCCTTCCTCTCCTTTCTTTACCCTTCCCTCTCACCTTGCCCTTCCCTCTTCACCCTGTACCCTTCCACTTCACATTGTACCCCTCCTCTTCAACCTGTGCCCTTCCTCTTCACCCTTGTGCCCATCCTCTTACCCTGTACCCTTCCTCTTCACCCTGTACCTTCCTCTTCACCCTGTACCCCATCCCTCTTCCCCTGTGCCCTTCCTCTTCACCTTAACCTTCCTCTTCACCCTGTACCCTTCCTCTTCACCTGTGCCTTCCTCTTCACCCTGTACCCTTCCTCTTCCCCTGTACCCATCCTCTTCACCCTGTACCCTTCCTCTTCACCCTGTACCTTCCTCTTCACCCCTGTACCCTTCCTCTTCACCCTGTACCTTCTCTTCACCCTGCTGCCCTTCCTCTTCACCTTGTAACCTTCCTCTTCACCCTGTTCCCTTCCTCTTCATCCTGTACCCCTCCTCTTCACCTGTACCTTCCCTCTTCACCCTGTACCCTTCCTCTTCACCTGTACCCTTCCCTTCACCCTGCCCATCCTCTTCACCCCTGTCCCTTCCTCTTCCCCTGTACCCATCCTCTTCCTGCCCTGTACCCTTCCTCTTCATCCTGTAACCTTCCTCTTCACCCTGTACCCTTCCTCTTCACCCTGTACCTTCCTCTTCATCCTGTACCTTCCTCTTCACCTGTACCCTTCCTCTTCATCCTGTAACCTTCCTCTTCAACCCTGTACCCTTCCCTCTTCACCCTGTACCCTTCCTCTTCTCCCCTGTACCTTCCCTCTTCACCTTGTAACCTTCCTCTTCACCCTCCTTGCCCTTCCTCTTCATCCTGTGCCCTTCCTCTTCACCTGTACCTTCCTCTTCACCCCTGTACCCTTCCTCTTCACCCTGTACCCTTCCTCTTCTTGTACCTTCTCTTCACCCTGTACCCTTCCTCTTCACCTTGTAACCTTCCTCTTCACCCTACCACCCTTCCTCTTCACCTGTACCCCTTCCTCTTCACCTGTACCCTTCCTCCTTCACCCTGTACCCTTCCTCTTCACCCCTGTACCCTTCCTCTTCACCCTGTTACCCTTCCTCTTCACCCCTACTTATCCTCTTCACCCTGTACTCCATCCTCTTCACCCTGTACCCTTCCTCTTCACCCTGTACCCTTCCTCTTCTTTTGTAACTTCTTCCTCTTTCACCCTGTTACCCTTCCTCTTACCTGTACCTTCTCTTCACCCTGTACCTTCCTCTTCACCCCTGTCTCCTTCCCTCTTACCCCTGTACCCTTCCTCTTCACCCTGTGCCTCCTCTTCACCCCTGTACCCTTCCTCTTCACCCTGTACCCATCCTCTTCACCCTGTTATCCTCTTCACCCTGTACCCTTCCTCTTCACTCTTTCCTTTTCCTCTTCACCCTGTACCCTCCTCTTCACCCTGTACCCTTCCTCTTCACCTGTGCCCTTCCTCTTCACCCTCTTCCTCTTCACCCTGTACCCTTCCTCTTCACCCCTGTACCCATCCTCTTCATCCTGCCCATCCTCTTCACCCTGCTTCCCTTCATCTTCACCTGTACCCATCCTCTTCACCCTGTACCCATCCTCTTCACCCTGTACCCATCCTCTTCACCCCTGTACCCATCCTCTTCATCCTGTACCCATCCTCTTCACCCCTATGCCCTTCCTCTTCACCCCTGTACCTCTTCACCTGTACCCATCCTCTTCACCCTGTACCCATCCTCCTTTACCTGTACCCATCCTCTTCACCCTGTACCCATCCTCTTCACCCCTGTACCCATCCCTCTTCACCCCTGCCCCATCCTCTTCACCCTGTACCCATCCTCTTCACCCTGTACCCATCCTCTTCCCCTTGCCCTTCCTCTTCACCCTGTAACCTTCCTCTTCACCCTGTACCCTTCCTCTTCACCCTGTACCCATCCTCTTCACCTGTGCCCTTCCTCTTCACCCTGCTTACCCATCCTCTTCACCCTGTACCCTTCCTCTTCACCCTGTACCCATCCTCTTCACCCTGTACCCATCCTCTTTACCCTGTACCCTTCCTCTTCACCCTGTACCCATCCTCTTCACCTGCACTTCCTCTTCAACCTGTACCCCATCCTCTTTTACCCTGTACCTTCTCACCCATGCCCTTCCTCTTCACCCTGTACCCTTCCTCTTCCCCTGTACCCTTCTCTTCACCCTGTACCCTTCCTCTCCTTTTCCCTCTTCTCCTCTCCCTCCTTTCCCCTCCTCTCCCTCCCCTCCTCTCCCCTCTCCTGACGCCCTTCTCCATCTCTCCAGCGACACCTTCAACCACCCTCCTCCTCCTTCACCTAAACCTCCTCCTCCTCCTCCCTGATACTCTCTCCCTCGAATATTCCTCTCCACCTCTCACCTACACTCTCTCTCACCAGCCCACCCCTCTCTGCCCCCACCACCTCCCTCACGTAAAGGTCACACTACACAGCCACACTCTAACCTGTGTCCTCAGCCCAGTAACAACCTTTTTCTGATTTTTTATGTCGTGTTAAAGTGAAGGGTGGGGATGTGTGTGTGTGTGTGTGTGTGTGTGTGTGTGTGTGTGTGTGTGTGTGTGTGTGCCCAATAATACACTGCCATTGTCTTCCCCCCTCTTGCCTATTATTCCTTCCCCTGACCTCTTGCCCAATGTATCAGCCCCAATTGTCCAACTACTATTCACCCCCTCCCCTTCTCCCCTTACAAATACCAGTATACTTGCCCCCCCTGCTGCCCTCCTTCCACCCTTTCATTCCCCCCCTCCTCCCTCCTCCCCACCCACAATCCTGCCTGGTTTCCCCTTACTCCCTCCTCTTCCCCTCTATCTATCAAGAGCAAGGGTGGACGATAGTACTTCCTGCCTCCCATCTTCCTGGCCCACCTACACAACCTCACACGCCTCCACAAAACAACCCGGAAATAAGAAATACAGTTGAACATACGGGTTGGATTCTTGTGGTAGAAATTCCAAGATGGTGATAATTTTTGTTTGGGTCAAAGTTTTTTCCTTACCTCGTATTTTTGTCTGGTTTCCTTATATATTCTCTATTACAGTTATTTTTCTTTTAACTTTCTCCTCTACTCTTTTCTTTTTCGTATATTTTTTTCTTACTTTGCCTTAACCTTCCTATCCAAGCTAAAATAATGATCTTAGAATTTATTTTAAGTGAAGGTAAAGTTAGTCAGGTTAGGTTGAGGATTGACTGATTAATTTTGTTTTTATTATTTATGAAAAGAAATTCAGACTTTGTTGTTCCTGTTCCAATGTTTTCTTCTTAATTCGTTATGATATTGTCTTTTTTTTTTCTTATTGTGTTACTGAAAGAACAAAAATAATTGTTGCGTTAAAATATTATAACCCTTTATTTCATATATGTTAAAAGATAAGTCATCAAAATAGATAATTGAAATCCGGTAAAGAGTGTGGAGTGTCCGTTAAGATTTATGGGTCATGTGAACGGGACGTAAACATGGTGAGTGGCTGAGGCGGCGGTGGAAGCCTCACCACCTGGAAACTTGACTTTTTTTATAATTAAGAGTGAATATTGAAGTACTGAGATACAGGAAAACCGATATGGACGACATTCGGTTTTTGGAATTAAGTTTTGTTCTCTGAGGTAAGAGTTGTAAGATGGAGTATTGAGACAAGACCAACGTAACTAACGTAAACTTGTACTGTTTTGTCTCCTGTACAGTATTCTTATGTATGTGTAGTTCTAATTAATGGGTATTTTTTATCTGATGATGTCTAGGTATTAATTCATGGGTGATATTGTATATTTAACGGGCGTCAGATCACGAGCGCTGTTTATGACACACTGTAAGTATCAGAAGCTGCTATATCATATAATTTATCGTTCATAAAATGAACCAGACTAAATTACTTAACCTACCCAAATAATAATATAATGTTAAGGTGAACCTCAAGTTTAGGTAGGTTAGGCAGGTTGGTTTGGTTTAATAAATTATATACTATAGCAGCATCTGACGCTACGGACAGTTGGCAGGGTGAGAGGACCGACGCTCCTGCCTTTAAATACAACACCACCAATTCATCGGTATTTTATTATGCAATATTTAGTGTTTAGTCGTTGCTGTACTTACTGGTTTATTTGCCTATTATTCAATACTTTCTTGTCCTTTCTTATGTTATTTTATACAATGAGTATCTGATGGTTTTGGTGACTACCCTTGGTCGACCTGCCTTACGGCTTACCATCATTTGTTTGCCTGCACTGTCTACGACTCAAGGTACACTCTCTACACATGCTGAATTAATGCAAACGTATATGAGTATTTTAGTGAACAAACCCTGAATATATTAAGGTAAGCCTGCAGGTGTGGTGAGCGGCCGCCTCCTTCACACAAGTCTTAGGTAATTTTCAACCAGGTTTTAATTTCCGGCGTCCTGCTGTGAGGTTTCTCATTACTGCACCTTGGAGAAATATCCGATATTTCATTTGATGTGTGTGTGTGTGTGTGTGTCACTTACGTACATACATACATACACGGGCTTCACATATGTACATAATCCATAACATACTTTTTTACATACTAAAGTATTCACACATACAGTACACACACACACACACACACACACACACACACACACACACACACACACACGTACAGAAAATGGAATGCCGTGTTTGTTTATTTCACTACACTCTCTTGTTTACAAACATTTGTCTTGAAAACAAAACACGAAACAAATATAATTTCTTTTACAACCACACGTCGAGCTCTCGCCCTCTCCTCCACCCAAGATTCTCAAACATTCGGAAGTTAGTCTTTCACCATAACAAGATGGAACAACACCTTCAACTTGCTGACGTAACTACATCACACAAAAATGACTTCCAAGATGGCGGCAGAACTACACTGTGACAGTACTTTAACCTCGATATAGTCTCTTAACGGTCGTATATTAAATTGTTGTAAGTTAATATATTAAATAAACGTAATTAACATACGCTAATGTTAGTATTTCTCCGTGACGTCACAATTACAGAATCTGTGTGTCTTGATGTGAGAAGTTGTCTTGTTACTTCACCACAACTAAATGGGGGTTAAAATGGCGGCGATATTACACTGAGACTGTTACCGTAATTAAAGCGGTGTATCGCAACTAGTGTAGGTCTGCGATGGATGGGAGTCAGTGTTGTGTATTTAGCCGCCAGTAATGTATGGCAACCAGTCTTGTCTGTTTGATCATTATTGATATATGACAAATAGTCTCGGGCATTCAGTAGCGAACAAGATATAGATGGCAACCTTCCCTGGCAATATGGCAACCAATCCAAGTCATTCACTCACCAACGACACACATGAGTAATTGGCAACCTTCCGCAGAGAGCGATGTATGGCAACTAATTTTAATCCATTCAACTCATCAGCGACCATTATTATTTTTCTCACACCTGTTAGGAAGAAAACTCTTAATGGCTGTTCATACGAGAGCAATTACACATTTGGTTACTACTACTAATTGCTCACTCTAATTGCCTACTACTCAAGGGGGGGGGGGGTAATTACCAGCGGCCGCAAATGGTGTGATAGTTTGTGTTGGCGCGCGTGAACGACCCTTAATGACTTTGTTGTCCTGATGAATCACCTGTTGAATTTTCTTGTGTTGTTTTGCACTATGTGAGAGTTGCTTGAAAGCCCAATTAGGTGGTTAAGTGGCAAAGTTATATTGGACCTGTTATTATAATTATTATTATATATTATTTTTTCCCGGTGATTACCCACATCAGGGCCTGAGGGGGTGAGAAAAAAGTGAACCAAAAATAAATACAGAAATGGAAAAAAATTAATGGTAGACCCTGATGCCATTAGACAACACATTATGCTTCCAATATCTTCCCAGGCAGTAGCTAGGGTTATATGGATGGTTGAGGTCAGATTAAGTCAGGTCAGGTTAGGTTAGGACAGGTTAGATCAGGTCAGGTAAATTTGGTTGTCAGGTCAATTAGGTTGTCAGGTTAGGTTAAGTTAGGTTAGGTTAGGTTAGGTTAGGTTAGCTCTGTATTGGTATGGTAATTAATGATAGTTAAGAGCTTTCACATATGTAATGAGCACCTGTTCATATGTAGTGTATACATGTACTTGCATAAATGAACAGACATATATTGCCTTTAAATGTTATACATGCATACATATATACATACATACATACTGTATATACATACATACATACATACATACATACATACATACATACATACATACAATCTGACATAGTTTAGGCTTTAAATCGTAAACAGAACTCATTAGAGCGTCCAAGGTGCAAACATGTGTAATTCACGCCCTCCCCTGTATTGTGTAGTGTAGTGTACTGTAGTGTAGTGTAGTGCAGTGTACTGTAGTGTAGTGTGGTGTGGTGTAGTGTACTGTAGTGTAGTGTACTGTAGTGTGGTGTGGTGTAGTGTACTGTAGTGTGGTGTAGTGTACTGTAGTGTAGTGTGGTGTGGTGTAGTGTACTGTAGTGGAGTGTACTGTAGTGTGGTGTGGTGTAGTGTACTGTAGTGTAGTGTACTGTAGTGTAGTGTACTGTAGTGTGGTGTGGTGTAGTGTACTGTAGTGTACTGTAGTGTAGTGTACTGTAGTGTGGTGTAGTGTGGTGTAGTGTACTGTACTGTAGTGTAGTGTACTGTAGTGTAGTGTGGTGTAGTGTACTGTACTGTAGTGTAGTGTACTGTAGTGTAGTGTACTGTAGTGTAGTGTAGTGTGGTCTAACTCGCGGGCAAACCAGCACCTCCCATCCCCTGGATTTCACTCATTCACTCACTCCACCTCATACTTTCACTAAATCATTCAGTCAAACACAGACTCATTCCACTCACTCACTCACTCACTCACTCACTTATTCTTTCACTCACTCACTCACTCACTCACTCATACTTTCACTAAATCATTCAGTCAAACACACAGACTCATCTCACACAGACTCACTCCTCACTCACTCACTCACTCACTTATTCTTTCACTCACTCACTCACTCACTCACTAACATTGTTTCACCCGTGTGTCCATGACCTAGATAAGCAAGTTTTGTGAGTTATGAAAAAAAGTTTCATCCCGAAAACAATGAATTTATTATCATTGTTTCTTTACTTTTACATTCTTTTTCTTCTTCTTCTTCTTCTTCTTCTTCTTCTTCCTCTTCTTCTTCTTCTTCTTCTTCTTCTTCTTCTTCTTCTTCTTCTTCTTCTTCTTCTTCTTCTTCTTCTTCTTCTTCTTCTTCTTCTTCTTCTTCTTCTTCTTCTTCTTCTTCTTCTTATTCTTCTTCTTCTTCTTCTTCTTCTTCTTCTTCTTCTTCTTCTTCTTCTTCTTCTTCTTCTTCTTCTTCTTCTTCTTCTTCTTCTTCTTCTTCTTCTTCTTCTTCTTCTTCTTCTTCTTCTTCTTCTTCTTCTTCTTCTTCTTCTTCTTCTTCTTCTTCTTCTTCTTCTTCTTCTTCTTCTTCTTCTTCTTCTTCTTCTTCTTCTTCTTTCTTCTTCTTCTTCTTCTTCTTCTTCTTCTTCTTTCTTCTTCTTCTTCTTCTTCTTCTTCTTCTTCTTCTTCTTCTTCTTCTTCTTCTTCTTCTTCTTCTTCTTCTTCTTCTTCTTCTTCTTCTTCTTATTCTTCTTCTTCTTCTTCTTCTTCTTCTTCTTCTTCTTCTTCTTATTCTTCTTCTTCTTCTTCTTCTTCTTCTTCTTCTTCTTCTTCTTCTTCTTCTTCTTCTTCTTCTTCTTCTTCTTCTTCTTCTTCTTCTTCTTCTTCTTCTTCTTCTTCTTCTTCTTCTTCTTCTTCTTCTTCTTCTTCTTCTTCTTCTTCAACTATTTCTTCTTCTTCTTTATTTCTTCTTCTTCTTTATTTTTCTTCTTCTTCTTCTTCTTCTTTACTATTCTTTATTTCATTCTTCTTCTTCTTCTTCTTCTTCTTCTTCTTCTTCTTCTTCTTCTTCTTCTTCTTCTTCTTCTTCTTCTTCTTCTTCTTCTTCTTCTTCTTCTTCTTCTTCTTCTTCTTCTTCTTCTTCTTCTTCTTCTTCTTCTTCTTTATTTCTTATTTATTTATTTATTCTTCTTCTTTATCTTCTTCTTTCTTCTTCTTCTTCTTCTTCTTCTTCTTCTTCTTCTTCTTCTTCTTCTTCTTCTTCTTCTTCTTCTTCTTCTTCTTCTTCTTCTTCTTCTTCTTCTTCTTCTTCTTCTTCTTCTTCTTCTTCTTCTTTTCTTCTAATATTCAAGATTATTAAAACAATCCAATGTTGTTAGTCAGTGAGTAGTTCTTGAGAGACAAGTGGCAGAATGGAGGGAAGACGGAGAGGTATTGGAGGGAGGAAGGTGGAGGAGCAAGACCAAGAAGTGACAGTGTTGAGGAAAAGTGGATAGATGGAGGAACAGTGGGATAGTGGATAGATTGGAGGGTCACTGAATAGATGAGGGAAAGCAGATAGTGGATAGATGGAGGGAGAACGGATAGAGAGTGGATAGAGGATAGATATAGGGGGAGTAGAGGGAGTGAGTAATGAGGGAGTTGATATAATGAGTGTGAGTGGCGCCTTAACACAGTGATGGGGACCTTAATAGAATAATCAATATGAAGTGTGTCTCGGAAAGACCTGGCAACCTGGCCCGCCTCTCCTACTGCTGGTACTGAGCAGGAGGGATGATGAGGAGGGAGGGAGGGATGGAGGAGGGAGGGAAGGTGGAGGGAGAGGGAGGAGGGAGGAGGGAAGGATGATGGAGGAGGGAGGGATGATGGAGGAGGGGAGGATGATGGAGGAGGGAGGGATGAGTGGAGGGGAGGGAGGGATGGGAGGAGGAGGGAGGGATGGTGGGGAGGGAGGGGAGGGATGAGTGGAGGGGAGAGGGAGGGGTGAGGGAGGGAGGGAGGGATGGGGGAGGAGGAGGGATGGTGGAGGAGGGAGGGATGGTGGAGGAGGGAGGAGATGGAGGAGAGGGGTGGAGGGAGGAAGGAGGGGAAGGATGGAGAGGGAGGGAGAGAAGGAGGGATGTAGAGGGAGGGGAGGGATGAGAGGAGGGAGGGAGGAGGGAGGAGGGAAGGATGATGGAGGAGGGATGGTGGAGGAGGGAGGGATGGTGGGAGGAGGGAGGGATGATGGAGGAGGGGAGGGAGGGAGGAGGGAGGGATGGGGAGGAGGGAGGAGAAGGAGAGGAGGGATAGAGGAGGGAGGGAGGTGGAGGAGGGAGGGATGGATGGAGGAGGGAGGGAGATGGAGAGGAGGGATGAGAGGAGGGAAGGATGATGAAGGAGGAGGGATAATGGAGGAGGGAGGGGTGAAGGAGGGGTGGTGATAGATGAAGAGAGTTAGGGAAGAAGGATAGTGGATGAGAAGGCGGAAGGATTAATAATTGAAGAAGGAGAAACGAAGGGAAAGAGGGATAATGAAAGAAGGAAGGAGGGAATGGGGGATAATGAAAGAAGGAAGGAGAGGATGAGGGATAATGAAAGAAGGGAGGATAGAATGAGATAATGAAAGAAGGAAGGAGAGAATGAGATAATGAAAGAATGAAAGAAGAAAGAAGGTACAGTGGAAGTGAAATTAAAGGATAATATGGAGGGAAAGAGAGAACCCTAACGGAGGGAAGGAAAGAGGAGGGAAGGAAGGAGGGAGGAAGAAAGGAGGAGAAGGAAGAAGGTATGGGGGAGGGAGGAACCAAGGAGGGGGAGGGAGGGAAGGAATCTAGCCTCAAGGAGGCAAGGAGTCACGTCTACGGTCACTCATCTACTGCCAGTATCACCGTCCTCCACCCCTCCCTCCCCCCCCACCCTCCTCCCTCCCTCATCCTCCCTCCTCCACCCTCCCTCCCCCTCCCCCACCTTTCCTCTAACCCTCCCTCCACTCTCCCCCTGCCCACACCCCCTGCCCATGCCTCCACCCACTCCTCTACTAGGTCCTCGGAAACAAACTCCCCTCTAGTTAACTGTACCTGGCAGTTACTTCTGTACAGCAACCGGGGTTCGAACCTGAGTCCCGTGTCTTTACCATCTCCTCCTGTCTGTCTTTTTTCTCTCCTGTCTTCTGTTCTGTCTGTGTGTCCTGGTCTTCTGTCTGTGTGTCTGTTCTTCTGTCTGTGTGTCCTGTTCTTCTGTCTGTGTGTCTCTGTTCTTCTGTCTGTGTGTCTGTTCTTCTGTCTGTGTCTGTTCTTCTGTCTGTGTGTCTGTTCTTCTGTCTGTGTGTCTGTTCTTCTGTCTGTGTGTCTGTTCCTGTCTGTGTGTCTGGTCTTCTGTCTGTGTGTCTGTTCTTCTGTCTGTGTGTCTGGTCTTCTGTCTGTGTGTCTGTTCTTCTGTCTGTGTGTCTGTTCTTCTGTCTGTGTCTGTTCTTCTGTCTGTGTGTGTCTGGTCTTCTGTCTGTGTGTCTGTTCTTCTGTCTGTGTGTCCACAGTCTTCTGTCTGTGTGTCTGGTCTTTTTGTCTGTGTGTCTGTTCTTCTGTCTGTGTGTCTGTTCTCTTCTGTCCTGTGTGTCTGTTCTTCTGTCTGTGTGTCTCTGTTCTTCTGTCTGTATGTCTGTTCTTCTGTCTGTGTGTCTGGTCTTCTGTCTGTGTGTCTGGTCTTCTGTCACATGTGTCTGGTCTTCTGTCTGTGTCTGTTCTTCTGTCTACTGTGTGTCTGTTCTTCTGTCTATGTGTCTGGTCTTCTGTCTGTGTGTCTGGTCTTCTGTCTGTGTGTCACCAGGTCTTCTGTCTGTGTGTCTATTCTTCTGTCTGTGTGTCTGTTCTTCTGCTCCTATGTGTATCTGTTCTTCTGTCTGTGTCTGTTCTTCTGTCTGTGTCTGGTCTTCTGTCTGTGTGTCTGTTCTTCTGTCTGTGTGTCTGGTCTTCTGTCTGTGTGTCTAGTCTTCTGTCTGGCTGTGTCTGTTCTTCTGTCTGTGTGTCCTGTTCTTTCTGTCTGTGTGTCTGGTCTTCTGTCTGTGTGTCTGGTCTTCTGTCTGTGTCCTGGTCTTCTGTCTGTGTGTCTGGTCTTTTTGTCTGTGTGTCTGTTCTTCTGTCTGTGTGTCTGGTCTTCTGTCTGTGTGTCTGGTCTTCTGTCTCTGTGTGTGTCTGGGTTCTTCCTGTCTGTGTGTGTCTGTTCTTCTGTCTGTGTGTCTGGTCTTCTGTCTGTGTGTCTGGTCTTCTGTCACTGTGGTGTCTGGTCTTCTGTCTGTGTGTGTCTGTTCTTCTGTCTGTGTCTGTTCTTCTGTCTGTGTGTGTCTGGTCTTCTGTCTGCGTGTCTGGGGTCTTCTGTCTGTGTGTCTTGTCTTCTGTCTCTGTCTGTTCTTCTGTCTGTGTGTCTTGTCTTCTGTCTGTGTGTCTGTTCCTTCTGTCTGTGTCTGGTCTTCTGTCTGCTGTGTCTGTTCTTCTGTCTGTGTGTCTGGTCTTCTGTCTGTGTCTGGTCTTCTGTCTGTGTGTCCCCTGGTCTTCCTGTGTCTGTGTGTCTAGTCTTCTGTCTGTGTGTCTGTTCTTCTGTCTGTGTGTCTGTTCTTCTGTCTCAAGCAGTGTCTGGTCTTCTACTGTCTGTGTGCTGGTCTTCTGTCTGTGTGTCCTGGTCTTCTGTCTGTGTCTGGTCTTCCTGTCTGTGTCTGGTCTTCTGTCTCTGTGTGTGTCTGTTCTTCTGTCTGTGTGTCTGTTCTTCTGTCTGTGTGTCTGGTCTTCTGTCTGTGTGTCTGGTCTTTGTCTTAATGTGTCTGGTCTTCTGTCTGTGTCTGTTCTTCTGTCTGTGTGTCTGTTCTTCTGTCTGACAATGTCTGGTCAGCTTCTGTCTGTGTGTCTGGTCTTCTGTCTCTTATTGTGTCTTGTCTTCTGTCTCTGTGTCTGTTCTTCTGTCTGTGTGTCTTGTCTTCTGTCTGTGTGTCTGTTCTTCTGTCTGTGTGTCTGTTCTTCTGTCTGTGTGTCTGTTCTTCTGTCTGTGTGTCTGTTCTTCTGTCTGTGTGTCTGGTCTTTTTGTCTGTGGTGTCTGTTCTTCTGTCTGTGTGTCTTGTCTTCTGTCTGTGTGTCTGTTCTTCTGTCTGTGTGTCTGTTCTTCTGTCTGTGTGTCTGTTCTTCTGTCTGTGTGTCTGTTCTTCTGTCTGTGTGTCTGGTCTTCTGTCTGTGTGTCTGTTCTTCTGTCTGTGTGTCCTGGTCTTCTGTCTGTGTGTCTGTTCTTCTGTGTGTGTGTCTGGTCTTATTTCTGTATCTGTGTGTCTTGTCTTCTGTCTCTGTGTCTGTTCTTCTGTCTGGCTGTGTCTTGTCTTCTGTCTGTGTGTCTGTTCTTCTGTCTATGTGTCTGAATGCTCTTCTGTCTGTGTCTGGTCTTCTGTCCTGTCGTGTCTGGTCTTCTGTCTGTGTGTCTGTTCTTCTGTATGTGTCTGTTCTTCTGTCTGTGTGTCTGGTCTTCTGTCTGTGTGTCTGGTCTTCTGTCTGTGTGTGTCTTTGTCTTCTGTCTCTGTGTCTGTTCTTCTGTCTGTGTGTCTTGTCTTCTGTCTGTGTGTCTGTTCTTCTGTCTGTGTGTCTGTTCTTCTGTCTGTGTGTCTGTTCTTCTTCTGTCTGTGTGTCTGTTCTTCTGTCTGTGTGTCTGGTCTTTGTCTGTGTGTCTGTTCTTCTTCTGTCTGTGTGTCTTGTCTTCTGTCTGTGTGTCTGTTCTTCTGTCTGTGTGTCTCTGTTCTTCTGTCTGTGTGTCTGTTCTTCTGTCTGTGTGTCTGTTCTTCTGTCCTGTGTGTCCTGGTCTTCTGTCTGTGTGTGTCTGTTCTTCTGTCTGTGTGTCTGGTCTTCTGTCTGTGTGGCCTGTTCTTCTGTGTGTGTGTCTGGTCTTCTGTCTGTGTCTCTTGTCTTCTGTCTCCTGTGTCTGTTCTTCTGTCTGTGTGTCTTGTCTTCTGTCTGTGTGTCTGTTCTTCTGTCTGTGTGTCTGGTCTTCTGTCTGTGTGTCTGGTCTTGCTACTGTATCTGTGTGTCTGGTCTTCTGTCTGTGTGTCTGTTCTTCTGTCTGTGTGTCTGTTCTTCTGTCTGTGTGTCTGGTCTTCTGTCTGTGTGTCTGGTCTTCTGTCTGTGTGTCTTGTCTTCTGTCTCTGTGTCTGTTCTTCTGTCTGTGTGTCTTTGTGCTTCTGTCTGTGTGTCTGTTCTTCTGTCTGTGTGTCCTGTTCTTCTGTCTGTGTGTCTGTTCTTCTGTCTGTGTGTCTGTTCTTCTGTCTGTGTGTCCTGGTCTTTGTCTGTGTGTCTGTTCTTCTGTCTGTGTGTCTTGTCTTCTGTCTGTGTGTCTGTTCTTCTGTCTGTGTGTGTCTGTTCTTCTGTCTGTGTGTCTGTTCTTCTGTCTGTGTGTCTGTTCTTCTGTCTGTGTGTCTGGTCTTCTGTCTGTGTGTCTGTTCTTCTGTCTGTGTGTCTGGTCTTCTGTCTGTGTCTGTTCTTCTGTATGTATTAATGGTCTTCTGTCTGTGTGTCTTGTCTTCTGTCTCTGTGTCTGTTCTTCTGTCTGTATTGTCTTGTCTTCTGTCTGTCTGTTCTTCTGTCTGTGTGTCTGTTCTTCTGTCTGTGTGTGTCTGTTCTTCTGTCTGTGTTAGCCTGTTCTTCATCTGTGTCTGTTCTTCTGTGTCTGTGTCTTGTCTTCTGTCTGTGTGTCTGTTCTTCTGTCTGTGTGTGTCTGTTCCTTCTGTCTGTGTGTGTGTTCTTCTGTCTGTGTGTCTGGTCTTCTGTCTGTGTGTCTGGTCCTGTCTGTGTCTTTACTTCTGTCTGTGTGTGTTCTTCTGTCTGTGTGTCTGTTCTTCTTCTGTCTGTGTGTCTGTTCTTCCTTCTGTGCTGTGTGTCTGTTCTTCTGTGTGTGTGGTCTTCTGTCTGTGTGTCTGGTCTTCTGTCTGTGTGTCTGTTCTCCTGTCTGTGTGTCTGTTCTTCTGTCTGTGTGTCTGTTCTTCTGTCTGTGTGTCCTGGTCTTCTGTCTGTGTGTCTGGTCTTCTGTGCTGTGTGTCCTGGTCTTCTGTCTGTGTGTCTGTTCTTCTGTCTGTGTGTCTGGTCTTCTGTCTGTGTGTCTGTTCTTCCCTGTCTGTGTGTGTCTGTTCTTCTGTCTGTGGTATTGGCTCTTGTCTTCTGTCTGTGTGTCCTGTTCCTGTCTGTGTGTCTGTTCTTCTCTCTGTGTGTCTGGTCTTCTGTCTGTGTATCTGGTGTGCCTGTCTGTGTGTCTTTGTCTGTGTCTGGTCTTCTGTCTGTGTGTCTGTTCTTCTGTCTGTGTGTCTGGTCTTCTGTCTGTGTGTCTGAGATTATTTCCTGTCTGTGTGTCTGGTCTTCTGTCTGTGTCTGGTCTTCTGTCTGTGTGTCTTGTCTTCTGTCTGTGTGTCTGGTCTTCTGTCTGTGTGTCTGTTCTTCTGTCTGTGTGTGTCTGTTCTTCTGTCTGTGTGTCTGGTCTTCTGTCTGTGTCTGGTCTTCTGGCACTGTGTCTGGTCTTCTGTCTGTGTGTCTGTTCTTCTGTCTGTGTGTCTGTTCTTCTGTCTATGTGTCATTTCTTCTGTCACAATGTGTCTGTTCTTCTGTCTGTGTGTCTAGTCTTCTGTCTGTGTGTCTTTTCTTCTGTCTGTGTGTCTGTTCTTCTGTCTGTGTGTCTGTTTCTTCTGTCTGTGTGTCTGTTCTTCCTGTCTGTGTGTCTGTTCTTCTGTCTGTGTGTCTGTTCTTCTGTCTGTGTGTCTGGTCTTCTGTCTGTGTGTCTGTTCTTCTGTCACCAATGTCTAGTCTTCTGTCTGTGTGTCCTAGTCTTCTGTCTGTGTGTCTGTTCTTCTGTCTGTGTGTCTGGTCTTCTGTCTGTGTGTCTGTTCTGTCTGTGTGTCTGGTCTTCTGTCTGTGTGTCTGGTCTTCTGTCCTGTGTCTGGTCTTCTGTCTGTGTGTCCTGGTCTTCTGTCTGTGTCTGTGGTCTCCATCTCTCTAATGTTCTGGCTTCTTCCTCGTCATAGTCTCCTGTCTGTCTGTCTGTTTGACTCTGTTTTTAATCTCTTTCCGCTCGTTTGTGTCTGTCTTTTTTCCCCGTCTCTACCTGTCTCTTTAGTCTGTGTCTGTGTTCTGTCAGTGTGAGAATATCTATCTATCTCCTGACACACACACGAGAGGAGAGAGAGAGAGAGAGAGAGAGACCAACTTCTCAGTAATTAAAGTCAATCAGAAAATTTATTTGTAACTCTCCGTCATCATGTGGGTGGTGGTGCACGTGAGCGATCTATGACCTTTTGACCTTACACAAAACTCTCAACATTAACCTCCCCCACCTCCACCCCACCTCCCCCAACCTCCCCCCCAAAAAAGTGTCAAAGTTTTTGCCATGAATTAGTGGTAAATGTTGCAACATTAATCATACTATGGTTACTGTTGGATAATTAAGGTCCGAGTGCAGGTACAGGTAGAATTTCAGGTACATGTACAATTACAGGTGTAGGTATGATTACAGGTATAGGTATGGTTTACAGGTACATGTGTAATTACAGGTGTAGGTATGGTTACAGGTTCTATGTTACAGTACAGGTAGTATGGTTACAGGTATGTCTTACAGTAATTGTGGAGTTAAGGTATAAGTATGGTTTACAGGTACATGTGTAATTACAGGTGTAGGTATGGTTACAGGTGTACGTATGGTTTACAGGTACATGTGTAATTACAGGTGTAGGTATGGTTACAGGTATAAGTATGGTTTACAGGTACATGTGTAATTACAGGTGTAGGTATGGTTACAGGTATAAGTATGGTTTACAGGTACATGTGTAATTACAGGTGTAGGTATGGTTACAGGTATATGTATGGTTTACAGGTACATGTGTAATTACAGGTGTAGGTATGGTTACAGGTACATGTATAATTACAGGTGTATGTTTTGTTACAGGTACAGAGTATATTGTGAGTATAATTACAGGTTCAAGTATGGATACAGATACAGGAAGCGACATATGTGCAGATAAAGATATGTTATGAACCTTTGAACCTTTTGTAATGAACCTTTGAACCTTTTGTAATGAACCTTTGAACCTTTTGTCATGAACCTTTGAACCTTTTGTAATGAACCTTTGAACCTTTTATGTGACACTGAACCTTTTGTCATGAACCTATGAACCTTTGAACCTTTTATCGGAGCGTTTGAACCTTTTAGTGGCGCTAAATGAAACTGCGTGTGACAGCTCCGTAGACCTCGCTGGCTGTAGTGTACCGCAGGTGTGGGTTCCCGCAGGTGTGCTGACGTCAGAAGCTTTGTGTCACGGCTCATATGTCTCATCTTCACTTCACGGCTGTTATCGATCACAGGTGTGGCGTCTGTGGCATTGCATCACAGGTGTGGCGTCATGGCATTGCATCACAGGTGTGGCGTCAGTGGCATTGCATCACAGGTGTGGCGTCAGTGGCATTGCATCACAGGTGGCGTCAGTGGCGCATCACGGTGTGGCGTCAGTGGCTTGCATCACAGTGTGGCGCCATGGCGCATCAATGTGGCGTCAGTGGCTTGCATCACAGGTGTGGCGTCAGTGGCTTGCATCACAGATGTGGCGTCAGTGGCATTGCATCACAGGTGTGGCGTCAGTGGCATTGCATCACAGGTGTGGCGCCAGTGGCTTGCATCACAGTGTGGCGTCAGTGGCATTGCATCACAGATTGGCGTCAGTGGCATTGCATCACAGGTGTGGCGCCTGGCATTGCATCACAGGTGTGGCGCCAGTGGCATTGCATCACAGATTGGTGCCAGTGGCACATCACAGGTGTGGCGTCAGTGGCATTGCATCACAGGTGTGGCGTCACGGGTCAATGCGTCACCATCGTACCGGGAGACTTGGGCACTACTAGTGTCGGTCGCCGTCAATTAAAAGAAACTGACTCTTCACTTGGCTCGTCTACCTGAAGGTCTGAGTCTATATTTTTCCCTTAATATCTGTATTTTTTGTGTACGATGACAAACACACACACACACACACACACACAGCAAGAGGGGCGTTGTACGTTTGGCAGTGATGTTGTTCCCCTGGTGGGCTTCCCCCATGTAGCTTGTCTGCTGCCGGCTGTGCGGGTGAAAGTATCGTTCGGTTAATCCTCCCCGTATGGTGGGGTTGTACTAGGAACAGATAGATGTAAAAGAGGAGTTTGTCTGTCTCTTGTTATAAAGAAAAACACCGGAGGGGGGACACACACACACTCTCTCTCTCTCTCTCTCTCTCTCTCTCTCTCTCTCTCTCTCCCCTCTCTCATACGTTTTATTTATAACAACATCAGTAGAGGAGAATAATCATATTCAGCTAACTACTTGTCGTGTCGTGTCGCGTCGTGTCGTGTTGTATCGTGTAGTGTGTCGCTTCGTGTTGTATTGGATTATGGTGTGTTGTAATGTGGCTTATCGTATGTCGCGTTGTGTTGTATCGTGTAGTGTCGTATATCGCCCTGTATTGTCGTGCTGTGGGTTGCGTCGTGTCGTGTTAGTGGCTTTAGTGAGTGCTCGTCACTTAATACAATTTCGAGTCAGATAAACGCCGTGACTGACAATTCCTAGTTTGTTACAGAGCCTAGAGGAGGGGGCAGAAGTGTTGAAGATGGAGAGAGTTGAGGGTGGGGGGAGGAAGAGGAGGGTTTGGGTGTGGAGGGAGAGTAGAGGTGGGGGAGGAAGAGAGGGAGGGTTTGTGTCTGTTGGGTGTGGAGGCAACAGACTCCAGAACTCATAGCCCTCAAAATCAATTTCCTGCTACAACAGAGAGCCGAAACCCATGGTTGGGATATCATGACTACATACATACAGAAGAATAAGGGAGGAAATAAAAGCAAGATCTCTGGAACAAAGCAACCTCAAACGGGCCGAAATAGTTGAATAACTCACATACAACGACCCAGGTGAGTTCTGGCGTCGAGTTAAGAGATTGAAAGGGTCCAGCCGTAACGAGTCACCACATATAACTGACCTCACAGGAAGTAAAATATATGACGATCAAGACAAAGAACCCACATTCAGGGACATATGGAGGAACATCTTCCGAATCACAAATGAAGAGAACAGGGGATTTGATGGTACCCACGAGGAGCTCGTCCTTGACAAACTCGACAAACTCCGGGGCCAGACATTTCGCACTCAGCCTTCCCTTGAAATCATATGGGGGGATCTGAGAGAGGACAGCCCATTATCTAACCAATCACCTCGGAAGAACTCAAAACAGCCATTTCCAAAACAAAAATAAGCCCTGGCTAATCGGGCATCACCAAGGAGATCCTCAGCCACATAACAACCCGGCCATGGAGGCTGAGAACCATGATGAATGCTTGCCTGGCCTCAGGCTACTTCCCAACTAAATTCAAAGAGACCATTTTACCCTAACACCAAAACAAGGTAAGAACCCCGCCGTCACTAAACTATAGACCGATCTCCTCCTCGAAGAACCTGGAAAGATTCTGAAAAAATCATCAATAACCGTCTGATAAGTCACCTGGAAACAACCAACAGAGTCAATTGCAGACAATTCGGGTTCAGGAGAGAGTCCACCACAACAGCGATAGTCTGGCATGTGAACACATAGCCAGGCCGCAGCGATGGTAGACAATGTAATCTAACTCTCGGGATGTGAAGGCATTGACAAAGTCATGACGGTCTAAAATATAGATCCTCCAACTCGAACTTCCTAACATTGAAAATTGCTTTACACTTTCTTGACGGCAGAAATGCCAGACTGAGGTAGGACAACCACAGGAGAACCTTCCTCATGGTGGAGTCCCTCAGGCAGCGTCTTTTCTCCACTATATATCATCCACAGACACCCGCTCCTACTAGAATAGGAAACGAAGATATTATGTATGCAGATGACATCCTCAAATAACATCAAGGAAAATAGAGCGTTACAGGTCGACAACACCAGACGGGAATTAGAATGGGTAAATAATTACGAAACAATGGAAAATCAAACCAGTCTCCCGAAATTCACAGTGATAACCTTATGTGAAGGAAAACCCATCCATTAGTAACCAATAATGCAGATAGAATACAAAGCAGAGGCACCCTCCTGGGCCTGCATATCCACGACAGACTTCCATCATGTCCATACCAGGAAGGAAAAGGCAAAAAGGAGCTGAAAACTGTACCACTAACGCGTTTCCTGAGAGAAAATAACTCTGCCTGGTGACATCATTTATCCTACCGATATTAACTTACCCAGCAGTACCTTTTCATACTATGAGCACCACTCAAATATTAAAATTACAGGTGGTCCAAAATGAAACCCTAAGATTCGTCACAGGTGAAACTACCCTTCACCAGAACCACAGCTGAGATAAATAGAACCTGAGAATAAGACCCAGCAACCAGCAGCTGCACCTGGCAAGATAGAACGATGAGCAAGAACCCATAAAAGCTCCTAGACAGCGATAACAACCATACATGGTTCCCAAAAGTTACCAAATTTCAAAAGGTCCATTACCACCCCCGGCTATAAGGCCAGGCATGACAACCTCCCTAGACCAGCATCCGCCATTGGGGTCGGCGGAATATGAAATATGGCCCTCAAAGCACCCATATATGGGATAAGGTAGGCTGTATTGTGCCTGTGTAGACACACAATAACCCAACCTGACACACCCTAACACACTATTAGATTAGCTAACCTATAGCAGGGGTGGTCAGCCCGCCCTCTCCTACCTCTTCCTAAATTCTTCAATTTCCGAGCTATAACTTCCTTCCCCTATCTTCTTTCACCCCCTTCCTTCTCTACCAAAAAAAATGGTTCAGGTGGGTAAGGGGTGAGAGCCTAGGTGAGTGCATGGGTGAGGGGAGGGTCTGGGTGAGGGCATGGGTAAGGGATGAGGCCTAGGTGAGTGCATGGGTGAGGAGGTCTGGGTGAAGGCGTGGGCAGGGTGAGGACCTACAAGGGTTGGTGGTGGGTGGGAGGGTCTGGGTGGGGCGTGGTGGGGTGAGTGGGTAAGGAGGTCTGGGTGAGGGTGAGGTAGGATGAGCCTGTGTGCTGATTAGGGGAGGTCTGGGTGAGGGCGTGGGTGAGGACGTGGGCAAGGGATGAGGAGCTGGGCAAGGGGTGAGAAGCTGGGCAAGGGGTGAGGGCGTGGGTTAGGGCTAAGGAAGGTTATGAACATGGATGTCACGGAAATAAGGTCATAAACACAATGCCTTACGTATAGAAGCACTCAACCATATCCTGGGCTGAGTTTGTCTCCTGGTGAGGTGATGGAGGGTGGATAGAATGAGGGCTAGAGGGTGGATAGAACGATGGATTGGGTGGATAGAGCGAGGTGTGGAGATGGGGGTGGATAGAACGATGGGTTGGGTGGATAGAGCAGTGTGGAGAGGATGAGGTGGAGGTGGATAGAATGAGGGCTAGAGGTGGATAGAACGATGGGTTGGTGAATAGAGCGAGGTGGGAGAGGATAGAGTGGAGGGTGGATAGAATGAGGGCTGGGGTGGATAGAACGATGGGTTGGGTGGATAGAGCGAGGTGTGGAGAGAGGATAGAGTGGAGGGTGGATAGAATGAGAGCCGAGAAGGAATATGAATAGAGCTGGGCAGAGGGTGGGTAGTGTTAAGGGGGTAGATGACTACAGCAGGATGGTGGCTGGATAGTGAAGAATAGAAGATAATCAGAACAGAGAACTGATGATATAATGGATAGAAGAGAATGAAGGCTGAATAGAACAGTTGGTGGGGGAGAATGGATAGGCGGAGAAAGCTCAAACTGACGCCAGGATAGTCTCAAAGATAGATTTAAATGGCGGTGTAAAGGACAGGAAGAAGGATAGACTTGAGTAAAGGATAGGTTTCGAGGAGAGAAAGGTGTCACTATCCCCCGTGCCGGAGAAACCTGGTGTAAGCGTCACTCAGAAAGATGATGTGATTTGTGATTGATAGTGTGAATCTTGTGGTGAATAGAAGACTGATTGACTGAATAGTAGTGAATCTTACGAAGAATTGATTCGGAATAATAAATGTCAAGGTCTAACTGGCAGCTCGTGACTGAACCATAACTGGAAGATACGAGGAATAAACTGGCGGTAATCATGACTGACTCAGTAATGGACAGGTATTCTCCCAACAGGTGGACGGAAATCCCTTAGAAATTTTGGGTGGGAATTGTCCGGGAATAACATGAGAATTGTTTTTAGATTGACTTGGAATTTGAAGGAAGTGTATGAGAATATCTTGAGAGTTTGGGGGAAATTTGGCCTCTAAATTCTGTAATTTTTTTTATAAGTAACTGAGAATTTTTTTGTGAAATTACTGGAAAATCAAAAGGGGCTGAGAATATTCTAAGAAATTTTGTGAAATATTTGAGATTTTCTTAAGATTTAAAAAAAATCACGTACTTGTAATTTTACCTCACGTGAGAAAATCGGGAGAGTTACACGGAATTTTGTGACTTTTTATTTGTTTTGGGAGAATAAAAAGTGAAGAGTCGGTGAAAGTGTCCAAGAATATTTCTGTAATGCCTTGAGTTCCTTCAAGACCCGGCAAAATACCTTAGACAATTAGTGATCTTTGTTTAATATATTACGACTAAATTCCTAGAAGATCGGGGAAATAATCGGTGCTACTGAATTTTTTAGAATTTGTTTTTCGAAAATTTATAGGGAATCGATGAAGACTTATAGAATTACATAGAATATTAGGAATTTAAACTTCTTCTCGTATAATCCCTGGAGAATGTTGGGAATTTTTTACTTTCAACAATATAAGAAAATTTCACTCGGTATACGGAACAAACACTTTATCACTTATGCCAGGAAAAAGTGTATGAACAAGTGGTACAATTTTTCCCTGTGCTTGGAATTATTCCCTGGAATATGGGGAAAATTTACTTGTGTTCGGGAAACCTCTTTAAAGGGAAAAAAAATATTATTTGCACTTAATTATGGTTTATATCACCTGTTGTGAAAAATTCCCTGGAAAATCGGGAAATTAATGGGGAAGTTTTAGATGTATTTGTAAAAATTCCTTGAAATACAAGTTTTTTTTAACATGTTCTTCATAAAAATTTCCTGGAAGATCGGAAAATTTTCAGGTGTTTTGAGTGGGCAAATCTTAGATACTGGGGAGGGGACAAGAGAGGGGAAGGGGTGAGGAACCAGATGATGGAGAGGGAGTGAATGCGGGAGGAGAGCGGAATGAATGAAAGGAAGGGAAAGGAAAGGCGGTGCAGAATATTGGAGTTAGTGAGAAGAAAAGTAAGCAGGTGCAGGAGGTGGGGGGAGGGAGGAGGGAGGAGGATGTGGGGAGAGGGAGGGAGGGAGGAGGGAGGAGGGAGGCAGGATGGAGGGGGAGGGAGGCGGGGAGGGAGGGAGGAGGGGGATAGAGGGAGGAGGGAGGATGTGGGGGAGAGGGAGGGAGAGGGGAGGGAGGGAGCAGGGATGGAGAGGGAGGGGGAAGGGAGGGAGGAGGAGGGATGTGGGGGAGAGGGAGGAGGGAGGGGGGGATGGAGAGGCAGGGGATGGAGGCAGGGATGGAGAGGGAGGAGGGAGGAGGGAGGATGTGGGGGGAGAGGGAGGGAGGGGGGGGATGGAGAAGGGAGGGAGGGAGGCAGGGGAGATGGAGAGGGAGGGAGGCAGGGATGGAGAGGGAGGAGAGAGGGTGCAGGAGAAATATGTTAGCTCTTGGCTCTGGACGTCTCCTCTGGTGATACGTGTTTCTTCAGTCAATGTGTTACGACCTCCAACCTCCGGTGTCTGTAACCTCCAACCTCCTGCGTGCACATAACCTCCAACCTCCTGCGTACATAACCTCCAACCTCCTACGTGCACACACCTCCAACCTCCTGCGTGCACTAACCTCCAACCTCCTGGTGCACTAACCTCCAACCTCCTACGTGCACTAACCTCCAACCTCCCGTGCACATAACCTCCAACCTCCTCGTGCACCTCCAACCTCCTGCGTGCACACCAACCTCAACCTCCGGGGTGTAAATGGAGGCCGTGAGGTATTATTGAAGTGGACCTTGTGCCAGAGATCGATTTGGGAAGCTTATTCTTTCTGTCTGTCTGTTCGCCTGTCTGTAGTTCCGCAGGTGTTGTCAGTTTATTGTTCCAGGAAGGTTGTCAGTTTTTTGTTCCAGGAAGGTTGTCAGTTTTTTGTTCCAGGAAGGTTGTCAGTTTTTGTTCAGGGAGGTTGTCAGTTTTTGTTCCAGGAAGGTTGTCAGTTTTGTTCCAGGAAGGTTGTCAGTTTATTGTTCAGGAGGTTGTCAGTTTATTGTTCCAGGAAGGTTGTCAGTTTATTGTTCAGGAAGGTTGTCAGTTTTGTTCCAGGAAGGATTGTCAGTTTATTGTTCCAGGAAGGTTGGCAGTTTATTGTTCCATGAAGGTTGTCAGTTTATTGTTCAGGAAGGTTGTCAGTTTTTTGTTCCAGGAGGTTGTCAGTTTATTGTTCCAGGAAGGTTGTCAGTTTATTGTTCCAGGAAGGTTGTCAGTTTATTGTTCCAGGAAGGTTGTCAGTTTATTGTTCCAGGAAGGTTGTCAGTTTTTTGTTCCAGGAAGGTTGTCAGTTTATTGTTCCAGGAAGGTTGTCAGTTTTTTTTCTAAACGATCGGTCCATTTTTTTTTCTGCTAAGTAAATTTTTCTGGTCTGTCTGTTAGTCTGTCTGTCAGCTGTTTTCCAAGAAGTCTGTCATCCTGTCAGTTTTTATCTCTAAGTCCGTTTGAGTGTCAGCGTAAGAATATGCCAGTTAAAGTTCTTTTTAACTTCGCAATCAAACTTTATAATACTTTTTCAAAACTGATTCAGCGTGTCCCTGGTTAGGTTAGGTTAGGTTAGGTTAGGTTAGGTTAGGTTAGGTTGGGTTAGGTTAGGTTAGGTTAGGTTAGGTTAGGTTGGTTAGGTTAGGTTAGGTTGGTTGGTTAGGTTAGGTTAGGTTAGGTTAGGTTAGGTTAAAAAAGTGTCGTATACCCCTTCGTCAGTCTATGGAAAGAACGTGAGATGATTTGTATGGTTTTTACAATGTGTGAAGCCATTCCTAAGACTATCCCAAGTTAATTAAATTATTTCTGTCGTATTTTAGTTTCTTAGAATATCTTAAATTATTACTCAAGATTACGAAAACATTAGATACAATTTCAATATAGTATCGTAAGGTTTTTTTGAATTTCTAAAACAAACGCTATTAAGATTTTCAAAATTACTAAAAATATTAGATAAGATATCACTATATATTATCTTAGGAGCCGTTCAGTATCTTAAACCAACACCATTAAGGTACTGAAACTTGCCCATCACTTCATATATTATAGTTCATAGTATAAACACCGAGCCTTGCTGTAATAACTTCAACCAGCCTTATGATACCTCCACTAACTCATTACAGAGGTTAAGGGAAAAATTTTCTTAGGCTTGTCTCGCAGTCTTTAACCCGAATTATGAGAATATATTAAGGTTAATCCAGGGCATGAGTTTAGGTTAAGGGTTGATATGTAAAGTTTATATGAGGGAAGAACTCGTGGTTAATGTTATATATGTGACTATTCTAGCGCGTTACTCATCGTGGTTAATATTATATACTGTATGTGGTTTTATCAGCACGTTGCTTGAGTTATACACGTGACTACTCAAGGTTAATATCACACACTCACCTGACTAGTCCAGCAAGTAGAAAGTTAATACACACCTGACTATTTCAGCAAATTAATGGCGGTTAATATAACACACCTGACTATTCCAGCAAGTTAATGAAAGTTAATATCACATACCTAATTATCCAGCAAGTTAGGAAGGTTAATATCACATACCTAACTATTCCAGCAAATTAATGGAGGTTAATATCACACACTGTACTCCAGGAAGTTAGGAAGGTTAATATCGCACACCTAACTATTCCAGCAAGTTAATGGAGGTTAATATCACACACCTGACTATTCCAGCAAGTTAGGAAGGTTAATATCGCACACCTAACTTTTCCAGCAAATTAATGGAGGTTAATATCACACCTAACTATTCCCAAGTTAGGAAGGTTAATATCTTTCCTAACTATTCCAGCAAGTTAATGGAGGTTAATATCACACACCTGACTATTCCAAGAAGTTAGGAAGGTTAATATCACACACCTAACTATTCCAGCAAGTTAATGGAGGTTAATATCACACACCTGACTATTCCAGCAAGTTAGGGAAGGTTCCTGTAATTTCTAATGGTTCATCAACGTTAACTCCTGCATTTAAACTCCAGGAAGGACGATGGTGGCCAAGGTGAGGACCTCAAGTAGGGGAAATGATGAGGAGAGTGTGAGTGTCTGATACTGGAAGCTCTTCTCTCTTCCTCCTCTCGGCTCCTCCCAGCTCCACCTAGTCCTCTCAGCTCCTCTCAGATTCTTCCCACAGTTCCCCTCAGCTCGTGATAATCATTATTGGTGTCTCCCAGCTTCTGCCATCCACTCCTAGCTCCTGCACCCCCCAGTCACTCCCAGCTCTCCCTAGCATCCTCAGCCACTCCCAGTTCCTCCTAACACAACCACTCCCCAGCTCTTCCCTGCTCCCCCAACCACCTTAGCTCTTCCCTAGCTCCCCATCCCTCCCAGCTCTTCCTAGCTCCCCAACCTCCCAGCTTCCTAGCTCCCCCAACCCTCTGCTCTTCCCTAGCTCCTCCCAGCTCTTCCTAGCTCCCCAGCCACTCCCAGTTCCTCCTAGCTCCCCAGCCACTCCCAGCTCTTCCTAGCTTCAGCCTCCCAGCTCTTCCTAGCTCCCCAGCCACTCCCAGCTCTCCCTAGCACCCCAGCCACTCCCAGTTCCTCCTAGCACCCCAGCCACTCCCAGCTCTCTGCACCCCAGCCACTCCCAGTTCCTCCTACCCCAGCCACTCCCAGTTCTCCTAGCACCCCAGCCACTCCCAGCTTCCCCTAGCTAGCCACTCCCAGTTCCTCCCTACTTTAGCCCTCCCAGTTCCTCCTACTCCCAGCCACTCCCAGTTCCTCTAACTTTTAGCCTCCCAGTTCCTCTACTTTTAGCCTCCCAGCTCTTCCTACTCCCCATACTCGCAGCTATCCCCTAGCCTCCCAGTTCCTCCTACTTCCTCAGTTCCTCCTACTTTAGCCACCCAGTTCCTCCTAGCACCCCCACCACTCCCAGTTCCTCCTAGCACCCCAGCCACTCCCAGCTCTTCAGGTGGTGGACTAAGACCGATCCATCTCTTCATTAAGTTGCCCCAGAGGACAACAACTTCTTCTTCTTCTTCTTCTTCTTCTTCTTCTTCTTCTTCTTCTTCTTCTTCTTCTTCTTCAACCACTCTACTTCTTCGCCTACTATTTACTTCTTCTTTACAACTTCTTCTTCTTCTTCTTCTTCTTCTTCTTCTTTCTACTACTTCTTCTTCTTCTTCTTCTTCTTCTTCTTCTTCTTCTTCTTCTTCTTCTTCTTCTTTCTTCTTCTTCTTCAACTACTTCTTCTTTATTTCTTCTTCATCTTCTTCTTCTTCTTTATTTACTTCTTCTTCCTTCTTCTTCTTTATTTCTTCTTCTTCTTCTTCTTCCTTTATTTATTTATTTTCTTCTTTACTTTAACTTCAACTTCTTTATTTATTCAACTATTTATTTACTTCTTCTTCTTCTTCTTCTTCAACTTCTTCTTTATTTACTTTACCTTCTTCTTCTTTATTTATTTCTTCTTTATTTCTTCAACTGTTATTTATTTACTTATTTATTCTTTCTCTTTATTTTAACTTCAACTTTTATTTATTTACTTCATTTATTTATTTATTTACTTATTTATTTACTTTACTTCTTCTTTATTTTCTTTACTTTATTTACTTCTTCTTTATTATTTAACCTTCTATTATTTACTTTATTTCTTATTACTTCTTCAACTATTTATTTTATTTATTTATTTCTTCTTTACTTTATTTAACTTCTTCTTATTTATTTATTTTATTTATTTATTATTTATTTATTATTATTTATTTATTTCTTCTTCTTCTTAACTATTTATTTATTTATTTATTTATTATTTATTTATTTATTTAATTTAACTACTTCTTCTTCTTCTTATTATTTATTATTCTATTTATTTAACTTTAACTTTATTTATTTCTTTATTTATTTAATACTATTTACTATTTCTTAACTATTTCATTTATTTATTTATTCTTCTTCTTTATTAACTATTACTTTATTTATTTAACTTTCTTCTTATCTATTTATTTATTTCTATTTATTTATCAACTTAATTCCTTTAATTCTTCTATTTACTTCACTATTTATTTATTTAACTATTTATTATTCTTTATTTATTATTTATTTATTTATTTATTTATTATTTATTATTATTCAACTTCTTTATTTATTTATTATTTATTTAACAACTACTTCTTCTTCTTCTATTCTTCTTCTTTTATTTATTCTTCTTCTTCTTCTTCTATTTATTTATTTATTATTATTCTAACTTCTTCTTCTTCTTCTACTTCTTTACTTACAACTATTTATTTATTTATTTATTTATTTATCTATTTAACTATTTATTTATTTATTTATTTATTTATTATTTACTTCTTCTTCTTATTTATTCCTTTATTATTTATTATTTATTTATTTATTTATTATTTATTTATTTATTTATTATTTATTTATTAACTATTTATTATTATTTATTTTATTATTTATTTTATTTATTTTATTTATTTATTTATTTATTTATTTCTTCTTCTTTAACTTTATTTTATTTATTATTTATTTTCTTATTTATTTATTTATTTCTTCTTTACTTCTTCTTCTTCTTCTTCTTCTTCTTCTTCTTCTTCTTCTTCTTCCTTCTTCTTCTTCCTTCTTCTTCAATCGTTCCTCCTCCTCTCCTCTCTTTCATTCTCTTTTCTCTCTCTCCACTTTTTCCTTCTTCCATTTCTCTCCTATTCATTCTCCCTCTCTCCCCTCTACTCCTCTTCCACCTTCTCCTCCTTTCTCTTCTCTTGCTCCTCCTTCCTCTCCTGGTCCTCCGCTTCCTCTTGCTGCTTCTCTTCCTCTTCCCATCTTACTCCTTCTCCTCCTCCTCCCTTTTCTACCCCTCTTCTTTCTTCCCTTTCTGACGTTTGCCTATTCCTCTCTCTCATCTTCTCCCCACTATATCTCCTTCTCCCTCACTTCCTCTCCACACCTCTTCCTCCTCCCTCCCCTCCTCCTCTTCTCTCCTCCTCTCTCTCTCCTCCTTTCTTCCTTCTCCCTCTTCTTCTCATTTTTCTTCTTGGAGAGGTCGCCTCACCCCTCAAGAGGTTAATATATCAGTGTAACCTTATTGTAGTTTGGTCAGTGTAATAGTGTAGTTAATACATCACTACAGTAAGCAGGTTAATATATCGCTACAGTAAGCAGGTTAATATATCGCTGTAAGCAGGTTAATAACCACTACAGTAAGCGGTTAATACACCACTACAAGCAGGTTAATACATCACTACAGTAAGCAGGTTAATACATCACTACAGTAAGCAGGTTAATACATCACTACAGTAAGCAGGTTAATATATCGCTACAGTAAGCAGGTTAATATATCGCTACAGTAAGCAGGTTAATATATCGCTACAGTAAGCGAGGTTAATATATCGCTACAGTAAGCAGGTTAATATATCAGCACTAACGGCAGGTTAATATATCGCTACAGTAAGCAGGTTAATACATCACTACAGTAAGCAGGTTAATACATCACTACAGTAAGCAGGTTAATACATCCTACAGTAAGCAGGTTAATATATCGCTACAGTAAGCAGGTTAATATATCGCTGATAAGCGGTTAATATATCGCTATAGTAAGCAGGTTAATATATCGCTACAGTAAGCAGGTTAATATATCGCTACAGTAAGCGGTTAATACACCACTACAGTAAGCAGGTTAATACATCACAACAGTGAGCAAGTTAATACAATAGTGTTAATACAGTAGGCTGGTTAATACAACTGTGATAATACAGTAGGCTGGTTAATACAACAGTGTTAATACAGTAGGATGGTTAATACAACAGTGAATACAGTAGGATGGTTACAACTGTAAGCACACAGTAGGTTAAGTTACAACAGTGTTAATGGTAGGCTGGTTAATACAGTAGGCTGGCTATACAAAAGTGTTAATACAGTAGGTAAATACAAGTGTTAATACAGCAGGTTGGTTAAAACACAGTGTTAATACAGTAGGATGGTTAATACAACAGTACAGATGGTTAAACAACAGTTAATCAGTAGGCTGGTTACAACAGTGATAATACAGTAGGATGGTTAATACACAGCTAATAGATTGGTAACAAACAGTGTTAATACAGTAGGATGGTTAATACAACAGTGTTAATACAGTAGGATGGTTAACACAGCAGTGTTAATACAGTAGGCTGGTTAATACAACAGTGTTAATACAGTAGGCTGGTTAATACAACAGTGTTAATACAGTAGGATGGTTAATACAACAGTGTTAATACAGTAGGATGGTTAAACACAGTGTTAATGCAGTAGGCTTGTTAAACAGTGTTAACAGTAGGATGGTTAATACAAGTGTAAATACAGTAGGATGGTTAAATAGCTAATAAGTAGGCTTGTTAATACAACAGTGTTAATACAGTAGGTTGTTAATACAACCCTGTTAATACAGTAGGTTGAGTTAATACAACAGTGTTAATACAGTAGGTTGGTTAATACAACAGTGTTAATACAGTAGGCTGATTAATACAACCCTGTTAATACAGTAGGCTGGTTAATACAACAGTGTTAATACAGTAGGCTGGTTAATACAACAGTGTTAATACAGTGGCTGGTTAATACAACAGTGTTAATACAGTAGGCTGGTTAATACAACAGTGTTAATACAGGATGGTTAATACAACAGTGTTAATACAGTAGGATGGTTAATACAACTGTGTTAATACAGTAGGTTAATACAACTGTGTTACAGTAGGGGTTAAAACAACATGTTTAATACAGTAGGATGGTTAATACAACAGTGTTAATAGGATGGTTAACACAAATAGAACAGTAGGCTGGTTAATACAACAGTATACAGTAGCCTGGTTAATAAACAGTAAACAGTAGGATAATACAACAGTGTTAATACAGTAGGATGGTTAACACAGCAGTGTTTAATGCAGTAGGCTTGTTAATACAACAGTGTTAATACAGTAGGATGGTTAATAACAGTGTTAATACAGATGGAAAAACACATAATACGAGGCTTGTTAATCAACAGTGTTAATACAGTAGGCTGGTTAATAAACCCTGTTAATACAGTAGGCTGGTTAATACAACAGTGTTAATACAGTAGGTTGGTTAATACAACAGTATTAAAACAGTAGGCTGATTAATACAACCCTGTTAATACAGTAGGCTGGTTAATACAACAGTGTTAATACAGTAGGCTGTTAATACAACAGTGTTAATACAGTAGGCTGGTTAATACAACAGTGTTAATACAGTAGGCTGGTTAATACAACGTGTTAATACAGTAGGATGGTTAATACAACAGTGTTAAAACAGTAGGATGGTTAATACAAATGTGTTAATACAGTAGGTGGTTAATACAACTGTGTTAATACAGTAGGTTGGTTAAAACAACAGTGTTAATGCAGTAGGTTTTAATACAGTAGGCTGGTAATACAAAAGTGTTAATACAGTAGGCTGGTAAATAAGGTGTTACAGCAGGTTGGTTAAAACAAACAGTAGGATGGTTAAAACAACAGTTAATACAGTAGGATGGTTAATACAACAGTGATAATACAGTAGGATGGTTAATACAACAGTGTTAATACAGTACTGGTTAAACAACAGTGTTAATACAGGATGGTTAATACAACAGTGTTAATACGGTAGGCTGGTTAACACACAGTGTTAATACAGTAGGATGGTTAATACAACAGTGTTAATATAGGGATGGTTAACACAACAGTGTTAATACAGTAGAGGTTAATACAATAGTGTTAATGTGTAATAATACAACAGTGTTTAATACAGTAGGATGGTTAAGACAACAGTGTTAATACAGTAGGATGGTTAACACAAACAGTGTTAATACAGTAGGCTGGTTAATACAGCAGTGTTAATACAGTAGGCTGGTTAATACAACAGTGTTAATACAGTAGGCGTTAATACAACAGTGTTAATACAGTAGGCTGGAATACAACCCTGTTAATACAGTAGGCTGGTTAATACAACAGTGTTAATACAGTAGGTTGGTTAATACAACAGTGTTAATACAGTAGGCTGATTAATACAAACCCTGTTAATACAGTAGGCTGGTTAATACAACAGTGTTAATACAGAGGCTGGTTAATGCAACAGTGTTAAACAGTAGCTGGAAACACAGTGTTAATACGGCAGGCTGGTTAATCAACAGTGTTAATACAGTAAGCTGGTTAATACAACTGGTAAAACACAAACATACAGTAGGTGGTTAATACAACTGTGTTAATACAGTAGGCTGGTTAAACAACAGGAATACAGAGGATGGTTAATACAACAGTGAATACAGTAGGCTGGTTAATACAGCAGTGTTAATACAGTAAGCTGGTTAATACAACAGTGTTAATACGGTAGGCGGGTAATACAACTGTGTTAATACGTAGGCTGGTTAATACAACTGTTAACGTAGGCTTGGTTAATGCAACAGTTAATACGGTTAATACAACAGTGTTAATACGGTATGTTAATGCACAGTGTTAATACAGTAGGATACAACAGTGTTAATACGGTAGGCTGGTAAACAACAGTGTTAATACGGTAGGATGGTTAATACAACGGTGTTAATAGTAGGCTGGTTAATACAACTGTGTTAATACAGGCTGGTTAATACAGCAGTGAAACAGTAGGATGGTAATACAACAGTGTTAATACAGTAGGATGTTAATACAACTGTGTAATACATAGGCTAGTTTCAACTGTATACAGTAGGTTGGTTAAAACAACAGTGTTAATGGTAGGTTGGTTAATACAGTAGGCTGGTTAATACAAAGAATACAGTAGCTGGTAAATACAAGTGTTAATACAGCAGGTTGGTTAAAACAACAGTGTTAATACGGTAGGTAATACAATGTTAATACGGTAGGATGGTTAATAAAGGTGTTAATACGGTAGGATGGTTAAAACAACAGTGTTAATACAGTAAGTTAATACAACGGTGTTAATACAGTAGGTTAATACAACCCTTAATACAGTAGGCTGGTAATACAGCAGTGTTAAAACAGTAGGTTGGTTAATACAACAGTGTAATACAGTAGGCTGATTAATACAACCCTGTTAAGTAGGCTGGTTAATACAACAGTGTTAATACAGTAGGCTGGTTAATACAACAGTGTTAATACAGTAGGCTGGTTAATACAACAGTGTTAATACAGCAAGCTGGTTAATACAACAGTGTTAATAAAAAGCTGGTTAATACAACGTGTAAATACAGTAGGCTGGTTAATACAACTGTGTTAATACGGTAGGCTGGTTAATACAACTGTGTTATACAGTAGGCTGGTTAATACAACAGTGAATACAGTAGGATGGTTAATACAACAGTGTTAATACAGGCTGTTAATACAGCAGTTAATGCAGGCTGGTTAATACAACAGTGTTAATACAGTAGGCTGGGTAATAAGCTGTGTTATGCAGTAGGCTGGTTAATACAACTGTAATACAGTAGGCTGGTTAATACAGCAGTGTTAACAGTAGGCAATAAAACAGTGTTAATACAGTAGGATGGTTAATACAACAGAATACAGTAGGCTGGTTAATACAACTGTGTTAATACAGTAGGCTGGTTAATACAACAGTAATGCAGTAGGATGGTTAATACAACAGTGTTAATACAGTAGGATGGTTAATAACTGTGTTAATACAGTAGGCTGATTAATACCACTGTGTTAATACAGTAGGTTAGTTAAACAACAGTGTTAATGCAGTAGGTTGGTTATGCAGTAGGCTGGATATACAAAGTGTTAATACATAAGCTGGTAAATACAAGTGTTAATACAGCAGGTTGGTTAAAACAGTGTTAAACAGTAGGCGTTAATACAACAGTGTTAATACAGTAGGATGGTTAATACAACAGTGTTAATACAGTAGGATAGTAAAAACAACAGTGTTAATACAGTAGGCTTGTTAATACAACAGTGTTAATACAGTAGGCTGGTTAATACAACCCTGTTAATACAGTAGCTGGTTAATACAACAGTGTTAATACGTAGTTGGTTAATACAACAGTGTTAATAATAGTAGGCTAAACAAAAAACAATAATACAGCATTACAATAGGATGGTTACATGCAATACGGGATGGTTAATAACAGTGTTAATACAGTAGGCTGGTTAATACAACAGTAACATAGGATGGTTAATACAACAGTGTTAATACATAGGATGGTTAACACAACAGTGTTAATACAGTAGGATGGTTAATAACAGTGTTAATACAGTAGGATGGTTAACACAACAGTAGTTAATACAGTATTAATACGTAGGCTGTAAATACAACAGTGTTATACAGTAGGATGGTTAATACAACAGGTAACAAGTGCATACAACAGTGTTATGCTGGTTATACGTGTCATAGTAATACAACAGTGTTAATACAGTGCAGGATTAACACAACAGTGTTAATACAGTAGGCTGGTTAATACAACAGTGTTAATAGTAGGCTGGTTAACAAACAGTTAATACAGGCTGCCAACAACAGTGTTAATACAGTAGGATGGTTAATACAACAGTGTTAGGCTGGTTAATACAACTCATAATACAGTAGGATGCTTAATATGTAATACAGTAGGCTGGTTAATACAACAGTAAGCATACAGTAGGCTGGTTAATACAACAGTGTTAATACAGTAGGCTGGTTAATACAAATGTGTTATTACAGTAGATGGTTAATACAATAGCAGTTAATACAGTAATGGTTAATACAACTGTGTTAACACAGGCTGGTTAATACAACTGTGTTAATACAGCAGGTTGGTTAAAACAACAGTGTTAATACAGTAGGATGGTTAATACAACAGTGTTAATACAGTAGGATGGTTAACACAACAGTGTTAATACAGTAGGCTGGTTAATACAACAGTAATACAGTAGCCTGGTTAATAACAGTGCTAATACAGGATGGTTAATGCAACAGTTAATATTAGTAGGTGGTTAACACAACAGTGTTGCAGAGGCTGCGTAATACAACAGTGAATACAGTATATACAACAGTGTTAATACAGTAGGATGGTTAATAACAGTGTTAATACAGTAGGCTTGTTAATACAGTGTTTAATACAGTAGGCTGGTTAATACAACCCCTGTTAATACAGTAGGCTGGTTAATACAACAGTGTTAATACAGTAGGTTGATTAATACAACAGTATTAATACAGTAGGCATTGATTAACAAGCAACCCTGTTAATACAGTAGGCTGGTTAACACAACAGTGTTAATACAGTAGGCTGTTAATACAACAGTGTTAATACAGTAGGCTGGTTAATACAACAGTGTTAATACAGTAGGCTGGTTAATACAACAGCTGTTAATACAGTAGGATGGTTAATACAACAGTGTTAAAACAGTAGGATGGTTAATACAAATGTGTTAATACAGTAGGTGGTTAATACAACTGTGTTAATACAGTAGGTTGGTTAAAACAACAGTGTTAATGCAGTAGGTTGTATACAGAGGTCATCAAAAAAGGCATACAGTAGGCGGTAAATGGTAAGCACAGCAGGTTAAACCAAATGAAACAGTAGGATGGAAAACAACAGTTAATACAGTAGGATACATACAACAGTGTTAATACAGTAGGATGGTTAATACAACAGTGTTAATACAGTACGGGTTATAATAACAGTGTTAATACAGGATGGTTAATACAACAGTGTTAATACAGTAGGCTGGTTAACACAATGAAAGTTAATACAGTAGGATGGTTAATACAACAGTGTTAATATAGTGATGGTTAACACAAACAGTGTTAATACAGTAGACTGGTTAATACAACAGTGTTAATGCTGTATATATACAACAGTGTTAATACAGGATGGTAAGACAACAGTGTTAATACAGTAGATGGTAACACAACAGTGTTAATACAGTAGGCTGGTTAACACAACAGTGTTAATACAGTAGGCTGTTAATACAACAGTGTTAATACAGTAGGCTTGTTAATACAACAGTGTTAATACAGGCTGGAACACAACCCTAAAATACAGTAGGCTGGTTAATACAACAGTGTTAATACAGTAGGTTGGTTAATACAACAGTAAGTTAATACAGTAGGCTGATTAATACAACCCTGTTAATACAGTAGGCTGGTTAATACAACAGTGTTAATACAGTAGGCTGGTTAATACAACAGTGTTAATACAGTAGCGGTTAATACAACAGTGTTAACACAGCAGGCTGGTTAATACAACAGTGTTAATACAGTAAGCTGGTTAATACAACTGTGTAAACACAGTAGGTTGGTTAATACAACTGTAATACAGTAGGCTGGTTAATACAACTGTGTTAATACAGTAGGCTGGTTAATACAACAGTAATACAGAGGATGGTTAATACAACAGTATGACACAGTAGGCTGGTTAATACAACAGTGTTAATACAGTAAGCTGGTTAATACAACAGTGTTAATACAGTAGGCTGGGTAATACAAACAGTGTTAATACAGTAGGCTGGTTAATACAACTGTTAATACAGTAGGCGGTTAAACAAACCAACAACATACAGTATTTAATACAACAGTGTTAATACAGTAGGATACAACAGTGTTAATACAGTAGGCTGGTTAATACAACAGTGTTAATACAGTAGGATGGTTAATGCAAAAGTGTTAATAAGTAGGCTGGTTAATACAACTGTGTTAATACAGGCTGGTTAATAAACAAGAAACAGTAGGATGGCTAATACAACAGTGTTAATACAGTAGGAGGTTAATACAACTGTGTAATACAGTAGGCTGGTTTACAACTTAGCATAATACAGCAGGTTGGTTAAAACAACAGTGTTAATGGTAGGTTGTAATACAGTAGGCTGATTAATACAAAACACAGTAGCTGGTAAATACAACTGTTAATACAGCAGGTTGGTTAAACAACAGTGTTAATACAGAGGTTTAATACAATAGTTAATACAGTAGGATGCATAATAAACAGTGTTAATACAGTAGGATGGTTAAAACAACAGTGTTAATACAGTTTGTTAATACAACAGTGTTAATACAGTAGGTTAATACAACCCTGTTAATACAGTAGGCTGGTTAATACAACAGTGTTAAAACAGTAGGTTGGTTAATACAAAAATGTTAATACAGTAGGCTGATTAATACAAACCCTGTTAATACGTAGGCTGGTTAATACAAAAATGTTAATACAGTAGGCTGGTTAATACAACAGTGTTAATACAGTAGGCTGGTTAATACAACAGTGTTAATACAGCAGGCTGGTTAATACAACAGTGTTAATAAAAAGCTGGTTAATACAACTGTGTAAATACAGTAGGCTGGTTAATACAACTGTGTTAATACAGTAGGCTGGTTAATACAACTGTGTTAATACAGTAGGCTGGTTAATACAACAGTAAAAGAATAGAGGATGGTTAATACAACAGTGTTAATACAGGCTGTTAATACAACAGTTAATACAGGCGGTTAATACAACAGTGTTAATACAGTAGGGCTGGCAATAAACTGTGTTAATACAGTAGGCTGGTTAATACAACTGTTAATACAGTAGGCTGGTTAATACAACAGTGTTAATACAGTAGGCAAGCAATAAACCAGTGTTAATACAGAGATGGTTAATACAACAGTGTTAATACAGTAGGCTGGTTAATACAACTGTGTTAATACAGTAGGCTGGTTACACTACAACAGTGTTAATACAGTAGGATGGTTAATACAACAGTGTTAATACAGCAGGATGGTTAATACAACTGTGTTAATACAGTAGGCTGGTTAATACAACGTGTAATACAGTAGGTTGTTAAAACAACAGTGTTAATGCAGTAGTTGTTAATACAGGCTGGTTAATACAAAAGTGTTAATACGGTAGGCTGGTAAATACAAGTGTTAATACAGCAGGTTGGTTAAAACAGTGTTAATACAGTAGGCTTTAATACAACAGTGTTAATACAGCAGGATGGTTAATACAACAGTGTTAATACAGTAGGATGGGTAAAACAACAGTGTAATACAGTAGGCTTGTTAATACAACAGTGTTAATACAGTAGGCTGGTTAATACAACCCTGTTAATACAGTAGGCTGGTTAATACAACAGTGTTAATACAGTAGGTGGTTAATACAACAGTGTTAACAGAAGATTAATCCCCTCAGTAGGCTGGTTAATACAACAGTGTTAATACAGTACTGGTTAATACAACAGTGTTAATACAGCAGGCTGGTTAATACAATAGGATGGTTAATACAAAATGCAATACAGCAGATGGTTAATACACAGTGTTAATACAGTAGGTTATAATACAACCAGAATACAGGTTGCCAATACAACTGTGTTAATACAGTACTGGTTACACAATGTTAATACAGTAGGATGGTTAATACAACAGTGTTAATACAGTAGGCTGGCACACAACTGTGTTAATACAGAAGCTGTAATACACTTTACAAGTAATACAACTGTAATACAGTTTAAATACAACAGTGTTAATACAGTAGGCTGGTTAATACAACTGTGTTAATACAGTAGATGGTTAATACAACAGTGTTAATACAGTAGGATGGTTAATACAACAGTGTTAATACAGTAGGATGGTTAAGCACAACAGTGTTAATACAGTAGGATGGTTAATACAACAGTGTTAATACAGTAGGCTGGTTAATACAACAGTGTTAATACAGTAGGCTGGTTAATACAACAGTGTTAATACAGTAAGCTGGTTAATACAACTGTGTTAATACAGTAGGCTGGTTAATACAACTGTGTTAATACAGTAGGCTGGTTAATAAACTGATAATAAACAGATGGATAATACAGAATACAGAGGTTAATACAACAGTGTTAATACAGTAGGCTGGTTAATACAACTGTGTTAATACAGTAAGCTGGTTAATACAACTGTGTTAATACAGTAGGCTGGTTAATACAACTGTGTTAATACAATAGGATGGTTAATACAACAGTGTTAATACAGTAGGCTGGTTAATACAACTGTGTTAATACAGTAAGCTGGTTAATAACAACTGTGAATACAGTAAGCTGGTTAATACAACTGTGTTAATACAGTAGGTTGTAATACAACCGTGTTAATACAGCAGATGGTTAACAACCCGTTAATACAGTAGGCTGTTAATACAACTGTAACAGTAGGCGCTAACACAACAGTGTTAATACAGTAGGCTGGTTAATACAACTGTGTTAATACAGTAAGCTGGTTAATACAACTGTGTTAATACAGTAGGCTGGTTAACACAACTGTATTAATGCAGTAGGATGGTTAATACAACAGTGTTAATACAGTAGGCTGGATAACAAACTGTGTTAATACAGTAAGCTGGTTAATACAACTGTGTTAATACAGTAGGCTGGTTAATACAACTGTGTTAATACAGTAGGATGGTTAATACAACAGTGTTAATACAGTAGGCTGGTTAATACAACTGTGTTAATACAGTAGGATGGTTAATACAACAGTGTTAATACAGTAGGATGGTTAATACAACAGTAAACACAGTAGGATGGTTAATACAACAGTGTTACATACAGTAGGATGGTTAATACAACAGTGTTAATACAGTAGATGGTTAATACAACAGTGTTAATACAGTAGGATGGTTAATACAACAGTGTTAATACAGTAGGATGGTTAATAAACAGTGTTAATACAGTAGGATGGTTAACAACAGTGTTAATACAGTAGGATGGTTAATATTTAATACAGAGATGTTAACAAAGTGTTAATAGTAGGAAGAACACAACAGTGTTAATACAGGATGAAATACAACAGGTTAATAAGCAACTAACAGTACTAATACAGTAGGATGTTTAATACAACAGTGTTAATACAGTAGGATGGTTAATACAACAGTGTTAATACAGTAGGTTGGTTAATACAAACAGTGTTAATACAGTAGGACGGCTTAACACAACAGTGTTAATGCAGTAGGATGTTGATACAAACAGGCATACAGTAGGTTGGTTAATACAACAGTGTTAATATAGTAGGTTGGTTAATACAACTGTGTTAATACAGTAGGATGGTTAACAACAGTGTTAATGCAGTAGATGGTTAATACAACAGTGTTAATACAGTAGGTTGGTTAATACAACAGTGTTAATACAGTAGGTTGGTATCACAACTGTGTTAAATATAAGCTGGTTAATACAACTGTGTTAATACAGTAGGATGGTTAACACAACAGTGTTAATGCAGTAGGATGGTTAATACAACAGTGTTAATACAGTAGGTTGATACAACTGTTTAATACAGTAGGATGGTTAACACAACAGTGTTAATGCAGTAGGATGGTTAATACAACAGTGTTAATACAGTAGGATGGTTAATACAAGTGTTAATACAGTAGGTTGGTTAATACAACAGTTAATACAGTAGGTTGGTTAATACAACTGTGTTAATATAGTAGGATGGTTAACACAAAGAATGCAGTAGGTTGGTTAATACAAACAGTGTTAATACAGTAGGTTGGTTAATACAACAGTGTTAATACAGTAGGTTGGTTAATACAACTGTGTTAATACAGTAGGATGGTTAACACAACAGTGTTAATGCAGTAGGATGGTTAATACAACAGTGTTAATGCAGTAGGATGGTTAATACAACAGTGTTAATACAGTAGGTTGGTTAATACAACAGTGTTAATACAGTAGGTTGGTTAATACAACTGTGTTAATACAGTAGGATGGTTAACACAACAGTGTTAATGCAGGGATGGTTAATACAACAGTGTGTTACAGTAGGTTGGTTAATACAACAGTGTTAATACAGTAAGCTGGTTAATACAACAGTGTTAATACAGTAGGCTGGGTAATACAACTGTGTTAATACAGTAGGCTGGTTAATACAACTGTTAATACAGTAGGCTGGTTAATACAACAGTGTTAATACAGTAGGCTGGTTAATACAACAGTGTTAATACAGTAGGCTGGTTAATACAACAGTGTTAATACAGTAGGATGGTTAGTACAACAGTGTTAATACAGTAGGCTGGTTAATACAACAGTGTTAATAAAGTAGGATGGTTAATACAACAGTGTTAATACAGTAGGCTGGTTAATACAACTGTGTTAATACAGTAGCTGGTTAATACAACAGTGTTAATACAGTAGGATGGTTAATAACAGTGTTAATACAGATGGTTATACAACTGTGTTAATACAGTAGGATTTAATACAACAGTGTTAATACAGTAGGATGGTTAATACAACCGTGTTAATACAGCAGGCTGGTTAATACAACTGTGTTAATACAGTAGGTTGGTTAAAAACAATATGTTAATGCAGTAGGTTGGTTAATACAGTAGGCTGGTTAACACAAAGAGTTAATACAGTAGGCTGGTAAATACAAGTGTTAATACAGCAGGTTGGTTAAAACAACAGTGTTAATACAGTAGGCTTGTTAATACAACAGTGTTAATACAGTAGGATGGTTAATACAACAGTGTTAATACAGTAGGATGGTTAAAACAACAGTGTTAATACAGTAGGCTTGTTAATACAACAGTGTTAATACAGTAGGCTGGTTAATACAACCCTGTTAATACAGTAGGCTGGTTAATACAACAGTGTTAAAACAGTAGGTTGGTTAATACAACAGTGTTAATACAGTAGGCTGATTAATGCAACCCTGTTAACAGTAGGCGGTTAATACAACAGTGTTAATACAGTAGGCTGGTTAATACAACAGTGTTAATACAGTAGGCTGCTTAATACAACAGTAATACAGCAGGCTGGTTAATACAACAGTGTTAATACAGTAAGCTGGTTAATACAACTGTGTAAATACAGTAGTGTTAATACAACTGTGTTAATACAGTAGGCTGGTTAATACAACTGTGTTAATACAGTAGGCTGGTTAATACAACAGTGTTAATACAGTAGGATGGTTAATACAACAGTGTTAATACAGTAGGCTGGTTAATGCAAAAGTGTTAATACAGTAAGCTGGTTAATACAACAGTGTTAATACAGTAGGCTGGGTAATACAACTGTAATACAGTAGGCTGGTTAATACAACTGTTAATACAGGTGGCTGGTTAATACAACAGTGTTAATACAGTAGGCTGGTTAATACAACAGTGTTAATACAGTAGGATGGTTAATACAAACAGTGTTAATACAGTAGGCTGGTTAATACAACTGTGCTTATACAGTAGGCTATACAACAGTGTTAATACACAGTAGGATGGTTAATACAACAGTGTTAATACAGGATGGTTAACATAACCGTGTAATACAGTAGGCTGGTTAATACAACTGTGTAATACAGTAGGTTGGTTAAAAAAACAGCAATAATGGTATGCTGGTTATACACAGTGGTAAGGTTATACAAAGTGTTAATACGGTAGGCTGGTAAATACAAGTGTTAATACAGCAGGTTGGTTAAAACAACAGTGTTAATACAGTAGGCTTGTTAATACAACAGTGTTAATACAGTAGGATGGTTAATACAACAGTGTTAATAAGCAGGATGGTTAAAACAACAGTGTTAATACAGTAGGCTTGTTAATACAACAGTGTTAATACAGTAGGCTGGTTAATACAAACCTGTTAATACAGTAGGCTGGTTAATACAACAGTGTTAATACAGTAGGTTGGTTAATACAACAGTGTTAATACAGTAGGCTGATTAATACAACCCTGTTAATACAGTAGGCTGGTTAATAAATCAAGCTATTACAGCAGGCTATACAACCGTGTTAATACAGTAGGATGGTTAATACAACAGTAAGAATTACAGTAGGCTGGTTAATACAACTGTGTTAATACAGTAAGCTGGTTAATACAACTGTGTTAATACAGTAGGCTGGTTAATACAACTGTGTTAATACAGTAGGATGGTTAATACAACAGTGTTAATACAGTAGGCTGGTTAATACAACTGTGTTAATACAGTAGGATGGTTAATACAACAGTGTTAATACAGTAGGATGGTTAATACAACAGTGTTAATACAGTAGGATGGTTAATACAACAGTGTTAATACAGTAGGATGGTTAATACAAAAATGTTAATACAGTAGGCTGGTTAATACAACAGTAAGTAAATACAGTAGGCTGGTTAATACAACAGTGTAATACAGTAAGCTGGTTAATACAACTGTGTTAATACAGTAGGCTGGAAAACAACTGTAAGCATACAGTAGGCTACACATAACCAAGTAATACACAGGATGGTTAATACAACAGTGTTAATACAGTAGGATGGTTAATACAACAGTGTTAATACAGTAGGCTGGTTAATACAACTGCAAGTTAATACAGTAAGCTGGTTAATACAACTGTGTTAATACAGTAGGCCGGTTAATACAACTGTGTTAATACAGATGGTTAATACAACAGTGTTAATACAGTAGGCTGGTTAATATCAACTGTGTTAATACAGTGTTGGTTAATACAACTGTGTTAATACAGTAAGCTGGTTAATACAACTGTGTTAATACAGTAGGTGGTTAAATACAACTGTGTTAATACAGTAGGATGGTTAATACAACCCCTGTTAATACAGTAGGCTGTTTAATACAACTGTGTTAATACATAGGCTGGCAACACAACTGTGTTAATACAGTAGGCTGGTTAACACAACAGCAAGAATACAGTAGGCTGGTTAATACAACTGTGCTAATACAGTAAGCTGGTAATACAACCGTGTTAATACAGTAGGGCTGTAAACCTGCAATAATGCAGGAGATGGTTAATACAACAGTGTTAATACAGTAGGCTGGTTAATACAACTGTGTTAATACAAAAGCTGGTTAATACAATTTACATACAGTAGGCTGGTTATACAACTGTGTGTTAATAAGTAGGATGGTTAATACAACAGCATACAGTAGGCTGGTTAATACAACTGTGTTAATACAGTAGGATGGTTAATACAACAGGCATACATAGGATGGTTAATACATGTAATACAGTAGGGTTAACAACAGTAATAATAGGTAATACAACAGTGTTAATACAGTAGATACAACAGTGTTATTACAGTAGGATGGTTAATACAACAGTGTTAATACAGTAGGATGAAAATACAACAGTGTTAATATAGTAGGATGGTTAACACAACAGAATACAGTAGGATGGTTAATACAACAGTGTTAATACAGTAGGATGGTTAACACGACAGTGTTAATACAGTAGGATGGTTAACACAACAGTGTTAATACAGTAGGATGTTTAATACAACAGTGTTAATACAGTAGGATGGTTAACAACAGTGTTAATACAGTAGGATGTTTAATACAACAGTGTTAATACAGTAGGATGGTTAATACAACAGTGTTAATATGTAGGTTAAGCATACAACAGTGTTAATACAGTAGGATGGTTAAATACAACAGTGTTAATGCAGTAGGATGGTTAATACAACAGTGTTAATACAGTAGTTGGTTAATACAACAGTGTTAATATAGTAGGTTGGTTAATACAACGTGTTAAATAGGATGGTTAACACAACAGTGTTAATGCAGTAGGATGGTTAATATAAACAGTGTTAATACAGTAGGCTGGTTAATACAACAGTGTTAATCCAGTAGGTTGTAATACAACTGTGTTTAATACAGTAAGTTGGTTAATACAACCGTGTTAATACAGTAGGATGGTTAACACAACAGTGTTAATGCAGTAGGATGGTTAATACAACAGTGTTAATACAGTAGGTTGGTTAATACAACTGTGTTAATACAGGATGGATAACAACAGTGTTAATGCAGTGAGATGGTTAATACAACAGTGTTAATACAGTAGGATGGTTAATACAAATAACAGTGTTAATACAGGTAGGTTGGTTAATACAAAAAAGTGTTAATACAGTAGGTTGGTTAATACAACTTTGTTAATAGTAGGATGGTTAAAACAACAGTGTTAATGCAGTAGGGTTGGTTGGTACAACAGTGTTAAATACAGTAGGTTGGTTAATACAAGTAAAGTACATAGAGGTTGGATTAATACAACTGTGTTAATACAGTAGGATGGTTAATACAACAGTGTTAATGCAGTAGGATGGTTAATACAACAGTGTTAATGTAGGATGGTTAATACAAACAGTGTTAATACAGTAGGTTGGTTAATAAAAATAAGTTAAATACCAGGTTTAGCTAATACAACTGTGTTAAATAATAGTAGGATGGATAACACAACAGGTGTTAATGCAGTAGGATGGTTAATACAACAGTTTAATACAGTAGGTTGGTTAATACAACAGTGTTAATACAGTAGGATGAAGTAATACAACAGTGCTAAATTGTTGCAGGGTTAGGTTAATACAAAGCGTTAATACAGTAGGTTGGTTAATACAACTGTATAATACAGTAGGATGGTTAACACAACAGTGTTAATACAGGAGGTTACATTACAACAGTGTTAATACAGTAGGTTGGTTAATACAACTGTGTTAATACAGTAGGATGGTTAACACAACAGTGTTAATACAGTAGGATGGTTAAATAAACAGTGTTAATACATAGGTTGCTAATACAACAGTGTTAATACAGTAGGATGGTTAACACAACAGTGTTAATGCAGGATGGTTAATACAACAGTGTTAATACAGTAGGTTGGTTAATACAACAGTGTTAATACAGTAGGTTATAATACAACTGTAAGCACATAGAGATGGTTAACACAACAGTGTTAATTCAGTAGGATGGTTAATACAACAGTTAATACAGTAGATGGTTAATACAACAGTGTTAATACAGTAGGTTGGTTAACACAACTGTGTTAATACAGAGATGGTTAACACAACAGTGTTAATACAGTAGGATGGATTAACACAATAATGCAGTAGGTTAACATACACAGTGTTAATACAGTGAAATTACATACAACAGTAAGCATACGGTAGGATGGGTTAATACAAAAAGTGTTAATACAGTAGATGGTTAATACAACTGTGTTAATACAGTAGGCTGGTTAATACAACAGTGTTAATACAGGCTAAGCTATCACAAAAGTGTTAATACAGTAGGCTAAGTTAATACAACAGTGTTAATACAGTAGGCTGTTAATACAAGTGTTAATACAGTAGGCTGGTTAATACAACAGTGTTAATACAGCAGCTGGTTAATACAACTGTGTTAATGCGACAACTACATTACAACAAACATTAGTCAACACATTGCCCTCCCTCACCTCTCCTCCTCCCCACCTCTCCTCCCCCTCCTCCTCCCCACTATCCCTCCCTATTCCTCCCCTGACTCCTCCTTATTTCCACTCCACCCCCAGCCTCATCACCACCTTCCCAACCCCACCCGACCCCCACCACCTCCACCCCACAACCCCACCCCCCCACCCCCCACCCTCCACCCCCCACCCCCCACCCCCCAACCCCCACCCCCACATCCCACCCCACCCCGCCCACACCACCCCACCCCCACCCCATCCAACCCCACCCCACACATCCCCACCCCCACCCCACCCACCCCTGCCCCCACATCTCCACCCCACCCTCCACCCCACCCCACATTCCACCCCCTACCCCCACATCTCCACCCCTACCCCACATCTCCACCCCTACCCCCACACCACCCCAATATCAACACTTTTATGGTCACATATCTGTACAGGCCATTGGTACGTCTGTTGATCGCCAGTCCACCCGGGAGGCGAGTGTCGCTTGTCTGCGTAAACACGGAAGGATAGAAGCTAGTAATCACCGACTGCCTCCGGAAGTGGTGATTAAGTTGACGGCTGATATCCCGATCGGCTAACACTGAATTTATTAAACGGATATTTCGAGTTATTGGAGTGTTATTTTCGCGGAATTGGATGGGATTTAGGCCGAACTGGAGTGGGTTTTTGCGAAATTGGAGCAAGCTTAGTGATTGGAGTGGTTTTTTGTGTGATTTGAAGGATTTTTTTTACTGGAACGGACTTTTCGCGTAATTTCAAGGAGATTTTGCAGCAATACGTAACCGGAAACGAAGCACATCAT
>NW_024711292.1:11063699-11069264 GCF_018991925.1 Homarus americanus | reverse complement strand
GAGGAGAAGAGGAGAGGAGGGGAGGAGAGGAGGGAGGAGAGGAGGAGGAGGGAGAGAGAGAGGGAGGAGAGGGAGGGAGGAGGGGAGGGAGGAGGAGGAGGAGGAGGGAGAGGAGGAGAGGAGGGGAGGAGGAGAAGAGGAGAGGGGAGAGGAGAGAGGGAGGGAGGAGGAGGAGGAGGAGGGAGGAGGAGGAGAAGAGGGAGAGGGAGGAGGGAGGGGAGGAGAAGAGGGAGAGGAGGGAGGAGGGGAGGGAGGGGAGGAGGGAGGAGAAGAGGAGAGGGAGGGGAGGAGAGGGAGGAGGAGGAGAAGAAGAGGAGAGGAGAGGGAGGAGAGAGGAGAGGAGGAGGAGGGGAGGAGGGAGGAGGAGGAGGGAGGAGGAGAGAGAAGAGAGAGGAGGAGAAGAGGAGAGGAGGGAGGAGGAGAAGGAGGGGAGGAGAGGAGAAGAGGGAGAGGAGGAGAAGAGGGAGAGAGGGAGGAGGAAGAGGAGAGGGAGGAGGAGGAGGAGGAGGGAGGAGGAGGAGAGGGAAGAAGAGGAGAGGGAGAGAGAGGAGAGAGGAAGAGGAGAAGAGGGAGGAGGAGGAGGAGGAGGAGGAGGAGGAGGAGGAGAAGAGGAGAGAGGAGAAGAGGAGAGGAGGAGGAGGAGAAGGAGAAGAGGAGAGAGGAGAAGAGGAGAGGGAGGAGAAGAGGAGAGGAGGAGGGAGAAGAGGGAGAGGAGGAGGAGGAGGAGAAGAGGAGGAGAGAAGAGGAGAGGAGGAGGAGGAGAAGGAGGAAGGGAAGAGGAGGAAGGAAGAAAAAAGGAAGCAAGGCAGTCAGCTACGTAAAGAGGGAAGGGAGGGTAGGATGAGAGGTGGAGGAGGAGGGAGAGGAGAGGAGAGAGACAGATGGACACAGAGAGGGAGACGAGAAGAAAGAGGGAGATGGTGAGAGAAAAAGAGTGGTGACAGAGAAAGCAGGAAGGGAGAAGGAGACGACACCCCACAATTTCCAGGAAGCATCAGAGACAAAACAGAGCAAAGCCACATTAAAAAAGCTTGGTTATAAACAGAGGTTACATGTGAGGTAGCGCTGAGACCCTCCATTTCCGGACTGCGCACTAATTCAAGTCGCCGTCGGTGATCTGTGTACTTGACTGATTGGGCATTTTATTGATGTCAACAAAAACACACACACACACCTCTCACCGACGAGCGCCTGTGCCTCCAAGATACGTAAACAGCCTCCATTAACAGCAGCGCAACTGACCTGACGACAGACCACAGCAGCAGCCGTTACACGTGCTAAAGAGCCAACCTCAACCCTCACGAGTACAACCAATAGCCTAGCCTTAACCTGTATGTGTGGTAAAACTGAACCTCAACCTGTACGTAAAAGTGCAGTTGCACTCAACCCATACGTGTGCTAGTAGCTGCACCTCAAACCTATACGTGAGCTTAGTAACTGCACCTCAACCTCCCATACGTGAGCTAGTAGCTGCACCTCAAACCGTATATACGTGCTAGTAGCTGCACCTCAACCTATACGTGTGTTGCTGCACCTCAACCATATACGTGAGCCAGAAGCAGCACCTCAACCTATACGTGAGCTAGTAACTGCACCTCAACCCATACGTGCTAGTGCGTAATTCTCAACCTATACGTGTGCTAGTAGCACACTCAACTCATACGTGCTAGTAGCTGCACCTCAACCTATACGTAGCTAGCAGCACTCCTCAACCTATACGTGTGCTAGTAGGCACCTCAACCTATACGTGCTAGCAGCACCTCAACCTATACGTTAGTAGCAGCACCTCAACCTATACGTGAGCTAGTAGCTGCCCTCCAACCTATACGTGTGACTAGTAGCAGCACCTCCCAACCTATACGTGAGCTAGTAGCAGCACCTCCAGCACTGTGCTAGTAGCTGCACCTCCAACCTATACGTGTTACGTAGCAGCACCTCCAACCTATACGTGAGCTAGTAGCAGCACCAACCTATACGTGAGCTAGTAGCACTCAACCCTCGTGAGCTAGTAGCTGCACCTCAACCTATACATGTGCTAGTAGCAGCACCTCAACCTATACGTGAGACTCAGCAGCACCTCAACCTACGTGTGCTAGTAGCAGCACCTCAACCTACGTGAGCTGAGCTAGTAGCACCTCAACCTATACGTGAGCTAGTAGCTGCACCTCAACCTATACGTGTGCTAGTAGCTGCACCTCAACCTATGCGTGTGCTAGTAGCACCTCAACCTCTCACGTGAGCTAGTAGCAGCACCTCAACCTATCGTGTGCTAGTAGCAGCACACCTCAACCCTATCGTGAGCTAGTAGCAGCACCTCAACCTACACGTGAGCTAGTAGCTGCACCTCAACCTATAACTGAGCTAGTAGACTGCACCTCAACCTATACGTGAGCTAGTAGCAGCACCTCAACCTACGTGAGCTAGTGGCACCTCACCTATACGTGAGCTAGTAGCAGCACCTCAACCTATACGTGAGCTAGTAGCAGCACCTCAACTACACGTGAGCTAGTAGCAGCACTCAACTTACGTGAGCTAGTAGCAGCACCTCAGCCTATACGTGAGCTAGTAGCTGCACCTCAACCTCTACGTGTGCTAGTAGCAGCACACTCCAACCTATACGTGAGCTAGTAGCACCTCAGCCTATACGTGAGCTGGCTGCACCTCAACCTATACGTGTGCTGTTAAACACCTCCACCTACTCCGTGTGCTAGTAGCTGCACCTCAGCCTCGTGTGCTAGTAGCAGCACCTCAACCTACGTGTGCATAGCAGCACCTCAACCTATACGTGTGCTAGTAGCTGCACCTCCCAACTATACGTGTGTGCTAGTAGCACCTCAACCTATCGTGAGCTAGTAGCTGCACTCCGCCTCTCGTGTGCTGTAGCTGCTCAACCTATACGTGTGCTGTAGCTGCACCTCAACCTATACGTGTGTAGTAGCAGCACTCAACCTATACGTGTGCTAGTAGCTGCACCTCAACCTATACGTGTGCTAGTAGCAGCACCTCAACCTATACGTGTGCTAGTAGCAGCACCTCCAGCTATCGTGTGCTAGTAGCACCTCAACCTACACGTGAGCTAGTAGCTGCACCTCAACCTATACGTGTGCTAGTAGCACACCTCAACCTACGTGTGCTAGTAGCTGCACCTCAGCAACCGCACCTCAACCTATACGTGAGCTAGTAGCTGCACCTCCAACCTATACGTGAGCTAGTAGCTACACCTCAACCTATACGTGAGCTAGTAGCAGCACCTCAACCTTTACACGTGCTAGTAGCTGCATCTTAACGTACATGCTAGTAACACCTCAACCTGTACACGTGCTAGTAGCTGTATCTTAACTTGTACGTGCTAGTAACTGTACCTTAACCTGTACACACGTGCTAGTAGCTCTGTCTTAACTTGTACACGTGCTAGTAACTGTACCTTAACCTGTACACGTTACGTAGCTCTATACTTGTACACGTGCTAGTAACTGTACCTTAACCTTCACGCATCATAGTAACTGTACTTATCCTGTACACGTGCTAGTACAGTAGCTCTATCTTAACCTGTACACGTGCTAGTAACTGTACCTTAACCTGTACACGTGCTAGTAGCTCTATCTTAACTTGTACACGTGCTAGTAACTGTACCTTAACCTGTACACGTGCTAGTAGCTCTATCTTAACTTGTACACGTGCTAGTAACTGTACCTTAACCTACAACAACGTGCTAGTAACTGTACCTTAACTATGCTAGTAGCTCTATCTTAACTTGTACACATTACAATAGCTCTATCTTAACCTTGTACACGTGCTAGTAACTGTACCTTAACCTGCACACACACACACACACACACACACACACACACACACACACACACACACACACACACACACACACACACACACACACACACACACACACGCACGCACACACACACACACACACACACACACACACACACACACACGTCAACTCAATTAACTTTATATGCCAAACACATCTCTTTTATTTAAGCCCTAAAACACAAAGACCTGTTCTGACTATATTCACCTGTTATGTGTGTTAGAGTCATACAAGGATATATATTGTATATTTCCAGGATATATTTACAAGAATTCGATACATACAATTTGTCCATATATATATATACTGTATGTATGCACTTACACAAGGCAGTCCACATGGAGCCCAGAGAAGGTGACGAGGAAGGACCCATGGGGAAAAAGAGTAAAAGATGGGTAATGGTGACTAGTGAGGGAGACACAGAGTACCAGAGTAATAAACGTAAACGAAGAAAGATAGAGAGAGAGGAGAACAAGAGATAAAAATGCAAGAAAGTCAAATTTATATGTGTGGATTAAAATGGCGGGCAGGGAGGGAGGGAGGGAGGGAGTGAAGGATGGAGGGAGAGGAGAAATGGGTCAAGGAAGGGAGAGAACGTAGAGTGGGGGAGAGGGGGTAGAAAAAGAGGGAGGAGAGAGGGAGGGAGGTAGAAAAGGACGTCTGACAGGCACATCAGAGAAACAAAACCACGGTTGACTGGTACACAGACTGGTGTGTGTGGGGGGGACAATCCTGCTTTGTAATTACGGCTCCAGGATATTATTGCGATATAATTACGTTGATGCATGCTAATTACGTTCAGGGGAAGGGGGGGAAGGGTGGTGTGTCAGGTTTTAGGTGGGAGGACAGAAAGAAAGGAAGGGAAGAGGAAATAAAGGGGAGAAGGAAGATAGGGAAAGAGGATGGACGGAGAGGGAGGGAATGAGGTGAGGAGAGAGGAGAGGAAGAAAGTGAGGAGGGAGAAATTAGAGAGGGAGAAAAGGATGAGAAATAGAAGAAAAACAAATGACATAAAAGGAGAAAGGAAGAAAAGAGAAGAAGGAAGGGAGAGGTAGAGAATAGATAAGGAAGAAGCGGCGGGGAGGGGGAGGTTTCAGCTTCCTCTCCACACTTGAGGGAGGGGAGGTTCCTCATCCAGGGTCACGTATAGAAGATCTTACACGTGTACAGCATCTGTCCTTCCTCTACCAGTCATCACACGAGGCAGACCACACGTACAGCAAAATGGTCACAACATTGTTTAAAACGTTCCCTATTATGTTAAGGAAGGTAAGACTGACAGACAGACAGACAGACAGACAGATACACACAGTCTAAGAATAATTAAATCAATATTTTTAGGAATACAAAAGGATTCATGTTAATAATTAAGTAAAAAAATACTCAATGAACACAAAAACACGTTATCCTGTCTCCTTAATAACCCAGAGTCACCTGTCCACGAACACCTGTCCACGATTACCTGTCCAAGAACACCAGTTACAAAGTCTCCTGCGTCATTTCTGTCCTCCTGGTGTAGTACTTATTTCCCCACCACCCTGTAAGTGCCTAAGTGCCAGTGCCAGCCTCCCGTCCGTCTCCCTTGGTGGGCCCTCCACCTAGGTCGCAGTCTCAAATTCCCAGAGAAACTACAGGTTAATTTCTTCCCTTAACTTAGGGCTGAGAAAACAAATGTAAGTTATGGTTGATTTTCAGGCGACATTAGGAAGTCATTTTGGGTGTTTTCTAAGGTAGAG
>NW_024711292.1:11033699-11061199 GCF_018991925.1 Homarus americanus | reverse complement strand
ACCAGCAGACAGCGACATTTATGGCCACCAGCAGACAGCGACACTAATGGCCACCAGCAGACAGCGACACTTATGCCACCAGCAGACAGCGACATTTATGGCCACCGGCAGACAGAGACACTAGCTGGCCACCAACAGACAGCAACACTTATGGCCACCAGCAGACAGCAACACTTATGGCCACCAGCAGACAGCGACACCTATGGCCACCAGCAGACAGAGACACTCATCCATCCTCTGTCGTCACAACACACACACACACACACACACACACACACACACACACACACACACACACACACACACACACACACACAGGAGTTACTAGTTCACTTACAGCAGAGTCATTAAATGTGATGTTTATACTCAGTGTACTGTAGTGTGGACAGTTATTAGCAAGAAAGATACACGTTTGTTGAGGTACTGTACAGCGTTGAGGTAAGTTAACATTATACAACTGGACACCACTACTGTATAACTGCTGCTGACGAAGATAAAACAGTGATGAACTGACGATACAGTTATCAGATGTCTTGAGTTCAAAACAACGTCAAGTGTGTAAATGTAAACACAAAAACTTCTAACTCTTACTTATGATTCAAACAACACCATCAGGGTATTATAAAGTGAGACATTAAACTGTTGCGAACAGAGAGAGAATCTGTTAGAATGTAGAGCAGCCTCCGCGGCTCGCCTCTCACCCGTAGAAAACGGACGCGAGATGAGGACAGGAAGGAGGGAGTCGTGGTGGTAGAAAACGTATATACAGTACAACATTGGTCTGGGTCACACAACTGGCCCGGGTGCTGCTGTCACTTCTGGCTTCAGTGACTGATCCACACTTAATGGACTCCCAGTTGAATATACTGTACAGTATTACGAAATCTGGGAATAACACTGAAACCAAAAATTAATGGCCCTACAGGTGAGGTTATGGATACGGTAAAATTTCACTTGTTGCCACCCAAAGAATTTTGAGAATTTTATGGCTGCACTCAATAGTTTAGACTATTCTAAGACATTTTTCTTCCATAACCTTTCTTCCGCAAATGACCCAACCTAACCCAACCTGCTAACCCTCTGGATCACCTGGGAGAGTGACGACGCGTACAGAATCAAACGCAGCCAAAGTATTTATGAGCTCAATATCTCGAGGATAATTCTTTAAATATACCTATCTTATAACTGCTGACGAGAGAGAAAGGGTCGCCAGGGTGAGCCAGGTAAAGCTGTCCTACGCCACCAGTTGGGAATAAAAATCAACATACGAACCTTGATGAATCTGGGAGCCTGGATCACACAGTCCAATAATCTCCAATTACATTACTTTCTGCATCTTGACGCTTGTTAGGACCAGTCAGGTGTAATTTACCGCCTCTAATGTCCTCGTTGAGTTCTCATTCCTAGTCATCCAAGTTCACATATAAAAAACTCTTAACTTTCAACAGAAAACTTTGAACGCCAAGCAAAAAAAAAAAAAAATTTCTCCAAAACTAATAAGAGAAGACGGTGTAATTCCTCCACGGAGCAAACTTTAATTAAGTTAAAGTCAAAGCTGTGATATGAAAATACAACACCATCTTCGTATCGTACACGAGATGGTGAATAATGGAAGCAGTGTCTTGTGTATGTATTGTAGGAACCTGATGTATAATGGAACCCCGCAATAACTTAAGATCATTCACCCTCACCCAAATTGTGTTAGTACATATTCTTTATAAATATCTTTGTTGTATGTTTTATCGTATACATTATTGATGTGTATTGTATAAAGTAAGTTTAAAAAAAAAGCTTCATCAAGGAATATTTTTCTCTTATATTTTTACCCCTACAATAGCTGCATCTCTCACAAGCTTTAAAACCTTTTCTGGCGTCAACTCGAAGGCTTAGTGAACGCTGAGATCCCCTAGATTACTGGAACAACCTCACATTTATCAAGCTTAATCATACCAACCATAACAACGATCACAACTTAAAGCTTTTTCTCCCCTCCAACATCTCTAGCTCAGTTAAGCGTATATAAAAGTTACTTCAACATCCTGACACACTGATCAAATATTCATTCCCTCAGCAGTGTCCAGCAGAGTGACTGTCCCGTGCACTGCCAGCCACATGCATTAAATAAACACACGGTGATTGTACTGTGTCATGTAGCGCCGCTGTAAATAACTGTCTAAGTATTTATCATGTTATTTATAGTTGTTTTTGTCACGGTATTATTTATTATATTAAGTTTGTCACCTCAAGTTCAGCTTTAGTTAATTGTGTTTATTTATCCAAGGTCGTGTATTTGATTGACTAATTTTCATTATACAAATTTGGTGTTAATTTTTTTTTATTGATTTTTATTATTCTATGTTCGTTACGCTTTACTATTTTCACTGTTTTATGCATCTTAGTATAAATTCACACATAGTCGAACAAACTAAGAAATATGGAATACGACCAACCAAACCCTAATAAATACGTAGAATAAAAAGAATTACATCCATAAAAAAAAAAAAAGTCACCAGAAATTTGGTCTCCCGAAAACAATAACAGTTCCTCATCGCTAAAATTCTTCCCATTTTCTGTTTCCTTCACTAGTTTGTTATACATTATTGATTTCTCTTACTCCAATTTCGTCTTTATATCCTGTTCCTGTAGCCTGAATTATTACCACGGAATATGACAGTGTCTTTGTGTATAATAAATAAGGTGTAATGGGTTAAGTATAGAGCGTTAAAATTGACCTCAAAACCTAAGTTGAGAGTAAAAGATGAAGTTTGTATTTAGTGTCACGCGAGGGCCAACGTTAGGGTGTTCAGGGTGGAGCTATATATTTCTGACCCCTTATGAGATGATTTGACCCTTGTGTGAAGTATTGATCCCTGGAAAATATTGACCCCTGGGGAATATTGACCCTTGGGAATATTGACCCATGGGAATATTGACCTATGGAAAATATTGACCCCTGGGGAATATTGACCCTTGAGAATACTGACCCTGGAAAATATTGACCCCTGGATATATTGACCCCTGGAAAATTATAACCTGAAAATCGATGTTGCGAACCCTACTGACTCCCCTAACCTAACCTAACCTAACCTTACTAATATAACCTTGAAGTAGAATCACATAAATAGCTTCAATCTACACTGAATAAGAGCGGTCAGCCAGCCAGTCAGTCAGTCGGAGGAGGGGGCCACTCACTCCCCTTCTTTAGAGTACGACCGACCTTTTGTTCAGTCTAAATTATTGACGTCTCGACCCATCCAGTCAAGTCTTCCCACGACAGTCACACTCACTCGCTCTCACCCTAGTTGTCATAGCAAGTAACTGTCCTGCAAAACTGACAGTCTCTAGATTACTGTCACCAAACCATAACAGTCATGATATCCCAGTTCAGATGATAATAATCCAGCCATATATAATCCTATGATGATAGATATATAATAAATTCTTTCATGATATATAATAATATGAGCTATAATGATATGTCAATAATTACCCTGAAATGATTACAATTTCAAGTCTAACACAATCTTATATAATGAAAGTCTATAATAATATTCCTATAATGATCATATAAGGACACAGTTCATAATAATAAGCCTATAATTACAACCAATTATACTAGACCACACCTATACTAAATTATTGAAAGTTGAACACCTCCCCTTCCACCTCTACTCCACCCTCCCTTCATCACTCTTCCACTTCCTCCTCCCCATCCCACCCCTCCACTTTCCCACCTCCCCTTCCTCCTCTTCCACTCCACTCCACTATCTCCTCTTCTCCTCCCCTCCCCTACACCCCTCTACTCCTAAGCGTACCTAAACACTCCCCCCACTCCACCTGTCACTCACTCCCCGCCCACGTCAACACACTACAACTAGAAAATCGTTGTTGGAGGAGGGCTGGAGGGGGGCTGGAGGAGGGCTGGAGGAGGGCTGGATGAGGGTTGGAGGAGGGCTGGTTACCTTGGAGTAGTATTAATATTCCATAAGAGTACCGACTCCACCACCCTCCCCCACACGCTTTGCTTTACCCCTTCAAGGTCACTTCAATGGTTCCTTGTGAATGGTTTTAAGAGAGAGAGAGAGAGAGCGTGTGTGTGTGTGTGTGTGTGTGTGTGTGTTTATCCATTCAGTTATGTACAGTTTATGGAGTGAATAGTTACGCTATTGTGAATCATTTTATTTTTAGGGCAGCTGAACTCTCTCTCTCTCTCTCTCTCTCTCTCTCTCTCTCTCTCTCTCATTATCCGATCGATCGTGTTGTACCTTTTTTACACCTGCCAAACAATGGGTAATTAGTGTCTATTGAATAGCGTATTAGGTCATCATCTATCGTCTGTCTATCTTGCTTTATCATCATCTATCGTCTGTCTATCTTGCTTTATCATCATCTATCGTCTGTCTATCGTACTTTATCATCATCTATCGTCTGTCTATCTTACTTTATCATCATCTATCGTCTGTCTATCTTACTTTATCATCATCTATCGTCTGTCTATCTTACTTTATCATCATCTATCGTCTGTCTATCTTACTTTATCATCATCTATCGTCTGTCTATCGTACTTTATCATCATCTATCGTCTGTCTATCGTACTTTATCATCATCTATCGTCTGTCTATCTTACTTTATCATCATCTATCGTCTGTCTATCTTACGTTATCATCATCTATCGCCTGTCTATCTTACTTTATCATCATCTATCGTCTGTCTATCTTACTTTATCATCATCTATCGTCTGTCTATCTTACGTTATCATCATCTATCGCCTGTCTATCTTGCTTTATCATCATCTATCGTCTGTCTATCTTACTTTATCATCATCTATCGTCTGTCTATCTTACTTTATCATCATCTATCGTCTGTCTATCGTACTTTATCATCATCTATCGTCTGTCTATCTTACTTTATCATCATCTATCGTCTGTTCATATTTATCATCATACGTCTGTCTATCTTACTTTATCATCATCTATCGTCTGTCTATCTTACGTTATCATCATCTATCGCCTGTCTATCTTGCTTTATCATCATCTATCGTCTGTCTATCTTGCTTTATCATCATCTATCGTCTGTCTATCTTACTTTATCATCATCTATCGTCTGTCTATCGTACTTTACCATCACTTCTCGACTGCTCCCGTCTCAGCCTTGAGGGTCTTGTGAGGGGATTCATTGACGGTGATTTCGGGTAGTGACGGGGGTAGGGGTGTGGGTGATGGGGGAAGAGGGTGATGGGGAGTGATGGAGGAGGGGTGATGGGGTGAGGGGTGATGGGGGTGAGTGGGGTGTGGGTAGGGTGTGGGGTGAGGGGTGGGGGAGGGTGGGGGAGGGGATGATGGGGGAGGGGGTGATGGGGAGGGGGTGATGGGGGGAGGGGGTGTTTCCATGCACGAACAATTTATATTATTTTTCTCTGTCTTTTTCGCTAATTGTGTGGATTATTATTATTATTATTATTATTATTATTATTATTATTATTATTATTATTATTATTAATCTCCATTACTCAATACCAAAACTAAACACCAATCATAACTTGAAGAATAGACACAGAAAAACACTCCCCCTACACCACTGACCTCACGAGGCAACACTCACAGGCCAAGATAGCCTACATGTGACGGTGCTGATCCATTCCCTGCACCACACTGTGATACACGACAGTAGTGACCTTGAACTAGGGAGGTAGGAAAGGAGGGATAGGGAGAGGGAGTGTGTGTGTGAGGGAGGGAGAGACGGAGGGAATGAGGGAGGGAAGACCGACCGACCGACCGACCGACCACCCCTCCGGAACCCACACACCGATCGATACTGCGAATTGCAAGATATCTCACCTCCCACCCCAAGCAAACTCCCTTCCTCCCTCCCTCCCTCTGAGGTTAACTAATTCCACTAAGGTAAACTTGAGGTAGACTATGGTAAACTAGGTCAAGTGAGGTGAAGTAAAAAAAATAATATTATTAAGGGTGAAAACAGATTAGCTAAGGTAAATATAGGCTACAATTATTAAGGTAAACTTACTGAAGTATACCAGGTAAACTATGTGGTTAACCCCCCCATGTAGTGACATATAGAGCCAATCGCTACGGATATAGGGTGATTATTTATTAACTTCCTGTTAGTGCCAGGGAGGAGGAGGAGGGAGTGGGAGTGGTGGAGGGAGGGAGGAGGGAGGGAGGAGGACATAATAAGATATATAATATCAGATATGCCTTACAGGACGAGTTGATGGAGGATATTTAATTATACACGACTCTGATGTATCCCTTAAAATAATTAACTAGGTGATACGACTTATACTATATGATATAAAAATCCGATGCTTTATGATATAACAAGTTAATGGACGATACTAATAACATACGACCTTATATACTGTTGGGCCATAGATGATAATAATAATAATAATAATAATAATAATAATAATAATAATAATAATAATAATAATAATAATAATAATAATAATAATAATAATAATAATAATGTTACTACTACTACTACTATTACTACTACTTCTACTATCAACATTACTACTATCACTATTATCACCACATCTCGTATTTCGTACCTGACTTATTAAAAGAATTACTCATAAATCATCGTATTTTTCCACAATGAACAACAAATGAAAAACCACATTAAAACTGTACGAGAACGAAATGAAAGACATACGATCACTGAACATGGGGTAGTGAGGGTCGAGGAAGGAGGAGGAGGAGGGAGAGAAGGAGAGAGGGAAGGAGGAAGGGAGGGAGAGAGGGAGGGAGAGAGGGAGGGAGGGAAGGAGGGAGGGTAAGTTATGGGGAGAAACCTCACATAACTAACTGTAATTTTCCCAGTGTAAATATTTAGCATAAAGTGAAGTTCTCCATCACAGTTGACGGTGGTGTACTGAGGCTACCAGACTGTGCTGTGGTGGCGTGCATGGAGGGGAAGGTGGAGGAGGAGGGAGAGGAAAGTGGAGTAGAAGGGAGAGGAAAGTGGAGTAGGAAGAGGAAGGTGGAGTAGGAAGAGGAAGGTGGAGTAGGAAGAGGAAGGTGGAGTAGGAAGAGGAAGGTGGAGGAGGGAGAGGAAGGTGGAGTGGGAAGAGGAAGGTGGAGGAGGAAGAGGAAGGTGGAGTAGGAAGAGGAAGGTGGAGTAGGAAGAGGAAGGTGGAGTAGGAAGAGGAAGGTGGAGTAGGAAGAGGAAGGTGGAGGAGGGTGGGGTAAGAGGAGGACGAAGAGGGTGGAGATGAAAGAAGAGAAAGGTGGGGAAGGAGGAGAGTGGGGAAAGGAGAATAGGAAAAGGAAAGGAGGAGAAGAAGCAAAACGGAAGAAAGCAGGCAGAAGAAGAAAGAAGAAGAAGAAGAAGGTGTGCACTATTCACAAGACTGTTAATAAGACCTAAGAAGCATCATCAGGTGTGTAAGGCGTGAACTACAGGAGCTTTCAAGAGGCAGGTAATAGTGGAGCATCATCCATCACATCAGCGAGGGTTTATGATGGCTGTATGACTCAGTAAACACGAGGCGTACGGTCCACTCTACCCACACACCCGCCTTTACTGATGGGGCGTATAGTGTCTTTGGCTGTGTGAAGAAGTTTTTTTTTTCCCTCAAATTTGAACTTTATGTTGGTTGTGATCTGTTCCTTGATATATCCTCCTGACCAATCATCGTCCTCGACACATCTTCCTGACCAATCCTCGTCCTAGACACATCCTCCTGACCAATCATCGTCCTCGACACATCCTCCTGACCAATCCTCATCCTAGACACATCCTCCTGACCAATCATCGTCCTGACCAATCCTCGACACGTCCACCTGACTAATCCTCGTCCTCGACACATCCTCCTGACCAATCATCGTCCTCGACACATCCTCCTGACCCACTAACCTATGTTATCCTTCCCCCGTCCTGACCTAACATAACCCCACCATCACCACCACATCGTCACCCAGTAAAATGTATGCCTCAATTTCCCCCAAGACCAGCATTACTTATTGGCACTCCCAGCTCCTACACTACCTCTCCACTGCTGGCACACCCTCCCTCCCTCCCTCCCTACTCTCCACAGGCACACTCTCCCTCCCTCCCCACCACACTTACCTCCTGGTCCAAAATGAAGCCCTAAGATTCGTTCCAGGTAAGAGATACCCCTTCACCAGAACCACAGCCGAGATAGTTAGAGACCCGAGAATAAAACCCATCAACCGGCAGCTGCACACCCTGGCCAGCAGAGTCTAGCAAAAGATAGAACGATCAGAGCAAGAACTCCTTCAAAGACTCCCACCAGATAACGACAACAACCATACATGGTTCCCAAAAAGTTACCAAATTTCAAAAGGTCCATTACCACCCCCGATCTATATAACCAGGCAATAGACAACCTCCCTAGACCAGCATCCGCCAGTAGGGTCGGCGGAATATGAAATATGACCCTCAAAACACCCATATATGGGATAGGGTAGGATGTCTAGTGCCTGTACCGACAGACAATATCTAACCCATGACACAACCCTAACACACCATTAGCTTAGCTAGGCGGTCAGCCCACCCTCTCTTACCTCCTCCTAAATTTCTTCAATTTCCGAACTATAACTTCCTTCCCCCTCCTCTAATCTTCTTTCACCCCCTTCTTCCTCTACAAAAGCCATCCACCCCTCCCACTACAGGCACATAAACCCCCCCCCACCCTCCACCAGGGGTTACCTGTCCTCCCACCCTCCACCACAGGCACACACAGCTACCCTCCACTCTCTCCACCACAGGCATACAGAGTCACCCCCACACTCCACCACAGGCATTCAGAGCCACCCCAACCCTCCACCACAGGTACCCCCCACACTACACACTCCTCCCAACCATCCTATCATGTAAATTACCTCCCAGCGCCCGAGTGACCATGAAATCAATGCACACAACGCTGCCAGTCTTGACATAAAAGTGTAATGGAGGAAAACTGAAAGTAACATGAAAACAAGTCACAGAAAAATACGACACATTACGTGATAGTTACTTGTGTTTTATTTAATGTCATAATGATGTAGCGTTTTTGTTCACCAGTTGTAAATAATGGCAGTGTATTGACGTCAATTTTCCAGGTGGACGACAGTGGCAGCCATCAACGTTCAGACGATGGATGACGTTTATCCATCTGTCATACCAACATTCACACGATGGATGACCTTCACCCATCTGTAAAACCAACAATCAGACGATGGATGACCTTCACCCATCTGTAACACCAACATTCAGACGATGGATGACCTTCACCCATCTGCAACACCAACATTCACACGATGGATGACCTTCACTTGTTTCGCCTCCTGATTTTCATAACTTAAACGATCAATATAAGTTAAGCTTCAATATAGACAAGTTTCCCGAGGTACACAAACACGTGTAACCTAATGCTTAAAGGTGTTTGTGTCATCACCATCACCATCACCACCACAACCACCACCACGAACACCATCACCACCAAAAACATAATCACCAGCATCACCACCATCATCATCATCATCACCAACACCACCATTAATACCACTACCACCAACATTATCACCAACAACAACACCACCACCACTACCGCCACCATCATCCATTATTTTCCCCGGTGTAAATAATAGCTCCACCGCATGACGTCATCACCCAGACCTCCCGGATGCTGTGAGGGAAATGACAGAAAATAACAAGAAATTGTGTAACAGACCGACGAAATATTCACACAGACACGATAAATACAGTGCTATATATACACCCTCCTGGCCCTTGTGGTGTATATATTCAACAGTATACAGAGATAGTTTTGTACTGTTATTAGAGAGAGAGAGAGAGAGAGAGAGAGAGAGAGAGCGAGAGAGAGAGAGAGAGAGAGTGTTGGTGTCTCCTCAGCATTTCCCGAGACGTTTTCACCGGATGATTCTTAGTGGGTGAGTGACGGTGACTCATCCATTCTATTGTATTCTCTTAGTTGTCATTATTTCTCTGTTATATAAAAGGACATTAAGAATAATATTGAAGTAAAAGTCTTGGGTTTATCTTCAACACAAAATAAAATGAATAATAATAATAAAAAATATGATAGTAATAAAATATAAATAAATCACACTTAAAAATTCTTATATTTTTATTGTTTTGTTTTTTTTTAGTTATTTTTACCTAATTTTATCTTATTCATGTCATTATAATATATTCAAATAAAACAGAGGTAGATGTTAACTGGCTTTAATATGGATTCCTTTAGCTGCCCCCCATTCTTATTTCCCCACTGTATCGCTACTTGGAGGGTTACGTTACGTTATGTTATGTTATGTTAGTGATAGGTTAATTTAGATTAGGTTAGATTAGATTAGGTGAGTTGAGGTTAGTTTAGTGTAAGGCGGTCAATCTTGAGGTGACCGACCATCTTTATCTCCTCCGCCGCCTTCATCACAACTTTATTTTAGACAATGAAAATTAACAACACCCCAGAATAACCTGAGCCTGGCGCCTCCCTCCACTTCCTGTGTTTACTTCCGCTCTCTACTATACCCGAGTTGTTGGGGGGGGGGGGTGCCCTCATGCCCCAGGTGAAGGTACGAGTCAATAACATCCGAAGGGGTACATGAACCGCGTAGGGATCACCTGAAGATTAAGCACCCCAACTTATATCACCTGATCATCAAACTTCCTAATGTCATCTAGAGGAGAGGTTAGGTTAGGTCAGGTCAGGTTAGGTTTAATCATCAGGTAAAATAAGCTGGGTGCGTAAACCTCAGGTGATCCCCTGTAGTAAGGTAACGTAAACAACGACGGCGATGGCGGGCGTATGTTTAACGCCGCCCACAGGTTGTTTACTTCTTCTCACACGCTCACCCTCACCTCCCGGGTCTCGTCTGTCCTCACCTGCCCTCACCTGGCTGGTCTTCACCCTGGTGCTGCCCCCCCCCCTCCACCCCCCGGTTTGTGGTGGTCGACACAGCAAAGAAATAAGCAGAGTGGAGGTTAAAGGGTCACACCTATGTTTACTGACACGTCACTGTAGTTACCAGACCTCCCTCCCTCCCTTGTGCCCAGGTAAATGGTGGGGTAGGAAGGAGTGAGGGCTGGGTAGTAGAGGTGGGGGCAGGAGTGGGTGAGGGCTGGCAGGCAGAGGGGTGGGGCAGGAGGGGTGAGGGCTGGGGCAGGGAGTGTGAGGCTGGGTAGTAGGAGGGGTGGGGCAGGAGGGGTGAGGGCTGGGTAGGAGGGGTGGGAGCAGGAGGGAGGGCTGGGGCAGGAGTGGGGTGAGGCTGGGTAGGCAGGGGTGACAGGAGTGGGGTGAGGGCTGGGCAGTAGAGGGTGGGGGCAGGAGGGGGAGGGCTGGGCAGGGAGGGGTGAGGGCTGGGAGGGTGGGGCAGGAGGTGAGGAAGGCAGGAGTGGGTGAGGGCTGCAGGAGTGGGTGAGGGCTGGGTAGTAGAGGGGTGGGGCAGGAGTGAGTGAGGGGTGGGTAGTAGAGGGGTGAGGGGTGACCGGGGAGATGAGGGCTGGGTAGCAGAGGGGTTAGGGGAGGTCAGGCAGGTGAGGGTTAGAGAGAGACTAAGAATACCATCACATATAACAAGCATTCAGACAAAAACAAACTGACAATACAAGAGAATCTGGATCTAGCTTCACGACCCCCAAAGGCGTAAAACACATGCTACGTTATGCAGACAGTCGCTGTACAGCCCACAATCAGAACTGGACTAAACGACCCTGTACACGAGAACAAGGTACACAGTGCCCCTAAAACATGATATTAACTGTTCGCCAAGTCGTTCATCACTGACTCTCTTCCTATTGGCTAAGCTGGTCAGGGCAACACACCAATCACACACCACCGACACTCCTCCTCATTAAGGACTCATTATTCTCCGGTTTATTCGTAATTTATAAAGGGTGGTAAATTTGGGAGCAGGTGAGGTGGCGGGAGGTGATGTTTATACACCTGTACTTCCTAATTTGGCGTGACGTCAGTACCGACAGACGGTCGACGGAGCACATGTGTGTGTCCTGTGTGTAAACATCCGCTCTTGTATACACGCCTCTCACACGTGTACACTACACCTGGCGGGGAGTGACACACACACACACACACACACACACACACATCAGTTTGTGCTTGAAGTTCTTGCCGCTACACCATTAAGAGATCCATTAAACTAACTAACTTTCATGTCGGCCTAAACTTTACTCCTTCAGCTATAACCAGGGACTTACTTCACTACACTTTAAACCAGTCTTATTATGCTCGGCCCCTCCATCACCACCACCACTACCACCACCACCATCACCACTGTCACCATCACCACCACCACTACCACCACCACCATCACCACTGTCACCACCACCACTACCACCACCACCACCACTGTCACCATCACCAACCACCACTGTCACCATCACCACTACACCACTGTCACTACATCACCACCACCACCACCACTGTCACCACCACTACTATCATCACCACTCCCTCACCATCACCACCAATCTCCTGTCACCACCACCACCACTGTTTTTTTTTCTTTTAGTTAAGGTGGGAAAGGATGGGCTGCATGCTGGGGCCCAAGGCACAGCCAGACATGAGAGGATAGAGGTCACGACAGATAGTATGACAAAATGATCTGAGTTGAATGATGATCAACACAAACATCCGGCTTAGTGTGATGATCAACACAAACATCCGGCTTAGTGTGATGATCAACACAAACATCCGGCTTAGTGTGATGATCAACACAAACATCCGGCTTAGTGTGATGATCAACACAAACATCCGGCTTAGTGTGATGATCAACACAAACATCCGGCTTAGTGTGATGACCGTAAGCCAGTCTCAGTGTAATCTATGGTGATGATGGGCTGTAACACGTGTGGGGGTCCTGGCCACGGCAGACTCACGACTGCTAATGGCAGACTCAAATCTCTCACTAAATTACAATTGAAAAATTGGGCTACATACATACTGTACATACACACAAACAGATATACTTACATAAACATACATACATACATACATACATACATACATACATACATACATACATACATATGCAAAAGGCGTCACGAATTGCTTCCCTCCTGGGCGGGCCGCAGCCAGGAGTTAGTTAGTTCACCCCAGGGGAGGCACAAGTGACCTAGCTCTACCTCAGGGGAGGTACAAGTGACCTAGCTCTACCTCAGGGGAGGAACAAGTGACCTAGCTCTACCTCAGGGGAGGTACAAGTGACCTAGCTCTACCCCAGGGGAGATACAAATGACCTAGCTCTACCCCAGGGGAGGAACAAGTGACCTAGCTCTACCCCAGGGGAGGAACAAGTGACCCAGCTCTACCCCAGGGGAGGGACAAATGCCCTAGCTCTACCTCAGGGGAGGTACAAATGACCTAACTTTACCCAAGGGGAGGTACAAGTTACCTAGCTCCACCCCAGGGGAGGTACAAATGACCTAGCTCTACCCCAGGGGATGGACAAATGACCTAGCTCTACCCCAGGGGAGATACGATGGAGAGAGAGAGAGAGTGTGTGTAAAAAATGGAAACATCACAAATATTTTTGCACTTGTTAAAGTGTGAGATGATACTGTACATACATACATACATACATACATACATACATACATACATACATACATACATACATACATACATACATACATAAATACATTTCTTGCCCGAACAAGCTCAGGATCAAGTCAGAATTCCACCCATTTGTTTATTCTACAAGTTCACTACAAAACAATTAAATAAACAAACACACAGCCTTTGTTTATTTTTCGTATTCTTATTTTAGCAGGTGTGGGGTGGTGGCCTAGGTCGGCCCTCCAGGTGTGGGGTGGTGGCCTAGGTCGGCCCTCCAGGTGTGGGGTGGTGGCCTAGGTCGTGGGGTAGAGCCTGAGTGAGGGCGGTGAGTTAATAGAGACTCGGCCACACACGCCCAGCTCGGCCCTCCAGGTGTGGGGTGGTGGCCTAGGTCGTGGGGTAGAGCCTGAGTGAGGGCGGTGAGTTAATAGAGACTCGGCCACACACGCCCAGCTCGGCCCTCCAGGTGTGGGGTGGTGGCCTAGGTCGTGGGGTAGAGCCTGAGTGAGGGCGGTGAGTTAATAGAGACTCGGCCACACACGCCCAGCTCGGCCCTCCAGGTGTTAAATAGGTATGTGGCGTTTCAACCTCAAGGCTAATTGGATTCGACCACCGAGGGATGAGTGTTGCAGGCTCAGTAGGATTATGTTATTATGGTTTGTTCCTTTATGTATATATCTGGTGAGTTTGTATAATAATAATAATAATAATAATAATAATAATAATAATAATAATAATAATAATAATAATAATAATAATAATAATAATAATAATAATAATAATAACTAATAATAATAATAATAATAATAATAATAATAATAATAATAATAATATATAAATAAATATACAAATACGGAAATCAGAGACTTTATAAATATAGGTAAGAGAGGAAGAGGTGGGCCAGGGAGGGAGGAGGGAGGAGGAGGAGGAGGAGGAGGTGGATAAATTCTAAGCAGGTGCCAGAAGGACAGAAGACTAAGGTGTGTTGGGGAAGTGGTGGTGTTGGTGAGGTGGTGAACCTGGGGACTGGTGAGACCTGGGGACTGGTGAGGACCTGGGGCTGGTGAGACCTGGGGACTGGTGAGGGACCTGGGACTGGTGAGACCTGGGGACTGGTGTGGCCCTGGTGAGAGGATGATGGTGAAGGCCCGATGGGGAGAGGGCCGGGGTGGTGCAAGGGTGAGGGGTGAGGGAGGAGGGGGGACTGGCACCATCTTGGAGTGGGACGTCTTAAGGCAGCTGTGGGTCGTGTAGAGAATAAGATGCAAGTTGAACCTCACTCAAGAAAAAACAAAAACAGAACACACACACACACACACACACACACACACACACACACACACACACACACACACACACACACACACACACACACACACACACACACACACACACACACACACACACACACACACACACACACACACACACACACACACACACACACACACACACACACACACACACACACACACACACACACACACACACACACACACACACACACACACACCACCAAACACTAGACACTATTTAAGAGGCTAGAGGCAACTGTGCAAGACATCTGAAGGTAGTGGTTGAAGTGAGAGTCTTGGAGAGATAAAATACAATTCTTCTCTACGACAGTTGGTTAAGTATACAACATGGATATCCTCAAAACAAAGTATAATACGAATGAAGATATACAATTAATACATAGACGTGAAGATAATGTATTAAATTGGGTAAATGTGAGTTATGGTTAGGTAGATTAAGAATGGTTTCTTTTTTTTTTTCATAGACTTTCAGTTCCGGATTTTGTTTTATTTGGTAAGAGAAGTGTTTAATATTCCCTGTTGAAGTGTCTGTCTTTCCTTGTGACGTCTAGCCCTACCTTCCCCTAATGATACATTCCTCCCATCGTCTCTTTTCCCCACTTACATGATTCCTTTCCATTTCCATTTTCCCTTCATATCATTCCTCTATCACCTCACCTCCCTTCTTCAAATGGTTCCCTTACGACTCTTTAGCTCAAACGACCCTGTCCCTCTCACCTCTACTCCCCTCTTACTCAACCCCACTCCTCTACCTCTCTTTTTTTTCCCACGACCCATTCCCCCTCACTTCTCCTCTTCCACGATCCAATTCTTTCATCTCTCCTCCTCTCCTCCCCTCCTCCTCACTTCTCTCGCACGACCCTTTCCTCCTCTCACATCATCCTCCCCTGACATGACCCCATCCCTCTCTCCCTACCTCCCGGCCCCGCCCTCCTGCCAGACCTACGCCCTGCCTACCTGCGCTCCACCCAACTATCGTATTCCAGGTAAACGTCAGGTAAACTTAATTAATCTCCCACCTCAGTCAAGCAACAGAGGACAACAGTAGGTATTACAACAATCACACCTGAGTCTTGTCCCGAGTAACTGTTAACGCCACACGGTTCACTCACCTGTCAGGTGTTTAATCTTGAAAAGCTATGAATTTAGATTAAAAATTTAGACCAGTGATGCTACTCTAGTTGCTGTATGTGTGTGTGTGTCTGTGTGTGTATCAGTCTGGGTGTAAAATTAAGAGTATGTGTATGGGCGTATAATTGTGCGTACATGTGAGGAGGTAAAGTGAGAGTAACATCTGTGGAATTGTGCGTATGTGTGTGTGAATATATTTGTGCAAATGTGTCTACGCATGAAAAAGTACGTTTTTTTGTGTGTGTGTGTGTGTGTGTGTGTGTGTGTGTGTGTGTGTGTTTCTACATGTGTGGGAATACAGCTATGTACACCTGTGTAGAATAAACTTGGGTATACATGTGTTGCTGTATATGTGCGAGTGTGTTGTATATGGTCGCGCACATCTGTGGAGAGACGGAATACCTCCTCATACCCAACACCTGCACACAGGTACTGACTCACACGTGTCACCACACCTGATCCACTGCCGAGTTCACGTTCCCTCACATATGATGTACATTACTCTGAACCATATCTGCTGTAACTCTCTGCAACACATGTACTATTCTGTAACATTTGTAGTAACGGCTAACAGAAGCACACACACACACAGATTACAGCAGCAAAGACGCACAAACTCTCAAACCACACAACAAACACACACAACCAAAGTTAACAACAAGCACACACATACGAGGGAAGTACGCAGTGTGGCGGGGGCGGAGGAGAGAGTAACCCTGGCCCACGTACTAAGGGCCTCCTTTACGTAACATCACCTGTTCCTCCGTACCCACCTGTCTACCTGGCCTCGGGGTAAGACACACCCACTCTTACTTCCCTCCTCTGTTTGATGCAACACCGCGCGCAAAGACGTTGTACCTCTCCTCTCTCGAATACAGGTTAGAATTTTAATTGGGTTTTCGTAAAGTGATTTAATCAATTCTGAATATATGTTTCGGATCTGACTTGAGTAAAGGAGACAATGTTCCTTATTGAGCTTTCTATTCTGATTGGTCAAGTTATTTCACATATAACTAACCATGGCAACGACTTCCAAATATGACCACGACTACGATAATAAGCTACGACCTTAACTACGATTGCGGCCACGACCACGACGACAGCCATGATCACGACTACGACCATGGCTACGATAGCAGGCAACGACGATAACTCTGATCACGATCATAACAGTGATAACAGGCTACGACTTCAACTACGATTACGACCATGACCACAGCCATGGCCACGACCACAGCCACGACCAACCGACCAAAGTCACATACCTACGTTGTGTTTACAGTCCGCCAGTGACCTCGTGTCTCTGAAATAAGGCTTCTTACTCCTCCTGCCTCGTCTTATTGCTTCACACACACACACACACACACACACACACACACACACACACACACACACACAGAGGACACGAATTCCGGACATCGTTACCGATCCCAAAACAACATTTGGACACTAGATATTAAGGCACCAGGGCCAACACACCTGTCCGAACAACCTGCACTATTTTCGAACAGCAGTGCACTGTTGAACGTCCATTCTAGGTCCGTGCTCCTATCACCCTAAGAACGGCCTCCCACTCACCCTGGGGCCGGCCACTCCAATCACCCTCAGGCCGGTCTCCCACTCATCCTAGGGCCTTTCACTCACCCTAGGGCTGGCCTCCCACTCACCCTAGTGCTGGCCTCCCCTCACCCCTAGGGCCGTCCTCCCTCATCCCTAGGGCTGGCCTTCCCTCACCCAAGGGCTGGCCTTCCACTCACCCTAGGGCCGTCTTCCCACTCACCCAAGGGCTGGCCTTCCACCACACTAGGGCCGTCTCCCACTCACTCAAGGGCTGGCCTTCCACTCACCCAAGGGCTGGCCCACTCACCCAAGGGCTGGCCCTCCACTCACCCTAGGCCGGCCTCCCACTCACCCCTCAGTAATCCCACATAAGCTCGATGAGACAGACTCCCCGAGCCATCCACACCTTGACCTCAGGGAAGATATTTGAAGACGGAACTCTCTCTCTCTCTCTCCTTATATTAAGACCAGGACACTTGGATACTAGCGGGAGGTGCCTCTCTCATCCTCCCGGTAATGTTATTATTTTCTTCACACGAGTGAATTTAGTCTCAATTATCTCAACCTTGAGCTCATATACACACACACACACACACACACACACACACACACACACACACACACACACACACACACACACACACACACACACACATATATATATTTTGGCAAAAAGCAAATTATTCATACAAATTAAACTCCTACACAAACATTCTCTAACACAAAAGATAAATCCATCACATTATTTATCTCACTCTCACGAGGCCATCATTTTCCCTTCACACTCCTTAATGTCGAAAATCGTTCTCTCTCTCTTTGATAGATTTTGGGCGAGGTTTTGCCTTAGGTAAGCACAAAGACGGTATGTGACCAGCACGAGAACTATCCGACCCTGCCTGGCCTGCCTCTGACGATCAAGAATCCTAACCACGACTACCACCACGACAACCATCACAGCCACCATGACAACCAACCACCATTATCACCTTCACCACCATCACTATGATCACCATTACTTTCACCTTCATCACCATCACCACAACCACTATCTCCTTCACCACCACCATCACCGCCATGAATTAAGTCAGGTCTCGTCCTGGGATTTCACCTTTCATTCCAAGGAAAATCTCACACGATCTCACACACACACACTCACTATCTTGCTGCAGAAAAACCCACTAGCATGGTTCAGGCTGGGTTAGGTTAGGTTAGGTTAGGTTAGGTTAGGTTAGGATAGGTTAGGTTAGGTTAGGTTAGGGGGAGGAGAAGGGCGTTTTGTCCCCCGAGCCTCTTAAATGCAGCGCCACACACACTCTTCAAGGCAGCGTGTGGCCTCTGCCCCTCAGAGTCATGCCCGGCACCTGGCATGAAATAAAGATCGTGGCCGGGAACACTGTGTGATTCTGATCATGCACTTAGATGCTGAACTGTTGTGGGAGGCCTCTGTCACCTGAGAGAGAGAGAAGGAGAGATTGTACTGTGTGATTTATTACAGTGTGGTGTGATGTACTGGTGTTGTGTACAGAAGCATGTGTGTGTGTGTGTGTTGTGTATGTTACTGATACTGTGTACGTGTGTCTGCGTAGCTGTGTGTGTGTGTGAGAAAGAGAGACAGATTGTTTAAGTACATTTGAGTGAAGAAATGATAAATCGAGCGGGTGAGTGAATAAGGAGTGAGTGAGTGAGGAGTCCTCTTATTCACTGCTTCTCCTTAACCCCCCCACCATTCACTTCTCCTATGTCTTTCATTTTTTATTGTTCCTCCCATCTTCAACTGTCCCTTTCTCTCTCCATTTCCTTCAATTTCTCTTCCACCATCTCATTTTACTCCATCTTTTACCATAACCTTCCAGTCCTACTTATTTTTTTTTCTCCTCTCTTCATATCTTTTATCTCTATATATTTCTTCCATTTAATAATTATTCCTGTTTTTCTATATTTTTGTTATTTTATATTTTTTTATATTCTGCTTCTATTTCTTTCCTTTTCGTTGTGTATAGTGTTATTCACCTCCTCCCTCCCTCCCTCCCTTCTTATGACTCGTATTTCAATGTGTTTTTTTTAATCGTTTTTTTTTATTCTTTCTCCTCGCCTCATTCGTTCGTTATCAGTGTGTGTGTGTGTGTGTCTGTTTATTCGTTCTTCTGTTTAATTATCTGTTGTTCTATTATATCTGTTTTCTCTCTCTCTCCTTCCTCTCTCTTGGTAAACAACATAATCTTGGGTTCCACACTGATACTAACAAATGATCCACCGGACGTTCAACCTTATGTCGTTCGCCACAGCCATGTTCGTTCACCAGTCATGTCGTTCGCCAGTCATGTTTGTTTACCAGTCATGTTTGTTCATCAGTCGTGTTCGTTCACCAGTCGTGTTCGTTCACCAGTCATGTTCATATCTCTGGCCACCCTGCCATGGCCATAACACGCATTCTTGTCTGGCCACCTCAGTACGAATCGTTGCCATACCCCGGGAAAAGCCTGACCCTATACACACATTGTGGCAACAGCGCCTCGGCTCTATCAACCCCTGCACTATCCTGGCCAGAACTACCCTCGGCTCTATCCACCCCACACTATCCTGGCCAGAACTACCTCGGCTCTATCAACCCCTGCACTATCCTGGCCAGAACTACCCTCGGCCTCTATCCACCCCTACACTATCCCCAGAACTACCCGGCTCTATCCACCCTCACACTATCCTGGCCAGAACTACCTCGGCTCTATCCACCCCTACACTATCCCGGCCAGAACTACCCTCGACTCTATCCACCCCACACTATCCTGGCCAACCACCCTCGACTCTATCCACCCCTACACTATCCTGGCCAGAACTACCCTGACTCTATCCACCCCACACTATCCTGGCCAGAACCACCCTCCACTCTATCCACCCCTACACTATCCTGGCCAGAACTACCCTCGACTCTATCCACCCTCACACTATCCTGGCCAGAACTACCCTCCACTCTATCCACCCCTACACTATCCTGGCCAGAACTACCTCGACTCCATCCAACCCCTACACTATCCTGGCCAGAACTACCCTCGACTCTATTCACCCCTACACTATCCTGGCCAGAACTACCCTCGACTCTATCCACCCCTACAATATCCTGGCCAGAACTACTCGACTCCTATCCAACCCCTACACTATCCTGGCCAGAACTACCCTCGACTCTATCCACCCCCCACACTATCCTGGCCAGAACTACCCCTCGACTCTATTCACCCTCACACTATCCTGGCCAGAACTACCCTCGGCTCTATCCACCCCTACACTATCCTGGCCGAACATCACATCATCGGCCAGCAGGTCACCAACCTTGTACCTCTCTATTGGTCACTTGGTGCGAGTGAAGGTTATGTTAAAGGCTCCCCCCCTCTCTCTACCCTCTCTATCGTCCTTCTCTTACTGTTCCTCTCTACCTGTCCTCACCCTCCCCCTGTCTCTTCTCCATCCTCCTTCCCATCTGTCTCCTTTCTCCCTTCCTCTCTCTCCTCCCCCCTCACCTTTCTTATCTCCACTATTTTTCTATCTCTCCTTCCTCCTCACCTTATTCCTATTCTCCCCTCCTCATCCCTCTCCCTTTTCTCGCTCCCTTCCAACCTACGTCCCTTTCATGTCCCAAGCTCCCCACTACCCTCCACTCCCTCCCCTACCTAGCCTGACGTATTCAAACTATCCTCAATAACAAGGTATGGAGCTTGATCATTAGTGAGTTTTGCTGACTGTAGACAAGAGAGAGAGAGAGAGAAAAAGAGAGAGAGAGAATGATTTACTTAACTACATGTGCTGGACTGAGGGAGCGAGCGACCCAGTGAGTCCATTATATAACAAGGTAGGGTGGGAGGAAGGGCGGAGTTAGGGAGTATCGGGGGTGTGTGGGCGTGGATTAAGGGAGTGAAGGGGGCTTAGGAGTGGAATGAGGATGTGTGATCATGTGGGCGTGGGAGAGTAAATGAGGAAGTGTGGGCGTGTGGGCGTGTGGTAATATCAGTGAGAGTGAGTGATGGTCTGCGCGGCTCTGACTGCCGGGTGACACTTGCCCTACATTTTCCTGTTGTGTGTGTGTGTGTGTGTGTGTGTGTGTGTGTGTGTTGACCAAAATCACTGCTGACAAGTACCATCCTCAAGCGACCACAACTACCTCCCTGGGCTACCCTTCCTGGGCCATCCTCCCTGGACCAGTGGGCCATTCTCCCTGGGCCATCCTCCCACACTCTGGTTGAATATTCTAACGTAATATCCACATGATAAATTAATGAATTACTTACTATAATTCATTAACGTTTAAATGAAAGATTAAAGACTAGGTAGAATATATTAACATTACTTCATGAATGAGTTGGTATAAATCATCTAAGTGGTAATATAAACTAAGGGTTGTTTGTGCTGTTAATTACCTCTGATGATGTCACTAGTCTCTCAGATTATATACGCGAATTTTACCTTCAAGTTGTATATAAATATTGGTGGAGGTCATGATTCTCTGTTAGTGACATGTGGCGTTAAGACTGTGGTGTTGGCATAGCTGTTGTGTGTTCCTTACCAGACAGTCAACACCCTGGGAAAGTTTGACCTTTGGTGTGTGTGGCCTTGACCCTTTGTGTGTGTGACTCGACTGTGTGTGGCCTTGACCTTAGTGTGTCCTTGACCCTTAGTGTATGACCTTGACCTATGTGTGTGTGACCTGACTTAGTGTGTGGACCTTGACCCTTAGTGTGTGACTTGATCCTGTGTGTGTGTGACCTTGACCCCTTGATGTGTGTGACTTGACCCTGATGTGTGGACCTGACCCTGTGTGTGACCCACCCTGTGTGTGACTTTGACCTTGTGTGTGTGTGACCTTGACCTTGACCCTGTGTGTGGACTTGACCCTTGGTGTGTGTGACCTTGACCTTGTGTGTGACCTTGACCCTTGGTGTGTGACCTTGACTTGTGTGACCTTGACCCTTGGTGTGTGACCTTGACCCTTGGTGAATTGATGACAAACTTTCTCCCAAATTAAACCACTTCTTCCAATAAGTCATCTTCCAGTGAGACACAAGACTGCTGCCTCGCTTCCTCCTCCTTCAATAAGAGTGTTTGGTCGTCCTCCTCCAACAGTGTTCTCCCCTCCAACGCTGTTCCTCCTCCTCCAACACTGCTCCTCTTAATCTAACACTATTCTCAATGGTCCCCCTCCAACACTGCCCTCTCCTCCACCACCCCTGTACCCCCTTGTTATCTCAGGGTGGGGGAGGCGTGACGAGTGTTGACCCACAAATTTGCGGAACATATTGACATTCGACTCAGTTCGTCACCGAGGTGGCTCCAGCATCTCCACCAGTAATCCAGGAGAAAGACTTGCCCAATACATCGTCTCTGTTGACTGTGTGAGCTTCATGGTACAGTGAAAGGACGACGGTGGAGAGGAGGAGAAGTGGTGAGGAACTACTGCTGCAGGAGTGATGGAAAAACCTCACTAGACAGAGGGAAAGAAAGAGGTATCCATTGTGAGGAAAACACTTTAAAAAATGCTAATTATTTTTCCTCTAGTGCTTCTTGTTCGTTCCCTGCCATCCCTCTCACCCTCGACAGTTCCCACGGTTTGCCTTTACTTTTTTTTGGTCGTGCCCATCTTCCTTCCTCTCCTCCTCCTCCTTCCCTCTCACAGATCCCACCCCTTTCATCGCCTTCCTCTATATTTTTGTTCCGTTGGAGTGGTAATTCACATCCCCACCCCAGCATAGCATAGGCCATCCTAGCACAGCACAGCACAGCACAGCGTCCTCCAGCAGTTCTCTTCATTGGCATAATTATCATTTACTCCCTCATTTGCAAGTCCTCGTCTTGGCCATTAGCTGAGTCTGCCAGATCCTTCCCACAGTCATGTTGTCTTCACCTGGCACAACAACGCCAGAGGAAGCGATATTGGTGCTTAAGGTAAGTAAAACACAAGAGCAGGAACAGTGGTGGTGACGAAGGGGACAAAAATAACACAATTGACTGTGATGGTGTTATTGTGTGGTGTTCCAGTGTTATTGTCAACATCCACTGTTACCATCACCACACTGTACCGTCACATCAGTCTTCATCATCCTCATCACCATCTGTACTATAATCACTATCACTTTACTAAAACTACCACCACATTCACCATCACCACCATCACCTCTTAACCCTCACACATCGCAACTACCACCATTTCCACCACCTACCCTCCACCACACCACCCCCTACCCTCCACCACACCACCCCCTACCCTCCACCACACACCACCACACCACCCCCTACCCTCCACCACACCACCCCCTCCACCACCACTCCTACCCTCCACCACACCAGCGTTTCCCTACATAAATAATCGCGCGTTTCACCGCGCGCTTTGCACTTCGCACACCACCACACCACCCCTACCCTCACCACACCCACCCCTACCCCTCCACTACACACCCTCCTACCCTCCACCACACCACCACACCACCCCCTACCCTCCACCACACACCACCACACCACCCCCTACCCTCCACCACACCACCCCCTACCCTCCACCACACACCACCACTAACACGCCCCATGGCCGCAACACCATAAAACTATCACTGTCGGCCGGTGTGTGGGATAACATCGCCTTCATCATCATTAACAAACTCCAAACAACTTCTTAATTCACCCACAACTCACTAACTTCCGACTTCCCTCCTGAGAGTCAACATGGCCTGATCTCCGTCACCTTCACCTTCCTGTTATCTAGCAATAGTTCCTGGTCTAGTGGCTTCAGGAGGCAATAAACATCGTGGCTAAATATTGATGACTAAAACTTGATAAAAATAAACATGACTCTTATACCGTAATGAATGTTTAGTGCACGATTCCCCTCCATAAATTAACAATAATTATAATGAAAACTGATATAAAAACGATTAGAATGAAATAAAACTGTAAATCAGCTATTACAGTCATGGTAAGTTTGTAATATTCCTCTTCTGGGGAACAAAAACCTGTATTCAGATTCAGGGAAGATTGAAACTAACTAAGAGAGAGTTACGACTGTCATTAATACAGTGGTCGAGCTCTGGGAAGCCTTCAATCACAGGCACAAATGTTACTTACTCCTTTGAGGTCAATTTCAGGGTTGCAAGACTCTAATTTTCTGTCTATTATAACTTGGCTGTGAGTAATGGCCGCCAGGTATTGACCACAGCGTGTCACGTTTATTTACAAACTCGCCTTTGCCCTCACACACCCATTATGGTTTCCCATTTCTCTCACCAGGTTTTTTTCGCTTACTAACTACAAAGTTCTTCTCTGGCTCTCTCTCTCTCTCTCTCTTGCATCCATTACTGTTTGTCGCTTGCTTTTCTTTTTTTCTAACTGATCTATTATTCTCTCCCTCTCTCTTCCCCTCTTTCATTTGCTTTATCTTGCCAGCTACGGTGACAATGTCTCTTCTTCTCTCTTCACCACTTTCATGGCCTTTATTTTCTCCCTTCCCTGTACGTGATCTACACGTAGTGGACACACAGAGAACCTTAATGGGTAAGCAGCATGCAAGGCTCTTGGTCTTCTGCACACGGTGGGATAACTCTACCCAAGGTCGCACCACCACCATTATCACCACCATCATTATCACCAACACCACCATCACCTCCAACAACAACACGACCACCACCAATACCATCACACCATTACTATAACCACCACCTTCTTCCCAAACACTAATGACAAGTGAAGGTCTATCTTCCTCAAGTAACATCACAACACAAGTTCCTCCAGTATCACGTGTTGGGACCATCATTATCTTAGGGTTCACCATCAACCAAAGCTTCTTATTTTATGCAGACAAAAAGATTTCTGTAAACATTCACTTTGTTTGATGGTTGAATACCCTAACGTAACGTGTGGGGGGGGGGGTGTTATGTAATGTTTGTTATGATAGGGTAGATTAGCGTTACAGTGAAATAAGCTGGGTGTAAGGTGGCTAATCTACAGGTTATCTCAACTACACCCCCAAGATGATAACACGAGATGGTTGAAGTTACTCAAGGTTAGGTCCTGGCATCCCCCCACTCCCAGGATAGTAAGGTCTTTGTAACTGGTCTACCGAGAAATTAAGGCGTTATTGGCGGTGAATATTTCATGGTAGTAAACACCTGAGCAGGAATACGGGTGCGTGACAGCCTATTACTGTCAATAGTGACCTGTTTACTTTATCTATATGTTCACACACACACACACACACACACACACACACACACACACACACACACACACACACACACACACACACACACACACACACACACACACACACACACCATAGGTTATCACTTGTATATTGATGTTATTCAGTAATTAGAGATTTACTTGGGGCCTTAGCCGGATCTAAGCTGATTGTTATTAATGCATAACTAAATGCACTTACTCATTTGAGGTGTTTATATACACTACAAGATTCTGACTTTGATCCAGAAACCAAATTAATAATAATAATATCTCTACTTCTTGCACCACCACCACCATTAACAGTCATCCGAGGTATACACTATTCCCCAACAAGCACCATAAGGCGGAAACATAACTCATAATATAATGCATTTAAAGTGTCGTAAATCTCCCCTGATGGCTGTGTAACGTCTCAAGACAAAAATTACTCCTCAGCTGACTTTTTCCTAACCTGAAGTAAAATATGGAGGCTATTTAGTTCCTGCGGGGCAAAGATCCGGTCTCGAGGGCTGGCTGGCTTCGTGTTTTGGGAGGTTCACACTAGGGGGGAGGGGGGAGTTGGTAGGGGAGAGGGGGGGGTGGAGGAGAGATGATAGAGGTAGGTGACTTTATTGAGATTTTTTTTCTATAAGGAACGTTTTTGGAGGCAGCGATATACTTATATAAGTTTTGGCGGGAAAGTTCGACAGCGACATTTGGCGGGAAACTTCAAGATAAAATATGGCGGGAAACTTAAAGATAAAATTTGGCGGGAAACTTAAAGATAAAATTTGGCGGGAAAGTTTCGGAGTAATTTGGACAGGAAAAAGGTTCGCCCGCGTATGCTAATGCACCTTCCTCTGAATATCACAAACAATACCGTGAAAAAATAAATACAAACAAACAGATAAACAGACAGGAAGCAGATAAAGCTAAGGAGAGAATAAGATACCTGGAACAAAATAGACACACAGAAACGAAGAAGAAACAAACAAACAAACGGACCTCGTACAAGTCTCAGATGATGACGATGGTTATTATGAGAGAATTAAAAATATATATAAATAAGAAATAAACCAAATGATTAACAGAGAGCTGAGGTCGACCACTGATGCCATGTTTCACACTCACTCACTCACCTCATCCAGTATCTCTGAAAGGCTCATATGATTACTAAATTTATTCACTCGTAAGTTATGTATGGGTGACTGTGACCACCAGCTATTAAGGTCTTCCTGCTGTGTTGTGTGAGACTTGTGTTGACCAGATCAGCTGTTTGGTGTGTTAAAAATTGTGTTTGGTTATTTCATGGATCACCTGAGGATTAGCACCCCCCCCCCGCTAACCCCCGCAGCACCCTAACGTTAACTCTAATCTAACCTTACATAACCTAATCTAACCATAAATAAACTAACCTAAGTAAATGTAATCTAACCTAACCAACTTATTTATGACTTAATAATATGGCTGATTTTTTTAATGGTAAATATTTAGACGTATTTTTATATTATTCTTTATATTTTTATTCACCTAAGAATCTTTTTATATCAACCCGGCTTAAATTGTTTTGTTTTTTATATTAATCAAAGTCTATATTTAACTGGTAATCCTTTAGTCATTTTGTTTAAATAACCAACAACAACAATAACAATAAATGATAAATATACTTGAACGAACGATAGACTTTTTCATTATTTTATTTTAGATATTTTATATAAATTTTCAAAGTTTTTCTCGAT
>NW_024711292.1:10946199-11031199 GCF_018991925.1 Homarus americanus | reverse complement strand
ATTTTATCTGTTATCTTGGGTGTAATGTTTATCTCTGTTATCTTGAGTGTAATGTTTATCTCTGTTATCTTGAGTGTAATGTTTATCTCTGTTATCTTGAGTGTAATGTTTATCTCTGTTATCTTGAGTATAATGTTTATCTCTGTTATCTTGAGTGTAATGTTTATCTCTGTTATCTTGGGTGTAATGTTTATCTCTGTTATCTTGGGTGTAATGTTTATCTCTGTTATCTTGGGTGTAATGTCTATCTCTGTTATCTTGGGTGTAATGTTTATCTGTTATCTTGGGTGTAATGTTTATCTCTGTTATCTTGAGTGTAATGTTTATGAGTGTATGTTTATCTCTGAGTGTAATGTTTATCTCTGTTATCTTGGGTGTGTAATGTTTATCTCTGTTATCTCTGTTATCGAGTGTAATGTTTATCTCTGTTATCTTGGGTGTAATGTTTATCTCTGTTATCTTGAGTGTAATGTTTATCTCTGTTATCTTGAGTGTAATGTTTATCTCTGTTATCTTGGGTGTAATGTTTATCTCTGTTATCTTGGGTGTAATGTTTATCTGTTATCTTGAGTGTAATGTTTATCTCTGTTATCTTGGGTGTAATGTTTATCTCTGTTATCTTGGGTGTAATGTTTATCTCTGTTATCTTGGGTGTAATGTTTATCTCTGTTATCTTGAGTATAATGTTTATCTCTGTTATCTTGGGTGTAATGTTTATCTCTGTTATCTTGAGTATAATGTTTATCTCTGTTATCTTGGGTGTAATGTTTATCTCTGTTATCTTGGGTGTAATGTTTATCTCTGTTATCTTGAGTATAATGTTTATCTCTGTTATCTTGAGTATAATGTTTATCTCTGTTATCTTGGGTGTAATGTTTATCTCTGTTATCTTGAGTATAATGTTTATTTCTGTTATCTTGAGTGTAATGTTTATCTCTGTTATCTTGAGTATAATGTTTATCTCTGTTATTGTAGTTTATCTCTTATCTTGGTGTGTAATGTTTATCTCTGTTATCTGAGTGTAATTTTATCTCTTCTGGTGTAGTTTATCTCTGTTATCTTGAGTAATGTTTATCTCTGTTATCTTGAGTGTAATGTTTATCTCTGTTATCTTGAGTATAATGTTTATCTCTGTTATCTTGAGTGTAATGTTTATCTCTGTTATCTTGAGTATAATGTTTATCTCTGTTATCTTGGGTGATGTTTATCTCTGTTATCTTGAGTATAATGTTTATCTCTGTTATCTTGGGTAATGTTTATCTCTTATCTTGAGTGTAATGTTTATCCTATCTTGGGTGTAATGTTTATCTCTGTTATCTTGAGTGTAATGTTATCTCTGTTATCTTGAGTGTAATGTTTATCTCTGTTATCTTGGGTGTAATGTTTATCTCTGTTATCTTGGGTGTAATGTCTTCTTGAGTGTATGTTTATCTCTGTTATCTTGGGTGTAATGTTTATCTCTGTTATCTTGAGTATAATGTTTATCTCTGTTATCTTGAGTGTAATGTTTATCTCTGTTATCTTGAGTGTAATGTTTATCTCTGTTATCTTGAGTGTAATGTTTATCTCTTGTTATCTTGGGTGTAATGTTTATCTCTGTTATCTTGGGTGTAATGTTTATCTCTGTTATCTTGAGTGTAATGTTTATCTCGTTATCTTGAGTGTATGTTTATCTCTGTTATCTTGAGTTATCTTGAGTGTAATGTTTATCTCTGTTATCTTGAGTGTATGTTTATCTCTGTTATCTTGGGTGTAATGTTTATCTCTGTTATCTTGGGTGTATGTTTATCTCGTTATCTTGGTATGTTTATCTCTGTTATCTTGGGTGTAATGTTTATCTCTGTTATCTTGAGTGTAATGTTTATCTCTGTTATCTTGGGTGAATGTTTATCTCTGTTATCTTGAGTGCAATTTATCTTGTTATCTTGAGGTAATGTTTATCTCTGTTATCTTGGGTGAACGTTTATCTCTGTTATCTTGGGTAATGTTTATCTCTGTTATCTTGGAGTGTAATGTTTATCTCGTTATCCTGAGTGAATGTTTATCTCTGTTATCTTGAGTGTAATGTTTATCTCTGTTATCTTGGGTGTAATGTTTATCTCTATCTTGGTAATGTTTTCTGTTATCTTGGGTGTAATGTTTATCCTGTTATCTTGAGTGAATGTTTATCCTGTTATCTTGGTGAATGTTTATCCGTATCTTGGGAATATAATGTTTATCTGTTATCTTGGGTGTAATGTTTATCTCTGTTATCTTGGTATAATGTTTATCTCTGTTATCTTGAGGTAATGTTTATCTCTGTTATCTTGAGTGTAATGTTTATCTCTGTTATCTTGAGTGTAATGTTTATCTCTGTTATCTTGGGTGTAATGTTTATCTCTGTTATCTTGGGTAATGTTTATCTCTGTTATCTTGAGTGTAATGTTTATCTCTGTTATCTTGAGTGTAATGTTTATCTCTGTTATCTTGGTGAATTGGTTAATGTTTATCCCTGTTATCTTGGGTGAATGTTTATCTCTGTATCTTGAGTGTAATGTTTATCTCTGTTATCTTGGGTGAATGTTTATCCTGTTATCTTGATGTAATGTTTACTCTGTTATCGTGAATTTATCTCTGTTATCTTGGTGAATGTTTATCTCTGTTATTTGTAACAATTATCCTGTTATCTTGGGTGAATGTACATCTTATTTATCCTGTATCTAACCTCTGAGTGTATGTTTATCTCGTTATCTTGAGTAATGTTTATCTCTGTTATCTTGGTAATTATCTCTTATCTTGGGTGTAATGTTTATCTCTGTTATCTTGAGTGTAATGTTTATCTCTGTTATCTTGAGTGTGTAATGTTTATCTCTGTTATCTTGGTGTAATGTTTATCTCTGTTATCTTGGTGTAATGTTTATCTCTGTTATCTTGAGTGTAATGTTTATCTCTGTTATCTTGAGTGTAATGTTTATCTCTGTTATCTTGAGTGTAATGTTTATCTCTGTTATCTTGAGTGTAATGTTTATCTCTGTATCTTGAGTTATGTTTCTGTTATTGGTTAATGTTATCTCGTTATCTTGGTGTAAGTTTATCTCTATATCTTGAGTGTAATGTTTATCTCTGTTATCTTGAGTGTATGTTTATCTCTTATCTGGGTGTAATGTTTATCTCTGTTATTGAGGTAATGTTTATCTCTGTTATCTGAGTGTAATGTTTATCTCTGTTATCTTGGGTGTACATGTTTATCTCTGTTATCTTGAGTGTAATGTTTATCTCTGTTATCTTGAGTGCAATGTTTATCTCATCTTGAGTGTAGTTTATCTCGTTATCTTGAGTGTAATGTTTATCTCTGTTATCTTGAGGTAATGTTTATCTCTGTTATTCAGATAATGTTTATCTCTGTTATCTTGGGTGTAATGTTTATCTCTGTTATCTTGAGTGTAATGTTTATCTCTGTTATCTTGAGTGTAATGTTTATCTCTGTTATCTTGAGTGTAATGTTTATCTCTGTTATCTTGAGTGTAATGTTTATCTCTCGTTATCTTGAGTGTAATGTTTATCTCTGTTATCTTGAGTGTAATGTTTATCTCTCTCTGTTATCTTGGGTGTAATGTTTATCTCGTTATCTTGGGTAATGTTTATCTCTGTTATCTTGAGTGTAAGTTTATCTCTCTTATCTTGAGTGTAATGTTTATCTCTGTTATCTTGGGTAATGTTTATCTCTGTTATCTTGAGTGTAATGTTTATCTCTGTTATCTTGAGTGTAATGTTTATCTCTGTTATCTTGAGTATAATGTTTATCTCTGTTATCTTGAGTGTAATGTTTATCTCTGTAATCTTGAGTATAATGTTTATCTCTCTTATCTTGAGTATAATGTTTATCTCTGTTATCTTGAGTGTAATGTTTATCTCTGTTATCTTGAGTATAATTTATCTCTGTTATCTTGAGTATAATGTTTATCTCTGTTATCTTGAGTGTAATGTTTATCTCTGTTATCTTGAGAAGTAATGTTTATCTCTGTTATCTTGGAGTGTAATGTTTATCCCTGTTATCTTGAGTGTAATGTTTATCTCTGTTATCTGAGTATAATGTTTATCTCTGTTATCTTGAGTGTAATGTTTATCTCTGTTATCTTGAGTGTGTTTATCTCGTAATCTTGAGTATAATGTTTATCTCTGTTATCTTGATATAATGTTTATCTCTGTTATCTTGAGTGTAATCTTATCTTGAGTAATTATCCTGTTATCTTGAGATAATGTTTATCTCTGTAATCTTGAGTAAATGTTTATCCTGTTATCTTAGAGTATAATGTTTATCCCTGTTATCTTGAGTGTAATGTTTATCTCTGTAATCTTGAGTATAATGTTTATCTCGTTATCTTGAGTATAGTTTATCTCTGTTATCTTGAGTGTAATGTTTATCCTGTTATCTTGAGTGTATGTTTATCTCTTATCTTGAGTATAATGTTTATCCTGTTATCTTGAGTGTAATGTTTATCTCTGTAACTTGAGTATAATGTTTATCCTCTATCTGAGATAGTCTCTTTCTTGAGTGTAATGTTTATCTCTGTTATCTTGAGTGTAATGTTTATCCTGTTATCTTGAGTATAATGTTATCCTTAATCTTGAGTATATGTTTATCTCTGTTATCTTGAGTATAATGTTTATCTCTGTTATCTTGAGTGTAATGTTTATCTCTGTTATCTTGAGTATAATGTTTATCTCTGTTATCTTGAGTATAATGTTTATCTCTGTTATCTTGAGTATAATGTACACATTATCGAGGCGTGTTTACAGGTACTAGATGTAAATAATGTAGAAATGGTGGAGATATCGTTAGTATGATGCACACACACACACACACACACACACAGCATACATATACAAACATTTATATACACACACACATACCAGAAGGCACTAAAACAAGCACAGATAGACACACACACACACACACACACACACACACACACACACAAGAAAAACGAGTGAATCTACAGTGAGAATATTTTATACACACTAGCTGGTAAGAGCGACGAGGTAATATTTTATTTATGTGTCTGACTAAAAGTGCTGCCATCACCCCGGGAAGACACCAGAACAACCCCAGTACTATAACACACTTAGCCTTAGTACTTTATGGTAACTTTTTCAGTACACACACACACACACACACACACCCTTACGTTTAACACACACACACTCACATTTCATATACATAAACAAAATATATACATAGCTTCTACATACACACACTATTCACTCATTGTCTATACATTCACATACGATATTCATATACATATCCTATACACTCTATGGATAACGAGACGAGGACTAAGGGAGTTGGTTCTATTTATACAGTCATAGGCGTCACGTTGATAGCCACAACACACTATGGTTCTCAGTATGTGTCACGCCCCTACACCCCCTGAAAAGAGAGAGAGAGAGAGAGAGAGAGAGAGAGAGAGTCAATTGTGTTATATCGCAAACACACCAACAGCTCATTACCATATACGCCAATGCTCAGGTCTTGTTTGTTTACATACGTCAGCTGACACGATATATGATCACCACGTGAGCTATGACGTCATTGTTTATGAAGTTATACCACTTATAATACACTCAGGAGGTGTAGGGGGGTAGTGTGTTAACTGTAGGTGAAAGGTGACTGTATGGTGACTGTGGGAGAGTTAGTGATGAGAGTGTATGGTGACTGTGGGAGAGTCAGTGACTGTGAGTGTATGGTGACTGTGGGAGAGCAGTGACTGTGGTGTATGGTGACTGTGGGAGATTTAGTAACTGGAGGTATGGTGACTGGGGGTGGCTGACTGGGAGAGTTAGTGACTGTGGGAGAGTTAGTGACTGTGGAGTGTATGGTGACTGTGGGAGAGTTAGTGACTGTGGGAGAGTAGTGACTGAGGGAGTTAGTGACTGAGGGAGTAGTGACTGTGGGAGAGTTAGTGACTGTGGGAGAGTTAGTGACTGTGGAGAGTTAGTGATGTGAGTGTATGGTGACTGTGGGAGAGTTAGTGACTGGGAGGAGTTAGTGACTGTGGGAGAGTTAGTGACTGTGAGGGAGTTAGTGACTGTGAGGGGTTAGTGACTGTGTGTATGGTGATTGTGGAGTTAGTGACTGGGAGGGAGTTAGTGACTGTGGGAGAGTTAGTGACTGTGAGGGGAGTTAGGTGACTGTGAGAGGGGTTAGTAACTGTGGGAGAGTTAGTGACTGTGGGGAGTTAGTGACTGTGGAAGAGTTGGTGACTGTGGGGAGTTAGTGATTGGGAGAGTTAGTGACTGTGGAGTGTATGTGACTGGGGAGAGTTAGTGACTGTGGGTGGATGGTGACTGTGGGAGAGTTAGTGACTGTGGGAGAGTTAGTGACTGTGGGAGAGTTAGTGACTGTGGGGAGTTAGTGACTGTGGAAGAGTTGGTGACTGTAGGAGAGTTAGTGACTGTGGAGGAGTTAGTGACTGTGAGGGAGTTAGTGACTGTGAGGGAGTTAGTGACTGTGGGAGAGTTAGTGACTGTGGGGGAGTTAGTGACTGTGGGAGAGTTAGTGACTGTGAGAGTTAGTGACTGTGAGGGAGTTAGTGACTGAGGGAGAGAATGACTGTGAGGGAGTTAGTGACTGTGGGAGAGTTAGTGACTGTGGAGGGAGTTAGTGACTGAGGGAGAGTTAGTGACTGTGAGGGAGTTAGTGACTGTGGGAGAGTTAGTGACTGTGGGAGAAGCAGGCTGAGGGAGAGTTAGTGACTGTGAGAAGGGAGTTAGTGACTGTGAGGGAGTAGTGACTGTGGGAGTTAGTGATCGGGAGAGTTAGTGACTGGGAGAGTTAGTGACTGTGGGAGAGTTAGTGACTGTGGAGGGAGTTAGTGACTGTGGAGAGGTAAGGACTGTGGGAGTTAGTGACTGTGGGAGAGTTAGTGACTGTGAGGGAGTAGTGACTGTGGAGAGTTAGTGACTGTGGGAGAGTTAGTGACTGTGAGGGAGTTAGTGACTGTGGGAGAGTTAGTGATCGGGAGAGCTAGGACTGGGGGAGTTATGACTGGGGGAGTAGGACTGTGAGGGAGTTAGTGACTGTGAGGGAGTTAGTGACTGTGGGAGAGTTAGTGACTGGGGGTGTATGGTGACTGTGGGAGAGTTAGTGACTGTGGGAGGAGTTAGTGACCTGGGAGAGTAGTGACTGTGGGTGTATGGTGACTGGGGAGAGTTAGTGACTGTGGGAGAGTTAGTGACTGTGGGGGAGTTAGTGACTGTGGGAGAGCAGGACTGGGAGTTAGTGACTGTGGGAGAGTTAGTGACTGTGAGGAGTAGTGACTGTGGGAGAGTTAGTGACTGTGAGGAGTTAGTGACTGTGGGAGAGTTAGTGACTGTGGGGGAGTTAGTGACTGGGAGAGCAGACTGTGGGAGAGTTAGTGATCTGAGGGGGTTAGTGACTGTGGAGAGTTAGGACTGTGAGGGAGTAGTGACTCTGGGAGAGTTAGTGACTGGGAGAGTTAGTGACTGTGGGAGAGTTAGTGACTGTGAGGGAGTTAGTGACTGTGGAGAGTAGGACTGGGGGAGACAGGAGTTAGTGACTGTGGGGAGTTAGTGGTCAGGAGAATTAATGACTGTGGGAGAGTTAGTGACTGTGGGAGAGTTAGTGACTGTGGGGGATTAGTGACTGTGGGAGAATTAATGACTGTGGGAGGTTAGTGACTGTGGGAGGATTGATGACTGTGGCAGTGACAGGATCAGACACGAGAGACATTGGCGCCAGTTTATCTTTCGAGAGTAAGGTCTCATGACTGCTGGGCCTCTAATACAAGCCCTCATACTACTGTAATGAGGGAAATGAGGGCAATCGGGCAGCAGGGATGGGGAATGAGGGCAACAGGGATAGGAGGATGGGGGAATGGGGACAACAGGGATAGGAGGGATAGGGAATGGGGCAACAGGGATAGGAGGAAGAGGGTAGGAGTATGGCTAGAGACCAAAGATGAGGTATACTCCGGGCGAAGGATGACTGACTACCACACACACAGACAGACAGACAAACAAGGACACACACACACACACACACACACACACACACACACACACACACACACACACACACACACCTCCCTCCCCACTATGTTTTACACTACGACAAATAATTCTTCATTACTAATTTACAATGGTAAAATATGACCATCGTATCTCAACAACTGACTGACTTACGATCGTTTTGTCCCGGTGTGGAGAAAGCTGGGAAGGGGGTGTTGGTGGTGTATTGGACCTCTCGATAAACTTTTAATGGTACGACCTTAATACGGAGTCAAGTGTCGTCTCCATTAGTTGACTGCTCCATTAAATGACTTGAAATACGTGTGTGTGTGTGTGTGTGTGTGTGTGTGTGTGTGTTTGTGAATCATTCTGTTTATTCATTTTTCCTTGGATTCGACTGATGTATTAATGAGAGTCAGCCAACGCCAGAGTCAGTCACCGCCAGAGTCAGCCACCCCAGACTCCAGCCACCACAAGAGTCAGCAATCGCCAGAGTCGATACCGCCAGAGTCACACCGCCAGAGTCAGCCACCGCCAGAGTCAGCCACCGCCAGAGTCAGCCACCGCCAGTCAGCCACCGCCAGAACCAGCCACCGCCAGAGTCAGCCACCAGAGTCAGCCACACCGCCAGAGTCAGCCACCGCCAGAGTCAGCCACCGCCAGAGTCAGCCACCGCCAGAGTCAGCCACCGCCAGGTCAGCCACCGCCAGTCAGCCACCGCCAGAGTCAGCCACCGCCAGGGTCAGCCACCGCCAGAGTCAGCCACCGCCAGACTCAGCCACCACCAGAGTCAGCCGCGAGTCAGCCACCAGAGTCAGCCGCCAGAGTCAGCCACCGCCAGAGTCAGCCACCGCCAGGGTCAGCCACCGCCAGGTCAGCCACCGCCAGAGTCAGCCACCACCAAGGTCAGCCACCGCCAGAGTCAGCCACCGCCAGAGCTCAGCCACCGCCAGGGTCAGCCACTACCGGAGTCAGTCACCGCCAGAGTCAGCCACCGCCTGAGTCAGTCACCGCCAGAGTCAGCCACCGCCAGAGTCAGCCACCGCCAGAGTCAGCCACCGCCAGAGTCAGCCACCGCCAGAGTCAGCCACCGCCAGGTCAGCCACCGCCAGAGTCAGCCACCGCCAGGTCAGCCACCGCCAGAGTCAGCCATCGCCAAGGTCAGCCACCGCCTGAGTCAGCCACCGCCAGAGTCAGCCACCGCCAGTCAGCCATCGCTCGATTACACCTAAATGTTGACATCATATACCTGGTGACTGTCTGCACCTGAGCGTGAGGTTAACACAATGGTAAATTACGTCAGAACTACAGGTAATTCTTCGTGATATATTGTTATTTCATCTGTATCTTTTATCTGATTTTTCACTGTTTTATCATTTTTTTTCTTCACTCATTGAGTACGGTGACAACCCCTTGAGTACGATAATTTAACCCCTTGAGTATCATGATCTGATGAAATGGGATTGTTATCGTTTACTAGAGGGGTTAAAAGTCATCGTACTCAAGAGGTTAAATTATCGTACTCGAAGGCTTATATTATCGTACTTGAAGGGTTAAATCATCGTACTCAAGGGAATAAGTCATCTTTTTTTTTGCTCGCTACTCTTGTATGGTTCATTACTATAGTGTCATCTGATGATCTCACGTCTACCAAACGCGTGATACAAAAGAAACACTTGACACATATTAAGCACACATAACACGGAGAAACATGTGTCATATCCTGAGAAAGCATGACACATCTGGGAAAACATCGCACGTTTAATGGACACGCGAAACATTCGATTAATGCAGGACACGTCTGAGAATAACGACCAATCAGGACACGTCTGAGAAACACGACCAATCAGGACACGTCTGAGAAACACGACCAATCAGGACACGTCTGAGAAACACGACCAATACCTGTTCTGGTTGTTTTGACATGATTGTGACCTCAAGGGCCACTTACACATATTATAGCACATATTTACCCTCCATAAAAAAGTTAAAGATCTCTTCAATCATAAATAAAAAAAACACTATTGAATAATCTAAATGAAAACGAACTGGAGATATTCATTAAACTGATACACACAAGTAAAGTGATGTTCAGGAAAAATCCTTTACATTACAAATGCAGAAATATTACAGTCGAGCTCTGTAAAAACACTGGATCTGTAAGTAAAACACATTACACATGCAGCTGCCCTTGGTGGAGGTGTACAGATGTCGGCCTTGGTGAGCACAAGTGTTCTCAGTGCCTACCACCACACTTGTCCACTACACTGCTATCAACCACACCATCACACGTAACCACCACCATCACACTCCACCTCTGAGATTCACGTCCTCACTATACCGCCACAAACTTAATTTTAAGGGGCTTTAAATTACACTCTGCTGTTGTTTCTATCAGCACTGGCTTCCTCTCACACCAGATGCCCACGTGAGTCTCATCAACCTAAAAATTTCTGTGGTTTTCATTTTATGTTTCTGTTGAACGATCCTCCTTTTTTTTTCTTCAATTTTGTGGTTTAATTACTTGGTTGAATTTGGGTCCCATTTTCTCACCTTTCTATTATTTTATATAGATCTTTTAATCACCGCTCAATTTTCTAGTTGTTATTTCTCAATTTTTTTTCATCAACAACCAATTATCTCAATTTCCCGTGTTTGTACGTTGTTGTTCCTTTTCACCAGCACATTTAATTACCCTCTCCACTAATTACCATCATCAGGTTCTCAATATACCAGGATTTTACCTTCACTCACTCAGTTATTGTACCTAGCATCACTATATTACATTAAACTCCTCTAGTGTCACCAGTCGCCCTTCTTTTAGTCACATCTTATTCACATATTGACTGAGATTTAAATTTTCCCCAGTAGTGACAATATTTTTTTAGCGATTTATAGTTTTCTTAAAATTTACCGACAATATTCTGTTCGGTTTCTTTATGTTACGAGCCTTTGTTACTGTTCTCATCAGTTGTGTCTGTTTACAGGTAAATGGATATTGATACGGCAATCTCACACACACACACACCCTCCAGCACCACCCTCACCCCACATCTCACGCACACACACGCACGCACACACACGCACACATCCTTGACCACCGAAGGGTCAAGACGTACCTGGCGCTCCTCTCGGAGCAGCCAAGTCAACTGTTAAGTTGGCCCATACCAACTCCCTCCCCTGAACCCTCCTCCCCACCGGAATATCAACAAGTTCTCGCCAGAAGTTACTATTTCATTTAGGAAAGGAATGGAACCAGTGTTAAACAGAGGTGAACAGTGGTGGGAAGCAGTGCTTAAGTCGGTGAAATTTCAACTCAACAGTAACAGTCGTACCCAGGTTAACGCTGCACAGTGAGGTCCCCAGGTACCCAGTGATATTAACGGCCCGTAGGACCCAACAACAGCCAGCGATGTGTTAATCCGTCTACGATAGGAAGGCCTGGGACCCGCACCTCCTCCATATAACACCATCTGTGAGGGGAATTACTACACCAATCCGTCTACGATAGGAAGGCCTGGGACCACACCTCACTCATATAACACCGTCTGTGAGGGAATTACTACACCACGTGAGGCCCCATAACACCATCTGTGAGGGAATTGCTACACCACGTGAGGCCCCTGCATAACACCATCTGTGAGGGAATTACTACACCACGTGAGGCCCCTCATAACACCATCTGTGAGGGAATTACTACACCACGTGAGGTCCCTCATAACACCATCTGTGAGGGAGTTACTACACCACGTGAGGTCCCTCATAACACCATCTGTGAGGGAACCACACACCACGTGAGGCCCCTCTAATACCATCTGGGAGGGAGTTACTACACTACGTGTTTGCTGTTCAACACCTACATTAATCTGTATGTTCACTGCATGTTCCTTTACCTTTCTCTAATGAAGGCTTTTGTTAAACCACCAATGTATGTAATAAGTCATTTATGTCCAATGTATATTTTCAGCCTTCGGGCTGCAGAACTTTTTCAATAAACCGTCAATTATTATTATTATTATTATTCACACACTATTTTTCACTCTCTCACCCCCCTCCCAGTCACTAACTCTCTTCCTCTTTTCATTGTCTCTCTTTCACTTTTTTCTCTCTCTCAATTATCCAATTTTCTTTCTTTTAACTCATTTTCCTCTGCTATTCCACTGTTTATAAGGTCACTTGAGCTCTCGTAACTATTAAGGAGTATAACATTGTCTTCCCCACCACACACACACACCAGGGGCCAGGAGAGTTGAGTGCCTGATTCACGCAGGCAGGCACTCTGGCACTCAAACACCTAGGCACTTACACCATACTCACCCCCCCCCTCCCAACCTCTCCTTTCTTCCCAAGGTCACTCAACTACTTGCTGCTCATTACTGAAAAATGCACCACTTTTTCATAAATTTGAGAGAGAGAGAGAGAGAGAGAAAGAGAGAGTGTGTGTGTGTGTGTTCCCTCTACAGATACAGTTGACTCTGGTCATCGCCACAGGATACGAGGCGAGGCGAGGCTACGTCAGTAATGCCCCGCTTAACTAGATCACTGGCGGGTGTTTTGTGGTGAGAGGTGTGGGAGGGAGGGTGTAGAAGGGGGTGAGGTTAAAGAAGAACGAAGAAGTGAGGAAAGGAGTGAAGGAAGGAGTGGTGAGAGGAGTGGAGGGAAGGAGGGAGTGGTGAGAAGTGTGGAGGGAAGGAGGGAGTGGTGAGAAGTGTGGAGGGAAGGAGGGAGGGGGGTGAGGAAGTGAGAAGTAGAGGGAGTAAATTAAGTGTGTGTGTGTGTGTGTGTGTGTGTGTGTGTTTTCGCCTCTAGATTAGCATTACAGTAAGAGTGAGATGTGATGGAGAGGGGGAGAGAGCCTCAACCTTCCTGCCGTAACTCGACCCTCACCGCCAATTACGTCACGTCACTGTTTCATTCACCGTCCCGTCACATGTCTCACATCTCACCTCTCCCTCACGTCACATGTCTCACATCTCACCTCTCCCTCACGTCACATGTCTCACATCTCACCTCGACCTCATATCAACGTCACATCAATCACACCTTTTGTTATAACTCACGTCAGTTCAATCACATGTCACATCACCCACACCCCATAACCCCCTCATATCACATCACCCACACCCCATAACCCCCTCATGTCACAACACCCACACCCACCATCACACTGCACCCGTAACATCTCCGTAAAGGGCGTTGTGTCATTTGAGTTTTGTGATCATTTCTCAAAACATTACGTCACTTTACGTCACTTTTCTTTTAATTCTTGTCTTTTGTTTTCAAAGTCCAAGAATTGAACGTCACTTTTTGTTCCAGATTTAATATTTTTTCTTTTTCATCTAAGTTTCACAATATACGCGCGACTTGTACTGTAGGTTCATTAGTTCCTTGGCGGTGACGTAGGCGTGCGGGAAACTCTCTCCACATACATATATAAGTCGATTATATTAATTATCTGTTATTTGTTTTTCTTTCAAAGTTTCACCACACACTTGAAGGTATGTGGGAGAATCATCAACACACCACAAGTGATGTTAAGAATGTTGTTTTGAAGTGAAATACCGCGTTAGGCGAGTCCTATACGCGCGCCCACTACCAATCATAACTGCTGGCCGTCACTACCACACACACACACACGTCGGTCCTACGTCAGCGGCGCTCGGGTGGTGGCGCACACCGACCCTCACGCCAGCCCACCGACCACTGAGACTGAGCTGGTGGGTGGTTGGTGAGCCTCTCTAGCCCAGCCACCCCGGCCTGCCTGCCGGGACCCTGGCCTGCCTGCCACCACCACAACCACCACCGACCAACAAACCAGCCAACCAGTTCTCAACCCTTCTCTCTTACCATAACCAGGCTTGCAACCCAAGCCATCTGACCCATGATAGGCAACCCAACCAACCACACACACACACACACACACACCTCGGGTTTCAACCTTGAACCTTACACACCACCACCAACTACTTCGACTGATCCACCAAGTCACCCACAACCAAACAAGCCAGCCAACCATTCACTCGACCAGGTCTGCCGTCCACCCACCACCACCTACACACCATCACTATCAACCAGTCAACTAGCATTTACTGTTGGTCAGTATCCGGCAGCCAGCACCACCTACCTACCCCCGCGCACCAAAGGGTCAAACACAACTTGGCATAGGTACTTGTTTCCAAGACAATTATTCTAAAAGTCTGCCCAGTGCCTAAGGGCATTAGCCCACCCGGGCACAGGTCATTTTGAATGACCCACATCAAGGCCTGGGGAGGGGGGGCAATAATATAATTAAATAATAAAAATTATAATTATAATGATGATAATAATAATAATAATAATAATAATAATAATAATAATAATAAAATTAATAAAAATATATAAAAATAAGCAAACAATTATAATACAAGAAAAAAATAATAATAATAAAGACCCACAAATAAATACAAAATAAAAAAAAAGATCAACAGTGAGAAACAATATATGTGTGTTGTGTTGTGTTGTGTTGTGTTGTGTTGTGTTGTGTTGTGTTGTGTTGTGTTGTCAGAGTAAGAGAAACAATTGAGACCCTGCAATTGTGCGTAAATGAGGCAGAAAGTCAGATCAGCAACCTGGGACTTGGTCACAATTTTCGTGGTACCATATGACAGCAGGGTCTACCATTAGACAATACATTATGCTTCCAATATCTTCCCAGGCAGTAGTACCTCCCTGTTTGGTAGACATTAAACAAACACTAAGACTCATATTCCTTTCTCCTTTGGCCTCTCAGGCGAGTGTCGCGGGACAATTCGCACGGTGCGGACTGACAAAGATACGTACTGTAGATATTATTGTAACAGAAGATATAAGAATGTTCTTAACTCGCTGACTGAAGCTCAAACGCTAAAATACTGTAACACCCAAGAATAATCTCAGCACAGCACCGTTACTCTACCTTAACTATATAGTTCACTTAATACAAGTTACAGTATAACCCACGAGGAGTGTTCACCTGCACCTACGAGGAGTGTTCACCTGCACCCACGAGGAGTGTTCACCTGCCCCTACGAGGAGTGTTCACCTGCACCTGAGTGTTCACCTGCACCCACGACAGTGTTCACCTGCACCTGAGTTCACCTGCACCCCACGAGTGTTCACCTGCCCTGTGTTCACCTGCACCACCTGGTGTTCACCTGCACCCAGTGTTCACCTGCCCCTACGAGTGTTCACCTGCACCACAGAGGTGTTCACCTGCCCCTACAGTGTTCACCTGCACCTGTTCGAGGTGTTCACCTGCACCCTACGAGTGTTCACCTGCACACAGTGTTCACCTGCACACCTGCCGAGTGTTCACCTGCACCCACGAGTGTTCACCTGCCTGAGTGTTCACCTGCCTACGGTGTTCACCTGCACCTACGAGTGTTCACCTGCACCTACGAGGTGTTCACCTGCCCCTACGAGGTGTTCGCCTGCCCCTACCCAGACGAGTGTTCACCTGCACCTACGAGGAGTGTTCACCTGCACCTACGAGGAGTGTTCACCTGCACCTACGAGGAGTGTTCACCTGCACCTACGAGGAGTGTTCACCTGCACCTACGAGGAGTGTTCACCTGCACCTACGAGGAGTGTTCACCTGCACCTACGAGGAGTGTTCACCTGCACCTACGACGCGTGTTCACCTGCCCCCTGTCCTTCCAATTATATTCACTGACGTGTACGTACTGTACCTCCCGTCTGATGTTTTAAACAGGGATTTATTTCTCTTTTGGGCTTCCCTACAGCCTACGGGGGCCCCTGGATCATCTCAGGGTAAGGTGGGGCGCACAGGCAGCTTTCTGCACTCACAAGTTAACAGATAAAATCATCATCCTCGACTTTATCTTAATTTAACTGGCAGTAAGATACACACTGGCTAGTTTACTTACTTGATCAATTAGTACAACAGAACCACTATCATATTGTCATCTACGAAGACACAAAAATGGTGAATATAATTTTTGATGTTATAGTGTGTAGCTAAGACCGAGAAATGTGGCTTGATTGGGGAACACAACAACAGATACTGACGACTGAAGAACTTTACTGCGAGTGTCCAGTGTGCCCAGCCAGGCCTTAACACCCACAACTGTATACTGCGTACTTGTTGCTGTCACACACACACACACACACAATTTAAAAGGGTGTGCGCGTCTCCTTAAATGACTAATGAATTCTATGACCAATAATTATTCAAGAAATTAATTTAAAACTTCGAATAAGTTGCGTTAGGTGTGTGTATATATATATATATATATATATATATATATATATATATATATATATATATATATATATATATATATATATATATATATATATATATATAATAAACAACACAAACTTACGAAAGCCAAAGCAGTGAGATGTGTGTCGCCTCACCCATCACAGTGACCCACCACTACCGCCTCACCCATCACAGTGACCCACCACTACCGCCTCACCCATCACAGTGACCCTACTACCTCACTCAGTAACCCTACCTCCTCACCCTTCACAGTAACCCACTACCGCCTCACCCATCACAGTGACCCACCACTACCGCCTCACCCATCACAGTGACCAACCACTACCGCCTCACCCATCACAGTGACCCACCACTACCGCCTCACCCATCACAGTGATACCACCCACCCGCCTCACCCATCACAGTAACCCACCACCACCGCCTCACCCATCACAGTAACCCACCACTACCTCACCCATCACAGTGACCCACCACTACCTCCTCACCCTTCACAGTAACCCACCACTACCGCCTCACCCATCACAGTAACCCACCACTACCGCCTCACCCATCACAGTGACCCACCACTACCGCCTCACACATCCTGATGACCCACCACTACCGCCTCACCCATCACAGTAACCCACCACTACCGTCTCACCCATCACAGTGACCCACCAACTACCGCCTCACAGTGACCCACCACTACCGCCTCACACATCACAGTAACCCACCACTACCGCCTCACACATCACAGTGACCCACCACTACCGCCTCACCCATCACAGTAACCCACCACTACCGCCTCACACATCACAGTAACCCACCACTACCGCTTCACCCATCACAGTAACCCATCACTACCGCCTCACACATCACAGTAACCCACCACTACCGCTTCACACATCACAGTGACCCACCACCACAATACACCATTAGTACCAACACATCACAGTTCCTAGAATCATCGATACAAGTGGACGGTAAGTGTATGGTGCTCCGTGTTGACAGTACCAGGCTAGATGAAACACTCACTACAACCAGACGATATTATACACAAATAAATAACATCTATTAAAATACAACATTGAATTAAATTGCTCTTCTTTCTTTCTTTCTTGTCTGGTAATACTGAATCTAACGCTGGGTAGGAGTTTTTTTATTTTATTTACGTGCGTTATTTTCACACAATAGGTGAACCCACATCCAGTCTCCCCCATCCCAATTGATGCTCATAGCTACCCACCACCTCCTGCAAAAACCCAATCTCTCTCTCTCTCTCTCTCTCTCTCTCTCTCTCTCTCTCTCTCTCTCTCTCTCTCTCTCACCACACAAACACGTGCCTCCAGTCTCAGCCCCGCCCACCTGGATAATATGTCATCTAATGGGGTCAGGGGTTAATTATATTGCACACCTGAGTGGCCGCCTCAACACTCAGGTAACTAATTCACGTTGACGGGGTAAATCATTCGGTAAATTGCAATTATTACCCAATTATAAAAAACAAGCAGATAAATAACATCACATGAGGATGAGACACCCCAGCTTATTTCATCTTAAGATTTAGCATCCTAAAATTAACCTAACCTAACCTAACCTAACCTAACCTAACCCCCACAGGTAACTTGAGGGTATTTAATTATCAGGTGATATAAGTTTGTGGGTGGGGGTTAATCTTGAGGTGATCCGAAAAATAGAAACAAGATGGGGAGATAAATGTTGACTCGACAAATTATCCACAACTTCAATAACAAACACGACGATTAGAATTCCATGAAGAACACGACTAATTTAAGAACAGAATATATCACGAAGAACTCCACGGGGAGCAGGCAAGAACATCTTGGCTGGATTGAGTGTAGTTAAGTTTGGTTGTGTGAAGTAAGGTTAGGTTGGGTAGATCCCAGGTCAACATGACGAGTGATCTTGTCGATAATTGTGAGGTATACAAGGTGTGTGTGTGTGTGTGTGTGTGTGTGTGTGTGTGTGTGTGTGTGTGTGTGTGTAAAATAATAATAATATAATAGTAATAATAATAATAATAATAATAATTAACGGTTTATTGAAAAAGCAAGGCAGCCGGAAGTCTGAAGATATACAGTTACATAATGGGGAATGGGTCTCTTGATGGACAAATAATATACAAGTAACCTATTTGATACAAATGTGATATACAATGACTAAATGGGGAGAAGGTCATATACTACAGGGTATTTCAACATAGTGACAGTGCAAAAAGGTAAGATTGACTGGGAGGAAAACACTGGTTGATTACGAGTTGTTGATAATTTTTACAATGGTTAGGACTGGGCTGTTCTTAAAGCGATCAGTACGTGCTCGTATGGGCTGGGTGTGGTTGTGGTGTCGAACAGCAATTCGCAGACGAGGGATCTCGGGTGGTAGTAGGAGCCGGTGTCGAGGATGGTGTAGAAGGCTTCTCACCAAATTTGCAGATGAGGTCGTGATGATGGTCAGAGAGAACCGAGAGGGTCAGTGTGTTGAGCGCTTCTTGATATGGGGAGTAGGAAGGGGAGAGAATAATTTTGCACGCCCTCTTCTGCACTTTTTCTAGGTGTTTACGTTGTGTGGCATTTAGGGAGGATGACCAGGCAGGTGAGGCATAGGTGAGCTTGGGAAGTATGAATGTTGTGTAAACACAGAGGAGCTCGTGTGCAGGAACTCCGAGGGACTTGAGTCGGCGGAGGAGGTGGAGACGGAAACTGGAGGATTTGACAACTTCACTGACGTGTGTTTTCCAATTTAGTTTGTTGTCTATAGTGACGCCGAGGAGCTTAGTGGAGTCTACAACCTGGAGTGTGTTGGGGTCTAAAGTAATGGAAGGGGGTGGGACAACGTCGGAGGGGAGGTTGATGTGCATAACCATGGTCTTGGTATGGCGTGACGTGATTGTTGGTGGCCCAATTATGGAGACTTCAATAAATACCGGAGGGCGGTATAGTCGGGAGCGGAGTTGTTGACACTGATCCCAATGGTGGAGTCGTCGACATATTTCCAGCGAACAGGGGTATCTCTTTGGGCATCATTGATGAGCATAAGGAAGCAGAGCGGTCCCATATTGGTGCTTTGGGGACGCCACAGGTGAGTGACTGAAAAGTGGAGACAGCCCCTCGGAAGCGTACAGCTTGGCGTCGGTCACTAAGGAAGTCTGTAAGCCATAGTATGAGACTTCTTCGAAACCCGAGGTCGATAGCTTTGTTGATGATTAAATTGTGGTCGACTAGGTCAAATGCCTTGGTGAAGTCAATGAAGGCGACAGCCACAGACGTTTTTCGTTTTTCCAGATGGCGGTATATGTAGTCGAGAAAGCTGACAAGACAATGAGTGGTGGAGGAAGTTTTCATATTGCCAAATTGCTGAGGATCTATGGCGCCTGTGTGTGTGTGTGTGTGTGTGTGTGTGTGTGTGTGTTGAAGAACTTATACTGTACATCTTGTGTTCCGTTAAGACCATCAAACATGTTAACAGATTGTGACACACACACACACACACACACACACACACACACACACACACACACACACACACACACACACACACACACACACGGAAGGTCAGGAATGGTAACAGCATTAAAAGATCATATTAGATAAGAGGCACAATTTCCCACGTATATAACACAGCTCGTAGGTCAACTCTGTCTCTCTCTCGGCTAATTTGTTGAGACCACAACACGTCAGATGCCGTCCTTGACACGCACACACCCAGGCCTGCTGCCCACCGTGCAGAACCAAATACACAATGTGCTTGAATACTTCTCACGCAAATGTGAATAACAAAGTGTGAGGCCAGACATACTGCCTCACACGCCTGTACTCACGCATTTGTGAATAAGTTACCCTTTATGTATAGGACTAAACAAATAATGTAATTGAAATACTGTGTAACATTCAGTGCCATAATATCCTGACCACGGGGGTTAATTATTATGACCCGTTGTAAACTCTACTCTGTAATCCTTTTGCGCTACCGCTCACAGGATGAGTGTGGGGTGCACAATAAAGTAGCCGCTGTAAGTGGCAAAATAAAAAATCAATGCTGCCCACCAACCGTCACGGACTGTACTCTTGTCCTGTCTCCACGCACTCAGAAGCACCCGGGCCTGCCACCTACCCGTCACGGACTGTACTCTTGTCCTGTCTCCACGCACTCAGAAGCACCCGGGCCTGCCACCTACCCGTCACGGACTGTACTCTTGTCCTGTCTCCACGCACTCAGAAGCACCCGGCCTGCCACCTACTCGTCACGGACTGTACTCTTGTCCTGTCTCCACGCACTCAAAGCACCCGGCCTGCCACCTACCCGTCACGGACTGTACTCTTGTCCTGTCTCCACGCACTCAAAGCACCCGGGCCTGCCACCTACCCGTCACGGGCTGTACTCTTGTCCTGTCTCCACGCACTCAGAAGCACCCGGGCCTGCCACCTACCCGTCACGGACTGTACTCTTGTCCTGTCTCCACGCACTCAGAAGCACCCGGGCCTGCCACCTACCCGTCACGGACTGTACGTATTCTGTCTCCACTGACACACCAGCAGCCAGACCTGCCCCAACCTTGACCTGGACACTGTTATGTGCTACGACTATATACTAACCTAAAGACGCCACCATCAACACTAGTTCACACCTAAACATGTATTTGGAATCACTTTAAGATCAGCTCCCCAGCTTTTATCACCCTGAGACTACCTTCTCTATCAGGTGAAATATGGTTGGCGGTAAGTTTAAGGTGACACTGTATTTGGAATGGTGTTTCTGAACAAATATTTTTTCATTAATTTCATGTGTTGATTGTTCAATGTTTTTCCTGCCCGAGGAGGGAGGGGAGTTAAAGGGGAATTCAAGCTTATGACCCACTCCATGATCCAATTATCCCAGGCCCAAATGCATATCTGTGTCTAGCTTTCAATCATTCACTGATCCGGCGAATGTCCATAAACATTCATATGCTAATGAATGTATAATATAACTACCAACGACTGGCCAATACTAAAGGGTCTTGGCACGCACCCGTAAGACACCCCGGGAGGATCGATATTGTCTCTCACTCCTCTCCTATCATCCCTGAGTTAGGATATGTCTCTAGGACGTCTTTACTGATGTTCTGATGATCAACAGGTAACCTCTAGTGAACATCTTCGTCGTTAAGTGGACGCGAGTAGTACACTGTTAAGAGGTCAACTTTTATTCCACTGTGGTCAAGAGGTTCGCTGTGTGCTGTACAGGAAATCTTTTCGCATCACTAGTAGATTAGGCACCCAATTTATTTCACTTTAAGATTAATCACCCTAACACTAACCTAACTTAACCCTCCCAGGTAGCATTAGGGTGTTTAATTATCAGGTAAAGTAAGCTGTGACGACTAATCTTCATATGATACAAAAAGTCTCCTAATGTGCCTGCCTCTCCCTCATATGTACTGAATAACAAATAACAAGTCAAGCGTAAGAAAATTATTTAATTTTGTTTTTACTGATGAAATGTGCGGCAGCTCCCGGTGACAGGTGCGTATCACTGCCTCTCTCCAGCCCTCACAGGAATGAAAGCCTACACGGGTCTGGTATTTATTTTTTTTTTTTGTAGAGTCTAATTAGTCCTTGTGGTAAAAGGTGAGGCCTGATGAAAGTCCCTACATACCTTAAGGGAGGGAAGGAGGGAGCCCACACGCTGACACCATTACCACAATCCTCACCACCACCATCACCACCACCATCCTTAGCATCATTACCATCATCTTCACCACTACTACCATCACCATCATCACCATCATTCCACAACTACCATTACCAACACGACCACTACCACAACTACCACCACCACTACAACCATTACCATCTTCATCAATGCTCACACCACCACAGCTACAACCACCACCATCATCACCACTCCCATCACCACCATCACCACTACCACAACCACCATCATCACCACTACCACCACCACCACTACCACTACCACCACACACCATCATCATGACTACCACTACTACCACCACCACCACCACTACCACCATCATCATCACCACTACCACACACCATTATCATCACCAACTAGTACCACCACCACCACCACCACTACCATCACCATATCCTCCACAACCACCATCATCACCACTACCACACACCATCATCCTACCACCACCACCACCACCACCGCTACCACACCATCATCCTACCACCACCACCACCACCACCATCTCCAGTTTAGCCTTAAAATCCCACAACACGAGGACACAAGGGATATTAACCCTACACGTCCCCCACGACCCATCCTACTGGTCTAACCCAAAGGAATTCCACCCATATGGATCTCTGCTTCCCATGAATGAGCTCCGCAGCAAGAAAGTGTTAACACAACCACTCCAATACGACCTACCGTAATGGTTTCAGTCACACGATTTTCACCGTTAGTAAATCAAGGCTTTCAGTGACCGACCTTCCTTCAGTGCTGTATACGCAGTAAAGTGTCGGGCAGCGTGTAAACAGTGATATCCCCGTCGTAGGATTCTAGGTGCTTCTAAGGGCTGGGTGAACCTAAGGGCTGGCTGAATCTGAGGGCTGGGTGAACCTGAGGGCTGGTGAACCTCTGAGCTGGGTGAACTTCGCCTGGGTGAACCTCTGAGCTGAGTGAGCTCTGAGCTGGGTGAAACCATGGGTGAACTTCTGAGCTGGGTGAGCCTGAGGGCTGGGTGAACCTCTGAGCTGGGTGAACCTTGAGCTGGGTGAACCTCTGAGCTGGGTGAACTTGAGCTGGGTGAACCTCTGAGCTGTGTGGAGACGGTGCTGTAAGAGAATCAGGGCTGCCAGTCTTATCTCAGCAACGGATGATGAGGAGACCATATGATGACACACACACACACACACACACACACACACACACACACACACACACACACACACACACACACACACACACACACACGATGTCGCTTGTATCATATAACAGTACAACGGTAGGAGACAATACTGTTGTGAGGGAGAGTCAAGAATGAGGGAGAAACAGGAGTGGAATGAGGGAGAAACAGGAGTGAGGGAGAGACAAGAATGAGGGAGAGACAAGGAAGAGACAAGAACGAAGGAAAGACAGGAGGAGGGGAGACAAAAGAGTGAGGGAGAGACAAGAACGAAGGGAAAGACAGGAGTGAGGGAGACAAAAGAGTGAGGAGAGACAAAGAAGGGGAGAGACAAGAAAGAGGGAGAGACAAGAATGAGAGAGACAAGAACGAGGGAGAGACAAGAACGAAGGAAAGACAGGAGGAGGGAGACAAAAGAGTGAGGGAGAGACAAGAATGAGGGAGAGACAGAGTGAGGAGAAACAAAGAGTGAGGAGAGACAAGAATGAGGGAGAGACAAGAAAGAGGAGAGACAAGAATGAGGCAGAGACAAGAACGAGGGAGAGACAAGAACGAGGAGAGACCTGAATGAGGGGAGAGACAAGAATGAGAGAAGAATGAGGCAGAGACAAGAACGAGGGAGAGACAGGAGGGAGACAGAGGAGACAAGAACAGAGAGAGGAGGAGACAAGAGTGAGGAGAGACAAGAATGAGGAGAGACAGGAGGGAGAGAGACAAGAACGAAGGAGACAAGAACGAGAGAGACAAGAACGAAGGACCTGAATGAGGGAGAGACAAGAAAACGAAGGAGAGACAAGAATGAGGGAGAGACAAGAAACGAAGGAGAGACAAGAATGAGGGAGAGACAGGAGTGAGGGAAGGAAGCCATAAGCAGAAACACACAAGGAAGAAATACTAACATAAACACACAAAAAAAAGGAACAATACTCCAGACAACAAGAACAAGAACAACTATAACAAAATAACAAAAACACGAGAACAAGGAACACATAAGAGGAACAATAACCTACATAAGACAAAATAACAAAAACACATAGGGAACAAAAATATGAGGGAGAACACGCAGGTAACATACAGGTATCACACACACATACACTAACATACACAGGTGTAACATACACACACAGGTAACACACACAGGTAAACACACAGGTAACACATAGTAATACATATGGGCACACACACAGGTAACACACACAGGTGTAAACACACAGGTAAAAACACAGGTAACACATAAGGAATACATATGGGCACACACAGGTAACACACACAGGTACACACACAGGTAAAACACAGGTAATACAGGTAACACATATGGCAACATACACAGGTAACACACAAAACAACAGGTAAAACACACAGGTAACACATAAAGGTAACAATATGGGCAACACACACAGGTACACACACATATAACATATACATATAACACACACAGGTAACACAGTAAATACACACAGAGGACAGTGACTAAGAGAGGCACACTGATAAATATCAACTCTAAAAGAGTAAGATGTGTGTGTGTGTGTGTGTGTGTGTGTGTGTGTGTGTGTGTGTGTGTGTGTGTATAAGACATACATCGACATTCATCCAAGTTTAAGTTCTACCTCAATTACTATGGTTCTAATTCAGTTCTATCCCTGGGAGGGTAGAAGGAGGAGGGGTGATGAGTGAGGGTGGGGTAGTGAGGGGTGGGTGGGTGAGGAGGGGTGGGAGAGTGAGGAGGGTGAGGAGGGTGGGTGGATGAGTGAGGGGTGGGGTGAGTGAGGGTGGTGAGGAGGGTGAGAGTGAGGGGTGGTGAGGAGGGTGTGATGAGGAGGTGGGTAGGAGAGGTGGAAGAGGAGGGGAGAGGAGGGTGGGTGAGTGAGTGAGGGTGGGTGGTGAGTGAGGGTGGTGGGAGAGGGGTGGGTGGAGTGAGGGGGTGGGTGGTGAGGAGGGTGAAGGAGTGAGGGTGGGTGGGAGGGAGGGGTGATGAGTGAGGGTGGTGGTGGGAGGAGGGTGGGTGATGAGTGGAGGGTGAGTGAGGGGGTGATGAGGAGGGGTGGGTAGAGTGGAGGGTGGGGTGATGAGTGAGGGTGGGTGGTGGAGTGAGGGTGGGTGATGATGAGGGGGGTGATGAGTGAGGGTGGGGGATGAGGAGGGTGGGTGATGAGGAGGGGTGGTGGATGAGGAGGGGTGGGTGATGAGTGAGGGTGGGTGGGTGAGGAGGGGGTGATGAGGAGGGTGGGTAGAGGGAGGGTGGGTGAGTGAGGAGGGGGTGGGGAGTGAGGGTGGGGAGAGGAGGGTGGGTGGGAGTGAGGGTGGGAGGAGTGGAGGTGGGTGGTAGAGGAGGGTGGGTGTGAGGAGGGTGGTGTGAGTGAGGGTGGTGGTGGAGTGAGGTGGGTGGATGGCGAGAGGGCTTACCTCCCCACACACATCTACACTACCATGGAGGGCGACTATCCTAGGTAAGGTGTGGACACCCTGTTTGACCGGACGGTGAAGGGCGAGTATGTGTGGGCGGGTGTGGGCACGTGTGGACGAATGTGGCCACCTGGTAGTGTAGGGTGAGACAGGTGGGCGTAACACACACACACACACACACACACACACACACACACACACACACACACACACACACACACCTGAGTATTAGTGAGCCAGAACTGTGAGTCACCTGACATCCACACGTCATCCACCAAATAAAAAGATAAATGGTAAATAACTTGACATAACTAACTTAAAAATAGAGACATACACATTTTACGTAACCCCGATATATAAAAAAAACTCAAACCGTATATAAAAACATAACTAAATTACACTTGGGTCGGGGGGGGGGGAGGGGGGACCCAAACATATTTCACAATTTTGCACTACATGACCCCACCATGACCTTGACCTTCTGACCTCCATGGTATGTCCAGAATGAACTAACATGATCATGCTGCTGAGTCTCGACCAACCAACTGACAGACAGACGGACAGATGGACGGACACTTAACCCACCATCAAGGAGGGTAATAATTTCACCTCACTCAGATATAACAATAAAGAATAGGATCACATGAATATTAGGCACCCCAGCTTATTTTACATCAATAAACACCTTAAAGTTAGTCCTGGTTGGGGGTTAAAGTAAAGTTGTTAGGTAGTTTGTTAGGTTAGGTTAGGTTAGGTTATCGTCAAGGTGTTCATTCATCAGGTGAAATAAGTCGACGTATCTAATCTTAAGTCGATAAAAAGTAAGATTCCCCCAAATCATAAAAAAAAGGAGAGAGAAATAAAGGAACCGCCGTTCCCAGAAAGTTAAGATGAAGGAGATGACTGGTGAGCAGCAGGTGGAAAACACACACACACACACACACACACACACACACACACACACACACACACACACACACACACACACACACACACACACACACACACACACACACACACACACACACACACACACACACACACACACACACACACACACACACACACACACACACACACACACACACACACACACACACACACACACACACACACACACACACACACACACACACACACACACACACACTTCCCTACCCACTAATTTGAGTAAGTAAATGCATCATACAGCATCTTACTACAGAATTCAGATTATATTATGACATTTTATCTCAACTGATGGTTATACTGTATATTGCAGGTGTATACTATATGTTATTGCAGGTGTATACTATATGTTATTGCAGGTGTATATTATATGTTATTGCAGGTGTATACTATATGTTATTGCAGGTGTATACTATATGTTAAGGTGTATACTATATGTTATTGCAGGTGTATATACTATATGTTATTGCAGGTGATATTATATGTTATTGTGTATACTATACGTTATTGGTGTATACTCTTGTTATTACAGGTGTATACTATATGTTATTGCAGGTGCATACCTGTAAATGGTTGCAGGTGTATATTATATGTTATTGCAGGTGTATACTATATGTTATTGCAGGTGTATACTATATGTTATTGCAAGTGCATACATATATATTATTGCAATGGCATGTCATATATACCTTCATCTTTTTGTCCCCAACTAATGGTAGTAATAATTTGGGTGATTTTAACTTAATACTTTGGTAATTTGGTTAAATATTTTGGTTAATTCACTAAAATATTCGATCAGTCTAGTTACGCCCTCGATGTAATACTTTTTGTCACCGAGTATTAATTAGACACAGACAGACTTAAATTATGTACTATGATATTGGTGGTACAGAGGTCAGAAGTCAGGTGTATTGTTGGTGTAGCAGAGGTCAGAGGTCAAGTATATTGTTGGTGTTGCAGAGGTCAGAAGTCATGTATATTGTTGGTGTAGCAGAGGCAGAAGTCATGTATATTGTTGGTGTTGCCGAGGTCAGAAGTCAGTATATTTGTTAGTGTTGTAGAGGTCAGAAGTCAGGTATATTGTTGGTGTAGCAGAGGTCAGAAGTCATGATAATTTTTGTGTTGTATCACAAGTCAGGTATATTTGTTAGTGGTAGAGGTCAGAAGTCAGGTATGTTGTTGGTGGCAGAGGTCAGAAGTCAGGTATATTGTTGTGGTAGAGGTCAGAAGTCATGTATATTGTTGGTGTAGCAGAGGTCAGAAGTCATGTATATTGTTGGTTTACAGAGTAGGTGTATTGTTGTTAGGCAGAGGTCAGATATATTATTGGTGTTGCAGAGGTCAGAAGTCAGGTATATTGTTGGTGCTGTAGAGGTCAGAGGTCAGATATATTATTGTTGTTACAGAGGTTGAATCATACCGGAGATTTTGGCATTTGTATTTATTTCAGTGTCATATAGTGAGATATTATCATCGGTGTATACTATAACAAGGAAGTATTAACATATCTACTGTTAATGTGTTATAATAACGTGTGTGTGTGTGTGTGTGTGTGTGTGTGTGTGTGTGTGTGTGTGTGTGTGTGCATTTGAGTGTGTTCGCACGTATATATGTTTCGGTCTCGCTACAATATAAAAAAAAATGTGGCTTCTTAAAACAAAGACTCAAAACATGTCGCCAACAACACACTGGAGACCATGTTGTACTATACGAGCGATACACTACACCGGCCTGGCCTCAGCGTCTCACGTGGGTGGGTTAATTTCCCCAAGAATGTAAGTAAAAAAAAAAACACCACCTGAACATATAAGAAGTTTGTAAACAAAAAGCAGACATCTTCTGGGCGTTCACCACAGAGTATGCAAATTATGCCTTCACAAACACGACACAAAAACACACTTTACTGGTACAGATATATTAGTATCTTCTGTTACCTTATGTTTGTTTTCCTTTAAAATAATCAACTTTTCTCACTCCAAGAAAATAAGATAACGTTTTTATCCATTTAAGGAAAATGGATTGATATTCTTCCTTAAAAAAATGGGCAATATTTTTAATGAACAGTTTTCCTTAAAATAAATTCAATGGTTCAATAGCCTTTACCTCCTCAAACACAACGATTTAACATACACTTCTCCTCAAAGTAAATGGTCCAAGAACCTGTTAACCAAAGAAAACTGTTCTATTACGTCTATCTGTAAAGTAAATACCACCATAATGTCCTTCCAATAACAGGTTCGTTCCCCCTGATGTATTCCTATGATGAAGAGGTTTTCGGGACAATTTAAACTTGTGACACAGACGGGCCGCAGATGTCGATAAGGGAGCAAAAACCTTAGCGGTCAAGTCAGGACAATAAGGTGAGGGCGCTAGTAGGGAGAGGCACTGATGACGTCGTGATAAGACACACACACACACACACACACACACACACACACACACACACACACACACACACACACACACAGTGACAATACCGAGAGCAATAAGATTTTCCACCGACGGTTTGAATTTGTTTTTTTCTTGTTATTTTACCTGTTGATCAAATACCTTAAAGCTATCTGGGAGGTTAGGTTAGGTTAGGTTAGGTTAGGTTAGGTTAGGTTAGGTTAGGTGAGGTGAGGTTAGGTTAGGTTAGGTTGAATTTTATTAGATTAGGCTAGGTATGTGTTGGAGTGTTTAGTCATCAGGTGAAACAAGTTGGGGTGCTTAATCTTCAGGTGACCCCCATATCAATACGCTGACCTCTACTGGGTTATGGGATTATTGTAGATGTATGTCACTCTTGACCTCAGCGAACCACCTTACCGACTTCATAAATAATATACAATAGCTTTGGATTTTTTTTCCTCCATGAGAATTTCATTATAAGTTATAGTTATCATTAAAAGTATTATTATTATTATTATTATTATTATTATTATTATTATTATTATTACACTACAATATAGTAGGAAATGACTTAAAAGACCTACAACAAATATTCTAATCAACTGCACAGGACACTCACAAGGCACCGAGCATCTTATAGTCTGGGAAACGTAATTCTGTAAACACGTCAACACCAGATGACCGAAATACTGCCAATACCTGGACAAAGGTTACGTACACTTGACCTCAATATGGAAGATGAGGAGGGGAACAAGTAGAAGAAAATGAAAAATAACCAAGAAGAACAAATGAATGAATCAAAGGAAAAGAAACAGGGAAACAGCAGAAGAGAAAAGGTGGTGGTGTAGAAGGTGTTGTGTGTGTTAGTGTAGGGGGACTGTCACCACCACCAGCATGAGACAGTGTGCCTCCAGCCTCCCCACATACGGTATGGTCCTCCTGAGATACTGCTTGCTTGTCCACCAGATTAATTATTCGTCTGTAGGTATCTAATACTAACACAAGCGTCTACACATCACAAACACCACCATCACCACCTCCACCATCACCACCACCACCACATCGAGCATCACCATTACCAATAACACTTTCACCACCACAACCTTCAACACCACTACCACCATCCTCACCACCACCTTCCTTCCCCAGCACCACCACCACCACCCACAGCTTCCTCGCCTCAGTCCTGGACACAACCATCTTCAACTAGATATTTTATCTACGTCAAAACATGAAGTAACTCCTACACTAGCAATCAACTGGTAAACAGGCTTACTACACACACACACCATCCTCGACACCGGCTCCTACTACCACCTGAGATCCCTAGTCCAAAAGCTGTTCGACACCACAACCGCATCCAGCCCATACGTGCACGAACTGATCGCTATAAGAACAGCCCAGTCCCAACCATTGTAAAATTATCAATAACTTGTAATAAACCAGTGCATTCACTCCCCAGTAAACACTACTCCTTGCACTGTCACTATGTTGAAATGCACTGTAGTTTGAGCTTTTCCCCCATCTGATTATATATTCTTATTTGTAGTTACTTATGTTACTTGTATATTATTTGTAATTCAAACCCATTCCCATATGTAACTGTATATTTTGCCTTCTGGCTGCCAAGCTCTTCAATAAACCGTTAATTATTGTTATTATTTTATTTTTGACACCACACCACCCGGCCAGCAGTCATCAGCCACTCACTGGGATGTGCCTAAACACCACCCACACAACACCACACCACACACACACACACACACACACACACACACATAACGATAATGCACACGAGGAGAAGGAAGACTCGTCCTTGTGTGGAGGGCAGCCAGGCTAGTTCATGCACCACCCCCGGCAGACAGGTTCTCCCACCATCTCTCTTGATTAAAAATAAATAAAAACAGAGGTTCCTCGTAACATGAGCTGCACTAACACCGGTAATTTAGAAGTTTGAACCCTTAAAAAATACACCCACAGTATAGAACTCTCGATAAATCGCTCTTCTAATTTGAGCCAATTGACTATGATAGCCGTACAAATAATAGGTTAAGTTCAAGACAATAAAATATAGCGTTACTAATTATAAGTTAAGTTTCAATTCAGAGTTTTAATGTTTATATTTGTGGTGGCGATGTTAACCTTGGAGCCTGAGTGGGTACTGTTACCTGACCTGTCCTAGCTGGCGGTCATTACACCCTTCCTCACCTGTCCTGTCACTGATCCTCACTACCTCCTCACCTGTCACTGATCCTCACTACCTCCTCACCTGTCACTGATCCTCACTACCTCCTCACCTGTCACTGGTCCTCACACCTCCTCACCTGTCACTGATCCTCACTATATCCTCACCTGTCACTGGTCCTCACTATATCCTCCCACCTGTCTCTGGTCCTCACTACCTCCTCACCTGTCACTGATCCTCACTACCTCCTCACCTGTCACTGATCCTCACTACCTCCTCACCTGTCACTGCCTCACTACCACCTCCTCACCTGTCACTGATCCTCACTACCTCCTCACCTGTCACTGATCCTCTACCTCCTCTGTCACCTGATCCTCACCCTCCTCACCTGTCACTGATCTCACTACCTCCTCACCTGTCACTGGTCCTCACTACCTCCTCACCTGTCACTGGTCCTCACACCTCTCCTGTCACTGGTCCTCACTAATCCTCCCACCTGTCACTGGTCTACTACCTCCTCACCTGTCACTGATCCTCACTACCTCCTCACCTGTCACTGATCCTCCTACCTCCTCACCTGTCACTGGTCCTCACTACCTCCTCACCTGTCTGATCCTCACTACCTCCTCACCTGTCACTGATCCTCACTACCTCCTCACTCCACTGATCCTCACTACCTCCTCACCTGTCACTGGTCCTCACTACCTCCTCACCTGTCACTGATCCTCACCTACCTCCTCACCTGTCACTCAGTCCTCACTACCTCCTCAACTGTCACTGATCCTCACTACCTCCTCACCTGTCACTGTCCTCACTACCTCCTCCACCTGTCACTGGTCCTCACTATATCCTCACCTGTCACTGATCCTCACTACCTCCTCACCTGTCACTGGTCCTCACCATATCCTCACCTGTCACTGTTCTACCTCCTCCACCTGTCACTGATCCTCACTACCTCCTCACCTGTCACTGGTCCCTCACCATCTCCTCACCTGTCACTGGTCTCTACCTCCTCACCTGTCACTGGTCTCACTACCTCCTCACCTGTCACTGATCCTCACTACCTCCTCACCTGTCACTGGTCTCACCATATCTCCACCTGTCACTGATCTCACCACCTCCTCACCTGTCACTGGTCCTCACCATCTCCTCTGTCACTGTCCTCACTACCTCCTCACCTGTCCTGGTCCTCACCATATCCTCACCTGTCACTGGTCCTCCTACCACCTCCCTCACTGTCACTGGTCCTCACTACCTCCTCACCTGCTACATCTACCTCTGCCTTAAGTAGTTTCTTAACGTGTTTTAAGTGACTTGTTGCTGAACATTATTGCCTCTGATAGGTGAGACACCTGCTGACCATCTCACTACACACACACACACACACACACACACACACACACACACACACACACACACACCACCACACCACACACACACACACACACACCACACACACCACACACACACACACACACACACACACACACACACACACACACACACAGAAATGATGAAATACCTGATAACAGTTTTTGGAAGCCAAGGTAGGTATGTAGGCCTACACCAGATAAGCAACTAAAATGGCCCAAAAACGTATTAAATTTAGACAGCAGTCGTGAGTGTAGCCCCTTCCTGACGACACAGCCAGCAGCAATAAAACAATAATATAACCCTTCTATAAATACACGTCTTCCGGAGGATGTTGGGGTAGGCCCTTAAAGGCTCATATGCTTCCTCCAGGTCCAACACACCCAGCTGTGATCCTAGCAAGTTCAGAACACAGACTAGTCCTGGTAGAACTAACTGTGGCTCTGGTAAGTGTAGAAGATAGTGGTCCTAGTGAATTAGGGGGTGGTCTGAGGATGTTTAACAGAGATGAACCCTGTCAGACCCAGCTGTTGTGGTCCTAGCAACCCTAGTAAACAGCACTCCTAGCAAGCCCAGCATATTATAATTCCAGTGGATCCTGTAAGCAATGGACCTAATTTACAAGCGTCCCTATATAGAATAATCCCAGCAAACACGGACCATGGTTGTCCCAGCTAGTGACCATCCTCTACACAGCAGTCTTAGGAATCCCAGCAACAGATGGCGCCCCCAACTCCCCTCTCTTCCCCTCTCCTCATGTCCTCAACCACAAATAAAGATACTGGCCTCCACTCCTTTCCCCTCGTTACCACACACGTTTACAACCAAGCGTATATACCTTCACAAGACAGTATTTATGAATGGCTACAGAGCTCTGGGCCCCGACCACAGAACACGCGACCACTAGACCACCGCTACTACCGCCATCACCACCATCACTAACACCACACCAGCATTCCCCACCACCTCACCTGTCACACATCCACTACCAAGGTATGGCAAACACAAATACTTTTAATACTAGTATACACTTCGTAACTCTCTTGATATACCTGTATACTCGTATACCGTAAACTTCCCTCCCGCGAAAGACATTATCAGTCTAATCGAGAAAGGTGGAAATCGAGGATAATTAAAACAAGAGACAACTAAATAAGTGCTGTTAATAACGAGTCGTCAGAAGGTATAACCAGGTCAATGAAGTGTTTTTTCCTGGCTCTGGCATGGAGATGTCTCGCCACCTGACGCTAAGTTTCTCTCGTCTATATTTCTTTTCAAAGCAGATTATTTATGCCTCACTACGTATGTGTGTTGTGTATATTTACTGACGGTGAGCAAGAAAACTAATCTATAATGATTCTTGTGAGGGTAAGAAGTATATTCCCTGTAAGTATATAGTTTTTATAAGGTTAAGTATATTTCATATCTTGTTTCCTTGGACTAAAGTAAATATCTATTTTATGTTTTGTCTTGTATATGTTTATGTACGTATATTTTTGGCTTGGTTTAGTCACCCGATTCTCACCTGTCTTTCCTGACCTAACTAATGTTGTAAACGTTTATTCTGTCAACTGGCTACATTCAGCGATTGTTGTGGTATCAGTCCCTGCCACCGTTTGCTCTGCCAGTTACCTACAATGAACGTTTGTTGTAGAGTTAGTCCCTGCCAACGTTTGGTGTATCAACGGGCTACAACTAGAGCTTGTTGTCGCAGTATCCAATTTCTGCTAACATCTGCGATAGCATTTAGGGGTAAGTGAAGAAGGCACAGAAAGTCCCTTGTTGTGTTGGAAAAAGACAATATGATTTCCTCAGAGTATCTCAGCCGTGGCCTTGTGTCCGGCGCTAATAATAACTCTTACCGTTCCGTTCCATCAAGGTGGGGAGGAGGAGGAGGAGGAGGAAATTGTGAGTGAAACGATTCCTAATATGGCTTGGTGTATGCCGGGGGTATGCCAGGCTCTCGTGTCCACTCCACGGTTGCTCGCCCGATGGGGGTGGCGGAGAGGGGGGGGGGGTTGTAACATCCACTGGATACAACAAGTGAGCACCACCAAGCACTGGGTACAACAAGTGAGCACCACCAAGCACTGGGTACAACAAGTGAGCACCACCAAGCACTGGGTACAACAAGTGAGCACCACCAAGCACTGGGTACAACAAGTGAGCACCACCAAGCACTGGGTACAAACAAGTGAGCACCACCAAGCACTGGGTACAACAAGTGAGCACCACAGCACTGGGTACAACAAGTGAGCACCACCAAGCACTGGTACAACAAGAGCACCACTACACTGGGACAACAAGTGAGCACCACCACACTGGGTACAACAAGTGAGCACCACCAAGCACTGGTACAACAAGAGCACCACCACACTGGCAACAAGTGAGCACCACCAAGCATACAACAAGTGAGCACCACCAAGCACTGGGTACAACAAGTGAGCACCACCAAGCACTGGGTACAACAAGTGAGCACCACCAAGCACTGGGTACAAACAAGTGAGCACCAAGCACTGGGTACAACAAGTGAGCACCACCAAGCACTGGGTACAACAAGTGAGCACCACCAAGCACTGGGTACAACAAGTGAGCACCACCAAGCACTGGTACAACAAGTGAGCACCACCAAGCACTGGTACAACAAGTGAGCACCACCAAGCACTGGGTACAACAAGTGAGCACCACCAAGCACTGGCACAACAAGTGAGCACCACCAAGCACTGGGTACAACAAGTGAGCACCACCAAGCACTGGGTACAACAAGAGCACACCAAGCACTGGGTACAACAAGAGCACCACCAAGCACTGAGTACAACAAGTGAGCACCACTACACTGCAACAAGTGAGCACCACCAAGCACTTAGTACAACAAGTGAGCACCACCAAGCACTGGGTACAACAAGTGAGCACCACCAAGCACTGGGTAACAAGTGAGCACCACCACACTGGGTACACAAGTGAGCACCACCAACACTGGGTACAACAAGTGAGCACCACCAAGCACTGGGTACAACAAGAGCACCACAGCAATTGGTACAACAAGTGAGCACCACCAAGCACTGGGTACAACAAGTGAGCACCACCAAGCACTGGGTACAACAAGTGAGCACCACCAAGCACTGGGTACAACAAGTGAGCACCACCAAGCACTGGGTACAACAAGTGAGCACCACCAAGCACTGGGTACAACAAGTGAGCACCACCAAGCACTGGGTACAACAGTGAGCACCACCAAGCACTAAGATAGTAACAGGCCATCAACTCCGTACTCTGAAGGGAAGACTGTCAACCTTAATCATTCCCCCAACCCCACCGAAGACCTTGTCAACACTGCCCCAATTGTCAGTGTTACTCCGCCGTGTCTTCGTCATTAACTCAAAAGTCTCTACAACATAAAACGAAAACAATTAAAACGTAAATAAAAAAAATCAAGGACATTTTCAACCATTGTAAAGAAAAATGATTACAATACCAAGGAGGCCATTTGACACAAGGACATTTACCAGTTTCTATTACAACGTGTCTGTCACCTCCCAACTTCCTCATTTTAGTGTTAATTATTTGACTTTAACTTCATAAAAAGAAATCACCATAAAAATTGAAAATTGATAAATAAAATAAAAACAATTGTCTGATTGTGTCACATCGAGGTTAGAGCCTCGTAAGTGTTAAAATTAATTGGATATATAACTGAAGGTGTGATGATTAATTGTTAAGAAGAAGAAGAAGAAGAGGAGGAGGAGGAGGAGGAGGAGGAGGAGGAGGAGGAGGAGGAGGAGGAGGAGAAGATGAAGAAGAAGATGAAGAAGAAGAAGAAGAAGAAGAAGAAGAAGAAGAAGAAGACTTAAATGCCCCTTCTTCTAGATAAGACATAATTAATCGCGTGTTCTGATATGAAGGTTGTGGTCAGCTATAATTAAGTAAAAGCTGTGGTTAGATAAATTTTTACGAAGGCTGAAATTAATAATACTTAAATGATGACACTAGTTAGCTGTGGTTAGATACAATTAAATGAACGCCGCTATACTTACTCACAGTAAACACACATGAACATAACGATATAAACATGAGTATAGAGGAAGATAAACCAGAGAACATTATTAATATAGATTGAGATAATTACAAATATATAAAGAGATATAAGAAAGAATAAACAGATCTGTGGTCATTACGAGAGCCGTGTATACATATAATAGAACATTACCTTATATATATACTGCATCACAAAAAAAAATATATCCTTGACTAAAGAGCACACTTACCGTCCAAGTGGCTATTACGAGTGATTACAGCCAATGAGGTCGAGTAGGATGACCTTACTGAATAATGCAGCCCAGTGGCATGTTGGAGTCTTATTGTGATAAATGAAGTTGTTGCTTATTGTAGGTCGCGGACTGTTAGGAGAGTAATGAGCACGTATACTGACTTCATTTTAGATGTTTAAAACGGATCTTGCGTTGTGCGCCAGGTAAGGCAATTCACGCGGACGGACGGACGCAGACGGACGGAGACATACATGGCAAAAAATCAAGTAATATTTTATGTGTTTAATGACCCTTGACACCTGCAATACTCCCGGCCTCCAGCCCCGTGCAGTAGGGAAGGGGTAATGTGGGTAGGGGTAGGGAGGAATGATGGGGGTTAGGGGTAAGGGAGGGGGTGAGGGAGGGAGAGGGAGGAGTAGTACAGGATTGGGTGGGGAAGTGAGGGTATAGAGGGGAAGGTGTAGCGGTGGGGTCAGAATGTGAAGGGGGGTGAGGGGAGAGGAGGGGTACACCTACCACCTCGTCTGACCAAACAGTATTGGTTCCGTTTCCTGCCAGAACTAAAGTAGCCAGGCAGGCAGGCAGGCACACTTACTCTACCAGGTCCAAGTTACTGGTGTGGGAATGCAACAGGAAGGTGATGTAGAACATAGCCAGGTAGCGTACACTTCACTACAGTCTATTTACCAGTGTTTATTTTTATTACTCTCTCTCTCTCTCTCTCTCTCTCTCTCTCTCTCTCTCTCTCTCTCTCTCTCTCTCTCTCTCTCCGAGGCAACTGCTGGAAGTCACGACTCTTGTAAGTCTGTACATCTAAATATTAACTCTAATTTAATTTGCAACTCAGTACACACACCAAAAAAAAAAATGAGATTTGTTCTCTGGAAATTGAAAATAAGAAAAAAATCACGAGCAACGTAAAATAGTTTTTTCTTTTATCCCAGTTTTAAAATCATACAGTAATATGAATAAGTTATATATGTGTTCCAGAAACTGTAACTCTACTGCTGCAGGAACAAATTACAATGTATTCTTGTGTACTGAATCATCTATGGAAACGTTATATTCCTCTCGCTAATTCACCTAAAGCGTGTCAGTCCACTCTACCACCAGCGTGCAATACAACCCTTGCACTTCTACCAATTACAGTGGATATGTGTGGCTCAAGACACGCACAGGGAATGTGACACTACGCAAATGTCCCCCCCTGCCACTACACACGCACGCAATGCCTCCCCCACACACACACACGCAAATGCCCCCCCCCCACACACACACGACTAATTCCCCTTCCTCACCTTTCCCATCAGGCAGTAAACGAGTTCTTGAGTTCTCTCACCTGCAGCTCACGCCAAACTCCCATCATCTAACTTAAAATTACCAAGTCTTATATACCCAGGAGTACTTAGCCTTCGTCAGCACCTACTATGAGAGGGTGAGTACTTTCAATGAGCGTGTCAGGACGCTGGGGAGGGGGTGAGAGCCTGGCCCACACTGGCCACGGTCTGTCAGTGTCGCTGTCTGCCAGTGATTACACTAACACCTGGGAGGGTGATGACGTCATCTCACACACCTGGGAGGGTGATGACGTCATCTCACACACCTGGGAGGGTGATGACGTCATCTCACACACCTGGGAGGGTGATGACGTCATCTCACACACCTGGGAGGGTGATGACGTCATGTCACACACCTGGGAGGGTGATGACGTCATCTCACACACCTGGGAGGGTGATGACGTCATCTCACACCTGGGAGGTGATGACGTCATCTCACACACCTGGGGGTGATGACGTCATCTCACACACCTGGGAGGGTGATGACGTCATCTCACACACCTGGGGGTGATGGCGTCATCACACACCTGGGAGAGTGACGTCCTTTCACACCTAGGGGTTGATGACTCATCTCACACACATGGAGGGTGATGACGTCATCTCACACACATGGGAGGTGATGACGTCTTCTCACACACCTGGGGGTTGATGACATCTACACATGGGAGGGTGATGACGTCTTCTCACACCTGGGGTTGATGACGTCATCTCACATGGGAGGGTGATGACGTCTTCTCACACCTGGGAGGTGATGACGTCATCTCACACACATGGGAGGGTGATGACGTCTCTCACACACTCGGGGTTGATGACGTCATCTCACACACATGGGAGGGTGATGACGTCTTCACACCTCAACAACTCAGACAGGTAATTTCGACAGGTACTGAAAAATGTTGTTACTGCTGAGTCATGACCTAAGTCCCATCTGACGGGGGTTCAGCGGCGCTCTGTGAGGCGTGAAGATAGGCCGGCTGGTAGTGATAACACAGTGTGGCAAGTAACTGTGTGTGTGTGTGTTGTGGTGCACGTACTCTCTCATACCAAACACACACACACTTACAAACCCCAAAAATGAGCTAGGTCGGGTCAAACAACGGAGAGAGAGAGAGAGAGAGAGAGAGAGAGAGAGAGAGAGAGAGAGACGACAGTGATGATGTACAATATCGACAGCCCATGGAGGCAATATAAGGCCCGTGGACACAGGCTAGCCGCCGCCACCCCCTCCACACACACACACACACACAAACGTCACCCCACACAGTGGCACACACACACACACACACACACACACACACACACACACACACACACACACTATTACTACTTTGTTGTCACCCGAATCAAGTGATGATCATCCAGCTATGAGACAATGATAGGAGTTATTATGATGTCACCTTGCTTGTGAGCTCTGAGGTAACTAGGTGAGGACCACGGGACCGGCAGGGTGTCCACAGATGTTGCATATGAGGAGGGCTACAACTAGTGCAGGAGGGCGGCGGCAGCGTCTTCCGGCGTTGGCGGTGGTGCCCTCCCAAGCGTTGCGGTGTGGAGTAATCATCTCCCAGGTGAGGGGTCGATTTGGCACTTTTTCAGGTTTGTCTTTAAACTATCCTTAAACTTTTTCAGTTGCCCGTCAGCGTTACGTTTGCTATTCGTTAGGTGACAGTAAAGTAGCTACTTTGGCAGTCTACTATCGTCCATGCGGGTAACATGGCCAGTCCAGCGTAGTTGTTCATGAATAATGGTAGCCTCGATGCTCCCTACAGTTGGTGTCAACAAGAATACTGGCATTTGTTCTCTTGTCTTCCCAGCGAACTCGGAGGATGGAACGTAGACTACGTTGGTGAAAGTTTTCACGCCTTGATGTGCCTCCTGTATGTGACCCATTTCTGGCTGCCTTTAAAGCAGGGTGGGGAGGACCACTGCTCGATATACGTGCACCATTTTAGATAATTTCAGCTCCCTACAGCTGAAGACACGGGTACGGAGTCTGTCAAAGGCTCGAGATGCACATCTGATCCGATGTTGAATATCTTCATCGATGTCCGCGATGGTGGACAGGTGGGAGCCGAGATACTGAAAGTGGGTAAAATATGAGAGGGAATTGCCGTTAAGCTGGATGAATGGTGGAGGTGTGGCTGAACCAGGGGCAGACTGAAAGAGAATCTGAGTCTTACGAAAATTCACCTCAAGTCCGAAGTGTGCATATGCATCTGTGTAGGTGTTCAGGATCTCCCAGGTCGAGTTTAGTGTGAGCGACAAGGGTGAGGTCGTCTGCATACTGAAGTTCAGTAATGGAAGCTGCCGACGCCTTTGTTCTTGCCTGGAGTCATCTTATGTTGAAAAGACCCCCCCTTCACCCGTTACTCGATGTCGACCCCGCCTGCTAAATTGGCACTGGCACGAGTAAGGAAGGCAGCCAAGAAAATAGAAAAGAGAGTTGGTGCCAGTACACACCCTTGTTTTACCCCCGTTTGGATGGAAAAGAACTCAGACTGGGTGCCATTGTACAGGACACTGCCGTTCATGCCATCGTGGAGTTGTTCCAATGGCGATGAATTTTGGTGGGCAGACAAAACGGCTGAAAGTTCGCCAGAGGGCATCCCTGTTGACTGAGTTGAAGGCCTTGGTTAGGTCGATGAAGGCCATGTACGGGTCACGACGCTGTTCTCTGCACTTTTCCTGTATATGGCGGGCAGGAAAGATCATGTCAGTGGTGCCACGTGATGGTCTAAAACTACATTGAGATTCTGGAAGAAGAGGTGTTATTGGTGTTGACTGTGTAAAGTGTGTTTCTGGTTGTTTATTGTGTGTTACTGGGTGTTGAAGTAGTTAAGTGTGTTGTTACTGGGTGCTGTTAATGTTGAATGTACTTTCACACACACACACACACACACACACACACACACACACACACAAGCAACATACACATGTTCAAATATACACACAGCAAACATACATTCAACACTTACTAACAAACACATATATAGACAGTAACATATACTAACACCTACCAACACAAGCAACATTCCAGTAACACACCCAACACACAGTAACATATTTAACACACCACAAACACTCACTATTTAAGAACACACACTTTAAAATCCAGCACACACTCTCAACACACACACTCAATACAGAAACACACACTCATCCTAGAAACACACACTCAGAAAACACATTACTAATACACACTCAACACTCAGCAACACATGCAAATATCAACATAGTTTTACAGACCAACGTTCAGTTAACTCGGAGGAATAAAATATATACTGTATTATTTATCTTCAGGACAACGACATTAGTGCATGGAGTGTGTGTGTGTGTGTGTGTGTGTGTGTGTGTATGTGTGTGTTGTGTGTGTGTGTGTGTGTGTGTGTGTGTGTGTGTGTGTGTGTGTGTGTGGTGTGTGTGTGTGTGTGTGTGTGTGTGTGTGTGTGTGTGTGTGTGTGTGTGTGTGTGTGTGTATGTGTGTTTTGTGTTTGCATGTGTGTGTGTAAGGTTTGTTTTTAGTGTGTTTTGTGTTTGATGTATGTGTACATGTGCATGTGTGTGTGTGTGTGTGTGTGTGTGTGTGTGTGTGTGTGTGTGTGTGTACTGAATGAATGAATAATTTATTTTGTTAGTGGACATGTTAGGTTGTTTGACTGAATGACTGAGAGAAAGAAAGAGAAAGGACTGACTGACTGACTGACTGACTGAAAGGCTGAAAAGGAAGTTTTGGTGACTGGTTCAGAATTAATTCTCTGAGTGACTGACTGGTTGATGACTGAGAAAAAATATTAACCCTAAAAATATTGTCGCGCGATTCTCTGTACCGAAATATCAGAAAATAATTATCTAATAATAATGATGGCACGTCACACACTGTCTCCTCCCACCCCTCTATGATATTAAATATCTGTCCAAAATATGCCCCAGCAAACGATATCTAATGAACATTTTAAATATGTTTTTTGAAGATCACTTTATCATTCTATTTATCTTATTTTCTGTCACTTATAGACAAAATCCCTGAATAGCCTTTGACAACAAGTAGTGGCGGTCACGTAAGGTCAGGGTACTTGGATTTACATAACACCGCAACATATAAACCAATCACACAGGCAGACAGATATATGCCAGGTAGTGTCCAAGGAATATTGGTTGTAGCTGTATATCAATATTCACCACTGCACCAGCCTGGTCTCATTCCATACAACACAACATTTATCTTCTGTATAAGATCTTATTTTGCAGTATTTCTATTTTCATTGTTTTGATTGTGTTATTAATTTTTGTATTATTCAGTCATTCATTCTGTGTTTTTAATTAATTTAAAGTTGGTTATGTCTATGTAGGTATTTCTTTAGTCATTTATGAATATTAATTTAGCCTGTTTACCTACTGCTGTTTTGGGGAACGATATTTTATGAGGCACGCACACACGCCTTTAACACTTAAGAGACACGAGACGCTGTCAAAGAGTTACTTAGTAAATAATACCCCCCAGCCCCCAGGTATGACAACACTGGGTCAGGTGTTGGCGGACAGCACAACACAACAACATAACACAACACCCCTTACACCAGGGAGGTGTAAGTGTCACACTATACTCATCACTCCTGCAACCTCACACCACAACAACCAGACGCGGATTCTCCAAAAGTATGATTAATCAGTTTGTTTCTCCTTTTAACTTGAGACTTACAATCGTTTCGTAATGTTTCGCCCATGTTTACTGACTAAGATGAATTGTCAAATTACTTAAGACACGGTGATAGATGCTGACCACCACGCTACGGTAAAGAGTTATATTTTGAGTCTCAAACATTCCTTTCTTAACCTCCACCGTAACAAGGCTCAACATGAGGCTATACCATCATGACGTTCTGGCCCATCAGTCAAGAGGAACATAAAACCAAATCACCATTCTTTAAGACAGACTGTGGAGTCTTCGCTCACACACGACGAGAAAAACTTGATGCAGAGAGAGGCCGTGTGTGTCCTGACAGGATACAGTGTGAAACCCTATTTAAGGGACTATATTGAAGAAAATCCATTATATCGAATGTCAGCTAGACGTAAAACCCATCTAACGAACACAACACACACACACACACACACACAGAGGATTCCACCCTCGGTATTATCAAAAATTTACCCAGTAACAAAACACTTGTTAACTTTCCAACAGCATTTAATGAATTCTGGCCGGAATTTTATGAGAGTTATCCCTGGTGCGTGTGTAGAGTATCCCCAAGGAGGGTCAAGTTATTACCCCAATGAGGGTCGTGTTATTAATCCCCAAGTGAGGGTCAAGACACTCTAAGTGAGGGTCAAGCATACCCCTGAGTGAGGGTCGTTATTACCCCTGAGTGAGGGTCAGTATTAACCCAAGGTAAGGGTCAAGATACCCCAAGTGAAGGTATAGGTCAAGATACTCCCCAAGTGAAGGTAATATCGTTATTACCCCAAGTAAGGGTCAAGTACACCCCAAGTGAAGGTACAGGTCAAGCATACCCCAAGTGAAGGTACAGGTCTGTTATTACCCCAAGTAAGGTAACCCGAAGGTACAGGTCTAATACACCTAGGAAGGTAAGGGTCGTTATTACCCCAAGGTAAGGGTCGTTATTACCCCAAGTGAAGGTACAGGTCAAGTATACCCTATGAAGGTAAGTACGTTATTACCCCAAGGTAATGTTATTACCCCAAGTGAAGGGTAAGGGTCAAGATACCCTGGCGTAAGGGTCGTGTTATTACCCCAAGTGATGGTGTGGGTCGTTATTACCCCAAGGTAAGGGTCAAGTATTACCCCAAGGTAAGGGTCGTTACATTCCCTGTGAAGGTAAGGGTCGTTATTACCCCAAGGTAAGGTCAGTTATTACCCCAAGAAGGTAAGGTCAAGATACCCTAAAGTAAGGGTCGTTATTACCCAAGGTAAGGGTCAAGCATATAACCAAGTGAGGGTCGTAAGCATACCCCAAGTGAAGGTAAGGGTCGTTATTACCCCAAGGTAAGGGTCAGTTATTACCCCAAGGTAAGGGATGTGTTATTACCCCAAGGTAAGGGTCGTGTTATTACCCCAAGTGCTGTAAGGGGTCACATACTCCGGTAAGGGTCGTATATACCCCTGGTGAAGCGTAAGGGTCGTTATTACCCCAAGTGAAGGTAAGGATCAGTTATTACCCCAAGGTAAGGGTCAAGATATTCCCCAATGAAGGTAAGGGTCAGCATTCCAAGGTAAGGGTCACATACTCCCATGAAGGTAAAGTTACAGGTTATTACCCCAATGAAGGTAAGGGTCAAGTTATTACCCCAAGTGAAGGTAAGGGTCAAGCATACCCCAAGGTAAGGGCTGTTATTACCCCAAGTGAAGGTAAGGGTCGTGTTATTACCCCAAGTGAAGGTAAGGGTTGCAAGCATACCCCAAGTGAAGGTAAGGTCAAGTATTACCCCAAGGAAGGTACAGGTCGTGTTATTACCCCCAAGGTAAGGGTCAAGACACCATGAAGGTAAGGGCTATTACACACCAAGTGAAGGTAAGGGTCGTGTTATTACCCTATGAAGGTAAGGGATAAGTGAGGGTGGGTAGTGTGGTTGTTTGATGAGTGGTGGGTAGTGTGGTTGTTTGGTGAGGTGGTGGGTAGGTGGTTGTGTATCGGCAGAGGCGTTGTGTCTCCGTGAGTAGTACAGTAGATGTGGTTAGTATAGGACGGGAGAGGGAGGGGAGGGGGGAGTGAAGGAGAGGGAAGGATAGAGGATAGAGAGAGAGATGAAGAGAGAGATGAGAGGGAAAGAGGAGGGGGAGGGGAGGAGGAGGAGGAAGGCTTTGTGTGGTAGGGAGAGGGAGTGAGGGAGGACTGCTGTGTGGTAGAGAGAGGGTGGAGGGAGGACTGCTGTGTGGTAGAGAGAGGGAGTGAGGAGGACTGTGTGGTAGAGAGAGAGTGAGGGAGGACTGCTGTGTGTGGGGAGAGGGAGGAGGGAGGACTGCTGTGTGGTAGAGAAAGGGAGGAGGAGGGACTGCTGTGTGGTAGAGAGAGGGAGGAGGGAGGACTGCTGTGTGGGGAGAGAGGGAGGAGGAGGACAGCGTGTGGAGAGAGAGGGTGAGGGAGGACTGCTGTGTGGTAGGAGAGAGGTGAGGGAGGACTGCTGTGTGGTAGAGAGAGGGAGGAGGGAGGACTGCTGTGTGGTAGAGAGAGGTGAGGGAGGACTGCTGTGGTAGAGAGAGGAGTGAGGGAGACTGCTGTGTGGTAGAGAGAGGTGGGGAGGACTGCTGTGTGGTAGAGAGGGTGAGGACTGCTGTGTGGTAGAGAGAAGGAGGAGGAGGAAGGACATGCAACCTGACGCTTTGAGAGAAAATCCCGCTAGTCCACGAGAACACTTGAGCCTACACCTCACCTACCCACACCACCCCCTCCCACACCTGCCAAAACCACCTCCCCCCCACACCTGACCACACCGCCCCCACACCATCCAACACCACTCTCCTCATACCTGACCACACCGCCCCCTCCTCACATCTGCCCATACCACCCACTCCCCACATCTGCCCACACAACCCCTGCCCACACCACCCCCTCCCCACACCACCACCTCCCCACACCTTCCCACACCACCCCCTCTGCACACCTGCCAACACCACCCCAAACCTGCGTGCACACCACCTCTTCCCACACACCTCCTACAACACCTCCCCACACCTGCCGACACCACCCCTTCCCACACCACCCCCTCCCCCACACCACCCCTCCTCCCCACACCACCCCCCCTCCCCCACACCACCCCCTCCCTCCCCACACCACCCTCCCTCCCCACACCACCCCCCTCCCCAGACCACCCTCCCCACACCACCCCCTCCCCACACCACCCCTCCTCCCCACACCACCCCCCTCCCCACACCACCCCCTCCCACACCACCCTCTCCTCCCCACACCCTCCCCACACCACACCCCTCCTCCCCACACACCTCCTCCCCCCACACCACCCCCTCCCCCACACCCACCCTCATCCCCACACCACCTCCTCCTCCCACACCACCCTCCTCCCCACACACACTCCTCCCCCACACTACCCCTCCCCACCACCCCCTCCCTCCCCACACCACTCCCCCTCCTCCCCACACCACCCTCCTCCCCCACACCACCCTCCCCACACCACCTCTACTCCCCAAAATTACCGCCTCAGCACCACCCTGCACCGTCCTGACCAACAGCACATCATCGTGTTCTTCCTCGTGAGGGCCAATCAAACGTGTTTTCTCATTACTACAGTTAGGGAGAAAATTACTACCATGATGAATTTTCTGGGAATCTGTTCCGTGTTGATGTGGTTTCTATTACTGCGAGAAAATTACCTCAAACCCTCATGGTATCCTTATTACGAAAACCACAATGTATCGTTCAGATAAGATGTGTGTGTGTGTGTGTGTGTGTGTGTGTCAGGTAATGCTCTTATGAGTTATGTATTCTATGATTAAAAAAAAAACTGAGGTAGAGTTCATGTTGGCATCAGAGGGAAGGAGGGATTGCTTAGAAGGTGGGGATTAATCTGAACAGTGGTGAGGGTTACTTGGATGCTGGAGGAGGTTGCTTCTAAGGTGAGGGATTGCTTTAGAGGGTGGAGGGATGACGGCACTTCCTGAAGGTGGGTCTATTCCAACTCGGCCCCACTCCCCGTGTGTCACAGCCTACCCTGTGACACAACCTCCTGTGTGATACAGCTCTGTGTGGCACAGCCCCCTGTGTGACACAACCTCCCCGTGATACAGCCTCCTGTGTGGCACAGCCTCCCCCAATGCGACACAACCCCAGTGTGACACAGCCCCCGTGCCACAGCCTCCACGTGACACAGCTTCCACCCGTGTTACAGAGCCTTCCCTGACAGAGCCCCTGTGTGACACAGCCTTCCCTGTGACACAGCCTGCCAGTGTGACAGAGCCTCCTCCCTGGACACAGCCTCCCCCGTGTGACAGAGCCTCCCCTGTGTGACAGAGCCTCCTGTGACACAGCCTTCCCACCGTTACACAGCCTCCCACCGTGTGACAGAGCCTCCTCCCGTGTGAGACACAGCCTTCTTCCTGTGACACAGCCTTCCCCAGTGTGACAGAGCCTCCCAGCATTACAGAGCCTCCCCTGTGTTACAGAGCTCCCCGTGTTACAGAGGCCCCCCTGTGTTACAGAGCCTCCTCAGTGACACAGCCTCCCCAGTGTGACAGAGCCCCCAGTGTGACAGAGCCTCCCAGTGTTACAGAGCCTCCCCAGTGTGACAGAGCCTCCCAGGTTACAGAGCCTCCCAGTGTGACAAGAGCCCCTCCGTGACAGAGCCTCCTGTGACAGAGCCCTCCGTGATGACAGAGCCCCCTCTACGTGTGACACAGCCTCCCCACCGTGTGACAGAGCCCTCCCCTGTGCAGAGCCCCTGTGACAGAGCCCCTGTGTGACAGAGCCTCCTGTGTGACAGAGCCCCTGTGTGACAGAGCCCCCTGTGTCAGAGCCTCCCGTGTGACAGAGCCCCTGTGTGACAGGAGCCTCCCGTGACACAGCTCCCCTGTGTTACAGAGCCTCCTGTGTGACAGGAGCCTCCCCTGTGTGACAGAGCCACCCCTGTGACAGAGCCCCCCCAGGACAGAGCCCTTCACGTGTGACAGAGCCTTCCACTGTGTGACAGAGCCTCCCGTGTGTCAGAGCCACCCCTGTGATGAGCCCTCCCCTACCAGAGCCCCCCGTGTGAGAGCCCACCCCTGTGACAGAGCCTCCCCGTGTGTCAGAGCCCACCCTGTGTGACAGAGCCCCCCTGTGACAGAGCCTCCCCGTGTGACACAGAGCCCCCCCGTGTGACAGAGCCTCCCCTGTGACAGAGCCCACCCCTGTGTGACAGAGCCTACCCCTGTGACAGAGCCTCCCGTGTGACAGAGCCCCCCTGTGTGACAGAGCCCTTCATGTGACAGAGCCCTTCTACGTGTGACAGAGCCTCCCCACTGTGACAGAGCCTCCCGTGTGACAGAGCTCCCTGTGACAGAGCCTCCCTGTGACAGAGCCTCTACGTGTGACACAGCCTTCCACGTGTGACAGAGCCTCCGTGTGTCAGAGCCCACCCCGTGTAGACAGAGCCTCACCTGGGAGCTCTGTGTGACAGAGCCCACCTGTGAGAGCCTGTGTGTCAGAGCCTACCCCTGTGACAGAGCCTCCCCGTGTGACAGAGCCTCCTGACAGAGCCCACCCTGTGTGACAGAGCCTCCCTGTGACAGGAGCCTCCCCTGTGACAGAGAGCTCCCCCGTGTGACAGAGCCCTTCTACGTGTGACAGAGCCTTCTACGTGTGACAGAGCCTTCCCCACTGTGTGACAGAGCCTCCACCGTGTGACAGAGCCTCCCTGTGTGACAGAGCCTCCCCTGTGACAGAGCCACGTGTGACACAGCCTTCCACCGTGTGACAGAGCCTCCCCGTGTGTCAGAGCCCACCCCGTGTGACAGAGCCTCCCGTGTCAGAGCCTCCCCTGTGTGACAGAGCCTCCCTGTGTCAGAGCCCACCCCGTGTGACAGAGCCTCCCCCTGTGACAGAGCCCCTGCAGAAGAGCCTCCCCCGTGTGACAGAGCCTACCCCTGTGTGACAGCCTCCCTGTGTGACAGAGCCTCCCCGTGACAGAGCCTACCCCTGTGTGACAGAGCCTCCCCCGTGTGACAGAGCCTCCCCTGTGTGACAGAGCCTCCCCGTGTGAAGAGCCTCCCACCTGTGACAGAGCCTCCCCTGTGTGCAGAGCCCCCCCGTGTGACACAGCCTTCCCACTGTGACAGAGCCCCCGTGTGCCAGAGCCCACCCTGGACAGAGCCCCGTGTGTCAGAGCCTGTGCAGAGCCTACCCCAGTGACAGAGCCCCGTGTGTCAGAGCCTACCCTGTGACAGAGCCTCCCTGTGACAGAGCCTCCCCTGACAGAGCCTCCCCCTGTGTGATGAGCCTCCCCGTGTGACAGAGCCTCCCGTGTGACAGAGCCTGTGTGACAGAGCCCCGTGTGACAGAGCCTCCCCCTGTGTGACAGAGCCCCCTGTGACAGAGCCCTTCTACGTGTGACGCCACAGTCGACATGACGACAAAGCATGAATATCTCACGGTACACCATCCTCCTCTCTCTCCATCACGCATGTACACACAGACACACACCGTAGTATGGACACACACACACACACACACACAGAATGGTACCCAAACATAAATAAATGGTACACATGGACAGTACTTATGGAAAGTGATCGTAACATTGGACTAATAACGTCTCCTAGGGTCGGTGTGGTGGTAGTCTCCAAGGTGGTGGTGGTGGTCTCCCTAGAGTAGTGGTGATCCCTAGGTAGTGGTGGCCCCTACTGTGGTGGTGGTCTCTGAGGGTAGTAGTGGCCCCGAGGGCAGTAATGGCCCAGGGTGGTAGTGGTCTGCTAGGGTAGTGGTGGTTTCCTAGGGTGGTGGTGGTGGCGGTGGGTCTCCCTAGGGCAGTGGTGGTGGTGGTGGTGGTGGCTCCTAGGTGGTGGCGGTGGTGGTCTCCCAAGGTGATGGTGGTGGTCTCTTAGGGTGGCGATGGTCTCCAAGGGCAGGTAAGAGACAGGTCAAAGAACCCTATCATTATCCGGGTACTCAAATTGCCCATCAAACACACACACACACACACACACACACACACACACACACACACACACACACACACACACACACACACACATACACACACACTGACCTCTTACCTGTCTGTCTGTAATCTGTCTAACTGTCTCTCCGTTTGTTTGCCTCCACTTGTCTCTGTGATACCACTTAAAAAGGGTGATCAAGTATTCACTAATTAAATTACACAGTAGCCGCCTTCCCCACCCCCCCTCCCACCCCTCGCCGCCACCCAACCAGCGAGAACACTCCCCAACACACGTCCAGCTGGTCACACACAGACGAGGGGCACACAGGCAATATGGCAGGTGGTCAGGCAGACAGATAAAATGAGAGAGAGAGAGAGAGAGAGAGAGAGAGAGAGGAGAGAGAGAGAGAGAGAGAGGGCTAATACGACGTCGGCTGTCAACAAGAGTCAAATTAAGAGAACGACACACACACACCAGAAAAGGCAGTCAGATAGACAGTCAGTCAGCCAGCAAGCCAACCCCAGTTAGCCTGACATCCGCCCGCATCCACCAAATCCTCCCTCCTCCTTCCCTCTTTCTCCTACTCCCCTCTCCCCCGCCTCCCCATTCTTCTTCTTCTCCTCCTCCTCATTCTTATTCTCCTCCCCCCTCCTCCTTCTTCTCTACTCCCCTTCCTTCTCCTTACTCCCTCCTTCCTCCTCCTCATTCTTCTTCTTCTCCTCCTCCCTCCTTCCCCGCTCGGCCCGACACTAATGCACATTTTACATTCACCTCCAAAACGGCAACAAGCCGCCGCATGTAAATGACGGACGACCTCCACCTGATATTGAAGCCTTCCCTTTCTCCTCTCTCTCCGTCTTCCTCACCTCACCAACTGGGCGTCCACAGCTATTAAAAAAGCACCTTTGGAGGAGTCTTTCACGTATGGTAGAGTATCCGAGGAAGAGCATTGTTATCTAAATCTCCACAGCTTGGGAGGGAGGGGGGGTGAGGTACAAGAGGAAAAAGAGGTACACATTCTCCTTTTTCCTTATAAACCATCGTGTGATAATGTAAGAGTAGGGGGAGCACGGTGGGGGGCGTCTCTCATTTCATTCACTTTTTCATTTGCCTGAGGAAGAGAGAGAAAAGCATATGGGAGGGATGGGAGGAGGGGAGCAGCCTTAGTTAGAGTGTCGGCACAAAGCCTTAGGTCAGTCTAGCCTGCCACCCACCCCAACACACGCCTCCTGAAGCTCCCAGCAGTGTAAACAAACCAGCTTCCACCACACACACAACAACAAAATAGCTCCCTGGCTCCTGATTCTTTTATCCACATGGCGTTCGGATAAAGGGAAGAGAGGAGGAGAAAGAGACGATAGTGTATAAATGAGTGTCCAAAGAAGAAGAGAAGACGTAAGAATATCCGAATAAAGAGAAGAGAGAAGAAGAATAAGAGACAATAAAGAATAAAGAGGAAACAATGAAAAAAAATAGATAAGAATATCCCCCTTTACACGACACAGATACATACACACGGGACATTACTATAGTTTACTATAGTTTAAGGACATTAAATTACAACACTGAACTGACGTCATCTATACAAGGTCTGAGTTATTAAGAAACAGTTTATGTGTTAGATAATCTTCCCTCCCACACACACACGAATCTCTCTCTTCACTATCTTACATCACTGCCGAGCACAGGATACAGTTTTATATATTTGTCGTGTGTGTGTGTGTGTGTGTGTGTGTGTGTGTGTGTGTGTGTGTGTCAAAAAATTAAAATATCACAAATATTTTTGCACTTATTAAAGTGTGAGATGATACATACATACATACATACATACATACATACATACTCCCCTCCCACATGTACAATATTAATCCCGTACAGACGATATATTGACTATATTACGCATGCATATTAAGCTGCAGTCGCACTAGAATTTCTACCCAGAATAAATCCACCGTAGCGTTGATTGTTCAACGAACTCCTCAAGTTGTCTCTACCGCGACAACCTTCGATTGTCGAAAGTGGGACGACACGGAGCGTCTGAAAATCAACGGAACGGTGGGTTGACGTTTGTTATAGTATAGAGAGTGTATTGTATGGATAAACTTTACACCGTTCATATATTTTTCTTATTAATGTTCAAATATAAAAAAAATATAACAAGTGCATTTCAATAACAAAACCCGAGCAAAAACGTCATAGTACGAGAATTTCATTTGACTCTACTTGCGTCACTTCTGTAAACAAACATCGCCTGGACGCTACAATCGTCCCTTTTTCGTCTTGGACTTCTTTAACAGGACCACACATCTCACTCAAGCTGTTATTACCGCCATTGAAACATACAGTGAATTCATCCTGCTCGCCAAATGAGCTCAAACTAGCCGCACGAACTGGGCCGCATGGCCAACGGTTCCCTTCGCCAGTGTGACCAGTGTGCGGATCGTACCGTAGACTTGTTGCCTGCGGATGACATGCTGTCGTGGATTTATTACACGGAAAAATCTAGTGTGACCGTAGCATTACAGAACCTCCTCCAACATCTTACAGAACCACCAATAGGAGTAAGTCGTAAAGGCGAGAGGGGTGAGCCAGTCACATAATGACACAGTACCCAGGGGGCCGCTACAGCTGCTGCCGGGGAACACAACGACCTCAAACCACCTCCTTAAATTGCCTCTCTCTTGACCCCAAGTCCTTAGGCGCTGAGAGTGCTCTGAAGACAGTCACTACATGCATTGAAGAGCGGCATACGATCGTCTGGCGAAATTACATTGAGTTTTTGGTCGAAAGGGGGAATCAGATTGGCTGATCACCTCCTGGCGTCGTATTGGTGGTAAGGGTGAAGGTTCGTCAGGCGCTGGTGATCGCTCGTGCTGGTGTTATCATTATTATAACGAGGTGATGAATCACAGGTTATCAGAGCGGTGAGGTGGTGATTGTTGGTTTCAAGGTGTGACAGCCAGGTATAGAAAGCTCCTCAGTGTTGTTCTAATACCTCCCTCCCTCTTCCTCCACCTCCTCCTCCTCCTCCCTCCCTCACTGTTGACCTGGTACCTCCCTCCTCCTCCTCCTCCTCCTCCTCCTCTTCCTCCACCTTCACCCGGCGTACAGCTCACCTTGATAACACACAGGAAGGAGATATTCGCTACTTCCTGTACTAACACACACAACACACTAAGCCGGGGTGATGTCCTTTCCTTATCTTTTCTTTTGTATTAAAAAAACAACAACAATTTGGATAACAAGTTTGAGCAAGACCTTCACGAGGCAACGGGACAAAGACTGGGCAGATTCAGAGAGAAGTGACCACAGAAATAACCTAAATTAAATAATATTAATTCCACCCGAGGCAGACTTTGACCCAGGCATCACCGGGACATATTTTTAGGCTTTAGGTTCAAGTCCTCACAAGCGTATAGCTGATAAATGTTTTTCTCTGCTTTACAATATTATCTGGCTGCTGAAAGAGAAGCATGCTGTCGTGAGCACGTGACGACGCTGCCAACATGACCTTTCACAGTCTGTCAGAATATGTATTAACAAATATAAAATACAAACAGTGTACTGTAGTGTGTAGCTGGAATAATTCAATAATTCCCAGGTGGTGACATATAATTCCCAGGTGGTGACATATAATTCCCAGGTAGTGACATATAATTCCCAGGTGGTGACATATAATTCCCAGGTGGTGACATATAATTCCCAGGTGGTGAAATATAATTCCCAGGTGGTGACATATAATTCCCAGGTGGTGACATATAATTCCCAGGTGGTGACATATAATTCCCAGGTGGTGACATATAATTCCCAGGTGGTGACATATAATTCCCAGGTGGGCATATAATTCCTAGGTTGTGACATATAATTCCCAGGTAGTGACATATAATTCCCAGGTGGTGACACATAATTCCCAGGTGGTGACATAAAATTCAGGTGGTGACATATAATTCCCAGGTAGTGACATATAATTCCCAGGTGGTATATAATTCCCAGGTGGCATATAATTCCCAGGTGGTGACATATAATTCCCAGGTGGTGACATATAATTCCCAGGTGGTGACACTCTAATTCCCCAGGTGGTGACATATAATTCCCAGGTGGTGACATATAATTCCCAGGTGGTGACATATAACCCAGGTGGTGACATATAATTCCCAGGTGGCACATATAATCCCCAGGGAGACATATAATTCAGGTGGGACATATAATTCCAGGTGGTGACATAATTCCGGTGGTGACATACATTCCCCAGGTGGGACATATAATTCCCAGGTGGCACATAATTCAGATGCTAACAGTCTAATATTCCTGCACAGGTAACATGGCTGTACCTCCTTGGCCTACCATCCACCAGGTGAGAGAGAGGTAGGTAGGTAGGTAGGTCTGGTCTGCCCCTGATAACACCTACAGGTCTTCCATTGCCCACCTCCATTACATAAGAGAGAGGAGGTCTGGTCTTCCCCTTGGCCTACCCTCCATTACATAAGAGAGAGGTTGGTCTGGTCTCCACCCCCTTGGCCTACCCTCCATTACATAAGAGAGGTAGGTCTGGTCTCCCCATTGGCCTACCCTCCATTACATAAGAGAGAGGTAGGTCTGGTCCCCTTGGCCTACCTTCCATTACATAAGAGAGAGGTAGGTCTGGTCTCCTTGGCCTACTCCCCATTACATAGAGAGTCTGGTCTCCCCTTGGCCATACCCTCCATTACATAAGAGAGGTAGGTCTGGTCTCCCCCTCCCTTGGCCTACCTCCATTACATAAGAGAGGTAGGTCTGGTCTCCTTGGCCTACCTCCATTACATAGAGAGAGGTAGGTCTGGCCTGCCCTTGATAAACAGTCACTACTGTTTACAATATCAAGTTTCATTAATGCCTTCACAGCATCACCGGAATAATCGTTAGTGAATTATATCTTAACCGAATACAGTGTTTAATTTCCATGTGTGTGTGTGTGTGTGTGTGTGTGTGTGTGTGTGTGTGTGTGTGTGTGTGTGTGTGTGTGTGTGTGTGTGTGTGTGTAGTTTATCTAACATCGTGTTTGGTTTGTATACTGAGTGTGTATAGCCACGTATTCAAAAAGTATATAGCTATTGGTTGTTTACTCTTGTATTACGAGTGTACAATGTAGTTGCTTTGTGTACAGTAACAGTGGTGCAGTTCAACTAAGACGGTTTACACTGTTACCTGTATATAGGGAGGAACCATATAATTGAACCTTGTGTACAATATGGAAGGTCCAATATAACAAAATTATTTTCACATTGTCTACTATGAGTGTATAGTAGAGGGTGTGTGTACAGTATGCTGTGTGTACAGTACAGTGTGTACAGTACAGTGTGTGTACAGTAGAGCGTGTGTACAGTACAGTGTGTGTACAGTAGAGCGTGTGTACAGTGACAGGTAGAGAGCGCCACACCCTGGCATATGAGCCGCCAGTCTTATATTAACGCTGGAGGTCCAAGTATGATGTATTAGACATGTAGGGCGGCGCCTTTTGTGTCCACTCTCCCTCCCACTCCCCCCACCTACACCTCCTATCCCCACCCTACCCCCCACCCACACCTCCTCACCCCACTCCTACCCCCCACCTACACCTCCTCCCTGTCTCTACCCCCCACCTACACCTCTTGTCTCCCACCCCCTTTTGTCCCCCTCCTACTTCCAACTTCTATCCCCATCCCCTACTCCCACCTTCACCTCCTCCATCCCACCCTCACCAACATACACATCACCTGCCGACTCCAGTCCTCGAGTTCTGCCTGCTCCTCAGTGTTTTACACAACATTCATACTTCCAAGCTCACCTATGCCCCTGCCTGGTCTTCCTCCCCAAATGCCGCACAACGTAAACACCCAGAAAAAGTGCAAAGAAGGCATGCAAGATTATTCTCTCCCCTTCCTACTCCATATCAAGAAGCGCTCAACACACTAACGCCCGTATTATTAAACATTATCTTCCCTTGATGAGGGTCGATTCAACCCGAGTTTTAAACTAAATGAGTCCTGAGGACACCGCAGTACAGTACTTAACGGGTGGTGGCGGTAAAATTAACTAATTTTAATAAAATTAATTTATAATATTGGAAGATGTTGTTTAATAATACGGGCGTTACCCTCTCGGTTCTCTGACCATCACTACAACCTCATCTGCAAATTTGGTGAGAAGCTTCTGCAGCATCCTCGACACCGGCTCCTACTACCACCCGAGATCCTCGTCTGCGAATTGCTCGACACCACAACCATCCAGCTCATACGAGCACTTACCGATCGCTATAAGAACAGCCCAGTCCCAACCACTGTAAAATTATCAACAACTCATAATCCACTGTATTCACTCCCAGTCAATCTTATCTTTTTGCACTGTCACTATGTTCAAATGCCTTGTAGTATGACCTTTCCCCAACCTTGTTATTATATATCATATTTGTATTCCACTTATGTTACTTGTATATTATTTGTCAATCAAGTGATCCATTCTCCAATTATGTAACTATATTTTCAGCCTTCCGGCTGCCATGCTCTCTTTCAATAAACCGTTATTAATTATTATTATTAATATAATTATTATTATAACACACACACACACACACACACACACACACACACACACACACACCTTTCATAAAGAATAAAATACCCCACTAAAATATTATTCGGCACCCGTGTCATATAGCATCACGCCGTAAGGGTGCTGAATAATTTTTAGTGGCACATGCCAAAGTCTCTCAGTGAGTTCAGACTCAACTGTACGTGGAAAGATGGTTCAGTGTACAACAATGGTCTTAAGTACACCAGGACAGTAAGTACAACTCTGTGTCTATCATACTATTCACTAATTATAGTATACCTCAACAAACTAATATTATACTGTAATTTAACCTAACCTAACCTAACCTAACCTAACCTAACCTAATCTGTCTAAAAACAATTCAATTCACCTGTTAATTAAGCCAAATATCACCTGAATTATTTGGAAAAGATGTGTTGGTCGAGTTACATACACGTGTAGACTAAAGCTATGTGTTACGGCTTGTTACTACAGTCTTAGTTCAATGTTGTATTTATCTCAGTGAGGACAGTTACCCCCCCCTACTTCTGCTTCCCCCCCCCCTATTCTCTGCTCTCCTTCCAGCCAGGCTACCACGAGGAGAGAAGGAGGGGGAGGGGAAGAAGGAAGGTGGAGGGGAGGACGAGGGAGTTCTTGTGTGTGTGTGTGTGTGTGTGTGTGTTATCAGTCAGTTATGGTACACGGTGCCCACTTCCACCACCACTACCACCACTACCACCACACACTCTTAAACGATGGGACACGACAGTCACAACAAGGACACAGTCAGTCAGTACAGTTAGTTGTCCCCACTTGACGGAGGTAGAGAGAGAGAGACTGTTTTTTCCTCCCTTCCATTACATCATTATCCCCACCATTCAACCATTGCTCTCCAACTAAGAGTTTTCTCCACCATTCTCCCTACAGCTACATTAGTCCCCATCACTTAATTATTTCATAACTACAAGATTTATCCTACAGTATCATTCTTTCTACAAACCGTTATTTTCCCCAATCATTCTACATCTTCTGACCATTTTTATATGATCTTCCCTCACTAATTCCATCGTTCTTGCTGTATCACACTGGCATTACTCCATTGGATCATTCTAACCTGTAAGTAAATCATCCTCCCCTGCCTCCCTTTATCATCCCCCTACCCTTAGTCAGTCAATCTTCCTGGTTATTCCCCCATCAACATTTCCTCCATACCCTGCAGTTCCACCCCCCCCACCCCCTTCCACCACCACCACCACCACCACCACCACCACTACCGCCACTACCACCACCACCACCACCACCACCATCTAACACACACTACTAACTACCATCACAACCACCCACCACACACCACCACCTACCACACCAACAACCACCATCACCACAACCCACCACACCACCACCCACCACACACCACCACCCACCATCACCACCACCCACCGCACACCACCACCCACCACACACCACCGACCACCACCACCACCACCCACCACACACCACCACCCACCGCACACCACCACCACCACACACCACGACCACCATCACCACCCCACACCCACCACACACCACCACCTCCCCATCACCACCACCCACCACACACCACCACGCACCACCACCACCCACCACACACCACCAACCACCACCCACCACACACCACCAACCCACCACCACCCACCACACCCACCAACCACCCACCACCCACCACACACCACCCACCACACACCACCACCCACCACACACCACCAACCACCATCACCACAACCCACCACACCACCACCCACCACACACCACCAACCACCACCACCACCCACCACACACACCACCAACCACCATCACCCACCACACCACCACCCAACACACCACCCACCACACCTCCCACCAACTACCATCACCACCCACCACACACCACCCCCACCACACCACCACCCACCATCACCACCACCCACCACACCACCACCCACCATCACCACCACCCACCACACACCACCAACCACCACCCACCACACACCACCACCCACCACACACCACCACCTACCACACACCACCAACCACCATCACCACAACCCACCACACACCACCACCCACCACACACAACCACCCACCACACACCACCACCTACCACAAACCACCACCACCATACACCACCACACCACCACCCGTACCAACACCACCACCCACCACAATCACCAACCACCATCACCACAACCTACCACACACACCACCACCCACCACACTACCAACCACCATCACCACAGCCCACCACACACCACCAACCACAATCACCACAACCCACCACACACCACCCACCACACACCACCACCCACCACACCACCAACCAACACCACCACCCACCACACAACCAACCCACCACACCAACCACCCACCACACACACCAACCCACCACCACCACCCACCACACCCCACCAACCACCACCACCCAACACACACCACCACCCAACACACCACCACCCACCACACACCACCACCCACCATCACCACCACCCACCACACACCACCAACCACCTCACTCCACTACACACCACACCCACCACACACCACCTACCACACCACCAACCACCATCACCACAACCCACCACACACCACCACCCACCACACACCACCAACCACCATCACCACCACCCACCACACCACCAACCACCACCACCACCCACCACACCACCAACCACCACCCACCACACACCACCACCCACCACCAACCACCCACCACCACCACCCACCACACACCACCACCCACCACACAACCACCACCACCACACACCACCACCCACCACCACCACCACCCACCACCACCACCACCCACCATCACCACCACCCACCACACACCACCACCCACCACACACACCACCACCAACCACACACCACCACGCACCACACACCACCACCCACAGCACTCTACCACCCACCACACACCACCACCTACCACTACCAACCACCACCACCACCACCACCCCATCACACACCACCACCCACCACCACCACCACCAACCATCACCACCACCACCTCTTAGGTTCAGTGGTGACTAAACCTTCAGTAGAGTCTCACCCATACTCTACTGACCTGATCAACACATACTTACCTGTCCCTCCCCCACACCCACGAAGGTCAGAGTCAAGGAACACACACACACACACACACACACACACACACACACACACACACACACACACACACACACACACACACACACACACACACACACACACCTCCACTTTTATAGCCAATTTAATATACATAAACCGTAAAGCCAAAATAATCTTATCAACAGTATACTCTCGTACATAAGCATTTAACTTATCAATAAATATTGTATCCTATTTTGACAAGATAATACAGTATAATGATCCATTTATCTCTGTATCCGAACTCATTCCTGTGCCTCTTGAAGACGTAGTTTAATTTCCTGGAGACAAAGATCATTCCTGTCACCAACAAAGGTTCCAATAATATTCTCAGAAGTGGATATATATATATGGGGAGGGAGGGGGAGGAGGGTCACTATAGGTTTATTTGGCTTCCTGAACCTGTATGACCCCCACCCCCAAGGCCACGTGATCACCACTATACGCCAACAGGTAATTCTTGTAATTTTTAATTGTATTCTAAAATGTTTCTTGTCAAAACATATATTTAATCTTAAAGATTGTTAAGTTTTACTGAGAGTCGCCTCATGATCAACCTGCTGTATATACCCACATGGCAGTTTGGTGTAAACTAGACAACGAGAAGTGAATACATATTAGACTAACATCACATCTCTCAACGAGGAAGTGTACTACATCAACATATCATAAATAAACATAATATCAATACATATTAATAGAAGTTATCATCATAGAATAAAATCTTCAGTCACCCCTAAGTCGCGTTCTTATTTACAATATACTGTAGGAGACTCAAGAAGAACCAGGTGGTCATCATACCTTCTCACTACTGAGTAATCGTAGCCTCTTGATCATGGTCCGCCATATTCTTCATACCAGGCCATACAGTCCAGGTTGTGTCGCCTCTAACTCAGGTATTTCCGGTTCCTCGGGATAAAATGTAACTCGTCTTGACGCGCAGGATTACCACACACAGCTCCGTAATCTACTGAGCACGACAAGTATTGGCTTCAGGTATCATCAAGATAAAAGGCCTTATCTCTGGCTCACACGTCTCTCATACTGATAAAAACCACACGGAGTTATGAGCACTTGGTGAGTTTATACCTCCCAACATTATCTCACTCACCAAGGTACAAGAATATTTCTGTGCAAATAAACAATTATCAAAGTCATACACAAATATCATTAACCATTATTTACATCTCACTTATTAACCACCATAACACCAACGAAAACTGACGTGGTGAGAAGGATACATCAGTGACGATGATCTCAAGTGATCAGTTGTACGAGTCACCACGAGCAGGTGAGGATGGGGTGGTGGAGGCAGGAGTGAGGGCAGGTGTGGCCTCCTCACACATGTGTCGCACGCACCTGTTCCTTTGAGACTGGTGGTGGCCTGCATCATGGAGCCCAGTCAGGCAACTCGCCCTCGTTGCCTCAACCTCCGGCTAGGTGGCGCCCAGGTCGAGCTAGGCGCACTATCGCCCCGATAAGAACCTACCCATATCACATGTTTAAAAGGTAAAATCGTGGATCCTTCTGCTTATTGTCGGGAACCTGATGCAGGTGGATCATCTCTGCCTGACCTTGATTCACAATGGGGGTGATCCAGGACATGGCCACGCACAAGGTAAACAACGTCGCAAATTTAGAGTAAATCTCAGGTGATCAAAGATGAGTATATGAGGCTAAAGGCAAGGGTGATGAAGGAGGTAGTGGGGAGATCTTATGAGAAAGGGAGGGAGAACTTCAGTGAGAGGAGTGAGGAAGAACTTCAGTGAGAGGGGAGGAGGAAGAACTTCAGTGAGAGGGAGTGAGGAAGAACTTCAGTGAGAGAGGGGAGGAGGAAGAACTTCAGTGAGAGGGAGTGAGGAAGAACTTCAGGAGAGGGAGTGAGGAAGAACTTCAGTGAGAGGGAGGAGGAAGAACTTCTGAGAGGGAGTGTGGAGAGAACCTGAATAGATTAAGATAGATGAAGAGAAGAAAAACAGGACGATAACATCAAGTCCATAGAAGAAGAATGAAGAAGAGGGAAGACGAAAGAACACGAGAACAATAACCAGAAAAGGAAGAGATAAAGGAGGTGAAGAGGACATGATGAAGAGAGGAAGAAGAAATGGAATGAAGGAGAGAAAGAAAGAAAATAATGAAGGAGGGAGCACGAAGAAAGAAAGAAAGAAAGAAAGAGGAAAACAATAATGAAGACAAAAAGGAAAACGAAATGTAAGTAAAGGGTAAATGAATGTCTGAGAAAAGAAGAAAATAAGAGAGAGAGAGAGCATGAATAAAGGGAGATGAAGATTCGATGAAACAGGGAGGACGTGAAATATTGATGATGGAGGATGAACCATAGAGAGAAAAAATTGAAAAAAAAATGGCATCATAATAAAAAAGAGAATAAAAAGATAAACACAAATATGAAGTTAAGACATAAAATAAATAATAACAACGATTTAGACAAAAAATAACAAAATACAAAGAAAAGGAAGGAAGAGCAAGAAACTGGAGAAATAGAATAAAGGTAATTGAAAAAAAATGCAAATATGTAGAGGAAGAATCGTCGAGAGGCCAGAACGACCATAAAAGAGGGAAGAAGAGGGAGAGAAGAGGGGAACAAAGAGGAGGGAAAAGGAAGAGAAGAGGGGAACAAGGAGGAAAAATGAGGAAGAGATTGAGGTCCCCAGCGCCAGGTGATCCACACTATCCTAAACACACAAGGTCCTCCACCACCCTGCGTGACCTCTTCCTACCGTCCCTCACTGACCCACCTGTCCCTCCTCCCCCCACTCTCTCGTTCTCTCTCCCACCTCCTCGTTCTCCCCCTTCCCCAGTCTCGTTCTCCCCACTCTCTCGCTCTTCACACCTCTCGTTCTCCCTCTCCTCTTCCACTCTCTGTTCTCCTTCTTTCTCCCTCATTCGTTCTCTCCTCTTCTTTCCTCCTCACTCTTTCGCTCTCTTCCTTCTTCCCTCCCCCACTCACTCAGTTGTCCCTTCCTCCCTCCCTCCTCCTTCTTGTTCTCTCCCTTCTCAATTCAGTCTGTTGCATGTCTCTACCTTATACCAGACAGACCCACGTCCACCCTTTCCTGTCTTCCTTCCTCCCTGCCCTGCCTCCTGCCTCCCTCCCTCCCATCCCTGCCCTCCCTCCCATCCCTCTCACCTCCCTCCCTCCCCCACATATATATCCTCTTCGTCCCAATATCCGAGTTCCTTTGACAGGCAACATCCTCCTCCCTCCCAATGCTATCCATCAGTTTGTCTGTTTATTTGTTTTGTGTGTGTGTGTGTGTGTGTGTGTGTGTGTGTGTGTTCTCCCATTCTGTCACTTCCTCCCCCTCACAACCTCCTCACCATCACGACCCTCTCCCTCATAATCTCCCCACCACCATCCATCCTTATCTCCCGCACAGCTTCTCCAACACCACCAACCTCTTCATCCCAGCCTCCACCACCACACCACCCCCCGTGATTCACATAACCCGTCAACAATTCTCAGATTCGACGGTTTAATTGGATCGATCCGGTCGGGTAAAACTAACTAGTTGTCGGGTCGGGTCGGTCGGTGGGTCACAGCGGAGTAGTATCGAGCCAAGACAGGCCGGGGTCAACCTCTCTGTGTGGATTATAGAACCAATTTTAAGTTTGTTTGTAATGTTTTTATAAATGTCATGAACGTGTCAAGCTTTTTACGTTTGAATGCTTTTATAAATTTCAAATTGGTATGTATATTTTAGACCAAGTTTTAATCATACCAAACAAACCATTACAAATATATATATACCTGTACTTAATACTTTACAGCCTGTACTTAGACCCTATTTTGTAACCTGTAACCTGCACCTCAATACATAAGTCTGTAACTCGTCCTTCATACATATTACTGAATTTGTATTAATATTTCTGATTAAATTTCTCAAGTAGTCATAAATACTGTCACCATAATGAGTATTGGGGTACAGGTACTCCAGAGGCTGCAGGTACAGGTACTCCAGAGGCTACAGGTACAGGTACTCCAGAGGCTACAGGGTACAGGTACTCCAGAGGCTACAGGTACAGGTACTCCAGAGGCTGCAGGTACAGGTACTCCAGAGGCTACAGGGTACAGGTACTCCAGAGGCTACAGGGGTACAGGTACTCCAGGAGGCTGCAGGCACAGGTACTCCAGAGGCTACAGGTACAGGTGACTCCAGAGGCTGCAGGGCACAGGTACTCCAGAGGCCGGTGGCACAGGTACTCCAGAGGCTGCAGTGGCACAGGTACCCAGAGGCTGCAGGTACAGGTACTCCAGAGGCTGCAGGGGTACAGGATCGGGAGACTGCAGTACAGGTACTCCAGAGGTTACAGGGCACAGGTACTCCAGAGACTGCAGGGTGGCGGTGGTACCCAGAGGCTGCAGGGCACAGGAACCCAGAGGCTGCAGGGCACAGGTACTCCAGAGGTTACAGGGTACAGGTACTCCAGAGGCTGCAGGGTACAGGTACTCCAGAGGCTACAGCAAAGGGGCAGGTATCCAGAGCAGGTACAGGCTGAGGCTACAGGGTACAGGTACTCCAGAGGCTACAGGGTGGCAGGTGCTCCAGAGACTGCAGGCACAGGTACTCCAGAGGTTACAGGGTACAGGTACTCCAGGAGGCTGCAGGGTACAGGTATCAGAGACTGCAGGGTACAGGTACTCCAGAGGCTGCAGGCACAGTGCTCCAGGAGCAGGGCACAGGCACTCCAGAGGCACAGGACAGGTGCTCAGGGCTGCAGGCACAGGCACTCCAGAGGCTGCAGGCACATGGCACTCCAGAGGGCTGCAAGGGCACAGGTACTCCAGAGGCTGCAGGGCACAGGTACTCCAGAGGCTACAGGGCAGGTACTCCAGAGGCTGCAGGTACAGGTACTCCAGGAGGCTACAGGGTGCAGGAACTCCAGAGGCTGCAGGTACAGGTACTCCAGAGGCTACAGGGTACAGGCTCCAGGAGGCTGAGGGGGTGCAGGTACTCCAGAGGCTGCAGGGTACAGGTACTCCAGAGGCTGCAGGAAGCTGGTACCCAGAGGGCTACAGGGTACAGGTGCTCCCAGAGGCTGCAGGTGCAGGTACTCCAGGGCTACAGGGCACAGGCCCAGGAGACTGCAGGGGTACAGGTACTCCAGAGGTTGCAGGCACAGGTACTCCAGGAGGCTGCAGGGTACAGGTACTCCAGAGGCTGCAGGGTGCAGGTACTCCAGGAGACTGCAGGGTACAGGTACTCCAGGAGGTCAGGCCAGGTACTCCAGAGACTGCAGGGTACAGGCTCCAGAGGCTACAGGGTACAGGGACTCAGAGGTTACAGGTACAGGTGCACTCAGAGGCTGCAGGGCACAGGTACTCAGAGGCTACAGGGCACAGGGTGCTCCAGAGGCTGCAGGTACAGGTGCTCCAGGGACTGCAGGCAGCAGGTACTCCAGAGGCTGCAGGGGCAGGTACTCCAGGAGGCTGCAGGGTACAGGTGCTCCAGAGGGGCCAGCAGGGCACAGGTACTCAGGGCTGCAGGGTACAGGTACTCCAGGAGGCTGCAGGGGCACAGGCACTCCAGAGGCTGCAGGGCAGGTGACTCCAGAGGCTGCAGGGTGCAGTACTCCAGAGGCTACAGGGCACAGGTGCTCCAGGAGGCTGCAGGGCACAGGTACTCCAGAGGCTGCAGGGTACAGGTACTCCAGAGGCTGCAGGGCACAGGTACTCCAGAGGCTGCAGGGGCAGTGGTACTCCAGAGGCTACAGGGTACAGGTACTCCAGAGGCTGCAGGGCACAGGTCACTCCAGAGGCTGCAGGGCACAGGTACCCAGGAGGCTGCAGGGCACAGGCACTCCAGAGGCTACAGGGCACAGGCTCCAGAGGCTGCAGGGTACAGGACTCCAGAGGTTGCAGGGCACAGGTACTCCAGAGACTGCAGGTACAGGTACTCCAGAGGCTACAGGCACAGGTACTCCAGAGGCTGCAGGGCACAGGTACTCCAGGAGGCTAAGCAGGGTACAGGTACTCCAGAGACTGCAGGGTACAGGTACCCCAGAGGCTGCAGGCACAGGTGGCTCCAGAGGCTGCAGGGTACAGGTGTACTCCAGAGGCTGCAGGGGCAGGTACTCCAGAGGCTGGCGAGGTACAGTGGTACTCCAGAGGCTGCAGGGCAGGTACTCCAGAGGCCGAGGTACAGGTGTCCAGAGAGGCTGCAGGCACAGGTACTCCAGAGGCTGCAGGGTACAGGTACTCCAGAGGCTGCAGGGTACAGGTACTCCAGGAGGTTACAGGTACAGGTACTCCAGAGGCTGCAGGAACAGGTACTCCAGAGGCTGCAGGGTACAGGTACTCCAGAGGCTGCAGGTACAGGTACTCCAGAGGCTGCAGGGCAAGGTGTGGCCTCTGAGGCTGCAGGGTACAGGTACTCCAGAGGCTGCAGGCACAGGTAATCCAGAGGCTACAGGGTACAGGTGCTCCAGAGACTGCAGGGTACAGGTACTCCAGAGGCTGCAGGGTACAGGTACTCCAGAGGCTGCAGGGTGCTGGTCAAACTCTAGGGGACTTACACACTATTTTTCAGCACCGTCACCAAACTTTGTCCTCGTCGTCATCATCACCGTCATTATCAACACCATTACTCCTTCATCTTTCCTCTTCCTCACTATCTCCTTCCTAAGTACCGCCTCCTCTTCCTCTTCCTCCTTCTTTTCCTCTCTCCTCCTCCTCCTCATTTCTCCCCACCATCATCTCCTCCTTCCCCACCCCCACCCCCACACAACATGGCAGGTCAGGGAAGGAACATGTAGTGGTCAGTAACTACACCATCCCATCGTCTGCCTTATTCACACCCTTCACTAAATGACTCACACCTTGACCCCCACACCTTGGCTCTCCCACACCTTGACTCCACACCTTGACTCCTACCTGACTCCCAGTCAAGGAGTGAACAGAGGTGACAAGAGCCGTGTTCACAGCTGATGGTGGTGTGGCAGGGGTGACAAGAGCCGTGTTAACAGCTGATGGTGGTGTGGCAGGGGTGACAAGAGCCGTGTTAACAGCCGATGGTGGTGTGGCCCGGGGTGACAAGAGCCGTGTTAACAGCCGATGGTGGTGCGGCCGGGGTGACAAGAGCAGCGTTAACAGCCGATGCGTAGTGGCCGGGGTGACAAGAGCAGTTTAACAGCCGATGGTGAAATGGTTGCAGCGACAAGAGCCGTGTTAACAACTGATGGTGTGGTCAGGTGACAAGAGCCGTGTTAACAGCCGATGGTGGTGTGGCTGGTGACAAGAGCCGTGTTAATAGCTGATGGTGGTGTGGCTGGGTGACAAGAGCCGTGTTAACAGCCGATGGTGGTGTGGTCGGGGGACAAGAGCCGTGTTAACAGCCGATGGTGGTGGCTGGAAGACAAGAGCAGTGTTAATACCGATGGTGGTGTAGTCGGGGTGACAAGAGCCGTAAGAACAGCTGATGGCGAAATGGGCCGGGGACAAGAGCCGTTAACAGCTGATGGTGGTGGCCGGTAAGACAAGAGCAGGTTAACAACTGATGGTGGTGTGGCTGGGGCATGCAGCCGTGTTAACAGCCGATGGTGGTGTGGCCGGGGTGACAAGAGCAGTGTTAACAGCCGATGGTGGTGTGGCTGGGGTGATGTAAGAGCCGTGTTAACAGCCGATGGTGGTGTGGCCGGGGTTAGTGTGACCGTGATCGAGTACTACATTCTGAGAAGCGTTTATCCAATGTACACTTCTTCCTCTTCTTCCTCCTCCTCCTCCTCCTCCCTCATTCTCCACATTTCCCAGCCTACTCCTCCTACTTCTCTACCTCATAACCTCCTCTTTCTCCTCTCTTTCGCTCCCTCCCAGTCTCCTTACCTTCTTTTTACTCCTTCATTTCTCAGCCAACCTCCCGCCTCTTCTACTACCTAGACTCCTCCTTCTCCTCCTCCTTCTCCTACTCCTCCTCCTTCTCCTACTCCTCCTTCTGCACCACTTCACAGCCTCTCCTTACCCTCATTAACAACAATTGTGGCAGCGTGTTGTGAGGTGAACGTGTTCTTAAGTTACATTGAAAGTGTTCTTGAGAGAGAGAGAGAGAGAGAGAGAGAGAGAGAGAGAGAGAGAGAGAGAGAGAGAGAGAGAGAGAGAGAGAGAGAGAGAGAGAGAGAGAGACTAAAAACAAATTTTTAACTATACATATACAGTAATTATATGTATACGAATTGTCACATGTATAACTCTTCTGACGATACATTACACAAGGACTGTTGTATTTCCTGTAAAACAGAGACTATATTACCCTGGGGAGGTGTAAACAGCGTGACAGACCCTTAAAATACACACACAAAAAACACGTGGTACAGACCCTGAGCCCCACGTGGGTACCAGGCCAGAGAACAAACAAAACCTGACGTTGGGTCGTAGAGGTCAGACGGCGTCTCCTGCTGGGGGGTAAGAGGAGAGGGGAGGAGAAGAAGGAGGAGGAGATAGGGGGGAAGGAGGAGAAGAGACGGATAAATAGGAAGATGAAGAAGAAGATAGATGAGGGAGAGAAGGAGGTGGAGGGCGGGGTTAGGAAGAAGGTAAGCTAAAGGGGAATAGGTTAACAGAGGTAAGAGGGTGAGAAATGAAGGAGGGAAAGGGGTTATGGAAAGAGAGGTAAGAAATGGGTAGGAGAAGGGGTGAGGAAGGAGGAAAGAAATATAATTAAGCAGAGGAGGAGAAGTAAAACGCCGGGGTCAAGGTTAGACAGAGTAGAGGATGATGGAGAAGTGAAGGAGGAGAGGAAGAAGGCAAGAAAGGAGAAATTGGAAAGATGACTGCAAGGAGAGGCGGTGGTAGGGTCAGAGTCGTGGAGGGAGGAGAGGTAAAGTGAGGGAACAAGAGAAGGATCAGGGGTATGTGGCGGAGGAGGAAGGATATGAGGGAGGTGGTATGAGTGTAGGGGAAGAAGAAGGGGATGAAGAAGGGGGTAAAGAAGGAGGGGGGTTACGAGAGAGCTAACACTCCACCTTCACCTCTCTCCACCCCTGTTCTACATATTATTAAGCGGGGTGGTGTTATAGTGGTGGAGGTTGAGATGTGGGAAACAGCGAGTGTGTGGGTACAGGAGGCTGTGGGGGGTGTTGGGCTGCGGGTAGGCTGTGGGGGGTGTTGGGCTGTGGGTAGGTTGTGGGGGGTGTTGGGCTGTGGGGTGGGGTTGTGGGGGTGTTGGGCCAGGGCAGGTTGTGGGGGGTGTTGGGCTGTGGGCAGGTTGTGGGGGGTGTTGGGCCGGGCAGGTTGTGGGGGGTGGTGGTTGTGGGGGTGTTGGGCTGTGGGGTAGGTTATGGGGGTAAGGCTGTGGGTAGGTTGTGGGGGTGTTGTATTCTTGTGAGCAGATTGGGAGGTGTTGTAGTGTTGTGAAAGTCCTGAGGGGGGTGTTGTGCTAGTGCTGTGTGGATATTGTGAGGGTAGTGTAGTGCTGTGTGGATATTGTGAGGGTAGTGTAGTGCTGTGTGGATATTGTGAGGGTAGTGTAGTGCTGTGTGGATATTGTGAGGGTAGTGTAGTGCTGTTTGGATATTGTGAGGGTAGTGTAGTGCTGTGTGGATATTGTGAGGGTAGTGTAGTGCTGTTTGGATATTGTGAGGGTAGTATAGTGCTGTGTGGATATTGTGAGGGTAGTGTAGTGCTGTGTGGATATTGTGAGGGGTATCGCTGGACTTTACCAAACCATAAAAGGTTCTAGATCATGCAGGGACGAATAGCTAATCCTTTACTAATGATTGGGAATTATACCAAACCCTTTAATTCAACCTTATATTCACTTTATCAATTCTCGCGTCATTTATCATATTCTCTTTTTCGTCATTTATCTACTAATTTACTAATTCATCTCTCTCTCATCTTCATCTCCCTCCTCTTCCATTTTCTACTAATTTTTCCTACCTCCATCAATCACCAACCACTATAATTTTGTTCTTTTATTCTTCTCCTTTCTTCATTACGTCTTTTCAACAATTTAATTATCTCCTCTACTTCCTATCTTCATATTACATCTCACTTAACCCTTATTCTGCCATCATCTATAGACCTCCTCTCTCCCCTCTTCGCGGATGAATAGCGTGAATAGGGAGACTAACTCCTCTGTGGGGTGAAAAGGCGGAAAAATAATAAATAAAGATGATGGGTGGGAAAGGTGGGTGATGGGTGGAGAGGGTGGGTGATGGGAGGTGAATATGGGTGATGGGTGGGGAGGCTTGGATGATGATCGAGGGAAGTGAATGATGGAGGTGTTAGGTGGGTGGGAGGTACCAAGAACCGACCTAAATAGGGTAACACAGGAGGAGGTTGTCCCCCCCCCCTCCTAACACTACATAATGGACCCACGAGGACTCAGGCATCAGCAGTAATACGAGTCCTCAGGTAGGCAGGTGTACACCACCCTGGTCCTCTCGCGTTACTGAGACCGGTGCACTGAAGGTGAAGTGAAGATTAAAACACAGGTGATTGTGGCTGGCAGCTTCGACCCTAATATGGGGATATGTATGAATAGGTCACCGTAATGAGAGTGAGTGAGTGAGTGAGTGAGTGAGCGAGCGAGTGAGTGAGTGAGTGAGTGAGTGGATATGTAAGTGGGTGTAAGAGTGAAGAGTAGGTGAATGGGGGACTGATTGGGTGCGTACCTCCTGCACTAATGTATTGCCTTGAACATCACTCCAGGTAAATCATCACACAACAACACCGGCTGAAGGTGTAAGAGTCAAGCACCTCTTACTCGGCTCACACTCTAACTCACACCTGAAGGGACTTGACCCAGTGAGCCAAGACCAGTCACGACAGTAACAGTTTAGACCTGAGAGGATCACATATAACCCTTCAGTACCGGTTCATATGGGGTCTACCGGGCCAGAGTAATGAATTAGAGCACAGAGCCCCGGCACATCTGGGGTCCATCCGGCTTCCTCCGCCTGGCCTCCACAGTCGTATGTAAATGTATGCATAAGCCTGACCAGCATTCCCCTCACACACACACACACACACCCACACACACACACACACTCTCACCCACACACCCTTGACCACACCTAAGAACATAAGAACATAAGAATGGAGGAAACTGCAGCGGGCCTATTGGCCAATACTGGGCAGTCCCAGTTCTCACCCACACAAGGTCACCCACACACCTTTACCACACACCCTTACAGAAACACACCATTACCAACACACCCTCACCCACACCCCAGCACGTACCCTCCATCAGTCGCCAGAAAATGCAGCACCCGTGAGAGAATGCACAAAGCGCCAGTTTACAACCGCGGTAAAACCTTGCTATACATTTTCCACCAAACTTACTCAACCTTATACAGCGTCTCCACTGAAGTCTTTAATCCATTAGTCTCTATAAAATATACCTCCGTGACCTCACCTCCAGCCTCCTCCTATACGTATATACCTGCACAAGTACACCATCATCCTCCCCTCCACAAATACGGTACTGTACCCCCCTCCCCCTCCCACCTTTCCCTTACGTCGCCAACATCACTTAGAGCTCAAATATTTATCATTAATGAGTTCTTACCAAAACAAGTGTGCACCATCATCACACACACACATATTAACTACCTCGTTCATGGTCCTGGTATTAAGAGGGGGGGGGGGTGGTTGAAGGGGTCAATGGGGAGGGGGTGGTGGAAGGAGTCAATAGGGAGGGGGTGGTTGAAGGGGTCGATAGGGAAGGGGTGGTTGAAGGAGTCAATAGGGAGGGGGTGGTGGAAGGAGTCAATAGGGAGGGGGTGGTTGAAGGGGTCAATAGGGAGGGGGTGGTTGAAGGGGTCGATAGGGAAGGGGTGGTTGAAGAGGTTCAGAGGAAAGAGAAGAGGTCGATCGAAATGTTACTCTTCGTGATGGTTGTAATGTGGAGGTGTGAGGAGCCTTCCACCTATCTCCACCTTGACATAAACAATCTTCATGGGTGCAGAAACAGGTGCTCAGATACCCGCTACTTACCTGAGTTGGGGATTGTTTTATGTGCGCCAAAGGTTACTGACGAACGACTCAGGTACTCACAAACCAGCTTAGTGCCCAATGACAGCGCATCCCTATATTGTCAACCTAACCCACACACGACCCATTCTACCCTGATCCCATAGTCCGGGCACCAATGAAGACCCATGTAGCCTGAGGATATCAGCTAAACCCACACATAGCCCATCTTAACGTGACCTCAGTGCCTAGTGCCAATGAAACCGTATAGTGCCATGCTAACCCCTACACACACACATGGCCCATCCTACCCTGACCTCAATGTCCGGTGCCAGTGAAGACCGACAGTGCCCGTTAGTGTCAGTGCGGGTTACATCACGAGGTGTGCCTGACCGCTGTTCCGCCACCATATATGAACAAGGTGTACCCAGGGGAGACAGGCGGGCAGGTTGAGTAAGGCTTCACCATAACTAGCTAAAGTTAGACACCCATAAACAGCTTCCATGAGTCGTGGCATCTCTCTGACCAGCGGAAACAAAGAGAATGACGAGGGTTATATGAGAGAGAGAGAGAGAGAGAGAGAGAGAGAGAGAGAGAGAGAGAGAGAGAGAGAGCACACTGTTATAACTAGAAGGAAAAAATCCTTATTCACTCATTCACTCACTCACTGACTCATATAAACACCCACTCACCCACACACCCACTCACCCACACACCCACACTTACATTACCCAGGAGTCAACAACATACACAGACATACACATATGCCTGCCCTCGATGAACGCAAGATACGAACCAATCGCCGTATCTGTAGGAGCCAATTTACGAGTAGGGTCAAGGAGCCCCTTATCAGTCCTCTGGCGTCCTGAGGGTTAACAAGACCGCCTCCTCCCTCGTCTTATCCTCCTACAACGTCCCCATCTTGTCGAGGGTCCGAGCACCTCACCTGATGGTTCTCAAGTTCGTGTTATTAAGAGTTCTCCAGTGCAGGCAGAGATGGCAGGCGAACGTAGGTCAGACGTGTCTTTCATAACTGGGTTTAGAGGGAACATTAAGGGGTTTTCCATTGCCCATGCTGGTGCTGATCATAGCTCTTGCTGGCGATGGTATTTTATGGTAGGAGGAGCAAAGAAAATACTATAGGTCTCCTCTTGGTCTTGGTGGTGGTGGCCCTCGTAGCGGTCAGGTGAGTCTCCTTAAGGTGCTCTGCCAAACATGGGTCGACCATCACCACCTCGCCTCGTGCACCCCCACCAAACACGCACCCTCACCCACGTTTTCGTCCCACCCTATCTCACACCCAAGCTTTCCTCCCACCCTATCTCACACCCAAGCTTTCCTCCCACCCTATCTCACACCCAAGCTTTCCTCCCACCCTATCTCACACCCAATCCTTCCTCCCACCCTATCTCACACCCAAGTCTCTCTCTCTCTCTCTCTCTCTCTCTCTCTCTCTCTCTTTATCCCTTCATTCTTATTTCCTCTCTTCTTCCTCCTCCTCTTCAAGTCTTCCTTTAGTCTACAGCTCCTGGATACAGTTCATTTTCCAAGTCCAAATACCTTCACTACAACGATTAAAAAATACCTTCAGACTACAATTTACACACTCCTCCCAAGAAATACTACTACTACTACTACTACTACTACTACTACTACTACTACTACTACTACTACTACTACTACTACTACTACTACTACTACTAACAATAATACTAATACTAATAATAATAATAATAATATTCCCTCCTGTAAAACTGTATCCACATCTGGTACAAAAAATACAAAGAAACAGACTTCCATCTTAATTACAGAGACCAGTACAGTACAAGATTGCCCCTCTTCAATATAACCCCAGGCTGTAGCCATGTCGACCCAGGTCAAACACACCAGACAATGGAATAAATCAAGAAGCTGACCACCACAGTATAGGGCACGTGACCTCTATGGCGCCAGGAGGTCACTTGCGGTCACAGATCACACCCATGATCATAGGTCAATTGGTTCTTGAAACTTAAAATTGTTTACGGTTTTCAAATCTGTTTACTAATAGCTTTCTTAATTAAAATAAACTCTGGTATTACACGAAAACCCTGGATAGCTTTATATTTCTATTCTAGTTATTTAATTAACGATCGTAAATATATACCTAACAATCTTCCTATATAATTTAATACTCCAAATATTACTAAGACACACAGTGTCAGCTCGGTGAGACACAGATGGGGCGGGAAATTATTTAACGTAGTTGTTCCTTTAGTTTGAAACTGGTGCCTCCGTTTTCTGTGACACAACAAGACTCCAAAGAAATTGATATGGCAAGACAAAATACTGCATTGTACAGTAAGTTGTTTCTTAATAATAGTTGTCCAGTAGAATTAACGCTGATGGTAACAAAACAGCCAGCAATCATTTAAATACTCTTATAAAAAGTCGTCATGCGTATATACGTTCGTTATAGTAACTAAAAAAAAAAAGGTACAATGTAAGTTACTAAGGATAGAAGCCCCGACAGACGATATTTAATATTGATAAGTCAAAAGAGTTTGAAATAAAATTGCAGTAAATAGACGTACCAGTGTATCATACAGACGCACAGTGTACCATACAGACGCACAGTGTATCATACAGACGCACAGTGTATCATACAGACGCACAGTGTATCATACAGACGGTACCAGTGTACCATACAGACGCACACCACAGACGCACAGTGTATCATACAGACGTACCCGTGTACCATACAGACGCACAGTGTACCATACAGACGCACAGTGTATCATACAGACGCACAGTGTATCATACAGACGCACAGTGTATCATACAACGTACCAGTGTACCATACAGACGCACAGTGTACCATACAGACGCACAGTGTATCATACAGACGTACAGACGCACAGTGTACCATACAGACGCACAGTGTATACAGACGCACAGTGTATCATACAGACGCACAGTGTATCATACAGACGCACAGTGTATCATACAGACGCACCAGATCATACAGACGCACAGTGTATCATACAGACGCACCAGTGTATCATACAGACGCACAGTGTATCATACAGACGCACAGTGTATCATACAGACAGTGTATCATCAGTGTCATACAGACGCACAGTGTATATCATACAGACGCACAGTGTATCATACAGACGCACAGTGTATCATACAGACGCACCCATGAGACGCACAGTGACAGTGAGACGCACAGTGTATCATGTATCATACAGACGCACCAGTGTATGTGTATGACAGACGCACAGTGTATCATACAGACGCACCATCATACAGACGCACCAGTGTACCATACAGACGCACAGTGTATCATACAGACGCACAGTGTATCATACAGACGCACAGTGTATCATACAGACGCACAGTGTATCATACAGACGCAGTGACAGCAGTATCATACAGACGCACAGTGTATCATACAGACGCACAGTGTATCATACAGACGCACAGTGTATCATACAGACGTACCAGTGTACCATACAGACGCACAGTGTATCATACAGACGCACAGGTACCATACAGACGCATTAGTGCACCATACGGACGCATCAGTGCACCATACGGACGCACCAGTGTATCATACAGGCGCACCAGTGCACCATACGGACGCACCAGTGTACCATACGGACGCATCAGTATCATCCAGACGCACCAGTGTATCATCCAGACGCACCAGTGTATCATCCAGACGCACCAGTGTATCATACGGACGCACCAGTGTATCACGCACCACAGACGCACCAGACGCACCAGTGTATCATCCAGACGCACCAGTGTGTATCATCCAGACGCACCAGTGTATCATCCAGACGCACCAGTGAATCATCCAGACGCACCAGTGTATCATACGAACGCACCAGTGTATCATCCAGACGCACCAGTGTACCATACAGACGCACCAGTGTATCATCCAGACGCACCAGTGTATCATCCGACGCACCAGTGTATCATCCAGACGCACCAGTGTCATACGGACGCCAGTGTATCATACCAGACGCACCAGTGTACCATACGGACGCATCAGTGTATCATCCAGACGCACCAGTGTACCATACAGACGCACCAGTGTACCATACCAGACGCACCAGTGTATCATACAGACGCACCAGTGTATCATACAGACGCAAGTAGACGCACCAGTGTACCATACAGACGCACCAGTGTACCATACGGACGCACCAGTGTACCATACAGACGCACCAGTGTACCATACAGACGCACCAGTGTACCATACAGACGCACCAGTGTATCATACAGACCTGGTGTACCAGTGTATATAGACGCACCAGTGTACCATACAGACGCACCAGTGTAGACGCAGTGTACGACGCACCCATACAGACGCACCAGTGTACCATATACAGACGCACCAGTGTACCATACAGACGCACCAGTGTACACGCATATACAGACGCACCAGTGTACCATACGGACGCACCAGTGTGCCATACAGACGCACCAGTGTACCATACGGACGCACCACATATTGTATCACACAGATTCATCCGTGTATAATAAAATGCACCACACAGTGTACCATACAGACATACCACACAATGTACTATATGGATGTACTACTCCCACACACACACACACACACACACACACACACACACACACACACACACACACACACACACACACACACACACACACACACACACACACACACACACACACACACACACACACACACACACACACACACACACACACACACACACACACACACACACACACACACACACACACACCACCACACTGGCATGCCGAAAGATGTACAAAGGCAAGAAAATGGCACTAAAGCCCGAGACACTGACACCCTCCTTCTTCCCCGTCCCTTCCCTCCCCCTTCCCTTCCCCTCCTCCTTCCCTTCCCTTCCCTCCCCCCTCCTCTTCTCCCTTCCCTCATCTATCGCTCCTTCCCTTCTCTTCCCTCCTCTCCTATCCTACCTTCATCCTCCCCTTCTTCATCCCTCCCTCCCTCCTTTTATTCCCCCTTTCTTTCCCCTAGTTCTCCCCCCCCACCCCCATTTACCAGGTCATAGCACACACACGGCGGCACTTCAGTACACGGAGGGTGTGAGGATGTGCGTGTCTCCTCTCTATTCCTTTAGTCTCTCCCCTTACAAAGAAAACTACTACACTGGGCTATTTAAAGTATAAGTACGGCTATTTGCTATTATATATACGTTGGGCTATTTGTTATTTAAAGTACGTAAACCTAATTGGTATTTTAAGTATATACGATTACTCGAATAATGCACACATAAGGTGAACAAACCATGTCACAACTGTCGAGAGAGAGAGAGGGGGGGGGAGCAGGCCTACAGGTGAGGTTCCTCCCTAACACGTGTCAACACATTGTGAGCAATTTTTGTTGGTTCCTCCGTCAGGGTGGTGAAACGCCTGTTCCATCACCACCACACATGGGACTGACTCCCTGCTACGCCTCAAACATTCTCCACGGTGTGTGTGTGTCACTTATGGAGCTTCCGATTAGATCTGTTTTAACACCCAAGTTTGAGGAGTTCACACGCATGCGCACACACACACACACACACACACACAAGCTCCCTCTCAGGTGGTCACTACCATCCATCAGCATCATTGTGTGGGTGAGAGAGGTCAGCCTACACAGTGCTGAGATGACGCTCTTGTTGCTGCCTGCTCAACACACAACAACACTACTTCACCAACACTACCTCGCCAACACTGATTCACCAACACTGTCTCCCCAAAACTACCTCACCAACACCTACCTCACCAACACTGCTTCACTAACACTACCTCACCACCTTTATTTCACCAACACCAACGCACTTGGCTAACCCTCACACACACACACACACACACACGCTATAAACAACATAAGCTGCCTCAATAACAAATGACAATCGCTATACTTCATCTTGGTCACTTCTCAAGTAAACATGACTGTATGAACACACCACTTACCACAATTCAACAAGAGTCATCACCCTTAAGGTAAATAAACATATCAACTACAACATGATACTTCTTCATATTTGTTATTAAAAAAAGTTAAAATACGTGTTCTCTATGATATCGACCAGGTAACACAAGAACAAAAGGGCAGCGTCAGTATGAGCAGTCAACATCGCCAGACGTACAGTACAGGCTTCTCTCTACCAAGTATTGACCCACTTTTGTGAGTTATCCCAGACGAAGGTTTGCTCGCCCCCATGCCTGCACTGACGATCTTTTTATGGCAGGAGTCTTAATTACCACGGGTCGGTGTCTTAAAGGTTTATATGTTTAATTTTCCTCGTAGGTGAAGTTGTTGAGTTAAGTTATAGAGTGACGTTGAGTTACAGCATATAATATATATATATATATATATATATATATATATATATATATATATATATATATATATATATATATATATATATATATATATATAATTACAAGGAAAAAGAAAATAGTTCCTAAGCGCTGTGGCCTGCGTTTTTTCCTTGTGGTTATCAGCATATACCTGGATCACGAGCACCTATAGGTGATTTATTTGCATATATATATATATATATATATATATATATATATATATATATATATATATATATATATATATATATATATATATATAATATGGCTTATGGCGTTACTCTGATCACTTACGAGGCACGGGCAGTCCCCTATTGGAGGTTCACGGAGCCATAAGCTCGATGAACAGGCTTTGTGTGAAATATAACAAAGTCTAGGAATGCTTTTAGTGTCCTAGTGGTCTAGAGGTAACGTTCCCCGGTCACACACATAAGATCGTGGGTTTGAGTCCTGGTGGGGTGAGGTTGTTGATTATATGTAGAAGTCCGAGTGCTTTATGGGCTAATGTATATATATATATATATATATATATATATATATATATATATATATATATATATATATATATATATATAAAATGACGTCATATTTACATTGAGACTCTTAACTTAATTAATTTTATTCATTGACCATAAATTTGGGGTTAAAATTAATATAGATGGTTTGTGAATTGAGTCTTAGGTAATTAGGTGAGACAAGCCAGTAAGACTCCCCCTACCCCCTCCCCCACCCGACCTGTTCACTACTGCCTAGGATCTGATTCACTTGCCTTACCACACCACACCACACTAGGTCTCACGTCCTTAGTGGAGAAAGATGATGAGAACATTTCCCCGTTAAAAACATCATCATGGCCACTGTTTCATCTCTACCTGCTGTCATCAACAAGATGAGATATTGTATGTGTTAAATAAATACTAAAGACATTTTCTATAAATCCTTGGCTATGAAATTGTTACCCAAATCATCAACCAAAATGTTCATTAAAAATTTCGTTAAGACGCGTCTAAACAACTGAAAGTAACAAGACTTTTCCTCTATGGAACTACATTCTTCACACAGCAATACGAAAAGTCTTAATTTAGATTCACATCACAAATCACTACGACCCAGTTCTGCGACACCCCATTACCACTCGGTGTCAAGTTGTCACGAGCCAAACAAACCAAGCTGGAGTGCCAGGGAGGCCAGGCACCATCAAGATAGTGCCAGTAAAGGTAACGTTACTCCTCCCTCGCACACCTACGGCGGCCTGCTGCCCCTACACCACACAAGGTGATCGTGAGTCTTACACAACACCCTGTAGGTACGGCAGCGAGGCGGTGACCACCCGTTACTCATTGTCAAGTACCCGGCGGCTATCATGTCCGGGATACAGGGGCGCTGTGTGCAGGGTCCCACATGCCGAGCTGTAAGGTATAAAGGCTGTGTTGTTCTGGACTTGCCCTGAGAGGTATACCACTCATGCTAAACACATCGTTCTGCTGGTAATTGCTCTTCAGATTTCGCTTCGCCGTCAAATTTGAAGATGCTTGTATATTAGGGACACAATGGGCATTATGCTGTGTTTATTAGTTTTATACACCCAAATTTGGACGAAAATTTGCGAAATTAACCATCCTGTGCAAGGTGAAGCGCACAAGCGTTTACAGTGCCCATCTGGGAAGCATGCGGAGTTCATGCTTGCCTTTATGACTCATGCATTAAGGGCGTAAGAGCCTGAAGGGTCATGGGTTTTGTCAGCAAGTTACATAAAGTGACAGAATGATGAGTGTGTGGGGGGAAATTTCCCTGTACAATTTATCTGTTTATGGCAAAGTGTGGCAGGTCCCTAATAATGTCAAGTGCCAGGCCATAGCCATAGGCATTGACAATATTGAGGGACATACCTTTTAGTGTGATTGTGATGGCGTGTACGTCGGTAGTGTCGGCTTCAAGGGGGACGTCGAGAGGTTGGTAGGGGACGTCCTTCTTGGAGTAGATACGTAGTCCACTAGCATGTCCGCAGAGTGGTCAAATGATGTGGAGAACTGGAGTGGATGGGCCCCAGGTGCCCATCCACTCCAGTTCTTCACGGTGGGTGGACGGGGGCAGCCCGGCCCGGGGCAGGCTCGGTGTGGACGCCAGTAGTGGTATCAGGCGGCGGTGGAGTAGGCCGTGAGCATGAGGGGCACACAGGGGGAGCTACCAGGTTGTGTCAGACCAGAAGAGGGGGGTGACTGGGTAGTAGCTGGAGGCAGGGGTAGTCTGTGTAGGTTGGAGATGGCGGTACAGAGTGTATCAAAGAGTCTTTCACTACAGTTGGTAAATTCGTGTAAGAGGGATATGATCTGTGTTGTGTCACCGGAGGGGGTTGTGGGGGGCACCGGTGGGGACACAAGGTCTGACAGCGTCTGAGTAGAGACGGGGAGGAGGCCCAGTTGTAGTTGAGTTAGGAGACGGCCGGGACTGCTGTGTTGCAGCCAGGTGAGGCCAGGCAGGGGCAGGTGTTGTTGAAGAAGGCTCGGTAGGCTGGGGGAGGGGGGGGGAGGTTGAGGTTGATGCAGCCTTCGGGGAGTCTTTTCTCCTGGGACAGACGGACGTTTGGGGCATTGTCGTAAGTCAGCATTGTGTCACCCACCACGATTACAACACCTGGGGTCAACAACATAGCCCAAACCACCCCCATTGAGGTGGTCTTTGGTTTTTTGGGCACAGACGGAGGAGTGATGGTTACGTGAAAAGGGGGTGACCTGGGTTGCCCCGTCTCAAGTCTGTCTGCGGGACACCTTGGGTGGCGCAGTTATACCTAGAGTCCTAGACTAATGAATAAACAAACATTTGAACTCCATTTTGAATTCCATTTTTTTTAAGCTTACTATGAGTGACTATCTCACTACATGGATTTAGCGCAATGTAATATGACAACAAAAATTATAAAAATTTTATTAGATAGGGGCGGCTTTAACTACAAACACCTTTACTGATTACAACATTATTTGGCTAAAAAATATATTGCCTTTAGGTCAGAGATGTTATTCTTAAGGACTTACACGCACCTGTAGTCTTTGATACCAGTGTCGCTGCTGTCACAGTGTACTGCATATTGGCAAATCGAAACGCCAATTAAAGGTACCCGAGTAATTAATCCACGGCACAGCGCCTCCATTCGCGCACACACCTAGACTCACCTCCCACCCGCTGCAGCTCTACACGCGCACACACCTAGACTCACCTCCCACCCGCTGCAGCTCTACACGCGCACACCTAGACTCACCTCCCACCCGCTGCAGCTCTACACTACTCTTGACAACGGAGTCTGTTGACTATTAAGAGGAAACCTCCTTAGTGAGTAACAACACTTCCTTAGACCTTTCGTGTTTCTAAGGGAAGATTCCTTTAGTTCTTATAGTTCATGTTCATAAAGTTCTCCTGTGTCATGTATGGCTGTCGTGTTTTATCATATTTTTAGGGTTACTGATATGTCACAGTTTAATATTTACGTCTTTACTACAAAACAATAGTTTAATAACACGCAACATATCGAGAAAATTAAATCAGTCATTCGTCTGCCACCGACATCATCCAAGGTTCATTAACACACAATAATACTGGTTTACTATGAACTAATTTTTTTTTTCGTATAATAAATGACAAAGAAAATAAAGACAAGTGATCCACAAGACAGGAGTCAAACAAGACGAGAACCATGAGGCCCTCGTCCCCTCGTCGTGATTCCATCATTATCCGTGACCTTCCCGAGACACACCAGCAACCCGATACCTTCTGATTGTCAGATACCGACCTCCTCCCTACTCCGGACGACACGAGAGAGAGACCTTGTTCTTCTGTGTCACTCGGGAGGATAAAAGGAGCGGGTCGTTTGTGTGTCACGAAATAATTGGATCAGGGGAAGGAAGGTTGCACGGGGGCTTAAGAGAGGCTTAACTCCTCCAGCGTCCGGGAGTGACAACACCACCTCCAGCCTCCCTGGTTGTCTCTTACTTTATCTCCTGCACCGTCTTCAGTCACTCCCCCTCTCTTACCCTAGCTTCTGCCTCGTGTGCTCGGTCTCCACTCTACCTGCATCACTATATCTCTTCACTATACACCACTACAGACTCGCCCCTCTCCGTTACACCACATCCCTCTCACCCCAGACAAGCCTCCCTTTCATCTGAACACGGCTCCCACTCCAAGACACTAATTCAGTCCCTCTCACCCCAAAACCCTTAACTCTAACAAAACTCCTCAGCTTCTTCCACACTCCACCACTCACCCCACTCTGCCCTCTCATGTCAAATGTGTCTTAATTCCCACATCCCATGGTACTGTGATAACACAAATCTCTCACCCATCCACTCACCCATCACCCCCAACTCATCCACACACTACCCCCATTCACCCATCACCCTACCATCACCCACTAATTCATCCACCCACTCATCCATCACCTAAATCACCCACAAAATATATTAAGTGGCCAATCAGAGTGAGTGTTTGGATACGTGTGTGTGTGTGTGTGTGTGTGTGTGTGTGTGTGTGAGAGGCACATGTCACTCCTCACAACACCACAATAGCAACAAATTCTGAATCCTTTACGGCAAGGAATCGGATCCTGTACCGTGAATTAAACAAGGGGATTCGAATCGTGTCTTCAGTAACTCACAAGGAGATCTGGTCATCTAGCCAAATGCGATCAGGTAAATCAGATCCTGTTTACTCTTACGGGCCAGTGGGTGAATCAGATCGCGTCTTCCTGACCGTGTAAGGGGGGGGGGAAGGTACGAAGGACAAGGAAATCAGATCCTTCTAGTTATAATGAAAGGGGGAATCTGTGTTGTGTGTTCGGTAATTTAAGGAGGATCAGGCCATGTATCCTACACTGGTCAGGAGGATCAGGCTATGTATCCTACACTGGTCAGGAGGATCAGGCCATGTATCCCTACACTGGTCCAGGAGGATCAGGCCATGTCCTACACTGGTCAGGAGGATCGAGGCCCCTGTATCCTACACTGGTCAGGAGGATCCAGGCCCTGTATCCCTACACTGGACAGGAGGATCCAGGCCCTGCTGTCCTCACTGGGCAGGATCAGGCCCTGTATCCTACACTGGTCAGGAGGATCAGGCTACTTATCCCTACACACTAGACAGGAGGATCAGGCCCTGTATCCTGCACTAGACGGGAGGATCGGGCCATGTATCCCCACTTGTCCAGGAGGATCAGGCCATGTATCCCTACGCACACTGAACCCAGGAGGATCGAGCCATGTGTCCTACACTGGTCCAGGAGGATCAGGCCATGTGTCCTACACTGGTCAGGAGGATCAGGCCATGTATCCTACACTGATTAGGAGGATCCAGGCCTATATCCTACACTGGTCAGGAGGATCAGTCCTGCTTATCCTACACTGGTCAGGAGGATCAGGCCATGTATCCTACACTGGTCAGGGAGGTCAGGCCATGTATCCTACACTGGTCAGGAGGATCCAGGCCCTATATCCACACTAGACAGGAGGATCAGGCCATGTATCCTACACTGGACAGGAGGGTCAGGCCATGTATCCTACACTGGGCAGGAGGTCAGGCCCTGTATCCTGCTGTGGACAGGAGGATCCAGGCCATGTATCCTACCATGGGAGGATCAGGCCATGTATCCTACACTAGACAGAGGGATCAGGCCCTGCTTATCCCACTGGGCAGGAGGATCAGGCCATGTATCTACACACTGGTCAGAGGATCAGGCCATGTATCCTACACTGGACAGGAGGGAATCTGGCCATGTATCCTACACACTGAACAGGAGGGATCAGGCCACCTTGTCCTACTACACTGGACAGGAGGATCAGGCCATGTATCTGCTGGACAGGAGGATCAGGCCCTGCTTATCCTACACTGGGCAGGAGGATCCAGGCTCTGTATCCTACATAGACAGGAGGGATCCCAGGCCATGTGTCTACCACTAGACAGGAGGATCCAGGCCATGTATCCTACTGGACAGGAGGATCCAGGCCCTGTATCCTACACTGGACAGGGAGGATAGAGCTCTGTATCTACACTGGACAGGAGGATCAGGCCATGTATCTACATAGACAGGAGATCCAGGCCCTGTATCTCACTGGACAGGAGGATCCCAGGCCATGTATCCTACACACTGGACAGGAGGATCCAGGCCCTGCTTATCTACACTGGGCAGGAGGATCAGGCCCTGTATCCTACACTGGTCAGGAGGATCCAGGCCTGTATCCTACACTAGACAGGAGGATCAGGCCATGTATCCTACACTGGACAGAGGATCAGGCTCTGTATCCTACACACTGGGCAGGAGGATCAGGCTCTGTATCCTACACTGGTCAGGAGGATCAGGCTCTGTATGCGCAACAGACAGGAGGATCAGGCCCTGTATCCTACACTGGGCAGGAGGATCAGGCCCTGTATCCCTACCACACTGGGCAGGAGGATCCAGGCCATGTATCTACACTGGTCCAGGAGGATCAGGCGTATGTATCCTACACTGGTCAGGAGGATCCAGGCCTGTATCTACACTGGGCAGAGGATCCAGGCCATGTATCCTACACTGGTCAGGAGGATCAGGCCATGTATCCTACACTGGTCAGGAGGATCAGGCCATGTATCCTACACTGGTCAGGAGGATCAGGCCATGTATCCCTGGTCAGGAGGATCAGGCCATGTATCTTACACTGGTCAGGAGGATCCAGGCCATGTATCCTACACTAGACAGGAGGATCAGGCCATAGATCCTACACTTGTCAGGAGGATCCAGGCCATGTATCACCACTAGACAGGAGGATCAGGCCTGTATCCTACGCTGGACAGGAGGATCAGGCCATGTATCCTACCTTGTCCAGAGGATCAGGCCATGTATCTCACTGGTCAGGAGGGATCAGGCCCTGCCTTCCTACACTGGTCAGGAGGGGATCAGGCCCTGTATCCTTCACTGGGCAGGAGGATCAGGCCCTGTATCCTACACTGGTCCAGGAGGATCCAGGCCATGTATCCTACACTAGACAGGAGGGGATCAGGCCATGATCCCCACTTGTCAGGGGATCAGGCCCTGTGTATCCTACACTGGGCAGGAGGATCAGGCCATGTATCCTACACTGGTCCAGGAGGATCAGGCATGTATCCTACACTGGTCAGGAGGATCAGGCCTGTATCCTACACTGGGCAGGATCAGGCCCTGTATCCTACACTGGTCAGGAGGGATCAGGCCATATATCCTACACTAGACAGGAGGATCAGGCCATAGATCTACACTTGTCAGAGATCAGGCCTATGTCCTACACTGGGCAGGAGGATCAGGCCCTGTATCCTACACTGGTCAGGAGGATCAGGCCCTGTATCCTTCACTGAGCAGGAGGATCCAGGCCCTGTATCCTACACTGGT
>NW_024711292.1:10831976-10946099 GCF_018991925.1 Homarus americanus | reverse complement strand
AACACCGTCCACCTGGTGCCTGGTACTGTATAGCGGGGACCAACACCGTCCACCTGGTGCCTAGTACTGTATAAGCGAGGACCAACACCGTCCACCTGGTGCCTAGTGCTGTATAAAGCGAGAGACCAACACCGTCCACCTGGTGCCTAATGCTGCTGTACTCGCGGGGACCAACACCGTCCACCTGGTGCCTAATTGCTGTATAAGCGAGGACCAACACCGTCACCTGGTGCCTAGTACTGTATAAGCGGGGACCAACACCGTCACCTGGTGCCTAGTACTGTATGAGCGGGGACCAACACCGTCACCTGGTGCCCTGGTACTTTCCAGCATAAGCGAGGACCAACTCACTCACCTGGTGCCTATTGCTGTATAAGCGGGGACCAACACCGTCACCTGGTGCCCTGGTGTTTTTACCAACATAGCGGGGACCAACACGTCCTGGTGCCCTGAAGTACTGTATAAGCGGGGACCAGCACGTCACCTGGTGCCCTAGTATGCTCTATAAGCGAGGACAACACCGTCCACCTGGTGCCTAGTACTGTATAGCGGTGACCAACACCGTCACCACCAGTGCCCTGGTACTGTATAAGCGGGGACCAACACCGTCTGGTGCCCTATTTGCGATATGGCGAGGACCAACACCGTCCCACCTGGTGCTAGTGCTGTATAGCGGGGACCAACACCGTCCACCTGGTGCCTAGTGCTGTATAGCGAGGATAACACCGTCCACCTGGTGCCTAGTGCTGTATAGCGAGGACCCAACACCGTCCACCTGGTGCTGGTACTGTATAGCGAGGGGACAACACCTGCCGTCCACCTGGTGCCTAGTACTGTATAAGCGAGGACCAGCACCGTCACCTGGTGCCTAGTGCTGTATAAGCGAGGACCAACACCGTCCACCTGGTGCCTAGTACTGTATAAGCGGGGACCAACACATCACACCTGAATTGCCTAGTACTGTATAAGCGAGGACCAACACCGTCCACCTGGTGCCTAGTACTGTATAAGCGGGGACCAACACCGTCCCACGCAAGTGCCTGGTACTGTATAAGTGAGGGGACCAACACCGTCCACCTGGTGCTTTCGTGCTGTATAAGCGGGGACCAACTCCCTCCACGCCAGTGCCCTAGTACTGTATAAAGCGGGGACCCAACACCGTCACACCTGGTGCCCTGGTACTGTATAAGCAGGGGACCAACACCACCCATCACCTGGTGCCTTTCTAGTACTGTATAAGCGGGGACCAACACCGTCCACCTGGTGCCCTGAAGTACTCTATAGCGAGGACCAACACATCCCACCTGGTGCCTAGTACTGTGTATAGCGGTGACCTTACCGTCCACCTGGTGCCCCTAGTGCTGTATAAGCGGGGACCAACGTCCACCTGGTGCCTGGTGCCAGCCTGGCGGACCAACACCGTCCACCACAATTGCCCTGGTGCTGTATAGCGGGGACCGACACCGTCCACCTGGTGCCTAGTGCTGCTGTATAAGCGGGGACCAACACCGTCCACCTGGTGCCTAGTACTGTATAGCGAGGGGACCAACACACCGTCACCTGGTGCTGTAGTACTGTAAGCGAGGTTAACACCTCACCTGGTGCCTGGTACTGTATAAGCGAGGACCAACACCCCTCACCTGGTGCCCTGGTGCTTTTGTATAGCGGGGACCAACACCGTCACACCTGGTGCCTGATGCTGTATAAGCGGGGACCAACACCGTCCACCTGGTGCCTAGTACTTTGTATAAGCGGGGACCAACACCGTCCACCTGGTGCTGGTACTGCAACATAAGCGGGGACCAACACCGTTACCTGGTGCCCTGAGCTAACAGCCCTTAGCGGCGGGGACCAACACCGTCCACCTGGTGCCTAGTACTGTATAGTGGGGGCCAACACCGTCACCCTGAGGTGCCCTGAGTGCTGTATAAGCGGGGACCCAACACCGTCCACCTGGTGCCTAGTACTGTATAAGCGGGGACCGACACCGTCACCACAATTTGCCTAGTGCTGTATAAGCGGGGACCAACACAATCCACCTGGTGCCCTAGTACTTGCTGTATAGCGGGGACCGACACCGTCCACCTGGTGCCTAGTGCTGTATAAGCGGGGACCAACACCGTCCCACCTGGTGCCTGGTGCTGTATAGCGGGGATAACACCGTCCACCTGGTGCCTAGTGCTGTATAGCGAGGGACCAACACCGTCCACCTGGTGCCTAGTACTGTATAAGCGGGGACTAACACCGTCCACCTGGTGCCCTAGTACTGTATAAGCGAGGACCAACACCGTCACCTGGTGCCTGAGTGCGCATATAGCGAGGACCAACACCGTCCACCTGGTGCCTAGTACTGTAAAAGCGGGGACCAACACCGTCCACCTGGTGCCTAGTAATGTATAAGCGAGATAACACCATCACCTGAAGATTGCCTGAGTACTGTATAAGCGGGGACCAACACCGTCCACCTGGTGCCTAGTACTGTATAAGCGAGGGGACCAACACCGTCACACCTGGTGCCTAGTACTGCTGTATAAGCGGACCAACTCCCTCCACCTGGTGCCTAGTACTGTATAAGCGGGGACCAACACCGTCACACAATTGCCTGATGCTGTATAAGGGGATAACACCGTCCACCTGGTGCCCTAGTGCTGTATAAGCGGGGACCGACACCGTCCTGGTGCCTAAAGGTGCTGCTGCAATATAAGCGGGGACCAACACCGTCCACCTGGTGCCCTGGTACTGTATAAGCGGGGACCAACTCCCTCCACCACAATTGCCCTAGTACTGTATAAGCGAGGGACCAACACCGTCCACCTGGTGCCTGGTACTGTATAGCGGGGACAACACCGTCCACCTGGTGCCTGGTGCTGCATATAAGCGAGGACCAACACCGTCACCTGGTACTGTAGTACTGTATAGCGAGGACCAACACCGTCCCCACCTGGTGCCTAGTCACGATAGCGGGGACCCGCTTACCGTCCACCTGGTGCCTGGTGCTGTATAAGCGGGGATAACCACCCGTCACCTGGTGCCTAGTGCTGTATAGCGGGGGACCAACACCGTACACCTGGTGCCTAGTGCTGTATAAGCGGGGACCAACACACCGTCCACCTGGTGCCTAGTGCTGTAAGCGGGACCAACACCGTCCACCTGGTGCCTGGTACTGTATAACTGAGACCAACACCGTCCACCTGGTGCCCTGGTGCTGTATAAGCGAGGACCAACACCGTCCACCTGGTGCCTGTAGTACTTTCTGCAATATAAGCGGGGACCAACACCATCCCACCTGGTGCCTGGTACTGTATAGCGAGGACCAACACCGTCACCTGGTGCCTAGTACTGTATGGCGGGACCAACACCGTCACCTGGTGCCTAGTACTGTATAGGCGGGGACCAACACACCGTCCACCTGGTGCCTAGTACGCAACCAAGCGGGGACCAACTCCCTCCACCTGGTGCCTGATACTATAAGCGGGGATTAACACCGTCCACCTGGTGCACTAGTACTGTATGGCGGGGACCAACACCGTCCACCTGGCGTTGCCCTAGTACTGTATAGCGGGGACCAACACACGTCCACCTGGTGCCTGAAGTACTCTGGCGAGACAACACCGTCACCTGGTGCCTAATTGCTGTATGGCGTTGACCAACACCGTCCACCTGGTCACTAGTGCTGTGGCGGGGACCAACACCGTCACCTGGTGCTAGTGCTGTATAAGCGGGGATAACGCAAATCACCTGGTGCTGGTGCTGTATAAGCGGGGACCGACACCGTCCACCTGGTGCCTGGTGCTGTATAGCGGGGACCAACACCGTCCACCTGGTGCCTAGTACTGTATAAGCGGGGACCAACACCGTCCACCTGGTGCCCTGAGTACTGTATAATGGGGGACCAACACCCTCCACCTGGTGCCTGAGCTGTATAGCGGGGACCAACACCACCACCTGGTGCCTAGTGCTGTATAAAAGCGAGACCAACACCGTCCACCTGGTGCCTAGTACTGTATAAGCGGGGACCAACACCGTCCCACCTGGTGCCTAGTACTGTATAGCGGGGACCAACACCACCGTCCCACCTGGTGCCTAGTACTGTATAAGCGGAGACCAACACCGTCACCTGGTGCCTGGTGCTGTATAAGCGGGGACCAACACCGTCCACCTGGTGCCTGAGTACTTACTGTATAAGCGGGGACCAACACCGTCCACCTGGTGCCTGGTGTGCTGTATAGCGGGGACCAACACCGTCACCTGGTGCTAGTACTGCTTTATAAGCGGGGACCGACACCGTCCACCTGGTGCCTGGTGCTGTATAGCGGGGACCAACACCGTCACCTGGTGCCTAGTACTGTATAGCGGGGACCGACACACGTCACCTGGTGCCTAGTGCTGTATGGCGGGGACCAACACACCGTCCACCCTGGTGCCTGAGTGCTGTATAGCGGGGACCAACACCGTCCACCTGGTGCCCTGAGTGCTTGTATGGCGGGGACCAACACCGTCGTTGCCTGGTACTGTATGGCGGGGACCAACACCGTCCACCTGGTGCCCTGGTACTGTATAGCGAGGACCAACACCGTCCACCTGGTGCCTAGTGCTGTATAAGCGGACCAACACCGTCCACCTGGTGCCTAGTACTGTATAAGCGGGGACAACACCGTCCCACCTGGTGCTAAGTAATGTATATAAGCGAGGATAACACCCATCCACCAATTTGCCTGAGTACTGTATAAGCGGGGATAACACACGTCCACCTGGTGCCTAGTACTGTATAAGCGGGGATAACACCGTCCACCTGGTGCCTAGTACTGTATAAGCGAGGACCAACTCCCTCCTACGAATTACCCTGAAGTACTGTATAGCGGGGACCAACACCGTCCCACCTGGTGCACCAAGTACTGTATAAAAGCGGGGACCAACACACCGTCCACCACGAGGTGCCCTAGTACTGTATAAGCAGGACCAACACCGTCCCACCTGGTGCCTAATGCTCTATAAGCGGAGACCAACACCGTCCACCTGGTGCCTAGTACTGTATAGCGGTGACCAACACCGTCCCACCTGGTGCCTAGTGCTGTATAAGCGGGGACCTTCCACCTGGTGCCCTAGTGCTGTATAAGCGGGGACCGCACCGTCCACCTGGTGCCTGAGTGCTTGTATAGCGAGGACCGACACCGTCCACCTGGTGCTGGTGCTGTATAGCGGGGACCAACACCGTCACCTGGTGCCTAGTACTGTATAGCGGGACCAACACCGTCACCTGGTGCTGGTGCTGTATAAGCCGGGGACCAACACCGTCCACCTGGTGCTAGTGCTGTATAAGCGGGGATACTTACCGTCCACCTGGTGCCTGGTGCTGTATAAGCGGGGACCAACACCGTCCACCTGGTGCCTAATTAACCTGCTGTATAAGCGGGGACCAACACCGTCCACCACGGGTGCCTAGTACTGTATAGCGGGGACCAACACCGTCCACCACGGTGCCCTAGTACTGTATAGCGGGGACCAACACCGTCACCTGGTGCCTGAGTGCTGTATAAGCGGGGACCGACACCGTCCACCTGGTGCCTAGTGCTGTATAGCGGGGACCAACACCATCCACCTGGTGCTGGTACTGTAAGTGGGACCAACACCGTCACCTGGTGCCTGGTACTGTATGGGGACCAGCACCGTCCACCTGGTGCCCTGGTGCTGTGTATAAGCGGGGACCAACACCGTCACCTGGTGCCTGGTGGCTGCAGCATAAGCGGGGATAACACGTCCACACCTGGTGCCTAGTGCTGTATAAGGCGGGGACCAACACCGTCCACCTGGTGCCTGGTGTGCTGCTTATAAGCGGGGACCGCTTACCGTCCACCTGGTGCCTAGTACTGTATAGCGGGGACCAACACCGTCCACCTGGTGCCTGGTGCTACAACTATAAGCGAAGGACCAACACCGTCACCTGGTGCCTAGTGCTGTATAAGCGAGGACCAACACCGTCCACCTGGTGCCTGGTACTGCAATATGGCGGGGACCAGCACCGTCCACCTGGTGCCCTGGTACTGTATAAGCGAGGACCTTACCGTCCACCCGGTGCCTGATGCTGTATGAGGGACCAACACCGTCACCTGATTGCTAGTACTGTTATGGCGGGGACCAACACCGTCCACCTGGTGCCTGGTACTTAGCATAAGCGGGGACCAACTCCCTCCACCCTGGTGCCTAGTACTGTATAAAAAAGCGAGGGGACAACACCGTCCACCACAATTGCTAGTACTGTATAGCGAGGTTAACACCGTCCACCTGGTGCCTAGTACTGTATAGCGAGGACCAACACCGTCCACCTGGTGCCCTGGTAACTCTATAAGCGAGACAACACCGTCCACCTGGTGCCCTAGTACTGTATAGCGTTGACCAACACCGTCCACCTGGTGCCTAGTGCTGTATAAGCGAGGGCCTTACCGTCTACCTGGTGCCTAGTGCTGCAGCCATAAGCGAGGACCAACACCGTCCCACCTGGTGCCCTGAGTGCTGTATAAGCGAGGACGACACCGTCCACCTGGTGCCTGGTGCTGTATAAGCGGGGACCAACACGTCCACACGGGTGCCTAGTGCTGTATAAGCGGGGACCAACACCGTCACCTGTTTTCAGGTGCTGTATAGCGGGGATTAACACCGTCCACCTGGTGCCTGAACGCTGTGGCGAGGGGACCAACACACCGTCCACCTGGTGCCTGGTACTGCTGTATGGCGGGGACCAACACCGTCCACCTGGTGCCCTAGTGCTGTATGGCGAGGGACCAACACACCGTCCACCTGGTGCCTGTAGTACTGTATGGCGGGGATAACACCGTCCCACCTGGTGCCTGGTACTGTATAAGCGGGGACTAACACCATCCTGGTGCCTAGTGCTGCATATGGCGGGGACCGACACCGTCCACCTGGTGCCTAGTGTGCTGTATAGCGAGGACCAGCTTACCGTCCACCTGGTGCCTAGTACTGTATAAGCGGGGACAACTCCCTCACCTGGTGCCTAGTACTGTATAAAGCGAGGACCAACACCGTCACCTGGTGCCTAGTACTGTATAGCGGGGACCTTACCGTCCACCTGGTGCCCTAGTGCTGTATAAGCGGGGACCAAACTTACAATCACCTGGTGCCTAGTACTGTATAAGCGGGGATAACACACGTCCTACCTGGTGCCTAATGCGATATAGCGGGGACCAACACCGTCCACCTGGTGCCTAGTACTGCTTATAAGCGGGGACCCAACACCGTCCACCTGGTGCCTAGTACTGTATAAGCGGGGACCAACACCGTCCACCTGGTGCCTAGTACTGTATGGCGGGGACCAACACCGTCCACCTGGTGTCTGGTACTGGCATAGTGGGGACCAACACCGTCCGCCTGGTACTAGTACTGTATAAGCGGGGACCAACACCGTCCACCTGGTGCCCTAGTGCTGCTGTAAGCGGGGATAACCTGCATCCACCTGTGCCTGGTACTGGCATAAGCGGGGACCAACACCGTCCCCACCTGGTGCTAGTGCTGCTGTATGGCGGGGACAACACCGTCCACCTGGTGCCCTAGTACTGTATAAGCGGGGACCAACACCGTCCACCTGGTGCCTGGTGCTGTATAAGCGAGGGACCAACACCGTCACCTGGTGCCTGGTACTGTATAAGCGGGGACCAACACCGTCCACCCTGGTGCCTGGTACTGTATAAGCGGGGACCAACACCGTCCACCTGGTGCCTGGTACTGTATAGCGAGGGACAACACTGTCCACCTGGTGCCCAGTGCTGTATAAGCGGGGATAACACACCGTCCACCCTGGTGCCTAGTACTGTATGAACAGGGACCAAACCGTCCACCTGTGGTGCCTAGTACTGTATAAAAGCGGGGACCAACACCGTCCCACCTGGTGCCTAGTACTGTATAAGCAGGGACCAACACTGTCCACACCTGGTGCTTAGTGCTGTATAAGCAGGGGACCAACACCGTCCACCTGGTGCCTAGTACTGTGAACAGGGACCCAAAACCGTCCCACCTGGTGCCTAGTGCTGTATGGCGGGGACCAACACACGTCCACCTGGTGCCTGAGTACTGTATAGCCCGGGGACCAACACTGTCCACCTGGTGCTTAGTGCTGTATAAGCGGGATAACACCGTCCACCTGGTACTAGTACTGGCTATGAACAGGGACCAAAATAAGGGGACCAACACCATCCACCTGACAATGTGTCAACGCCGTTGTTGGATGACTTTAGTTTACCATAGTGCCCGGCGGCGGCGGGAGGTGTACACAGAAAACTAGATTTTATGATAACCACAGATTTTGTTGCTTAGGACGAAACTCAAAGAAATGTTCGTTTTAAATATAATCCTATTTTATGTCGAGGTTGTTGGATACCACAGAGTAAAGCTTATGTTTCACAATATACAATTAATTCATTTATATAAAAAAACCAAGTAATACAATGGGGAACTTTGTCAAAATAAATTCGTCAAACTCACCTACGTCGGCATTAAATGTTCAATAATACTCCCACTGATGGAGGTGAGCGTAAACTGATAATAACGACGTTAATCACACACACACACAACAACTGTTCCGTACCCCAGACATATATTTTAGAGACCATTTTTGTTATCATATTCGTCACTTATTAGTTTACTAGCCGTTTTATCTAAGTAATTTCTGAAAGCTAATTAATATATGTCTTATAATCACATGTTAGTTATGTCTCACTGACCACACAATAATTCGCCTGTTATATAAGGCAGGGCTAGCAGGGTGATGTTAAAAAGCAACGTCTACACAGAGATTGGTAAATGTTTTGTTAAATTTTAATATGATGACTGGACTAGACTAACCTAACCTAACCTAACCACTTAAAGACAGCACAGTAAGATATCATAATGTTTATGAAAACAATAATAGAATCAAGACAAGTATAGGAACATTACACTCGATATCCCGGAGGTGTTAGAGCATAACACAGACCTTCAACTTGTCATCCTTACACAATACTCACTAAGAGAGAGAGAGAGAGAGAGAGAGAGAGAGAGAGAGAGGGGGGGAATTGGTTAAGTAACATATAACTCACCCCATAGTGATAAACGTCCATCAGTCAGACCAGGAATGAGGACAATTAGGCTGACTGACTTTACAGAAGCCAACAAGATAATCCAGGAGAGATTTAACACAGCCAGACACCTGTACTGCTAACACCACACACTATCACCACAGTAGTATCACACACGACCCAAAATAGCCAGAAAGACTCAAATAAAAACAGTATATTGAGCTATGAGGGAGACCGTAACATTAGACCGTACACACGAGAGTCTCACGTCAACACTAATACAACATTGCCTTAGTCATATCGAGACACGGGCGCCACACAAGCTAATATAAGTAATAATAATAACATGAAAGGTTAACACATCACTCTGTACATGGTGATGATGGGCAGACACTTCAACACTATCTATTAAAAGTCCATAATTTATATACAACAATATCAGTAGTATGAAGCAGGATATAAACAATTAATAGTAACAGGTGAATAATGTCAACGTCAAGATATATAACAACACTGAACAAACCCTGACAAAATATCACTTCATTCATATCAAAATAACAGTGAAATAAAAGAACAAAATATACTCAATAACACAATAACAATCAGCCTTTTATACATTCCTGTCTCTCAGTCGCACCAAAACATAAATTAAACGAAATAATAATGAAAAATATAACACGTAATTAACTACACAAGAGGGTGGTGTGTGTTGAGGGAGAGAGCGCTCATTATAGCAGGACCCGCTGCCTCACCATCTGTGCCCTCACATTAAACAACACAACAGTGCACACACACACACACACACCCACACACACACACACATACACACACACACACACACACACACACACATATATTATTACAGCCGCACACTGCACCAAAGATATTGGGTTGCAATTAATTTAAGTGATCACAGTATCATAAAACTTGTATCAGTTATTAAACTGAGGAGGTTCTCTACGCATATTAATACCCAATTAAAAGTTAGTACTTCCTCACTGTGTTTGGTCTTGGTGGGAATATTAACTTTCACAAGAAAAACATTGGGTAATATTACGGCCTTTATCCATGAAAGAGACGCCATATATATACTGTATAATTGATCTATTAATTATGTTTACTTTATCCTTTTGAAATAAGTAAAAATTAAAACATTATAAATAATTAATACTGCTACAACTACAACCTTTCCTTTATCACCTGGGTTCTGTCATACCTCAAACAGTTGTATTACATCAACCAAAAATCCCTAAAATATCTAACACCGAAACAGTCGTCAGTTTGACACAAGCAGCCTCCACCACCCGAGGAAAGGGCACACACGAGTGGGTACTGTAAGGATCGAATAGCACAGGGAAATAAAATCCACTCCTGGCATCCCCCTCCACAACAGAGACTGCTTGTTGTACCGTACAGAGAGACGGTGCGTGTGAGCAGGCATAAATGTCGGTAAGAATGGGGTCATGTGTGTAGCCAAGCTTTTTTTGTCAACCACCGTCAACAATATATGACATTCTTTTTATTCAGAAGGACCCGAGTCATGGAGCACGCCAGGTGGCTTCGTGTGAGTGAGTGACTGCTTGCATGATGGTGGTGATGCAGGCACTGCAATTCCTATGAGTGCCTGCATGATGGTGGTGATGCAGGCACTAAAGAAGGCTTCCTATGAGTGCCTGCATGATGGTGGTGGTGATGCAGGCACTAAAGAAGGCTTCTGTGAGTGCCTGCATGATGGTGGTGGTGATGCAGGCACTAAAGAAGGCTTCCCATGACTGCTTGCATGATAGGTGATGCAGGCACTAAAGAAGGCTTCCCATGAGTGCCTGCATGATGGTGGTATGCAGGCACCAAAGAAGGCTTCCTATGAGCGCCTGCATGATGGTGATGCAGGCACTAAAGAAGGCTTCCTGTGAGTGCCTGCATGATGGTGGTGGTGATGCAGGTACTAAAAGGCTTCCTGTGAGTGCCTGCATGATGGTAGGGTGATGCAGGCACTAAAAGGCTTCCTGTATGCCTGCATGATGGTGGTGATGCAGGTACTAAAAGCCTTCCTATGAGTGCCTGCATGATGATGGTGGTGATGCAGGTACTAAAGAAGCTTCCCTATGAGTGCCTGCATGATGATGAGGAAAGAAGGCTTCTTGAGCCTGAGTGTGGTGATGATGCAACTAAAGAAGGCTTCCGTGAGTGCCTGCATGATGTGGGGTGATGCAGGCACCAAAAGAAGGCTCATGAGTGCCTGCATGATGGGGTGGTGATGGAGGTACTAAAGAAGGCTTCCTGTGAGTGCCTGCATGATGGTGGGTGATGCAGGCACTAAGAAAGGCTTCCTATGGTGCCTGCATGATGGTGGTGTGATGCAGGCACTAAAGAAGCTCCTGTGGTGCCTGCGATGGTGGTGGTGATGCAGGCACTAAAGAAGGCTTCATGAGGTGCCTGCATGATGGTGAGTGATGCAGGCACTAAAGCTTCCTATGATGCCTGCATGATGGAGTGAGTGCCACAAAGGCTTTGTGAGTGCCTGCATGATGAGTGTGAGCAGGCACTAAAGAGGCTTCATGGTGCAATGGTGGTGATGCAGGCACAAAGAAGGCCATGAGTGCCTGCATGATGGTGGTGATGATGCAGGCACAAGGCTTCTATAGTGCCTGCATGATGGGTGGTGATGATGCAGGCACTAAAGAAGGCTTCCTATGAGTGCCTGCGCATGTGGTGGTGATGCAGGCACTAAAGAGCCTGTGGTGCCTGCATGATGGTGGTGATGCAGGCACTAAAGAACCTATGAGTGCCTGCATGATGGTGGTGATGATGCAGGCACTAAAGAAACTCGTGCCATGATGGTGATAAGGCACTAAAGAAGGCTTCCATGGTGCCTGCATGATGGTGGTGGTGATGCAGGTACAAAGAGGCTTCCTGTGAGTGCCTGCATGGTGGTGGTGATGCAGGCACAAGAAGGCTTCCTATGAGTGCCTGCATGATGGTGGATGATGATGCAGGGCACTAAAGAAGGCTTCCTGTGAGTGCCTGCATGATGTGATGTGATGCAGGCACTAAAGGCTTCCTATGAGTGCCTGCATGATGGTGGTGATGATGCAGGCACTAAAGAAGGCTTCCTGTGAGTGCCTGCATGATGGTGGTGGTGATGCAGGCACTAAAGGCTTCCTGTAAGTGCCTGCATGATGGTGGTGGTGATGCAGGTCCAAAGAGGCTTCCTGGGCCGCATGATGGTGGTGGTGATGCAGGCACTAAAGAAGGCTTCCTGAGTGCCTGCATGATGGTGGTGGTGATGCAGGCACTAAAGAAGGCTTCCTTGAGTGCCTGCATGATGGTGGTATGATGCAGGCACTAAGAAGGCTTCCTGTGAGTGCCTGCATGATGGTGTGATGCAGGCACTAAAAGGCTTCCTATGGTGCCATGATGTAGTGTGATGCAGGTATAGAGGCTTCCTGTGAGTGCCTGCATGATGGTGTGATGCAGGCACTAAAGAGAGCTCCTGTGAGTGCCTGCATGATGGTGATGCAGGCACTAAGAAGGCTTCCTAGTGCCTGCATGATGGTAGTGATGATGCAGGCACTAAAGAAGGCTTCCTGTGAGTGCTTGCATGATGGTGGTGGTGATGCAGGCACAAGAAGCTGTGAGTGCCTGCATGATTATGATGCAGGCACTAAAAGAAGGCTTCCTGTGAGTGCTGGCATGATGGTGGGGTGATGCAGGCACTAAAGAAACCTGCGTGCCTGCATGATGGTGTGGTGATGCAGGCACTAAAGAAGGCTTCCGTAAGTCGCAGGTGGTGATGCAGCTAAAACTGCAGTGCCTGCATGATGGTGGTGTGATGCAGGCACTAAGGAAGGCTTCTGTGAGTGCCCATGATGGTGTGGTGATGCAGGTACTAAGAGGCTTCCTGTGAGTGCCTGCATGATGGTGGTGGTGATGCAGGCACTAAAGAGAGCAAGTGCCTGCATGATGGTGGTGATTGCAGGCACTAAAGAAGGCTTCCGTGAGTGCTGGCATGATGGTGGTGGTGATGCAGGCACTAAGAAGGCTTCCTGTGAGTCTGCATGATGTGTGATGAGCACTAAAGAGGCTTCCTGTAAGTGCCTGCATGATGGTGAGTGGTGATGCAGGTACTAGGAAGGCTTCCTGAGTGCCTGCATGATGGTGGTGATGCAGGCACTAAAGAGGCTTCCTGTGAGTGCCTGCATGATGGTGTGTGATGCAGGTACTAAAGAGGCTTCCTGTGGTGTGCATGATGGTGGTGGTGCAGGCACAAAGAAACTTCCTGTGAGTGCTGCAGTGGTGATGCAGGCACTAAAGAAGGCTTCCTATGAGTGCCTGCATGATGGTGGTGGTGTGCAGGCACTAAAGAAGAGGCTACCTATGAGTGCCTGCTGATGGTGGTGGTGATGCAGGCACTAAAGAAGCTTCCTGTAGAGTGCCTGCATGATGGATGATGCAGGCACTAAAGAAGGCTTCCTGTGAGTGCCTGCGATGGTAGTGGTGATGCAGGCACTAAAGGCTTCCTGTGAGTGCCTGCATGATGGTAGTGGTGATGCAGGCACTAAAGAGGCTTCTATAGTGCCTGCATGATGGTAGGTGGTGATGCAGGCACTAAAAAGGCTTCCTGTGAGTGCCTGCATGATGGTGTGATGCAGGCACTAAAAAAGCTTAGTGCCTGCATGATGGTGGTGATGCAGGCACTAAAGAAAGGCTTCCTATGAGTGCCTGCATGATGGTGGTAGTGATGCAGGCACTAAAGGCTTCCTATGAGTGCCTGCATGATGGTGGGTGATGCAGGCACTAAGAGGCTTCCTGTGAGTCTGCATGATGGTGGTGATCAGGCACAGAAGCTTCCTAGAGTGCTGGCATGATGGTGGTGAGTGATGCAGGCACTAAAGTAGGCTTCCCATGAGTGCCTGCATGATGGTGTGGTGATGCAGGCAATAAAAGGCTTCCTATGAGTGCCTGCATGATGGGTGTGATGCAGGCACTAAAGAGGGCTTCCTGTGAGTGCCTGCATGATGGTGGTGGTGATGCAGGCACTAAAGAAGGCTTCTATGAGTGCCTGCATGATGGTGGTGGTGATGCAGGCACTAAAGAAGGCTTCTATGAGTGCCTGCATGATGGGGTAGTGATGCAGGCACTAAGAGGCTTCTGAGTGCCTGCATGATGGTGGTGGTGATGCAGGCACTAAAAAAGGCTTCCTGTGAGTGCCTGCATGATGGTGGTGGTGATGCAGGCACTAAAGAAGGCTTCCTGAGTGCCTGCATGATGGTGGTGATGCAGGCACTAAAGAAGGCTTCCTATGAGTGCCTGCATGATGGTGGTGGTGATGCAGGCACTAAAGTAGGCTTCCTGTGAGTGCCTGCATGATGGTGGTGGTGATGCAGGTACTAAAGAAGGCTTCCTATGAGTGCCTGCATGATGGTGGTGGTGATGCAGGCACTAAAGAAGGCTTCCTATGAGTGCCTGCATGATGGTGGTGGTGATGCAGGCACTAAAGAAGGCTTCCTGTGAGTGCCTGCATGATGGTGGTGGTGATGTAGGCACTAAAGAAGGCTTCCTATGAGTGCCTGCATGATGGTGGTGATGCAGGCACTAAAGAAGGCTTCCTGTGAGTGCCTGCATGATGGTGGTGGTGATGCAGGCACTAAAGTAGGCTTCCTATGAGTGCCTGCATGATGGTGGTGGTGATGCAGGCACTAAAGTAGGCTTCCTATGAGTGCCTGCATGATGGTGGTGATGCAGGCACTAAAGAAGGCTTCCTATGAGTGCCTGCATGATGGTGGTGGTGATGCAGGCACTAAAGAAGGCTTCCTATGAGTGCCTGCATGATGGTGGTGATGCAGGCACTAAAGAAGGCTTCCTATGAGTGCCTGCATGATGGTGGTGATGCAGGCACTAAAGAAGGCTTCCTATGAGTGCTCATGATGCAGGCACTAAAGAAGGCTTCTTGTGAGTGCCTGCATGATGGTGGTGGTGATGCAGGCACTAAAGAAGGCTTCCTATGAGTGCCTGCATGATGGTGGTGGTGATGCAGGCACTAAAGAAGGCTTCCTATGAGTGCCTGCATGATGGTGGTGATGCAGGCACTAAAGAAGGCTTCCTATGAGTGCCTGCATGATGGTGGTGGTGATGCAGGCACTAAAGTAGGCTTCCTATGAGTGCCTGCATGATGGTGGTGGTGATGCAGGTACTAAAGAAGGCTTCCTGTGAGTGCCTGCATGATGGTGGTGGTGATGCAGGTACTAAATTATGCTTCCTGTGAGTGCCTGCATGATGGTGGTGGTGATGCAGGCACTAAAGAAGGCTTCCTGTGAGTGCTGGCATGACCACCACCATTATACTGGCCAAGACTTGGATTCTTATTACTGTTTTCATGTCTGTGAGAATCGTGCAACACCAAGTAGCATCCTAGTGTATAGGAGTCAACAACACCAGACGCTGCCGGGTGATGGGGGCCACCGAGGTCGATTTCCTCTATATAGCAAACAAAATGAGCCCAGCAAACATGTAGACAAAACAGGCAGAACAAACAAGCAAGCAAGATCCTCATAACTATACATCCAACCAACTAAACTATCTTATTTTTTCCCCAATTAGATCATTAGGTCAGGTTGAGTTAACTAGATTAGGTTTGTAGCTAAGTGTTGAGATGTATTAGACAATGATTTATACACCTGTAGTGACAGCAGGTGAAGTTTAGTTTCATGTTTACGTGACTTGGTTTAGAGAATTACACAATAACATCTTAAGATTAACTTTATTAATACTTCAGGTTACGAGAATCAATTAAACTGTGGATATGCATTATCCTAACCTAACCTAACCTAACCTAATCCTAACTCTTAATCCTTAATCCTAGCTTCCAGCTCTAGCTTAACTTAACTTAACCTAACCTAACCTAACCTAACCTAACTTAGCTCTTAACCTAACCTTAACTTAACCTAACTCTAACCTAACCTAATGCTAAATTAATTGTAATCGTGTACATAAAGAACAAGGAGGTAAACAAGGCATTATGGCAAGTGGGTAAGCAGAATAAGTGGGCTGAGGGAAGGCATCATGCAGACAGACAACTTGATTACGTTAACTAGAGGATGTCCTGGCTAGGCTCACACCCCTCCTGTGTCCCTACCACTATCCCCCTCTCCTGGCTAGGCCTCACACCCTCCTGTGTCCCCAATACTATCCTCCTGGCTAGGCTCACACCCCTACTGTCCCCCTACCACTATCCCTCCCCTGCCAGGCTCACACCCCTCCTGTGTCCCCTACCACTATCCCCCTCCCTGGCTAGGCTCACACCCCCTCCCAGTCCCCTACCACTATCCCTCTCCTGGCTCGGCCCACACCCCCTCCTGTGTCCCCAACCACTATCCCTCCCCTGCCAGGGCTCACACCCCTCCTGTGTCCCCAACCACTATCCCCCTCCCTGGCTAGGCTCACACCCTCCTGTGTCCCCTACCACTATCCCTCCCTGGCTAGGCTCACACCCCTCCTGTGTCCCCAACCACTATCCCCCTCCCTGGCTAGGCTCACACCTCCTGTGTCTCCTACCACTATCCCCCCTCCCCTGGCTAGGCTCACACCCCTCCTGTGTCCCTACCATTTATCCCCTCCCCTGGCCAGGGCTCACACCCTCCTGTGTCCCCTACCACTATCCCCCTCCCTGGCTAGGCTCACACTCCTCCTGTGTCTCCTACCACTATCCCTCCCTGGCTAGGGCTCACCCTCCTGTGTCCCCTACCACTATCCCCCTCCCTGGCTAGGCTCACACCCTCCTGTGTCCCCAACCACGATCCCCCTCCCTGGCCAGGGCTCACACCCCTCCTGTGTCCCTACCACTATCCTTCCTGGCTAGGCTCACACCCCCTCCTGTGTCCCCCTACCACTATCCCCCTTCCTGGCTAGGCCTACACCCCTTCCTGTGTCCCTAACCACGATCCTCCCTGGCTAGGCTCACACCCTCCTGTGTCCCCTACCACTATCCCCCTCCCTGGCCAGGGCTTTACACCCTCCTGTGTCCCCACCACTATCCACCCCTGGCTAGGCCTACACCCTCCTGTGTCCCCAACCACGATCCCTCCCTGGCTAGGCTCACACCCTCCTGTGTCCCCTACCACTATCCCCTTCCTGGCTAATTACACCCCCTCCTGTGTCCCTACCACTATCCCTCCCCTTCCTGGCTAGGTTCACACCCCTCCTGTGTCCCTACTCACTATCCCTCCTTGACTAGGCTCACACCCCCTCCTGTGTCCCCTACTCACTATCCTCCCTCCCTGGCTAGGGCTCACATCCCTCCTGTGTCCCCTAACCACCATCCCTCCTCCCTGGCTAGGCTTACACCCCTCCTCATGTGTCCCCTACCACTATCCTCCTCCTTCCTGGCCAGGGCTCACACCCTCTCATGTGTCCCCCTACCACTTATCCCTCCCTGGCTAGGCTTACACCTCCTGTGTCCCCTACCACCATCCCCCTCCCTGGCTAGGTCTACATCCCCCTCCTGTGTCCCCAACCACCATCCCTCCTGGCTAGGCTTACACTCTCCTATGTGTCCCCTACCACTATCCCCTTCCTGGCTAGGCCCACCCTCCCTATGTGTCCCCTACCACTATCCTTCCTGGCCAGGCTCACACCCCTCCTGTGTCCCCTACCACTATCCCTCCTGGCTAGGCTCACACCCCCTCCTGTGTCCCCAACCACGATCCCTCCCTGGCTAGGCTCACACCCTCCTGTGTCCCCTACCACTATCCTCCTGGCTAGGCTCACACCCCCTCCTGTGTCCCCTACCATCCCCCCCTTCCTGGCTAGGCCTACACCCCTTCCTGTGTCCCCAACCACGATCCCTCCCTGGCTAGGCTCACACCCCTCCTGTGTCCCCTCACCATCATCCTCCCTGGCTAGGGGTTTACACCCTCCTGTGTCCCCCACCACTATCCACTCCCTGGCCAGGCTCACACCCTCCTGTGTCCCCAACCACGATCCCCCTCCTGGCTAGGCTCACACCCTCCTGTGTCCCCTACCACTATCCCTCCTGGCCAGGCTTACACCCCCTCCTGTGTCCCCCACCACTATCCCCCCTTCCTGGCCAGGGCTCACACCCCTCCTGTGTCCCCTACCACTATCCCTCCTGACTAGGCTCACACCCTCCTGTGTCCCCTACCACTATCCTCCTCCCTGGCTAGGCCTACATCCTCCTGTGTCCCCAACCACCATCCTCCCTGGCTAGGCTTACACCCTCCCATGTCCCCTACCAATTATCCCCCTTCCTGGCTACAGGCTCACACCCTCTCATGTGTCCCTACCACTCATCCTCCCTGGCCAGGCTTACACCCCCTCCTGTGTCCCCTACCACTATCCCTCCCTGGCTAGGCTCACATCCCCTCCTGTGTCCCCTAACCACCATCCTCCCTGGCTAGGCTTACACCCCTCCTCTCATGTGTCCCCTAACACTATCCCCCTTCCTGGCTAGGCTCACCCTCCTCATGTCCCCTACCACTATCCCCTTCCTGGCTAGGCTCACACCCTCCTGTGTCCCCTACCACTATCCTCCCTGGCTAGGCTCACACCCTCCTGTGTCCCTACCACTATCCTCCTCCCCATTAGCCTCACACTCCCCTCCTGTGTCCCCAACCACCATCCCTCCTGGCTAGGCTTACACCCCTCTCATGAGTCCCCTACCACTATCCCTCCCTGGCTTGGCTTACACCTCCTGTGTCCCCCTACCATTATCCTCCTCCTGGCTAGGCTCACACCCCTCCTGTGTCCCTTCTACCACTATCCCTCCCCAGCTAGGCCCACACCCCTCCCTGTGTCCCCAACCACTATCCCTCCCTGGCTAGGGCTCACACTCCCTCTCCTGTGTCTCCTACCACTATCCCTCCCTGGCTTTGATATTTACACCCTCCTGTGTCCCTACCACTATCCCTCCCTGGCTAGGCTCACACCCCTCTCTGTGTCCCCTACCACTATCCCTCCCTGCTAGGCTTACACCCCTTTCATGTGTCCCCTAACACTATCCCCTTCCTGGCTAGGCCTACACCCCCTCCTGTGTCCCCTACCACTATCCCCCTCCCTGGGTAGGCTTACACCCCTTTCATGTGTCCCCTACCATTATCCCCCTCCCTGCACAACAAGTGCAGCGTACTTAATATTGGAAGAACAAATACTGTCAATGTATACAGCCTTAACAACATCAACCTAAAGAAGTCGACTTGTGAAAGAGACTTAGGGGTACTTTTAAGCCCGGACCTACGGCCTAGATAACAGTGCGTTAATGTTCGAAATAAGGCAAACAGAATATTAGGTTTTATACCTAGAAGTGTAAGTAATAAGAGTGCAGAGGTCTTATTACAACTATATCTTGCGCTAGTCAGACCGCACCTCGAATATGCGGTTCAGTTCTGGTGCCCTTATTGAATGGATATCAATTCGCTAGAGTCGGTGCAGCGAAGAATGACGAAAATGATTTCGTGACTTAGAAACCTTCCATATCAAGATAGGTTAAAGAAACTAAACTTGCATTCCCTAGAAAGACGAAGAGTGCGGGGAGATATGATAGAAGTATTTAAGTGGGTGAAAGGAATCAATAAAGGGGATATAGATAAAGTTCTTATAATATCCGAGCAGGATAGGACTCGTAACAACGGATTTAAATTGGATAACTTTAGGTTTAGGAGGGAGATAGGAAGGAACTGGTTCACAAATAGGGTGGTAGACGAGTGAAAGAAGCTTAGCAACTTTGTAGTAAGTGTTGGAACGCTGGGAAGTTTCAAAAGGAGGCTAGATAGATTCATGGATGATAGAGTGGTTGTAACTCTCGACAGGAGCTGCCATGCTCAGGCCAACCGGCCTATTGCAGACTCCTTATTTTCTTATGTTCTTCTTATGTTCTATGTTCCCTACCACTATCCCCCTCCATGGCTAGGCTCACATCCCCCTTCTATGTTCTCTACCACTATCCCCCTCCCCTGGCTAGGCTCACTCCCCTCCTGGCCTCTATTGACCCGGCCTATGTGACGCTGCCCCTAAGGTCAACACACGCCTTGGCTTGGTGGTTGAGATGCACGGGCCATGTCCTAGGACAAATTCCCACAGGAGCTCTTTTCAATGGACAAAATTCCATCATTGCATATCGTGTTTGCAATCCTACCAGCCCCAGTTTATATGAGTACCAATAATACCCTGTTATGTTAGATTAGGTTAGGATAAGTAGGTTAGATGAGGTTGGATTAGGTTAAGTAGGTTAGGTTATGCAATACACTGTAGGTTAGGTTAGGTTAGGTTAGGATAATCCTCACATACACCTCTCCACCCAGCACATGATACAACTCACAAGCGACAGTCAGCTGGTCCTCCTAAGACACACAGCATGACCCTCCGTCTGTATCTCTACCTGGGATCACACACAGGTATATTACACTCGGGTTTGAGGGAGTCGAGAAACACGATGGAGGAGAGGGAGTCAGTCACAATCAGTGCATTTGTACCAGTCTTCAGCGTATTTGTACCAGTCTTCAGTGTATTTGTACCAGTCTTCAGTGAATTTGAGTGTTGTAAGAGTGGCAGTTTGCAAAAGTGGATGTCCGAATGTTTATTGAGAGTTTTTTCATTACAGGAACAGCCATTAGACACCACACTAATGGTACTTCTCGTATAAGGAGCTATAAGTATAGATGCCGTCATATATTCACTATACTACACTATAATCGGTCATCACACACCACACAGCGCCATAAACACCACCCATATACAGTATAAAGTCACGTCACCAGCCATCACCACTCATACTGTACACACTCCTCACCACACACACACCAACACAAACACTCACTCGCACAATAACACACATAACTCGAGCCTCAGTCGCAAAGTCCTCACCCCCAAAACACGTACCCACCCACGCACTCGCAGGCACGCACTCACTCACGCACACACATACATAACTGAAGTACCTCTCCCATAGCCCTCACCACCACACCACACACACACAAAACTAAATACCAGTAAAGCACCACAGCCGCCCCACCAAACAAGCACCGCCACACAGCCAGGCCCCCACACGGGCTCATTAACGTTAGTGAGACACATGTTTACGCAGCAAACTTTACTTAATTATGGTCGGTTCCTAACACAACTCCTACGACCAGGACCACCCTCGTCCTCTTCCTTATTATAACATTCACTCTTACCTCCCTTCTTCTCTTCTTCATTCATCACATTCTCTCCTTCATTTCTTCCTCTTCCATGTTCTTACTTTATTATACTTTCTTACTGTTCTCCTCCTCTTTCTCTCTTACTTGTGTTTACGTTAATAACTTTTCTTACCCTCCTCCTCCTCCTCATCATCATTATATTACACAGTGTAACACCGTCAGTGTCGTCACACCACCTGGCTTATAGTGACCTGTGTCGTGTGTGGCAGTGATCAGCGTCAAGGCCTGACTGAACTACTCAGATTAGGCAAGATTGTACTTCAGTCTTACCAATAAAATTGTTAAACTAAACCAACATCTTCCTCTCACTCTCTTACTTGTTCTTACTATAACATTCACTTTTACTCTTCTCCTCTTGTCTTCCTTCTCCTCCTCCTCCATCTTACTTGTTCTTACAATAACATTCACTCTTCTTCTTCTTCTTCTCCTCCTGTCTTCCTCCTACTCCTCCTCCCGCTCCTCATCTTCACAAATATTCTTACATAAACAATCACTTTTAACCACCACGATCACCACCCAAAGTGTGAACACTGTAGAGGAAAATATGTACAAGATGGATTGTGATACACAGGAAAGAGTGTGTAGTGTGCTGTAGTTAAGGAAAAGTTGTACACAAGGAAAATGTAACCAAAGGAAAATGTTGCATAAAACATAAATAAATAAATATAGATCACATAAATAAACCAAGAAACAAAATACATTGATCATGATCCAGGTGTCAAATGTCTGAGCACACAATACTGTTCATTAGTCAGGTGAAATAATTTACCGGATCACCTGCAGATGAGATACCCCAGTTCGTATCACCTGAAGATTAACTTCCTAACTTAACTTAACCAAGTTCTCCTTAATAGCGTTAAGGTTGTTAGATCTTCTGGTGATTTAACTTCCCTTCTGACACAACGAACAAGTTCTGGAACCCGTAAAAGCGCCATTAAAAATAAAATATATATTAGTCGTCGTGTAAGCACCCACCAAGAACACCCACATTCCTCCCCTGCCACGAGCGAATCACCGTGTTGACAGCTCCCCTGAGTGCTGCCCTCACGCGGCTGCTCAGAGAATTACTCATGTAAACAAAAGCCCAGAGCTGGCGATAACCCGAGTGGGGGAAAACAATACGACATTATCGACCTTAAAAGCCATGGGCTGTGCTGAGGAGGGAGGAGGGAGACTGACGATGGAGAGGGGTGGCTGGGGATGGAAGAGGGTGGCTGGGGATGGAGAAGGGTGGCTGGGGATGGAGGAGGGTGGCTGGGGATGGAGGAGGGTGGCTGGGGATGGAGAAGGTGGCTGGGGATGGAGAAGGGTGGCTGGGGATGGAAGAGGGTGGCTGGGGATGGAGGAGGGTGGCTGGGGATGATGGAGGTGGCTGAGGATGGAGGAGGTGGCTGGGGATGAGAAGGGTGGCTGGGGATGGAGAAGGGTGGCTGGATGGAAGAGGGTGGCTGGGGATGGAGGAGGGTGGCTGGGAATGGTGGAGGGTGGCTGGGGATGGAGAAGGTGGCTGGGGATGGAGGAGGGTGGCTGGGGATGGAGAAGGGGTGGCTGGGGATGGAGAAGGGTGGCTGGGGATGGAAGAGGGTGGCTGGGGATGGAGGAGGGTGGCTGGGGATGGGGAGGGTGGCTGGGGATGAAAGAGGGTGGCTGGGGATGGAGGAGGGTGGCTGGGGGATGAGGAGGGTGGCTGGGAATGGTGGAGGGTGGCTGAGGATGGAGGAGGGGTGGCTGGGGATGGAGGAGGGTGGCTGGGGATGGAGGAGGGTGCTGGGGATGGAGGAGGGTGGCTGGGGATGGAGAAGGGTGGCTGGGGATGAAAGAGGGTGGCTGGGGATGGAGGAGGGTGGTGGGGATGGAGGAGGGTGGTTGGGATGGAGGAGGGTGGCTGGGGATGGAGGAGGGGTGGGATGGAGGAGGTGGCTGGGGTGGAGGAGGGTGGCTGAGGGATGGAGGGTGGCTGGGGATGGAGGAGAGGTGGCTGGGGATGGAGGGTGGCTGGGGATGGAGAAAGAGTGGCTGGGGATGTGGAGGAGGTGGCTGGGGATGGAGGGGGTGGCTGTGGGATGGAGGGGTGGCTGGGGATGGAGGGTGGCTGGGGATGGAGGAGGGTGGCTGGGGATGGAGGAGGGTGGCTAAGGGGGATGGAGGGGGGTGGCTGGGGGATGGAGGGGTGGCTGGGGATGGAGGTGGCTGGGGATGGAGGAGGTGGCTGGGGATGGAGGAGGGAGTGGCTGGGGATGGAGGAGGGTGGCTGGGGATGGAGAGGTGGCTGGGGGGATGGTGGAGAGAGGTGTGGGGATGGAGGAGGGTGGCTGGGGATGGAGGAGGGTGGCTGGGGATGGAGGAGGTGGCTGGGGGATGGAGGAGGGTGGCTGGGGATGGAGGAGGGTGGCTGGGGATGGAGGAGGGTGAGGGGATGGAGGGTGGCTGGGATGGAGGAGGGTGGCTGAGGATGGAGGAGGGTGGCTGGGGATGGAGGAGGGTGGCTGGGGATGGAGGAGGAGGCTGGGGATGGAGGAGGGTGGCTGGGGATGGAGGAGGGTGGCTGGGGATGGAGGAGGGTGGCTGGGGATGGAGGAGGGTGGCTGGGGATGGAGGAGGGGTGGCTGGGGATGGTGGAGGTGGCTGGGGATGGAGGAGGTGGCTGGGGATGGAGGAGGTGGCTGGGGATGGAGGGGGTGGCTGGGGATGGGAGGAGAGTGGCTGGGGATGGAGGAGGGTGGCTGGGGATGGTGGAGGGCCAGGGATGGAGGGTGGCTGGGGATGGAGGAGGGTGGCTGGGGATGGAGGGGTGGCTGGGGATGGTGGGAGGTGGCTGAGGATGGAGGGGGGTGGCTGGGGATGGAGAAAGGAGTGGCTGGGGGATGGAGGAGGGGTGGCTGGGGATGGTGGAGGGTGGCTGGGGATGGAGGGGGTGGCTGGGGATGGAGGAGGGTGGCTGGGGATGGAGGAGGTGGCTGGAGGATGGAGGGGGTGGCTGGGGATGGAGGAGGTGGCTGGGGATGGGAGGTGGCTGGGGATGGAGGAGGGTGGCTGGGGATGGTGGAGGTGGCTGAGGATGGAGGGGTGGCTAGGATGGAGGGAGGTGGCTGGGGATGGAGGGTGGCTGGGGATGGAGGGAGGGTGGCTGGGGATGGAGGAGGGTGGCTGAGGATGGAGGGGTGGCTGGGGATGGAGAAGAGTGGCTGGGATGGAGGAGGGTGGCTAGGGATGGAGGAGGGTGACTGAGGGATGGAGGAGGGTGGCTGGGGATGGAGGGGGGTGGCTGAGGATGGAGGGTGTAGGGGATGGAGGAGGGTGGCTGGGGATGGAGGAGGGTGGTGCTGGGGATGGAGGAGGGTGGCTGGGGGATGGTGGAGGGGGTGGCTGAGGGATGGAGGGGTGGCTAGGGATGGAGGAGGGTGGCTGGGATGGAGGGAGGGTGGCTGGGGATGGAGGAGGTGGCTGGGGATGGAGGGGGTGGCTAAGGATGGAGGAGGTGGCTGGGGATGGAGGAGGGTGGCTGGGGATGGAGGGAGGTGGCTGGGGATGGAGGAGGGTGGCTGGGGATGGAGGGTGGCTGGGGATGGAGGAGGTGGCTGAGGATGGAGGAGGGTGGCTGGGGATGGAGGGTGGCTGGGGATGGTGGGTGGCTGGGGATGGTGGAGGGTGGCTGGGGATGGTGGAGGGTGGCGCAGGGGATGGGGGGTGGCTGGGGATGGAGAAGAGTGGCTGGGGATGGAGGAGGGTGGCTGGGGATGGAGGAGGGTGGCTGGGGATGGAGGAGGGTGGCTGGGGATGGAGGAGGGTGGCTGGGGATGGAGGAGGGTGGCTGGGGATGGAGGAGGGTGGTTGAAGATGGAGGGGGTGGCTGGGGTTGTAAATGGTTGCTGGTCAAATTGTCTGTAGCATTCCTTCGTGGTTGTGATTAAAAATCTACCTTTATTTAGCCGAACTTAAGATTACCTTGACGTAATTCAAATTAATTATACCTATTCTAACATGACTCGAAGCTAAACAAACCTAAAGCCAAGTCAGTCCTTACCAACTTATTATATATCAACGTCACAGGGTAATAGGATATAACAAAAGTTGAGCTGGTGTGATTTTTTGTCAGCTTATATCAACAGCAGGACTTTGTGTGGTGAGGATGTCTCCACTAGTATAGCCGTAATCTGCCTGGTAGGATCTTGGGTAGGATTTTGTCCACTCTTTCATTTCCTATAGATAATTTCCCTCCGTTAACGAATACGTACTCTAGTTAAACACACACATTAACGCCAAATATCCAATCAATCACACACGACCCCCAATTCTCAAAGGATGGCATAATAACTTCCTCTCTTTGTAGGTGTGTGGCCCAACGTCTCACTCTCACTCACCTACGATAACAGCTCATAAAACATTCTACTATAATAGGATGAGTTAATTTGTTCCAAGTTAGTTAAGATACAAAATTAAATACATTCATGTTAAGGTACAGCATTGACGTCTTATGCCAAGTTAAGGTACAAAATTAACATCACTAGTTAAGGTACAAAAGTAACATCACTAGTTAAGGTACAAAACTAACATCACTAGTTAAGGTACAAAATTAACATCACTAGCTAAGGTACACAATTAAATCCTTGGTAGTTAAGACACAAGAGACGGCTGAGGGGCACGAGGTAGGATGCTTGACTAGTTCTCCCCTCTGTTAATAGGCCTCCACAAAGTCTAGGCCTACACCACGGTTCTTTTTTTTCTTACTTCCTTGACACGAGACACCTGCCAGGACAAGTAATTGACACTCGGTATTAATTCACCTTCTGGCTGGTGTCCGGTTTTGCTCCGCGTCGCTTTTTTATAACATAAGAAAATTTTATAATATAAGAAAATTGTAACTTTATTTTTTACCTGGCGAAGAGTTGATGGTGAAATGATGTTGTTATTTTTGTTGTTGTTGTTCATAGAGTTATGTACGTAGGAGAACTGTCAATGGGAGTACATGGGAGTATAGGGTAGTGTAGAGTACATTCGAGTACAAGAAAGCACCAACATGTGCTTTCATGTACAGTTGCGGACAAAATTGCCTGGACACTCGGCAGTATCCCCTATGTAAGTACCTGAGGATCATTAGCCGAGAGGGATTGTAATTTTAACTCATTTTCTATGATTTTTCTTTATACTGAGGATTGTTCTTCCCCATTTTGTAGTTCCGACCTAAAATGGGATAAAAGCAACACACACACACACACACACACACACACACACACACACACACACACACACACACACACACACACACTATCACCCCTTAACATATATCCCTTCCTCCTCACCCCCATCACCCCCACCACCCCTCACCCTCACCCCACCACCCCTCACCCCACCCATCCCACCACCCCTCACGGGCCACCCAGGGATAAAAGCTACACTACATTTGGTATAAACAAGAGTTAAAGAGCCAATAAAGACGGGCCAGACCACCAAGGACCCCACCACTGAGCCTCCGTCTTGTGTACACAGCCAAGACCTGTAGTGTACCGCCCACACGAGGAGGAGGAGGAGGAGGAAGAGAAGTAGGAGGAAGAGGACTACGACAAGGAGGTAGAGGAGGAGGACGAAGACAAGGAGGAAAAGGACAAAGACAACGAAAACAAAGAGGAGGAAGAAGACGATGACGGAAAGAAGAGACAACGGAGGTGAAGAGGATGACAAGGGGTAGAAGGACGAAGTTGTGGTGGAAGAAAGAGGGAGGGAGCAGAAACAGTAATAACAGGAGGAGGAGGAGGAGGAGAAGAAAATGAAGAAGAAACAAAAGATTATAAAATAGAAGAAAAGAATAGAAGCAGGACGATGAGGAGCAGATGGAGGAGGGAGGGCAGAGGTGGAGGTGCTGGGAGGAGGGATGGTAGAGGTGGAGGTGCTGGGAGGAGGATGGTAGAGGTGGAGGTGCTGGGAGGAGGAGGGCAGGAGTGGAGGTGCTGGGGAGGAGGGAGGGCAGAGGTGGAGGTGCTGGGAGGAGGGAGGGGCAGAGGTGGAGGGCTGGGAGGAGGGATGGTAGAGGTGGAGGTGCTGGGAGGAGGAGGGCAGAGGTGGAGGTGCTGGGAGGAGGAGGGCAGAGGTGGAGTGCTGGGAGGAGAATGAGGTCTTGGCAGAGATAAATGCCTAGAGGTCAGGACACACACACACACACACACACACACACAAGTTACTATAAACAAACATCTCAGCTCACACTTTAATCACCAACACAAATATTATACAATGACAGGGGTTCAAGGTTGGCACCCCCCTTTGTGTGTGACCAGAGACCTCACTAGTAGTGCATGTGTATTACTGTGTGGTCAAGTCCTGTGTGTGCATGATAGAGGTAACAGTGTACACTGATCATGAGGTTGAAGTATTTGTGTGTGTACGTCTGTGTGTACATGATGAGGTAACGGTGTACACTGATCATGAGGGTTGAAGTATTTGTGTGTGTACGTCTGTATGTGCATGATGAGGTAACGGTGTACACTGATCATGAGGGTTGAAGTATTTGTGTGTGTACGTCTGTGTGTACATGATGAGGTAACGGTGTACACTGATCATGAGGGTTGAAGTATTTGTGTGTGTACGTCTGTGTGTACATGATGAGGTAACGGTGTACACTGATCATGAGGTGTTGAAGTATTTGTGTGTGTACATCTGTGTGTACATGATGAGGTAACGGTGTACACTGATCATGAGGGTTGAAGTATTTGTGTGTGTACGTCTGTGTGTACATGATGAGGTAACGGTGTACACTGATCATTAATGAACTGCGATCATTATGAAATCACGGAATCTGTATTCTTGTTTATGATTAATAAATAAACAAAAATTAATAGTCAGAGACACAGGATTGTGAGAGAGACGTAGCCGTAACCTTGCTCGCCTCGCAAGCCAGCAGACCCGGGTTCGATCCCCGGGCAGGGTGAAACTGTGGGCAAGTTTCTTTACGCCATTTGCCTCTGTCTACCCAGCAGTAATCGGGAACCTGGATGTTAATCGATTTGCGGATCGTTTTCCGGGGTAATGGTTAGCCAGTGCAGTTGGCGAGTTGTCCGGTCTTCTGGACTATTCCGTGACACTGGGTCATGCAGCTCGTTAACTCAGGGTGTGGTTTTTGTGTTGGTGAAAGTTTCTACACCGTAAAAAACAAATTCACGCCTAGGTGGCCCTTGGGCCAGCCATCCTCGTTACACAAGAGGCAACCATTAAAAAAAAACTAACCTAACCTAACCTAACCTAACCCTTCTCAAGCTTTCATTGTACTCGTATATAACACGACCTGGAGACAATAGGTTTCTCAGAATGAATAATGACCTTTGACCTTTCCCTAAAAGCGGCGGTCAAAAATGAGGATGGGGAGGTGGAGGAGGGGAGGTGAAAGAGGAGGAAGGGGAGGTGAAGGAGGAGGGAGGGGGTGAAGGAGGAGGAGGGGAGAAGAAGGAGGAGGAAGGAGAGGTGAAGGAGGAGGAAGGTGGTGAAGGAGGAGGAGGGGAGAAGAAGGAGGAGGAAGGAGAGGGAAGAGGAATAAGCAGGGGAGGATAGAGGTTTATACACAAAGGGAATAATAATATAGGTCAAATTCATTAATAGTTTAGGACAGGCCATATTTATGTATTCATGAGGTGTTATCACTGTTCACTGCCACGCAGGGTAGAAGGAGTAAGAGGGGGAGGATGAAGAGGAGAAGGAAGGTGGGGGGAGAGGGGGAGGGAAGAGGTAGACGACATCTTACAAAAACATAACAGCTTCCAACACGCTGCTACGAGTTACTGTCAAATTAAATAATATATATATTACAGCGTTCTTCCAGCCTAATTACCGCCTTTCCTAACATATATGATGGATGTTTTTAGCACGTAAGGGATCAGGGTGTTTTTTTCCGCTTACTTGTCTCTCAAAATAGCTATTAACTAAACTTTCGTCACTTTTCCTCTGATAACTTGTCTGGATTTACTCCTAAAACGAATAAATGAAAAAAGAAGAAGAAAAACGCCCAAAACCATGAACAGTAGGATAGACTGAAGGGAATTAAAGAATACAAAATATGAACAGAGAAAGAGAGTCTGGTTATATGTAATAATGAGTAAATATTTAGGAAGTAAAAGAAAACACCAACTAACAGAAGGTGAGAGAGATGACGTAGGGCCTAACTACCAGGAAGACGGACACCTCCCCAAGGGTAGACACACTGTATACAGGTGTTGCTCTGGCGCACTAAATATGGCAACTTGACCGATACAAGCAGCGTCCATCAGAGTCAAGAAGGGAGGGCTGTTGATACCGTCTGACACTGTGATCACCTGCAGTCACACACACATGCATACATACATACACACACACACACACACACACACACACACACACACACACACACACACACACACACGGAAAGAAACACAAACACACATTCCTCCCTCCCTCCCTCCCTCTCTCCTTCCTTCCCCCTCTCCTTTAAAACCCATGTGTTGCCACTGAGTGTGGCACCCGCACTTCTAACCACCAAGAGAGAGAGACGGACCGACCCTGATTTTAAAGAATCGTAGGACAATTTCCCCACCTAAAAGTAACAAGAGAAAACGCCATGTTAAAGTAGAGTCCTGGGGCCATTTAGCCGCCATTCTGGCTGTACCTCATCTCAAGTGACAGGCGTTCGTTTTCACAACTTCTATTCGAGGAAAACATTGTCGTAAGAATTCTTGAGAATTCATCTTTGTGTCTTAGCTTATCTAAGGTATCCAGTAAGGGACTAATAAGTGACGCAAGAATCTTTGAGAACTTTTTTTTTTGTGTCGGTGATTAAATCTCTAGTAAGTCGGTCAACAATAATGTATAGAAGACACTGACTACCCCGGCCCAGGTAGCGTGTGTGTTCGACCACTTGATGTTAAGAAATAGAGACGTGACTTGTCTTGGTAAAGTTATAAAATGTTAAGGACACACAGAGTAGTTAGTTTCGTTTCACACACACACACACACACACACACACACACACACACACACACACACACACATACACGAAACGAATATTTCCTGTCATATCAGGATACAAAACGTCAGCAAGAAGCAGCAGTGGGTAATAGCAGCAGTAGCAGTAGGCAGCATCAACAAGCAGTAACAGCCAGCATCAACAAAAGCATCAACAGTTAGACAGCAACAGCATCAACAAGCAGTAACAGCAGGCAGTAACAGCACCAGACAGACGTCGAATCCCCCAGCAGGCAGGAGCTGCAACCCGACACTGCCCCACCCGGAGCTGTGTGTGGCGGCCACTTGTGAAGCAGGAAGTGACGGAGGCTTGGCACATCAGTTACCAATTCTCAAAAGGTTCCTACGACAGATTTTCCCCCCAAGTGCAGACAGGAGGACGCCGCTGTGAGGCTTACTTACTCCACGACAGAGATCCTGGCCAAAATACTGTACCGTGGGATTGAATAATTGACGCGAGACGACTATTGAGGCCCAGCCACGTGGAAACTTTTATAGCAGTTGAATCTACGAGTCATTATATTTTGGATTAAATTGATTAATAATATTAAAGATAACGAAATCTATTACTGAAGAGTAACTGAGGCCTAACAGTGTTGATGTAAGGATTAACACCTTGCAAACGTCTATTCTTCCTAATCTACATATACACATTCTCTCGTACTTACATTGAAACATTAATCTATAACAAATAAACTCAGAAAAATACACATAAAAGTTCATTCCCCTTCTTACTGTAGGTGTGTAGCGGCCACACACCTGCAGCAGTACTGGACCTGTGACTCACTCACACCACCTGTCTACCGCTGCTCTTCCACCATCGGGTTCTTGCTCAACGAAAAAAGTCATAATTCGAATACCTTTCCAGTTTTTCTCAGCGCTTCATCCACCAACTCTTTATTATCAAGAGTTCTTCGTTGTAAATCTAAATATAATCAAATTATTATTATTTTTTATTTCCATTATTCGTGTATTATTTTCACTTCTCACGGTAACAGATGACTAACTTTATCAATGGTCGAATCCGTGGTTCTGTTCATCGTTTCCACAGTACAATAATAAACATGGTGGACACGGTACAGCTCCTCATACCTCAACCAATCCATTTATTCTCCTGTCCTCCCTAAGCCAAACTTTTAATTACATCTAAGGAAAAGATACATAAATTTGCACCTATGTTATCGTCCTGTCCCGTGTCTTTGTATTCTCAGCCGCGATAAATATTGATGGAATTTTGTTTACAAGAGAAACAAGATCAAGGTGGCCACAACAAAGCGGCCAAGAGGTGCGTCCTGTGAGGGGTGGGGTGAGCTACACAGTCAGGCCAGTAACACCATGAATCTCTGAGCTAAAACTGTACTGATGTATGAGGCTGTCGTCGTGGCCTGACTAACACGCTCTCTCAGTGGCCATTACGTCAAGCTCTCTAACTAGCCAGGGTCAGGATTCTCATGTGTTCGTACGTTAAGTTTTTCTTGTAAGTGGATACGTAAGAAAGCTTCTAACTGAATGGTTGAAAACTTAAACACAGATTTAAAATGGATCATAATCACACTGAGAACTCTTAACTGGTCTATTCATTCAATACCTGTTAGAGGAAATGATTCATATAAGGGATCCGTGAACCCTCGACTGAGAGGAGGCGTCATGTTGCCTCATCAGTACGGTAGTTACCTGTGGTCTAACTTAACTAACTTAACGAACTTACCTTTACTTAACTGTCCAAAAATTCTAAACAATATAAAGTGGAATTTACCTCATTGTCAGTGAGTGTGCGGGGCCACTACTTACTACTCCCCCCACTCAACACCCCTGGCAAGATAGCCGACATATTAAGATTGTATCCACTTTTTTGCACTTACTAACTATATCAGTTCTCATGTACAGAACCAAATACGCAATGTGCTTGAATACCTCCCACGTAAATGTGAATAACAAAGTGTGAGGCCAGACATACTGCCTCACACGCCTGTTCTCACGCATTTGTGAATAAGTTACCCTTTATGTATAGAACTAAACAAATAATGTAATTGAAATACTGTGTCACATTCAGTGCCATAATATCCTGACCACGGGGGTTAATTATTATGACCCGTTGTAAACTCTACTCTGTAATCCTTTTGCGCTACCGCTCACAGGATGAGTGTGGGGTGCACAATAAAGTAGCCGCTGTAAGCGGCAAAATCAAAATAAAAAATCCCTGACTACTCGGAGTAAATGCCACATTAACCACAGTAAGGGACCTACCACAGTACAGTACCACCACCACAGTAAGGGACCTACCACAGTACTGTACCACCACCACAGTAAGGGACCTCCCACAGTACTGTACCACCACCACAGTAAGGGACCTACCACAGTACTGTACCACCACCACAGTAAGGGACCTACCACAGTACTGTACCACCACCACAGTAAGGGACCTACCACAGTACTGTACCACCACCACAGTAGGGACCCACAGTACTGTACCACCACCACAGTAAGGATCTACCACAGTACTGTACCACCACCACAGTAAGGGACCTACTACAGTACTGTACCACCACCACAGTAAGGACCCACAGTACTGTACCACCACCACAGTAAGGATCTACCACAGTACTGTACCACCACCACAGTAAGGACCTACCACAATACTGTACCACCACCACAAGGACCTACCACAGTACTGTATCACAACCACAGTAAGGGACCTACCACAGTACTGTACCACCACCACAGTAAGGACCTACCACAGTACTGTACCACCACCACAGTAAGGGACCTACCACAGTACTGTACCACCACCACAGTGACCACCACAGTACTGTACCACCACCACAGCAGGGACCTACCACAGTACTGTACCACCACCACAGTAAGGACCTACCACAGTACTGTACCACCACCATAGTAAGGACCCACAGTACTGTACCACACCACCAGGATCTACCACAGTACTGTACCACCACCACAGTAAGGACCTACCACAATACTGTACCACCACCACAGTAAGGACCTACCACAGTACTGTATCACCACCACAGTAAGGGACCTACCACAGTACTGTACCACCACCACAGTAAGGGACCACCACAGTACTGTACCACCACCACAGTAAGGGACCTACCACAGTACTGTACCACCACCACAGTAAGGGACCTACCACAGTACTGTACCACCACCACAGTAAGGGACCTACCACAGTACTGTACCACCACCACAGTAAGGGACCTACCACAGTACTGTACCACCACCACAGTAAGGGACCTACCACAGTACTGTACCACCACCACAGTAAGGCCTCACTAGCACTTAATATATGACCGACCGCGATGAATACAAATTAAGAGACATTCTATCACGAGAGAGAGAGAGAGAGAGAGAGAGAGAGAGAGAGAGAGAGAGAGAGAGAGATAATTATCCCAGACAACGGCATGATATAACCTGTCTAAAAAAAAACAATAACAAAAAATGGTATAAAATATTGAAGACACAGGAAGAAGCGTCAACCTGTACACGTCAATAAGCCTGGACACCACTACACCCCGCCACCACACCCACCATTAGCACCACAACAGCTCTCGTATTAACACTAACGACGACTCTCATAAGTGGCCGAATTGCATGTGTTCTCTCTCGTTAACACGGAACAAGAACCTGGTCATTATGTATTCTTCCGGGTGTAATTATCCAGGTCACCTGCACTAACACGGACTGTTACTTGGTAAATACAGGTAAATACCCCCCTCCTGACCTTCAATTACCTGTGATTCTTTCTGAGTAAGAGAAACCTGCTCGTGAATACAGTAAGAATAATTCACATATGTTACCGGGAGTATGTGTACAGTAACTAGGGATTTCATGTAATCCCTGTAACACACACACACACACACACACACACTGCCAAGTCTTGCAACATACACTGGTCCTGACAGAAACAAGGAACACATCCAATAAGCAGATAGTTTACATAGTTCAAGGTGGGATGTAGGCCCTTGGGGACGCCACCGTGTTATCACCTCACCTCATAAGGGAATCTTCAAGTACGGCGGCGGTGAGGCTTATCGTCCACCGGGAGGCCAGGGCATAGCTCTTACCTTGGCCTATATACCTCTTATAGACAGACAGACAGACAGACGGAGATAGATAGATAGATAGATAGATAGATAGATAGATAGATAGTGAGATGACAGATATATGAGATAGATAGTGAGATGATAGATATGAGATAGATAGTGAGATGATAGATATGAGATAGATAGTGAGATGATAGATATGAGATAGATAGTGAGATGATAGATATGAGATAGATAGTGAGATAGATAATTAATAAGTGTCTCGGGTAGATGAACTTTGTTATAGAGTGACAAGTGATGAAATATTTGTAATAATTCTGCTTAAATTCACACACACACACACACACACACACACACACACACACACACACACACACACACACACACACACACACACACACACACACACACATGGAGACAGCGGCGCTGCCACGCGGCCGTGGTCTCTTGTCATGGAGACAGCTGCCAGCCCTGTGTGTCGGGCCCTCCCTCCCCATCTCCTCCTTCCCATCTGGATTTATCAACATCCTCACACCAACAGTACAGTGCAAAGATTGACGATTAACCCACAAGTGATATACAAAAGTGGCAATTTCAACTCGAAGGAAAAGCACAAAAACACAGCAATACTGAGTGTGGCTGGATCTGACCTAACCTGACCTGACCTCACGGCTTCACCTGACCTAACCTGAAGGATGGAGCACACCTGCATTGCCCCAAGCTACTGTCCTGGCCACGTGGCCACACACCTGCCCAACCGCATCCAGCCCATACGAGCACGAACTGACTGCTACAAGAACAGCGCAGTCCCAACCTTTGTAAAAATCAACACCTAATTATTATATATCATATTTGTATCACTTATGTTACTTGTACATCATTTGTAAATCAAGAGAACCATTCCCCAATTATGTAATTGTATATTTTCAGCCTTCCGGCTGCCATGCTCTTTCAATAAACCGTAATTATTATTATTATTATTATTACACACACACACACACACACACACACACACACACACACACACACACACACTCTCTCTTCTGCACCATCCTCGACACCGGCTCCAACTACCACCTGAGATCTTTCGCCCGAGAATTGCTGTTCGACACCACAACCGCACCCAGCCCATACGAGCACGTACTGATCGCTATAAGAACAGCCCAGTCCCAACCATTGTAAAAATCTCAATAACTTGTAATAAACCAGTGTATTCACTCCCAGTCAATCTTATAATTTTGTACTGTCACTATGTTCAAATGCTCTGCAGTATAACCTTCTCCCCACCTTGTTATTATATATCATATTTGTATCACTTATGTTATTTGTATATTATTTGTAAATCAAGAGACCCATTCCCCAATTATGTAACTGTATATTTTCAGCCTTCCGGCTGCCATGCTCTTTCAATAAACCGTTAATTATTATTATTATTACAAATAACACACACACACACACACATGATCCTAACCACACACACACACACACACACACACACATACGTCTTACTAGGAAAACAAAAAATAGAGTACGTTCATACATATGACCAACACACAGATGTTTTTGCAAATACACACACACGTCACAACAGACAAATAAACATATAATACAGATATGTATACATGCATACATACTCATAGGTACTGTACACATCCATCATACACACAAATACGCATCTATCATACACACAGGTACACATCTATCATACACACAGGTACACATCTATCATACACACAGGTACACATCTATCATACTCACAGGTACACATCTATCATACACACTAATACACATCTATCATACACACAGGTACACATCTATCATACACACAGGTACACATCTATCATACACACAGGTACACATCAATCACAACAGAAGTCATAGACAAGCGTATAATCTGTACAAATATCACAGAGAGAGGAACAAGACGCAGGTAAATCAGTATGTGAGGACACGCAGGGTGAGGCGAGGCACAGCACCTGAGGCGTGACTTGCATCCCCTCCTCCATGATCACCACTCCTGACACTATCACACGTGGCTCAGTGTCTCCTGACGACACGGACAATACGATCTGACACGACACGGCAGCACCACGGACGGAGAATATCTGGATGTCCATTGGTGATGGCATGGACATGGTGACGAACAGACAGTTGTGGTGGTGAAGACACGGGTGGTGAAGGTTCAACACCATGAATGTCTCTGGCTAATGCTAAGATGTTTCGTGTGTTGAACTTTGTGTTGTGTGTTAAGAAAAACAATGATGTAGCTTTTATAGTGAAACGACGTGTGTTTGATGCAGCAGTGACTTCACCAGTTCACTATGGGTGACCTTAAGTAACCCAGTCGCTAAATTGTTGGGTGTTAGACGGACAACCTGTGATGATATTTGTTATACTGAATCTGGCTATCCTTCCCTTACAGATTTGGTGAAATATAAAAAAAAAACAATTTTCTATAACATTTGGCAGATCAGATGTATTCGACGTTCATTTGTTTTTGTTATATGTGATGTGATCAATATAATACACCAACTAACAAATACATAAAGAGCTTGATAAGAAATAATATAAATGATATGAATGAATCAACGATACTGACTCCTGTGGACACATGGCTTATAAGACAATTGACCCAAACATTCCATCAGTGACCACCGAACGACGCCATTTACTCAAATTTGTTACACTGGAGGAGGTACTGTCAGGAGTATTTGAAGGATGAAACAACCTTTATTTAATTTCCACCCAGGGTTTTCTTTCTCTGTAGTTCATTTACAAGAGAATGACGTTTATTGTGTAGTCTACAGCTGTATAAATGTGTGTAATGAAATTTTGTTCTTTTTGTATTTGATTTAGTCGTAGAGGAGTTCTGTGTTTATAATTAAATGAAATTCTGTTATGTATAATTTTGTATTGCTGTGGTCAATAAACAAACCATTTGTGTAAGTCTATTCCAGTTGTGAGTCTGTCCCATATATGAGTCTGTCCCATATATGAGTCTGACCCATATATGAATCTGTCCCATATATGAGTCTGTCCCATATATGAGTCTGACCCATATATGAGTCTGTCCCATATATGAGTCTGTCCCATATATGAAATCCGTCCCATATATGAGTCTGTCCCATATATGAGTCTGTCCCATATATGAGTCTGTCCCATATATGAAATCCGTCCCATATATGAGTCTGTCCCATATATGAGTCAACCCCATATATTAATCTGTTCCATATATGAGTCTATCCCATATATGAGTCTACCCCATATATGAATCTGTCCCATATATGAGTCTACCCCATATATGAATCTGCCCCATATATGAGTCAACCCCATATATTAATCTGTCCCATATATGAGTCTGTCCCATATACGAGTCTGTCCCATATATGAGTCTGTCCCATATATGAGTCTGTCCCATATATGAGTCTGTCCCATATATGAGTCTGTCCCATATATGAGTCTGTCCCATATATGAGTCTGTCCCATATATGAGTCTGTCTCATATATGAATCCGTCCCATAGATGAGAGTCCGTCCCATATATGAGTCGGTCCCATATATGAATCTGCCCCATATATAAATCCGTCCCATATATGAGTCTGTCCCATATATGAGTCTGTCCCGTATATGAGTCTGTCCCGTATATGAGTCTGTCCCATATATGAGTCTGTCCCATATATGAGTCTGTCTCATATATGAATCCGTCCCATATATTAATCTGTTCCATATATGAGTCTATCCCATATATGAATCTGTCCCATATACGAGTCTGTCCCATATATGAGTCTGTCTCATATATGAATCTGTCCCATATATGAGTCTACCCCATATATGAATCTGTCCCATATATGAGTCTGTCAAAGACGAATCTGTCCCATATATGAATCTGTTCCATATATGAATCTGCCCCATATATGAATCTGTCCCATATATGAGTCTGTCCCATATATGAATATGTCCCATATATGAATCTGTCCCATATATGAATCTGTTCCATATATGAATCTGTCCCATATATGAGTCTGTCCCATATATGAATCTGTCCCATATATGAGTCTGTCCCATATATGAATCTGTCCCATATATGAATCTGTCCCATATATGAATCTGTTCCATATATGAATCTGTCCCATATATGAATCTGTCCCATATATGAGTCTATCCCATATACGAGTCTTTCCCATATATGAATCTGTCCCATATATGAATCTGTTCCATATATGAATCTGTCACATATATGAATCTGTCCCATTTATGAGTCTGTCCCATATATGAATCTGTCCCATATATGAGTCTGTCCCATTTATGAGTCTGTCCCATATATGAATCTGTCCCATATATGAGTCTGTCCCATATATGAATGTGTCCCATTTATGAGTCTGTCCTATATATGAATCTGTCCCATATATGAATCTGTCCCATATATGAGTCTATCCCATATACGAGTCTGTTCCATATATGAGTCTGTCCCATATATGAATCTGTTCCATATATGAATCTGTCCCATATATGAATCTGTCCCATTTATGAGTCTGTCCCATATATGAATCTGTCCCATATATGAGTCTATCCCATATATGAGTCTGTCCCATATATGAATCTGTCCCATATATGAATCTGTTCCATATATGAATCTGTCCCATTTATGAGTCTGTCCCATATATGAGTCTGTCCCATATATGAATATGTCCCATATATGAATATGTCCCATATATGAGTCTGTCCCATATACGAGTCTGTCCCATATATGAGTCTGTCCCATATATGAATCTGTCCCATATATGAATCTGTCCCATATATGAATCTGTCCCATATATGAGTCTGTCCCATATATGAATCTGTCCCATTTATGAGTCTGTCCCATATATGAATCTGTCCCATATACGAGTCTGTCCCATATACGAGCCTGTCCCATATATGAGTCTATCCCATATATGAATCTGTCCCATATATGAATCTGTCCCATATATGAATCTGTCCCATATATGAGTCTGTCCCATATATGAATCTGTCCCATTTATGAGTCTGTCCCATATATGAATCTGTCCCATATACGAGTCTGTCCCATATACGAGCCTGTCCCATATATGAGTCTATCCCATATATGAATCTGTCCCATATATGAATCTGTCCCATATATGAGTCTATCCCATATATGAGTCTATCCCATATATGAGTCTATCCCATATATGAGTCTATCCCATATATGAATCTGTCCCATATATGAATCTATCCCATATATGAATCTGTCCCATATATGAGTCTGTCCCATATATGAATGTGGCCCATTTATGAGTCTGTCCCATATATGAATCTGTCCCATATACGAGTCTGTCCCATATATGAGTCTATCCCATATATGAGTCTATCCCATATATGAATCTGTCCCATATATTAAAGTCAATCTCCATACTCCTGATATGAATTTACATATACCAAACTTCAGTCCAACACCAAGACCTATTTTCTCCAGACTGACTTACGAACAAACATCCTCCCATCAACACACACGTGAGGTTCATGGCGAGTCACCAACATGAAGTAATAACAACTGTATCTCCCCACATCTGTCTACTGTAGTTTTAAAGACTCATTATAGACACACCTGTTGATATAATTTTGATATACACATAATTATACCATATAACTATATATCTTGCGGTGTGATTATAGACACAAGTGGTAATATTACTTTTATTATACATAACTCATTATTATTCAGTAAATTTCTCAGTTTAAGTATTTTCGTAATATCATATATGCTATAATTTTACACACACACACACACACACACACACACACACACACACACACACACACACACACAGAGGCCTATATATAACTGTCATCAAGTAATTAGTGTAAGATAATTTCACCAGCTTTATATCGATATATATAGTATGTTATTTCCACTGTATGAACAAGACCTGAATTACATATCAACAACATGCTATATTAGGTCTTTCTGTCTCTGTACTTATACACAGTGATACGCCACACAGTCAGTCTACATCTTATTATCTGTTCTTCATAAGTACCCGAGGTAGTATGGCAAGCACCTGTAGGCTGGCTCACCTTCCTCCTCGTCAGGTGTAAAATCCTCAGGGCTGACTCTATGAGGATTGGTTAAAACCTCGTGGGTGTTGTTATAGTCTCCTCTCACATTTTGTTGCCATATTGACCACCTTGCTTGTGTGTTAGCTAGAGTGAGTCAGTTTAAGATGTATTTATATAAAAAAAGGAGAAATATTGGATCAAGTAGAGATTAGGCAGAGGAGCTTATTTCACCTGATGATTAAACACCCTAAACCTAACCTAACCTAACCTAACCTAACCTAACCGAACCTAACCGAACCGAACCGAACCTAACCTGAGATGTTCTCAAAGCACCAGTTAAAAGACGTTCTCAAAACACCAGTTAAAAGACGTTTCCACAACACCAGTTAAAAGACGTTCCCACAGTACCAGTTACGAGACGTTCCCATAACACCAGTTAAGAGACGTTCCCACAGTACCAGTTACGAGACGTTCCCACAGTACCAGTTAAGAGACGTTCCCACAGCACCAGTTAAGAGACGTTCCCATAACACCAGTTAAGAAACGTTCCCACAATACCAGTAAGAGAGAAAAAAATAATAATACTCGTTTGAAATCAGATTCCAAAAGCCTTCTGGCGGGCGCCGGTCCTGTTTTTCCTAAGCGTCATATAACAGTTTCAATTAACTAGGCACTACTGTTACATCCGGTTGTTTCCTCCTTGTTAACACCTCCCTCCGTCAGGCTCCGGGAACACCTCAGGAGTAAGACATGTTAGGTGTGTGTGTGTGTGTGTGTGTGTGTGTGTGTGTGTTACTCCAACGACTGTTTTTCAAAATAACTACACGTGGGTTATATCTTCGAGTATATGTGTGTGTCTGTATGCATGTCACCCTGCACTAGCACGCAAGCAAACACAACGCATGCAATCACGATGATGCATAAAAGGACGTAAACCTTGAAGCACGCACACACAAACAGGTACACATAAGGACACAAACCCCCAAACAAGCACACACAAGAACACAAACACACAAAAAGGCACATAAACCACCAAACAAGCACACAAGTCCCCAAACAAGCACTCACAAGGACACACTCACAAGCGCTGGTGGCCAAAACCGTGACACAACAACACAAGGAGATGCTAAAGAGATGTTGAGAGATAAGTCTGATGCGTAGAGCCACTCAAGGAGCGTCTCCCCCCCTCCCCTCCCCTCCTGGTGCCACCTGACGACTGACCCTTGACGTGACGTGAGTGTTGGCTGAGAGCATTCAAGGTTTATGACAACACCATATATTGAGTTGTGAGGTATTGTTGTATTGGCAGCTGTGTGTGTGTGTGTGTGTGTGTGTGTGTGTGTGTGTGTGTGATACGGGTTTGCCTTGTAACATTCAGCCGTAGTAACACCGTGAGTTACATGGTTATGATGGCGTAGTTAACAGGCTAATCCTTCATGTATGGTAGTGAGCACTGGGAGACACGCTGAGGTACAAATGTCTGCTGGCATCTGTCCGAGTGACATCATAAAAGGTTCCTCATGGTTGGCTTAGCTTATATGGACCGTTCCAACTCTCCTAAAGGGGCAGGAAGGAGGTTACGGGACACACTGGCCGCATGTAAACAAACTCACCTGGTCTTTGGGTTGGATCCTAACACCAGGACGGGTTATCGCTGCTCGCATCTTCCCATAAAGCTTGTTTCTCGTCGTGTTTTCCTCACGGAGAAAATTCCTACAGAAGGATTTGTCTCAGAACAAAATCTCATTCGGATGATTTACAATAGGATTACCCCCCCCCCCAGAACACTAATTCCACTGAACAAAATCCCAACCCACTATTTACAATTGAAAAAAAAATCCCAACCAACTATTTGCCACTGGATAAAATTTATCAACTAAGTGTTTACCACAAAACAAAATCTCCATACACAAAAATCTTACTCAGCTAAATCCCACCCGAGAAAATTTCACCAGATAATGACCCACCGGGGGAAACATGGCTCTAAGAATAATCCCAAGGTCACAGTAGGTGAGGGAGGACCAGCAGCAGGTGAGGGAGGACCAGCAGCAGGTGAGGGAGGACCAGCAGAGGTGAGGGAGGACCAGCAGCAGGTGAGGGAGGACCAGCAGCAGGTGAGGGAGGACCAGCAGCAGGTGAGGGAGGACCAGCAGCAGGTGAGGGAGGACCAGCAGCAGGTGAGGGAGGACCAGCAGCAGGTGAGGGAGGACCAGCAGCAGGTGAGGGAGGACCAGCAGAAGGTGAGGGAGGACCAGCAGCAGGTGTGGTAGGACCAGCTGAGAGAGACACACAACAGTCAGTCCGCCATGAGAGTTAATCCTATTTAAACAACTCGTCTCGGAGTCAAAATATTCGTACATTCAATTTTATCTCGGTAAGAGAACGAGAGAACGTACTGTATATGTAGTGAGAGAGCGGCCGGCAGCCAGGTGGTGGCTCGTTGGACTCTCCTAACCTAACCTAACCTAACCAAACCTAACCAAACCTAACCAAACCTAACCTAACCTAACCTAGCCTAACCCAACCTAGCCTAACGATCCTAAGTTGGTGTAAGTTGGGTTTAGGTAAGTTAGGTCTGGTTAAGCTTGGTTCGGTATCGTACGGTTAATTTTGGTTAAATTAGGTTAGGTCTGGCTAGGTTAGGTTAGATGTGAGTGGGTTAGGTTAGTTTACGTAAGGTAAGGTAGGGTTAGGTTAATTTGGTTAGCTAATATTACATGTGTCTTCTTTAGCCTTCAGATATGTGGTGCAGTGGTTGGTCGAGTGGATACACCGTTCGCCTCCTGCCCAAGGGTTGGTTCAGGGTGCCCCCAGTCCACTCACATGTTAATGAGTACCTTATTTTATAGTTGAAGGCGTGAAGTACTGACCACACTGCCACCTTATGACCGAAAACTTAGTAGCCAGTGTGTTGTAGCTAGGTCCATGACAGAACCCCACCGGACAAAATCCCCACCGGACAAAAACCCCGAGGACAAAAACTCCACCTCTACCGGACAAAAACCCCATCTCTACTGGAACCTAACCTAACCTAACGTTAAATTAAATTTGTATGAAAAATAGAAACGAGCTATCTAGCTTCCGACTGTATTCAAAGACTGCTTAAGGAAAACTGAATTAGTGCACAAGTGAACAAGGTTTTTATACAGTTCGCCTCATGGTACCACACGTCATTAAACAGACCTGAGAGACCAGATATTGTGAGGTCACGGGTCCCCTGAGGTCTCAAAAAGTGAGAACAGTAATGGTAAGATCTAATATCAAAGCGGATTTGTAAGAAAATTATTGAAAACTTTAAACAAATTCTGTTTTATTTTTTACTATGTGGGGTTTTTGTCCGGTAGGGGTGGGGATTTTGTCCGGTGGGGTTTTTGTCAGGTGGGGATTTTGTCCTGGGGTTTTTGTCCTAGGGGATTTTGTCCGGTGAGGTTTTTGTCCGTATCCCGTTGCAGCCACACTGTTCCTAGTGGGACGTCAGGCTTACGGGACACCTTCTTTTACAGTAAAAATCCTTGAGAAACCGGGTCCTGCAGACCATACTGAACCCGGGTCCTGCAGACCATACTGAACCCGGGTCCTGCAGACCATAATGAACCCGGGTCCTGCAGACCATACTGAACCCGGGTCCTGCAGACCATAATGAACCAGGGTCCTGCAGACCATAATGAACCCGGGTCCTGCAGACCATAATGAACCCCGGTGCTACAGACCATAATGAACCCGGGTCCTACGGACCATACTGAACCCGGGTCCTGCACACCATAATGAACCCGGGTCACTGCAGACCATATACTCCAACTCGGGTCCTGCAGACCATATTGAACCGGGTTCCTGCAGACCATAATGAACCCGGGTCCTGCAGACCATATTGAACCCGGGTCCTGCAGACCATAATGAACCCGAGTCCTGCAGACCATAATGAACCCCGGTGCTACAGACCATATTGAACCCGGGTCCTACATACCATAATGAACCCCGGTGCTACAGACCATAATGAACCCGGTTGGGGCGCTGGTGGTAGAGCGGTACCACTCTTGCCTCGCAAGCAAGATGTCACGGGTTCGATTCCCGGGCTGGCGTAAGTTGTTTGGACACTCTTCCTAGTCCCCTTGGTCCCCGTTCACCTCGCAGTAAAGTAGGTACCTGGTGTAAATCGAAAGTTGCGAATTCGTATTCAGGGACAAGTTGTTGGAGCTTCCAATAACTTGCTTAGACATAAACCACTGACTCTTCAGGCTTCTACGCCCTTAACTCATGAGACATAAGGCAAGCATGAACTTAGCATGCTTCCCTGTTGAACTTTCTGCTTCACCGCCTAGGATCTGTGGGGGGCAATAAATAATAAAAAAATAAATAAAATAAATAATGAACCCGGATCCTGCAGACCATAATGAACCCCAGTCCTACGGACCATAATGAACCCCGGTGCTACAGACCATAATGAACCCGGGTCCTGCAGACCATTATGAGGGTAAAAATTGAAGAAGGAAGTCAGTAGAAGGACCGGTGTTTCTGGAATGAACTTTCACCAATAAGTTGCAAAATAAAGAAATATTTATTATAATGTAGCGGGGGGGAGGGAGTCTGTTTGTTTGTTTTACGCCGCTTGACTGAGAAAAACTATTTTTTAGCGGGAAAATGTGGAAATAGAATAATGTAAACAACCTTTAACTTGGCACTGAGTACTTCCAAAAAATTACGTCAGATTAACAAAGAAGAACACTTTTAAATTACCTCCTAGGTTAGAATTCCAGATGTCTATCAGCGGCCAGATAGACACCATTGTATTGTTCAGCACCATCATAACACATGTCTGAGGCCAGCGTCTGTATTATAATGGTGGAAGTTTACTCGAGGAATATCCATCATTCTCCCGTGTTTGTCCTCCTTACTTTTAACAATATATATATATATATATATATATATATATATATATATATATATATATATATATATATATATATATATATATATATAAATATATATATATATATATATATATATATATTTTTTTTTTTTTTCCATGTAGATCCACACTGAAAACGTGGATAAGATAAATCTTGATAAAATCACACAGGGAGACGGTAAACAATGGAGCACCTTAGCTTTTGTCTTTATTCAAGACATCTTCAGAGGCAACTGAATACATGGACGGAGAGAGGCTTAAGTACACAGGGAGACCTTACTAAACATGAGGTCAGGTCATAATCATGACATTCACTAATCCACACACCAACACCACCACACAGGACCAGCCTGGTCGTCTTCTCAGCTAGAGAAGGTACAGAAATGGGCCTGCAGAATCATGTTCGGCGCAGAATACTCCAGCTACAACAATGCTCTCTCCACCCTGGAAATGCCATCCCTCAGTGACCTCCACCACCAAGCAGTGGAAAGGTTTGGCAGCCAACTAATGCACCACCCTCGTCATCGCCACCTCCTGCGGCCTCCCACCCACCTAGTGCAGTCCGCCACTATAACAAAATACAGCCCATAAGAGCCCGCACCGATAGATATAGGAACAGCACCATCCCATCTATTGCTAAAATAATAAACAACTCCTGATTTGTGTACTGTACAGCCCTGTAAATGTATTCAATGCATATTATATCATTATGTCTAAATCAAATGTAAGTCTGTATATTTTCAGCCACCGGCTGCAACTCTATTAATAAACCGTTTATTATTATTATTATTATTATTAGGAGCTCAGGAGAAAGGGCGACGTGACTAGTCAAGTTAAGTCAGGTAAAAAATATGGGACAGAAAACAGCGAGTGAGCATTAACAGCACTAAATCCCATTGGAGCAATTTCAATAGTGGAGTTCTGCAAGGCTCAGTACTTGGACCATTATTATTTATTATATACACAGACGACATATATATCGGCATAGACAGCAACATAAGTAAATTTGCTGATGACACTAAAATAGGACATGTAATTAAATCTGACGAGGACTCGGCAAAACTACAGGATGATCCAAACAAATTTTTCGAATGTTCTGAAAAGTGGCAGATGAAATTCAACGTCGACAAACGTAAAGTACTCAGTATAGGAGATGTAAACAGGGAAACCAGATACCAGATGAACAACGATGCCATAGAGAAATCCGACTGCGAGAGAGATTTAAGAGTAATGATAAGTAGGAACCTTAAGCCAAGTAAACAATGTGTTTTTGCTCGTAACAAGGCAAATAAAGTACTTGGGTTCATAAAAAGGAGTGTTAGTAACAAGACTAGCGAGGTCATCCTAAAACTATATCTTGCACTTGTGAGACCTCACCTGGATTATGCAGTTCAATTCTGGTCACCGTATTACAGAATGGATATAGAATCCTTGGAAAGAATTCAGAGGAGAAGGACAAGACTAATCCCGGGCATTAGGAACCTTGAGTACAGAGACAGGTTAAAGCATCTTAATTTGCACTCCCTCGAGAGACGTAGAGTGAGGGGCGACATGATCGAGGTGCATAAATGGAAGTCAGGGCTAAACAAAGGGGACATTACAAAGGTACTCAAATTTTCCAACCAGGAGCGAACTCGTAACAATGGTTTTAAATTAGACAAATTTAGATTTAGGCGCGAAATAGGTAAACATTGGTTTGAAAATAGAGTAGTGGACGACTGGAACAAGTTACCAAACATCATCATTAACTCGAATATGCTGGATAGCTTCAAACTTAGGTTGGATGGAGATATGAGCAATAGGGGTTGGGTGTAAATGGGACTGCCCAGTATGGGCCAATAGGCCCGCTGCAGTTTCCTCAATTCTTATGTCCTTATGTTCTTATGTTCTATCCAACATCTATCTCCAAGGCTTTCAAAGCATTTTTAACCTTGGGCCACTGACAAATAAATTTGTGTAACATATCAGATTTGTACTGACCATCACTAAGGTTTATAGAATTTAATTCCCTAATCAAACTAGCTTCAACCAGAAGTCTTTCTGTGACACTTGATGATCTGTACACTTCTAAGCTGTTTTCCCAATCAATGGGATGATTATTGTTCCTAACATGAACTAACAGTGCACTGCTTTCAGGTGTTGTTCTGATATTGTACGTTTGCTTTATCATTCTGAGTTGCAATGTTACAATATATATATATATATATATATATATATATATATATATATATATATATATATATATATATATATATATATATATATATATATATATATATATATATATATATATATATATATATATATATATATATATATATATATATATATATATATATATGCTGTGTATATATATATATATATATATATATATATATATATATATATATATATATATATATATATATATATATATATATATATATATATATATATATATATATACACAGTATATTTCACCCTAGATCACCCACTAACACGCACTACAGTACACTGGCTGTCGATAACACCAAACACAAGACAAAAATAATGATCAACAAGTTACGAAGACCCCCCCCCCCTCACACGTGGTGAGAGAGAAGGTGTGATCAGGTAGGGAGTGTGTGAGGGAGGGGCGGGGCGGCAGTAAGTTACGCCAGGTACCGTAGAGGAGGAGACAGCCAGGTCAAGGTACTGTACTTCTTATGTAAATCAAGTCAGAAAACGACGCAAAATTGACGATATTCGAGAGTACGTGAGATAGAGTGAGTAGGTTAACATTTACCTGTGATATATGTATGTGAAACTGCGTGTGATAGATAGTGGACAAATGGCACTTTAAGAGCACGTGTGATAAATTGTGTAGGTGAATGTGTAATAGGGATGGTTTGTGTACGCGAGAGTTTTAAAATTACGTGTGACACTGTATGTGAAAGTGTACGTGTATAGTTTATGTACTGTACGTATGAGTTTGAAAGAGTCCGGAAATCGAAGCAAATCAAAGGACGGAATAAGACGGAAATTGACAGAAAGCAGTGACTTAAAAAAAGTCACAATTGACAGGGGCCGATGGACTGTCCACGGAGCGGTATCTTGCCAGGGTACATGTCCATTGTGCTAATGCCGGTGATCACCCCTAATATATCCGGTTTATTATACAGGCCTCGGGGATCTCACTCTTGTGCTCGTCCTATACTTAACGTGGAAATACGGCCAGTAATACCTACCTGTAGATCCCCGTGGCGGAAAGGTCGATATTGCACCTTCATGTTCTTCAGTATCTTCAAGGGATATATACGTCTCGTCCTGTATTATCCCCCGTGTATAAAGTTGGTATATCTTGTACTAACTATTTACTTTATCTTTGTGTTTTAGCTTTAGTTAAATTCTTAGGTTATAAACGAGGTATAAACCATCATGGTGTCCTGTGAGAATATGATTTTGTTAGTTAAAGAAATGTCACCGTCACACACAATGCCTCAGTAAACAGTGTTAATGAATCTTATATTAAACAGCTCATGAAAAAAAATATATACAAAATAATCTAAACAAGACCAAGTAGTACTAATGTTATGTTCTCGGTAAAGTCTCTGGGTGGAACATCGGCCATAACGCTGGTAAGTGATGTTGGTATGTGTTACTTATTTACCCAGGGTCTACATTATCAAGCTGTGAACTGTACCAAACTTCCCTTCGATTCGTGGCGTCTTCTCAACTTATTGCACGGAAGCCCCCCCCCCACACACACACACACACGCACACACATGGATACTTGCTACATCGTACTTTATGGAGGAATATAATAATAATAATAATAATAATAATAATAATAATAATAATAATAATAATAAAGATGGCAATTACAGATAAAAGTAGTTATCAGAAACATATCGATATTAATAAATGATTATGAAAACAAATTCAATTTAAAAAACAAATAAATGTATATAAAAACAGTAAGAGCGAACATATCACTTGCATTTAATATCACAATCATATTTTTTTTCAATATTAACTCAATTTAAAAATACAAATAAATCTGTATTATATCAAAATAAAACGAAAACAAAACAAACACAGAAATCCTAAACACATTAACCTGGCGCCGTCAGTGTGTGTGTGTGTGTGTGTGTGTGTGTGTGTGTGCGTGTGTGTGTGTGTGTGTGTGTGTGTGTGTGAAATATATGACATGAAAGAGTTGGGTGTGTCCAGGCTGGTCCACCACTCACCACTTCTCTTGTTCCTCGCGTTTCTTTTCGTTTGATTTCATTTTATGTTCACCAAGCTGACACCATCGTTCTGTAGCCTCGGTTTATACCCAGATAATACTTCTACCTGTGTTGGCTCTCCTGGGTCATGTTGACGTATTGTTTAAATCAGTGTATGTTTACTGTAGTGCTGAAATACTTGCTGAAATAATACAGACGTGTATGTATGTATGTATGTATGTATGTATGTATGTATGTATGTATGTATGTATTGCAAAGACTCACCAGACCATACACCAGGACCTAAGTCTACCATAACGTGTTGCCAGGTGACACAACCAAAGGTATTGACACAATGATGACAAAGTGAACAAAATTGCACGTTACGTCACTGAACTGCTCACCCTAAAGGTCAGTTCAGATCAAACTTACTTTCAACCTCGTGTAAGGCGGAGGAACAGCGTGTCTCTGTGTGCCGTAATCTACTTTGACTGTCTGAACTGGATATATGTACAGTACAACACAACGTCTTCTCTATAACACACAAATTATATAAAGAAAAACACTCGGGTCATCTGAAGATTAGGCATCCTTGCTTATTTCACCTGATGATTAAACAACCTAACCTAACCTAACCTAACCTAACCTAACCTAACCTAACCTAACCGAACCGAACCTAACCTAACCTAACCTAACCTCCCCATGTAGCGTTAGGGTGTTTAGCCATCAGGTGGAATGAGTTGTGGTGATTGGAACACTCATAGACAGATGGGGTATTTACGAGGCTATCACGGGCACCAGTAGACCAGAACCTGCATGAGTGACTTAGTGACATATGTTAAGAATAGAGATGGGAATAAAACCATATTCCTCAAGTACGAAAAACTTCCGTCAGTCAGGTCAAAGAAGGAGAAAATTCGTCCCAGTAAATAGTAAAAATAAATAAATATGATAAAATATTGTAAATAATCGATGGGTTTAATATAGCGAATCTTAAGATCTTACGAGAACATAATTATAGTAAGAATCATACGAAGATAAATCGTCACCAACTAATTATCGGATTAAAAACCTTCCCGGGGTTTTTATTCATCAAGTTAATACTTATATAATTATATCTCAACCTCACCTCATTTTATTAATCTAGTCTAATTAATTCACACACCATCACATCCACAAATTTAATTAATCATTGTTAAGGAAAATTTTTAACATGATAATATTCTAAGATAAAAGATTTAGTACATAGATGGATAATATAACATAAAATTAACAACAAAATAAACAGGTTAACATTTTCTACCAACTAAAAAATATTACGTAAGAAATAACCAAAAATAACTTACCTACTTTAATAACAAATAATAACAAGATAATAACCTAATTAATTCACCTTACAGCTTTAAAAAAATATATACCAACAAAAACAACAAAGAAAATCTATTGATTAAACAAAAAAATCAATAAGATAACCAAGACTAACTTAACTATGTAAAGTAAATATACCAACACTAACGACACTTATCTACTTAAATATCAACAAGTGAGAAATACAGGTAACACTTATCTACTTAAATATCAACAAGTGAGAAATACAGGTAACACTTATCTACTTAAATATCAACAAGTGAGAAATACAGGTAACACTTATCTACTTAAATATCAACAAGTGAGAAATACAGGTAACACTTATCTACTTAAATATCAACACGTGAGAAATACAGGTAACACTTATCTACTTAAATATCAACAAGTGAGAAATACAGGTAACACTTATCTACTTAAATATCAACAAGTAGAAATACAGGTAGCCTTATCTACTTAAATATCAACACATTAGAAATACTGAGTACCTTATCACTTAAATATCAACAAGTGAGAAATACAGGTAACACTTATCTACTTAAATATCAACACGTGAAATACAGGTAACACTTATCTACTTACAGTAAATTAAAAAGTAAAAAATAAATAAATCTTAGCCCATGGTGCTTATTGATATATCAACACATCCCTACACTAACAAGGTGAGGCAGATGGTTGAACAGGACAGTCATCATGGGAGGGAGGGTTATAATTACTCATATTTAATTATGCCAATTAAGGCCACAAGAGGCAGTGTGAGGCCATAATGATGAGGGGGGGGGGTCTGGGTGGGTTGGAGGTAGGAGTAGGGAGAGAGGGGTAGAGGTGAGGGGTAAGGAGGTGTGGGGTTCGAGGATAGGGGGTAGGTAGGGAATGGGTTGGAGTATAGAGGGAAAGTATTAGGGATAAGGGGGGTGAGGGTAAGATAAGGGTAAGAGTTAAGGGATTGGGGTTGTGGGGAGTAAGGGGGTAAGGAGTAAGGTGAGGAGAAACAGATACCATTAGATGCTGTGTAACATTGGAACCTCAGTATGAAGGATCGAATTTAATTACCATCTGTTCAGTCTTCTAAAATAAATTCCTCTAAGTGTAATTAACAAGAAAGAACAAGAAAGACACTGAAAATAAAGAAGGGAAGAAGCAATAATGTGATAAAGTATAATATATAAGGAGGAGGATGCGATACAAACCCGAGAACAAAGGAGAGAGGAAAGAAATGATTGATAAATGATAAATGAAAAGCGAGAATAATGAGGGAATAAAGAAAATGTGAAAGAAGGAGTGAAATGAGATTATAGGAAGAAGGAAGCAATGAGACAGGAAATAAAGGAGGAAAGAAGTGACAGGACTAAAATAAAGGAAGAAGGAAGCAAAGGGATAGGAATAAAGGAAGAAGGAAGCAACATGATAACAATAAAGGAAGAAGGAAGCAACATGATAACAATTAAGGAAGAAGGAAGCAACATGATAACAATTAAGGAAGAAGGAAGCAACATGATAACAATTAAGGAAGAAGGAAGCAACATGATAACAATTAAGGAAGAAGGAAGCAACATATGATAACAATTAAGGAAGAAGGAAGCAACATGATAACAATTAAGGAAGAAGGAAGCAACATGATAACAATTAAGGAAGAAGGAAGCAACATGAGAACAATTAAGGAAGAAGGAAGCAACATGATAACAATTAAGGAAGAAGGAAGCAACATGATAACAATTAAGGAAGAAGGAAGCAACATGATAACAATTAAGGAAGAAGGAAGCAACATGATAACAATGAAGGAAGAAGGAAGCAACATGATAACAATGAAGGAAGAAGGAAGCAACATGATAACAATTAAGGAAGAAGGAAGCAACATGATAACAATTAAGGAAGAAGGAAGCAACATGATAACAATTAAGGAAGAAGGAAGCAACATGATAACAATGAAGGAAGAAGGAAGCAACATGATAACAATTAAGGAAGAAGGAAGCAACATGATAACAATTAAGGAAGAAGGAAGCAACATGATAACAATTAAGGAAGAAGGAAGCAACATGATAACAATGAAGGAAGAAGGAAGCAACATGATAACAATTAAGGAAGAAGGAAGCAACATGATAACAATTAAGGAAGAAGGAAGCAATCAAAATAAAGGGCTAATCAATAGGCCATCACAAGTAAAAACAAAATCACAGACAGGCACAGCAAGAGGAAGGACAACCTCGGCTCCACAGGAAATGTCGAATTCACCCATTCTAGGAAGACGGTCATGGCGCATCCAGGGAATTGTGGGGGGGAGGTCATGGAAAGCAGGTAAATGATGATGGAGAAGGGGGGTGGGGGGGGAGGGATGGGAAGGGCGGGGGAAGGGATGGAAGGGGAGGTATGTGAGGCAGGGAGGGGAGGAAGTTCATGGAAAGGGGTAAATGATGGGAAAGGGAGGGAGGGGGAATGTGAGTTGGGGAGGGAGGAAGAAGGGAAAGAAGGATGTGAGGGAAAATGAATGGGAGGGATGTGAAGGAAGGAATAAGGGAAAATTTATGGAAAAGGGGGCAAATGATGGGAAGGAGAGGAAGGGAAGGAGACAGAGGGGAGGGGGGATGGAGGGAAGGAATGAAGGAAAGGAGACTATGAAGGAGAGATAACCATATATGAAAATTACTGGTGTTAACAAACATGGACGTAAAAGAATTTGGTCAGTAATTACGTTAACTCACACAAGTATAAAACATCCATTAGTCAGATTAGGAAAGCCAAACGCTAATTTACCATCGTCACTACAACAACATCGTCACCACAACAACATCGTCACCACAACAACATCGTCACCACAACAACATTGTCGCCACATCATCACATCAACATCGTCACCACATGAACATTGTCACAACAACATTATCACATCAACATCGTCATCACATCAACATCATCGTCACCACATCATCATCGTCACCACATCATCATCGTCACCACATCAACATCATCGTCACCACATCATCATCACCCTATCAACATCATCGTCACCACATCAACATCGTCACACCCACCCACAACATGGTCACGCTCGGCCACCAACAAATGAGCCTCCAGGAATCATGAAGCACCAAATTAATTCAAAGTTTTTCCCTTAGAGGTGTTTCCTGCTGCCCCTAAAACCTTCTCCTGAGGAAATAATTGACGGATGATCATCATACCTGAAGCTACAATTAGTGCCAGACTCAACGGGATTAAAAGCCCTGCCAATGAGACCTTGATTACCAACACCAAGCAATTAATGAGGAGTTTTGAGTTACGAGTTTTTGTTGAGTTCGTTTTAAGTATGAGTGTTTTTGTCGGTAGAGTGATGCATTGGTTCACTGTAGGACGGATTACACGTCATCAGTCATACTTCTTGCCCAGGTGGATCTGATCTAACCGCTGGGGAAGAAAGTATATTGTGTGTGTGTGTGTGTGTGTGTGTGTCCAGATCCTGAGAGTAGTGCTCAGGTAATTGTGTGTGTGTGTGTGTGTGTGTGTGCAAGTGTATGGCAGGAGGTAATTATGTGTAATGATTTTAGCAAGGTAATGCGCTGCGGATAATTCTCTCTCTCTCTGCTGTTTATCCAAAATTTGCTAGTCCACACTGATTAGATCTCAATTAGAATATGACTTCTAATGTATATGAACCACTGTCCTGCGTGGTAGTGAACAGTGATATCACCCACATGACTCTGACCTATATATATTTCTTTGAGTATGAACCTCTGTCCTGTGTGGCAGTGAGAAGTGATACCACCCTCAGTGTCAAGACCTGACTGAATTACTCAGAATAGGCAAACTGTACTCCAAGCTTTGCCAATAAATTTGTTAACAGTAAATCTCGTCTCCATCAACAACACGTACACCCAGAAACTCCACATTTCAGCCTCATTACCATTACCAAACCTGACCTAACCTAATGAATTTACCTGGTCTCATAAAGTGCCTCAGTAACATCATCATCTCACCTGTAGTCATTAAGATGACAGCTGACCTCAGATTAAAGGTTAGTTACTAATAATACGACACGTTGTAATTAAGGTAACTCGTAGGTAAGTTTAATCACTTGGTATGTTAAGGTAACTCACTAGTAACTACGGACACTCAATCCAACCAAACACAATAACCTAATAATAGTCAACACAACACAACACTCCTGCTGCAACACACACCCTAGCATCACGCCTCAACACTGTGTTCTACGGTTAAGAGAATCACAGTTACCCTCCCTCCACAGTTTAGTGTCATGGTCTTTATAGGTATTTTGTCTGGATCAAGTGAAGAATTTAGACACCACAGTTTATTGTACCTTATGATTAAACACCCTGACGCTACCTGGGGAATTAGGTTTGGTTAAGCTACCTAAGGTTAGATTATAACGGGTTAGGTTAGATTAGTATTAGGTTAGGTTAAGTTAACGTTAAGTTCAGCTAGTGTTAGGTTAAGTATGTTAAGTTTCACTGTGTTAGCATTTAGTAAGGTTAGGTTATGTTCAGTTTGGTTATAAGAGAGAGACATACACATAAGAATATTGGAACTAGTAAATTACGTTCAGTCTAGCAATGTTCTTATGCAAGTATCTAAAAAACCCTCCCAAGTGATAATCAACAGAGAGAGAGAGAGAGAGAGAGAGAGAGAGAAGAGAGAGAGAGAGTACGTAACAGCAGCCAGTCCGAAACTAATATCCTGGCAGCTCTCACAAGATCAATCAACTCTGCCCCGCTAACGTCAAGTATCATTGAGGTATACAGTAAGTAAGCCGACGTGATCTTAGGCAAAAGTGACCTGGTCTTGGTGAACACAACTTTTCACTATACTACAACTATTCTCTATAGTATAGATATGTACTTCAGGTTAATTATCATATAAACAAATATATACATAATATATCAGATACTAATGAAAACTGTTGAGGAACATTGAGGCGTCACTACTTTACTCAGTACTCACCAGAACTATTCCTCGACTCGTCACGAAGCTCCACATAACAGACGTAACCCACTAACACACGAGACAACCCGTTAAGGAAATACCGATACTTATGACATTAACGTAAGGTAAGATAAGGTTAAGGTTATAGTTAGGTTTTTAGTTTAATGAGGTTAAATTTGGCTAGGTTAGGTTAAGTTTGGTTAAGTTAGGTTAAGTTAATTTGTTGTTCCTTTGGTCTTCAGTAATCACAGTAACTATGTATTCAACTCCGTCAGTAGCGGGTGATCTTCCTCGGCGTCAAGTTCACCTCCTGCTGGGGCACTGTTAGCTGGGGGCGATGAGGAAATAGCTGTTGGTAGTTTATTAACTGGTAGCGTTGAAGAAATATCTCCCAGTGGTATTAGTTATCCGGTAGCGATGAGGAAATAGCTCCAAGAGATAACTTAATAGCTCCTGGTGGACTGTGGAGGCTGGGTGTAGCGACAGTCACCGGCATCTTTGTTGTGATGTTTTGTTGCCAAGGTGATGAGTAATTATCTCTTGAACTTGTTGGAGGCACTGAGGGAGAGGGAGCAGGGGGAGGGAGGGTAGGGGGAATGAACACGAAAAACAAAACATTCCTGCACACACATACAAACAACAGGCCTTACACATACATCAAATAAAAGACACTTCACATACACACAACGTATAAATACACACAAACACACGTACATCAACATAAAACACACAGCCACACCTAAGCAAACACATACACAAACAAACACACAAACATATACACATTACTCTTCACCAGCAGCACCTGAGGGAGCTCACTCTCCAACCAGCTCACGTTATTAATTATGTTTTTATTGAACAAGTTAACCGGTGACCAGCAGCAGCGCCAGCCTGAAGGGGTGGTGTTGGTGGTGGTGACGGTCGGGGTGGTGGTGGTGGTGGTGGGGTGGTGGTGATGGAAGGTCTGGGGGTGGGTGGTGGTGGTGGTGGTGAAGGTCGTGGTGGTGGTGGTGGTGGTGGTGTTGGTGGTGGTGGTGGAGGTCGTGGGGGTGGTGGTGGTGGTGGTGGTGTTGGTGGTGGTGGTGGTGGAGGCCTGGTGGTGGTGGAGGTCGGTGAGGTCGTGTGGTGGTGGTGGTGGTGGTGGTGGTGGTGGTGGTGGTGGTGGTCGTCGTCGGTGGTGGTGGTCGTCGTCGTCGTGGTGGTTGTGGCCGTCGTCGTGGTGGTGGTGGTGGTGGCAGGCGGTGGTGGTGGGTGGTGTCGTCGTCGGTGGTGGTCGTCGTCGTCGTGGTGGTTGTGGTCGTCGTCGGTGGTGGTGGTGGTGGTGGTGGTCTGCCGTCGTCGTCGTGGTGGTGGTGGTCGCCGCCGTGGTGGTGGTCGTCGTCGTCGTGGGTGGTGGTGGTGAAGGTCGGTGGTGGTGGTGGTGGTGGTGGTGGTGGTGGTGGTGGTGGTGGTGGTGGTGGTGGTGGTGGTGGTGGTGGTGGTGGTGGTCGTCGTCGTCGTGGTGGTGGTGGTCGTCGTCGGTGGTGGTGGTGGTGGTGGTGGTCGTCGTCGTGGTCGTGGTGGTGGTGGTGGTGGTCGTCGTCGTCGTGGTGGTTGTGGTCGTCGTCATGGTGAAGGGTGTTTATATCTTTGTTGTCTCATCTATCAATAAATCTCAACCTATCTGTCTCATATTCATTTGTATTATTTTGTCTATACTTCTTTCTGTAAATGTCTGCCTATTTTATGTATGTTCAGTATAATGAGCAAATGTTCTTATTATTCCATCCACTTGTCTGATCATCTCATCCCAAACCTCCTTCCATCAACTCAGTCTCTACCCACAATAAATTACATCCTTTCATCTTCAACTCGAATCTCCTCCAGAAATTTAATCATAAACTCATTAGGATCCTTCAGTATCACGACGGTGTAATATAACTCTACATACAAGCCCTGGGAGGTAAGAGCTTGTGGACTGGTCTGACTTCTAGTGTCGATGGTGGTAATGAATCTTGCCGACGATAACATCATTATCCAAATGGTGGCAGCGGTGGTGTTCGGAACCATGTTGTTGTTTATATGAAGCTAGAGTGATAAGTGTGTATCTCTGTATGGGTTGACACTACAAAATAAGTCTCTCTTATAACCTGTTCTTTTATCTCTCTCTACATTACCTCTCATTTCCTCTCTTATCTCTCGTCATAATATTTTAATTTCTTCTCTATTAACTAATGCTGTCTCATCTCTCCCTTTCTACATTACCTTAATTCTCTTTCCGTATTAACAATATTCCCTTTCGTCTTTTGTCCTTCTAACCTTCTTTATATTCTCTTAATTATCTTAATAAGATACTATGGCCAGATAATTAGATATGAGGTTATAATGGTAGAGATATTAATAAGTAGGACAGCCGGGGGAAGACAGAGACAAAGTTCCACCAGGAAAAGTTTTTGAGCTAGTGGGCTGATGGTCACTGTTCATCCCTCATTATCTCAATCCCCACCTCTTTTACTCATCACAGTGCCCCAACATACCGAAATAGGTTGTCAACAGAAGGAGAGACGCTGACTATTCAGTGTCTGCTCACCCAAATACCACAGTGATTAATAAACCAACATGTACAGTCTCGTTCAAGATTCTTCGAACACTGCTGGAGACAGCTGGCAACTCAAGGCCTTTGTTTACTATAGTACGTAATAAAAATTACGAATAAATGTAAAAGTGATCGGTGATTGGTTACTTAGTTCCCTTGCTTAATTTAATGGTTGGGCTTTGTTGTTTCATATTATATTATACTACGTACTATAGTAAACAAACGGCCTTGAGTTGCCAGCTGTCTCCAGCAGTGTTCGAAGAATCTTGAACGAGACTGTACTTGGGGTTTCCCTGCAGCTGGTACCTGGGTTCTTTCCCAACATTTTTGCCCTCTGTTAAGCTGCAAAGTTTCCCAAATACGACGTACCTGTTCTAAGGAGTCTAGTCAGATGTTCCTCAGAGGTCCCTACGTAATTATACAGTATGTAAGTGGTGTTGTAGAAGCCTTCCTGACTGATAAAACTACAACTTAAAAAATAAACCAAATTAACATTAGATTTCCACTGAGACTCAACCTTACTCAAAGACGTTCTCTAAATTCTGGTTAGACGAAGGATATTAAGGCAGGAATGTGTGGTAATCCGCTTCCACTGTATCACCCATAAGAACCACTACAAACCAGCTCCTCCTTGTTGCTGAAGCGTAAAATTGAGGAGTTTCATCAAGGCATTCCCGGTGAGTCAAGGTGAGGTTTCCTGGTAAGTCAAGGTGAGGTTACCTGGTGAGTCAAGGTGAGGTTACCTGATGTGTCAAGGTGAGGTTACCTGATGTGTCAAGGTGAGGTTACCTGGTGAGTCAAGGTGAGGTTACCTGGTGAGTCAAGGTGAGGCACGTGTCAAGGTGAGGTTACCTGGTGAGCCAAAGTGAGGTTACCTGGTAAGTCAAGGTGAGGTTACCTGATGTGTCAAGGTGAGGTTACTTGATGAGTCAAGGTGAGGTTACCTGGTGAGTCAAGGTGTTACCTGGTGACTCAGTGAGGTGACCTGATGTGTCAAGAAGAGATTCCTTTTGAGTCAAGGTGAGGTTTTGGTGAGTCTAGGTGAGGTTACCTGGTGAGTCAAGGTGAGGTTACCTGAGGTGTCAAGGTGAGGTTACCTGATGTGTCAAGGTGAGGTTACCTGGTGAGTCAAGGTGAGGTTACCTGGTGAGTCAGGTGGTTACCTGGTGAGTCAAGGTGAGGTTAAGTTAAGATTCAAGGGTGAGAATGGAGATATGGAAGAATGGAAGGTGATAAAAAGAGCGATCGGGAAGAATGAGAGATGGAATGTGAAATAAAGGTGAAAGAATGGGCAAGGAGGAAGATAGTATGCAGAAAAAGACAGAGACAAGGGGGCAGAGACAGAGAAGAAACAGAGATCCCCCTCCTGCTGTTCACCCCACCCCTTCCTCAGGTGTCCACACAATTCGGTCTAAACTCTGCCTCATGTTTATTGACCTTCCCCCTTTGTGTGTTGATCACCATTTCCCGGATTCCTCTGTTTGTTTATGCTTGTGCTTGCTTACCTAAACACCTGACCCCACCCAGCCGCATGCCCGCCGCCCGCCCGCCCGCCCGCCCGCCCAGCCACGCATCGCCGCCGCCACCACCACCACGCGGGACACGACGCTTCACCCACTGACAAACAGATAACAGGAGAACATAAGGTGCAGTGATGCCCTCTGCCTACTACAGCACAGTTACATGACGTGGACTACAGAGATCAGATACACTACAGTAATTCTTTATAGATAGATAGATAGATAGATAGATAGATAGATAGATAGATAGATACTACCCTCCTAGTATCACTGTTACTGTACCCTCCTAGTATCTGTTACTGTCCCCTCCTGGTATCATTGTTACTGTACCCTCCTAGTATCACTGTTACTGTACCCCTCCTAGTATCACCGTTACTGTACCCCTCCTAGTATCACTGTTACTGTACCCTCCTAGTATCACTGTTACTGTACCTCCTAGTATCACTGTTACCTGTACCCCTCCTAGTATCACCGTTACTGCCCTCCTAGTATCACTGTTACTGTACCCCTCCTAGTATCACTGTTACTGTACCCCTCCTAGTATCACCGTTACTTACCCTCTAGTATCTGTTTTCTTACCCTCCTAGTATCTACTGTTACCCCTCCTAGTATCCTGTTACTGTACCCCTCTAGTATCACTGTTACTGTACCTCCCCAGTATCCTGTTACTGTACCTCCTAGTATCACTGTTACTGTACCTCCTGGTATCCTGTTACTGTCCCTCCTAGTATCACTGTTACTGCCTCCCTAGTATCACTGTTACTGTACCCTCCTAGTATCACCGTTACTGTACCTCTGTATCACTGTTACTGTACCCTTCTAGTATCACCGTTACTGTACCCCTCTAGTATCCTGTTACTGTCCCCTCCTAGTATCACCGTTACTGTGCCTCCTAGTATCCTGTTACTTGCCCTCCCCTAGTATCACTGTTACTGTACCTCCTAGTATCTGTTACTGTACCCCTCCTAGTATCACCGTTACTGTACCCCTCCTAGTATCACCGTTACTGCCCCTCCTAGTATCACTCGTTACTGTACCCCTCTAGTATCACCGTTACTGTACCCTCCTAGTATCACCGTTACTGTACCCCTCCTAGTATCACCGTTACTGTACCCTCCTAGTATCACCGTTACTGTACCCCTCCTAGTATCACCGTTACTGTACCCTCTAGTATCACCGTTACTGTACCCTCCTAGTATCACCGTTACTGTACCCTCCTAGTATCACCGTTACTGTACCTCTAAGTATCACGTTACTGCCCCTCCTAGTATCACGTTACTGTACCTCCTAGTATCACTGTTACTGTACCCCTCCTAGTATCCTGTTACTGTCACCCTCCTAGTATCACCGTTACTGTACCCTCCTAGTATCACGTTACTGCTTCCCTCCTAGTATCACTGTTGCCTTCCCCTCCTAGTATCACTGTTACTGTACCCTCCTAGTATCACCGTTACTGTCCCTCCTAGTATCATACTGTACCTAGTATCACTGTTACTGTACCCCTCTAGTATCCGTTACTGTACTTCTCCTAGTATCACCGTTACTGCCCTCCTAGTATCACTGTTACTTGCCCCTCTAGTATCTCTGTTACTGACCCTCCTAGTATCTCTCTTACTGTACCCCTCCTAGTATCCTGTACCCCGAGAGAGCGTTAAGGTACTCACCGTCCGTTGCAACACTGATGATCTCCCGAGGCATTACCTGTATAGTGTTAAGTATTGGAAGGGCTGCGAGCCAGCAAGTCAATCAGGCAGCCAACCAGCCAGCCAGTCCACCAGCCAGCCAGCAGCCAGCCAGCACAAATCACCACCAGCCCAACAACCAGCAGCCACGTCAACCTAGCCAGCCAGTCAACCAGCCAGCCAACGTGTGTGTGTCAGGTACTGCACACCTCTATACATACAGGTGAATGAATAGATGTTTGTGTGAATACAAGAGCAAATAAGTTAATAAAATGCGTTAAGTAGAAACGAGACATAATACACCAACATAATTTGATACATAAATTAATTAACTCTAAATTTCTTAAAAATATATAATGAAATAAAGTAATTACATGATTGGTGAAAATATTACTCCAATATTATATGTAATTAAACAAGTACAAGTAAATAATTAAATGTGCATCAAATAAGCAAATAATCAAAACAAACAAATACGTTCTTCCTCTCTTTTTTTCTGTGCAATCTCACACAGAAATCAACATCACTATCGTCTCTCTCCTCTCTCTCTCTTTTCTCTTGTTCTTTCTCTATCTTTCTTGGCTCTCTCTTTTCTCTCTATTTCTCTCTATTTCTCTTTTACTCTCTCTCTATATATATATTTCTCTCTCTCTCCCTATTTCTCATTTTATCTCTCTCTATGTCTCTCTCTCTCTCTCTCCTGATAAACATCACTGGGTCGTCGCGGCGCACCAGTTAAGCGTTTACGGCTCAGTACCCAAACACCGGGCCGGGAACACCCTCAGCGTGACATACCTTAAGGCCCAAATCTGAGGAATTTGCTCGACTCTGGTCCTCCCCATAAAGCCAGGGGTGACAGCGTTAACACCAGATAAACTTCCCCACTGGTGTGGTAAAACCGCTCTTGTCTGTACTCTTGTCCCTATCTCTCCTTCCCTCTTGTTTTTATCTTCCTTTCCATCCTTCCAGGAGAGTTGGAGAGATGGATAAAAGGAGGGATAGAGGCAGAGATGGGAGGAGAGTTGAAAGGGAATAAAGGAAAGGAAGGATGGCGAAAAGAGGAAGGATGGAAGGGGATGGGAAGAGGGGGTGAGAGGGAGTTGAGAGTAAGGATGAAGGGGATGGAGGACGAGGGGAAGGAGAGGGGGGGACGTAGAGAGGGAGGGATGGGTTGAGGGATAGACGTAGGGCAGATCACATCTACACATCACCTCGTAACATCAACACACTGAGGTACACGCTGTTGATATCACATAACCTGTTGTAAGTCACTATGTTTTTTAACTCACTTAACCACGACTTAACCATAGGCCTCTAATAGCACCTGTATCTTTATAGTGATTCTCAACACAAACTACCCACCACACAACACAAACTACCCACCACACAACACAACTACCCACCACACAACATAAACTACCCACCACAACTACCCACCACTCACAACCACCTGATAATTTCCTAACTACTACAGATCGAAAACCAGTTTTCAGTACCTACCACACTCCTCCACGCTCCCCCCTTTCCCCCCACACAACCCTTCAGTAGTAAGAGCATACGAGCGTCCTCAAACACATGACCATTAACATTCCTCTACTATCCTTATGTACAACAATCTGAGGATAGCGTCAATTGTATGTTGTTGATGATACGCGACTCCATTGCTGTCCTAATAAGGAAAACTGAAAAAGATTTATACATCACAGAATCAAAGAGCGACCGAGAACCCACAACACAGCAACAAGACTACAGTATCTAGAACCCGTCCCGTCACCACTACTAGTACCGCAAGACAACAACATTCCTGTCCGCCCCGCGAGCCTCACCTGATGATGTTCCTCCTTCTTCTGTCGCCGCTAACGAGAGTCGCCTCCCACAGATCCTTGTCACAAATAAGTCATTTAAACGACAACAACAACAGTGGTAGCGGCGGCATGGTGTGGATGGTTGACCCTAACCACAAGATGCTTCATTATCTTACAAGTCGTGTTTGTTTTGTTTTGTTTGGGCTTTTTTTTAGTGGTTGTCTTTGTGGGTTCGATATTTTATCGCTTTGTGGTTCTTGTGGTTCATTCGCGGGTTGACTCGGTTCCCCTTGTATGTTTTTTTTTTTTATCTTATTCGGTTGCGGCCTCTGTTTGTGGTCCATTTGTAAGATTTTTTTGGAGGGGGAGTTCCTTCTTGGTGACTTGCTCTGTTAGTGGTTCTCTTTGGTGACTCCCCCTTGTTAGGGTGGTCCTCTTGGTGACTCTCCTCTTGTTAGTGTGGTTCTCTTGGTGACTCTCCTTGTTAGTGGTCCCTTGGTGACTTCTTCTAGTTAGTGGTCCTCTTGGTGACTCTCCTTGTTAGTGGTCCTCTTGGCACTCTCCTTGTTGGTGGTCTTTCTGGTGACTTGCCTTGTTAGTGGTTCTCTTGGTGACTCTCCTAGTTAGTGGTCCTCTTGGTGACTCTCCTAGTTAGTGGTCCTCTTGGTGACTCTCCTAGTTAGTGGTCCTCTTGGTGACTCTCCTTGTTAGTGGTCTTTCTGGTGACTTGCCTTGTTAGTGGTTCTCTTGGTAACTTTCCTGGTTAATGACTCGGTGACATTCTTGGTTAGTGACTCTTAGCGACTTTATTAGTTAATGTCAAGTAAAGAACACGAGAACGAGACACAGTAAACCTCAGCTGGTGTTCACCGAGTGACTCACGGACTCCCTCTGTGGCTATAAAGAGAAATAAAATATTGCGGTGTGAAACCTTTATGGTAAAAGTGCAAACAGGAGAACGGTTTCTGTTTGCTTGCGGTAGAGAGCAACAGCAACCGCAAACCCGACAGGTAATTTAGTCTGCATTGAACATCAGCAGCTACCACAGATCATTTAGACTGTGAGGAGCGACAACAGGCCGGACAGGTGGTGGAGACGAGGGGATGAGGGAGCAGGGTAGGAGGCGCCGCCCCTCATACACACCCGTCTCATCCAAGCCGCGGGTATTGATGTGAAACCTCTATGAAAGGGGTTAATCACCGTCAGTGACCACCACCACAAAAAACACAGCAGCGAGGAATTCTCCTTTGCATAGTAATGAGGTGAGGTCAATAGATGATTTAGCGCGTTAAACAATAGTGGTGGACGTGTGCGGAATGACATAGCGGGCGGGACCACAAGAGCAGGAAAACTGGCCTATGATATGAGGCAGATGAGACCATCACTTGTTTACGGCTCAATCTCTAGCCCTTGTCACTCACGTCACCAGATGTGACCGTCACTCATCCGGACGGCCACTCCCTAAGTCGCCCACCCCTGGACGACCCACAGACAGTGGTGTCTTAAGGAACTATCACACTGGGCTAACTTTCTGTCGTCTTCATGATTTCCGTCGTTTCTCGTGTCCGTTCCGTGGTGTTGCCGACGACCCGCATCCACCAGGCCCGCGCGAGTAGATCATAGTCGGGGCGACAGAAAGCTTCGGCGACCGGAGTCACTATTTACCTTCTTTTTATTTATTTTTTAATAAAATATCCCAGTGATAGAATAATACACCATGGTGTATTTCTTGAACAACTACACAATATTACCAACACGAATAAAATAAAAAGCATTTAATGAGTGGATATTAGACCTTGGTTTGATAATTATTTACATCACGGACTTTAGGTACCTGCTTTGAATCTTCCTCAGGTCTAGCAACATGGAGGTAACAAATTGTAGAGATGAATCGCCCAAGGAAGCAGAAGACTCTTTTTCTGCTCCAAATTTGCAAATGCAAGTGTTGCATTCCGGTGCAAAAAGAGCTCTGCCATCTTTATTGCTAAGATTCAGCAGAAGACTTTCGTCCTCACGGTTGTGTGTGATAGAGACGAAGATACTATCGACTAGAATAAGGACAAGGTTCAAGAAACCAAGGAATCTCAGCCCAACATGATAACCGCTTTGGTTCAGCCACCCTCCAAAGGCCCAGTGTCGTCTCAGCCCAGAGCCCCCCTCCCCGCGCGGCGTCCCATCTCAGGTGTCAGGATAATCGGCGGGTGTGTCCTCCAGTGCTCTGGTATGCTGGAATTATCCCCTCATTCATACCTCATTATCCACCCTCCGCACACTGACGTCTCTAATTTACATGAGTAGTAGTTCCAGGTGAGGTGACCCTGATTCACTATAACATCAGATGGTGGAGAGGCGCAGGCCTGATCTGCTCCGTCACTCATCCTCCTCCCCTGGCTTTAATGTTATTATTTGTTAAGGCCAAGGCTGGGTGGTGTGATCCCTGCAACATGTGTTAAGGCCAAGGCTGGGTGGTGTGATCTCTGCAACATGTGTTAAGGCCAAGGCTGGGTGGTATGATCCCTGCAACACGTATTAAGGCCAAGGCTAGGTGGTATGATCCCTGCAACACGTATTAAGGCCAAGGCTAGGTGGTATGATCCCTGCAACACGTATTAAGGCCAAGGCTGGGTGGTGTGATCTCTGCAACATGTGTTAAGGCCAAGGCTGGGTGGTATGATCCTGCAACACTGACCCGCCAAGCCATATATGTAACCTGATCCCGAGGCTTACCTCGCTCTACAATGATGGTCTGAATCATCGTAAATGATCACTTCAACTCCTGACACAAGTGTAAATCTTATATATATATATATATATATATATATATATATATATATATATATATATATATATATATATATATATATATATATATATATATATATATATATGACAGTTTATAACACATCTACCGCCTGGAAAGATATTGGAAGCATAATGTGTTGTCTAATGGTAGACTCTGCTGCCATAAGGCATCACGAAAATTGTGACCAAGTCCCAGGTTGCTGATCTGACTTTCTGCCTCATTTACACACAATTGCAGGGTCTCAATTGTTTCTGTTACTATTGACTACACAACATACATATATTTTTTCTCACTCTCGATCTTTTTTAATAAATTTTTTATTTCTTTATGGTTCTTTATTATTATTATTATTATTATTATTATTATTATTATTATTATTATTATTATTATTATTATTATTATTATTATTATTATTATTATTATTATTAAATTTTCGCCCCTCAGGCTCCGATGTGGGCCAGTGACCTGTGCCCGGGTGGGCTAATCCCAGAAAAAGAAAATGACCTTAAGCGTCTTAAACAACAGCAGGTCAATAACTTCCTAGGTGAATGACGAATAAAAAAATCCTGAAAGGCTGAGGAAACAAGAGCACGATAATTATGGGAGGAGAGTTAAGTCATAAGTGACCCCCAGCAGCTGCCCATCACCCCTCACCTCCCTCGTGTTGGAGCTCGACTATTTTACCAGACCTTTTCCAGTCTTCGTCACATTCTGGCTCCAAGAGTTTTATCTCCTCTTCTACAGTATGTTGTATTACAGAGTTTAAATGATAATTCTTGTGATAACATTACCTAGCTATGATACACATGGAAGGTGTAATAAAAAAAAGAGAGAAAATTATACGGTTAATTCCAATGAGAACCTTTTACGTATGACTGATTCATAGCTTATGTCCGTGCCGAAACTATCACCTACACTACATCCACTACACTATCACCTACACTACATCCACTACACTATCACCTACACTACATCCACTACACTATCACCTACACTACATCCACTACACTATCACCTACACTACATCCACTACACTATCACCTACCCTACATCCACTACACTATCACCTACACTACATCCACTACACTATCACCTACACTACATCCACTACACTATCACCTACACTACATCCACTACACTATAACTTTTAGATGCACAGGTATTTTATAAGGAGGGGATTTCCATCTCTAGGGTTGAAGAGCCAGCCCCTACCTTGCCACCCTCCAGTGCTCCCGCCCCCCACACCCCTCCGGAACACTTCTAGGGTGTAGCGCATCTCGAGGCCAAATATCAGCTCTGTCGTCAAAACTGTAGCCGGGGACGTCGAGCACACAAATAAATCAACACGCATACACACCGTACTGAACGCACTTATAGAGATGCCATTACGTGGTTGAGAATTTTAATGATGGATCTTCTTACAGTGTTCAAATGTTATAAGAGTTACAGTGTTCAAATGTTATAAGAGTTACAGTGTTCAAATGTTATAAGAGTTACAGTGTTCAAATGTTATAAGAGTTACAGTGTTCAAATGTTATAAGAGTTACAGTGTTCAAATGTTATAAGAGTTACAGTGTTCAAATGTTATAAGAGTTACAGTGTTCAAATGTTATAAGAGTTACAGTGTTCAAATGTTATAAGAGTTACAGTGTTCAAATGTTATAAGAGTTACAGTGTTCAAATGTTATAAGAGTTACAGTGTTCAAATGTTATAAGAGTTACAGTGTTCAAATGTTATAAGTGCTACAGTGTTCAAATGTTATATGAGTTACAGTGTTCAAATGTTATAAGAGTTACAGTGTTCAAATGTTATAAGTGCTACAGTGTTCAAATGTTATATGAGTTACAGTGTTCAAATGTTATAAGAGTTACAGTGTTCAAAATGTTATAAGAGTTGAGAAAGTGTTCAAAATGTTATAAGAGTTAAGAAAGTGTTCAAATGTTATAAGAGCTATATATAGTTATAAGAGCAGTGTTCAAAATACAGTAAGAGTTATGGTGTTCAAATGTTATAAGAGTTACAGTGTTCAAAAATGTTATAAGAGTTACAGTTCAAAATAAGAGAGTTATGTTCAAAAATGTTATAAGTGCTACAGTGTTCAAATGTTATATGAGTTACAGTGTTCAAATGTTATAAGAGTTACAGTGTTCAAATGTTATAAGAGTTACAGTGTTCAAATGTTATAAGAGTTACAGTGTTCAAATGTTATAAGTGCTACAGTGTTCAAATGTTACATGAGTTACAGTGTTCAAATGTTATAAGAGTTACAGTGTTCAAATGTTATAAGTGCTACAGTGTTCAAATGTTATATGAGTTACAGTGTTCAAATGTTATAAGAGTTACAGTGTTCAAATGTTATAAGAGTTACAGTGATCAAATGTTACATGAGTTACAGTGTTCAAATGTTATAAGAGTTACAGTGATCAAATGTTACATGGGTTACAGTGTTCAAATGTTATAAGTGTTACAGTGTTCAAATGTTTATTATAAGTGTTACAGTGATCAAATGTTACATGAGTTACAGTGTTCAAATGTTAATTATAAGTGTTACATAAAACTGATGACTGTTCATTATCATATGTAATAATATAATATTCTTATAATACATAACTTAAGTAAATATAATCACAGCATAAAGTTCTGGTCAGACTGTAAGACTTAATGTTCTCGAGCCTGGGATGATGATAGTGTGTGTTCAGTGTAGCAATTACCTGAACAATTATCCCATTACCATAGTCTCTCTCTCTCTCTCTCTCTCTCTCTCTCTCTCTCTCTCACTCTCTCTCTCTCTCTCTCTATCTATCTATCTATCTCTCTCTCTCTCTCCATCACATGAAGACCAAACAAAGTGTAAACAACTGGGATGAACCTCCGGGACTTCCCCCTTGAGGCTCCTTATTGAGTGGTTCTGAGGCGAGTCTTTTTGGATCCGCCAGTCTGATACTCCTAGCACACACAGGTAACCTCCCTCCATCCTTCCCTCCTCCTCCCTCCCTCCCTCCCTCCTCCCTCCCTCCTTTCCCTCCCTCCCTCAAAAAAATATATTTGAAATAAAAACTTGTATCATAAGCGTCGTTCCATCTGTTCAGAATTAGGTCTCCCAATTTGCATATGGTAGATGGCGGCTTATGAAGGTGGGAAGGGTGGAGGGGGTGGGGGGGGATGGAGGGAGGTGAGGGGGAGGAGGAGGGTGCTGAGGAGGAGGGGTGTGGGTGAGGGAGGGAGGGTGGGTGGGAGGGAGGAGGTAAAGGAGGAGGGGAGGGTGTGCTGAGGAGGAGGGTAAGGAGGGAGGAGGGTTTGTTGAGGAGGAGGGTGTGGTGAGGAGGAGGGGTGGTGAGAAGAGAGGTGGGTGTGGGAGGAGGGTGTGGTGAGGGAGAGGTGTGGTGGAGGAAGGTGGGGGGAGGGGAGGAGGAGGGTGGGGAGGGGAGGGTGGGGAGAGGTGGGAGGAGGAGGGGTGTGGAGGAGGAGGTGGTGAGGAGGGAGGGTGTGGGAGGAGGGTGGGAGGAGGAGGGGAGGAGGGAGGGGAGGAGGGTGTGGGGGGAGGAGGAGTGAGGGGGTGAGGGTGGGGGAGGAGGTGGAGGAGGTGTGGGGAGGAGGGTGGGTGAGAGGGAGGATGTGGTGAGGAGAGGTGTGTGGAGGGAGGGGGATGGTGTGAGGAGGGTGGGAGAGGGGAGGAGGGAGTGGGTGGGGAGAAGAGGGTGTGGGGGAGGGAGGAGGGGTGGAGGGAGGTGGGGGAGGGAGGAGGTGGGGAGGGAGGAGGGTGTGGGGGGAGGAGTGGTGTGAGGAGGAGTGGTGGGGAGGAGGAGGTGTGTGAGGGAGGAGGAGGTGGGGGAGGAGGAGGTGTGGAAGGGAGGAGGGTGTGTGTGAGAGGAGGAGGGTGTGGGGAGGAGGGTGGGAGGGGTGTGGTGAGGAGGGGGGTGTGTGAGGGAGGAGGGTGGGGAGGAGGGGTGGTGGGAGGGGAGGTGTGGAGGAGGAGGGGTGTGTGAGGAGGAGGGGAGGGTGGGGAGGGAGGAGGGGTGAGTGGGGAGGAGGGGTGTGAGGAGGAGGGAGGGTGTGGGGAGAGGGGTGAGGAGGAGTGATGGGTGGGAGGAGGGTGGTGAGGAGGGAGTGGTGGGGAGGAGGTGTGAGAGGGAGGGAGGGTGTGGGGAGGAGTGGGGAGGAGGGTGTGGGGAGGAGAGGAGGGTGTGAGGGAGGAGTGAGGTGTGAGGGAGGAGGGGTGGGGAGGAGAGGGTGTGGGGGAGAGGGGAGGGTGGGGGGAGGAGGAGGATGGTGTGGGGAGGAGGAGGATGGTGTGTGGGGAGGGGGGAGGAGGGTGGGGGGAGGGGTGGGTGGGGGAGGGTGAGGGAGGAGGTGGGGTGAGGAGGAGGTGTGAGAGGAGGGGGTGTGAGTGGAGTGAAGGGTGTGAGGGATGAGGAGGGGGTGATGAGGAGGGGTGTGAGGGAGGAGGGGTGTGGGAGGAGAGGTGAGGAAGGAGGGGTGGGGAGGAGGGAGGAAGTGTGAGGGAAGGGTGTGGGGAGGAGGAGGTGTGTGGGAGGAGTGGGGTGAGGAGGAGGGTGTGAGGGATGAGAGGGGGGTGTGGAGAGGGAGAGGGTGTGGGGAGGAGGGTGTGGGAGGAGGTGGGGGAGGAGAGGGTGTGAGGGAGAGGAGGGGTGTGGTGAGGGAAGGAGCTGGGAGGAGAGGAGAGAACACAGTAAGACATCATAGTACACTCTGTGTCTCCCAAATGTACAGAAGGAATGGTTCAGGGCGAGTATTAAACCAACTCCCCCTTCCTCCCTGAACTCCTCCCTTACGTGTCTCCACTCATCCCTTATCTTTCCCTATCCTTTCTTCATTTTACTTCCCTATCTTCACCTACCTACTGACCTTAACTACTATTCATTATTATCTTATCTCTTTCCATTTTATTTATTCTGCATCTACCTCCTTATCCTCCTCCATTACCTACATCTACCTCCCCTTGTCCTCCTCCATTACTTACCATCTGCATCGCCCAATCATCACTCCGTTGCAACATCTGCCTCCTTGTCACTCCTCGTGCACCATCTCATGTCTTCCATCGTAACATAACGTCTTAGCATCATGTCATCATCGTCAACATCATGTTTATCCGTTTAGCAACGTCTGCATCATGATCATCATCAGGGTTTAGCGCGTCTTAGCATCGTGATCATCATCAGATTTGCGTGCGTCTGCATCGCGTCATCATCACGTTTGCTTATGCATCTAGCACGTAATCATCATCAGGTTGCTTATACGTCTTATCGTATCATCATCAGATTTAACACGTCTGCTGTCGCTTCGTCATCGCTCCGTTGCGTACGTCGCATCTCATTGTCATATCCGTTGCCTCCGTCTGCTTATCCTCCTCCATTACAACATCTACATATCCATCCTCCATTACATACATCTACCTCATATCCTCCTCAATACATCTACTATCATATCATCCTCCATTACAACATCTACCTCATATCATCACTCATTTCAACATCTACCTCATATCTATCCTCCACATTACCTCATCTACACTCCCTTATCCTCCTCCATTACCTACATCATCTATCCCCTTATCCTCCTCCATTACCTATATCTACCTCCCATATCCTCCTCCATTCTCTCTACCTCATATCCTCCTCCATTACATACATCTACCTCATATCTTTCCCTCCATTACCAACATCTACCTCCCTTATCCTCCTCCATTACCTACATCTACACTCCCTTATCCTCCTCCGTACCATCTACCTCCTATATCCTCCTCCATTACCAACATCTACCTCCCTTATCCTCCTCCATTACATACATCTACCTCCCTTATCCTCCTCCATGCCTACATCCTACCTCCCTTATCCTCCTCCATACCTACATCTACCTCCCTTATCCTCCTCCACATTACCAACATCTACCTCCCTTATCCTCCTCCATTACCTACATCTCCCTCCCTTATCCTCCTCCATACCTACATCTACCTCCTTATCCTCCTCCATTACATACATCTCTATATCCTCCTCCATTACATACATCTACCTCCATATCCTCCTCCATTACCAACATCTACATATATCCTCCTCCATTACATACATCTACCTCATATCCTCCTCCATTACCTACATCTATCTCATATCCTCCTCCATTACATACATCTACCTCCCATATCCTCCTCCATACCATACATCTACCTCCTTATCCTCCTCCATTACCATCTACCTCCCTTATCCTCCTCCATTACCTACATCTACCTCCCTTATCCTCCTCCATTACCAACATCTACCTCCTTATCCTCACCTCCATTACCTACATCTACCTCCTTATCCTCCTCCATTACCCAACATCTACCTCCCTTATCCTCCTCCATACATACATCTACCTCCCTTATCCTCTCCATTACCCACCATCTATCTCCCTTATCCTCCTCCAGCGTACATACATCTACCTCCCTTATCCTCCTCCATTACATGCCTCCATATCCTCCTCCATTACTACATACCTCCTTATCCTCCTCCATTACCTTATCTACCTCCTATATCCTCCTCCATTACCTACATCTACCTCCCCTTATCCTCCTCCATTATCAACATCTACCTCCATATCCTCCTCCATTACATACATCTACCTCCTTATCCTCCCTCATTACCTACATCTATCTCCCTTATCCTCCTCCATTACATACATCTACCATATCCTCCTCCGTACATACATCTACCTCATATCCTCCTCCATGCCTACATCTACCTCCTTATCCTCCTCCAGCATTACCTACATCTACCTCATATCCTCCTCCTTCTGCTTATCTACACTCCCCTTATCCTCCTCCATTACATACATCTACCTCCCCTTATCCTCCTCCATTACATACATCTACCTCCCTTATCCTCCTCCATTACCTAACATCTACCCTCCCTTATCCTCCTCCATTACCTACATCTACCTCCCTTATCCTCCTCCATTACATACATCTACCTCCCTATCCTCCTCCATACATACATCTACCTCCCTATCCTCCTCCATTACCTACATCTACCTCCCTTATCCTCCTCCATTACCAACATCTACCTCCTTTATCCTCCTCCATTACCTACATCTACCTCCCCTTATCCTCCCATTACCAACATCTACCTCCCTTATCCTCCTCCATTACCTACATCTACCTCTTATCCTCCTCCATTACCTACATCCACCTCCTTATCCTCCTCCATTACCAACATCTACCTCCGTTATCCTCCATTACCTACATCTACCCTCCTTATCCTCCTCCATTACCAACATCTACCTCCCTATCCTCCTCCCATTACCTACATCTACCCTTATCCTCCTCCATTACCTACATCTACCTCCCTTATCCTCCTCCATTACCAACATCTACCTCCTATCTCCTCCATACCAACATCTACCCCTTATCCTCCTCCATTACCAACATCTACCTCCCTTTATCCTCCTCCATTACCTACACCTACCTCCCTTATCCTCCTCCTACCTACATCTACCCCTTATCCTCCTCCATTACATACATCTACCTCCCTTATCCTCCTCCATTACATACATCTACCTCCCTTATCTCCTCCCTCCATACCTACATCTACCTCCTTATCCTCCTCCATTACCTACATCTACCTCCCTTATCCTCCTCCATTACCTACATCTACCTCCTTATCCTCCTCCACAACATACATCTACCTTATCCTCCTCCATTCCATACATCTACCTCCCTTATCCTCCTCTTTTACCTACATCTACCTCCCTTATCCTCCTCCCATTACCAACATCTACCTCCTTATCCTCCTCCATCACCACCTATCTCCTCCATTACCCATCTACCTCCCTTATCCTCCTCCATTACCAACATCTACCTCCCTTATCCTCCTCCATTACCTACATCTACCTCTTATCCTCCTCCATTACCTACATCTACCTCCCCTTATCCTCCTCCATTACCTACATCTACCTCCCTTATCCTCCTCCATTACATACATCTACCTCCCTTATCCTCCTCCATTCCATACATCTACCTCCCTTATCCTCCTCCATTACATACATCTACCTCCCTTATCCTCCTCCATTACCTCACATCTACCTCCCTTATCCTCCTCCATTATCTACATCTACCTCCCTTATCTTCCTCCATTACCTACATCTACCTCCCTTATCCTCCTCCATTACCAACATCTACCTCTTATCCTCCTCCATTACACATCTACCCTTATCCTCCTCCATTACCTACATCTACCTCCTTATCTTCCTCCATTACCAACATCTACCCTCCCTTATCCTCCTCCATTACCAACATCTACCTCCCTTATCCTCCATTACCACATCTACCTCCCTTATCCTCCTCCATTACCTACATCTACCCCTCCCTTATCCTCCTCCATTACATACTTCTACTCCCTTATCCTCCTCCATTCCAACATCTACCTCCCTTATCCTCCTCCATTACCTACATCTACCCTCCCTTATCCTCCTCCATTACCTACATCTACCCCTATCCTCCTCCATTACCTACATCTACCTCCTTATCCTCCTCCATATACCACTCCTCCATCTCCTCCCTTCCTCCATTACCATCTACCTCCCTTATCCTCCTCCATTACCTACATCTACCCCATATCCTCCTCCATTACTACATCTACCTCCACCTCCTCCATTACCCATCTACCTCCCTATCTCCCATTACCTATCTACCTCCCTTATCCTCCTCCATTACTACATCACCTATCCTCCTCCATTACCCTCCCCTTATCTCCCATTACCTACATCTACCTCCCTTATCCTCCATTACCTAAGCATCTACCCTCCCTATCCCTCATCCATTACCTCATCTACCTCTTTATCCTCCTCCATATTACCCACTACCTCCCTTATCCTCCCTCCATTACCAAATATCTACCTCCCTTATCCTCCTCCTCCATTACTCACATCTACCTCCCTTTAATCCTCCTCCATTACCAACATCTACCTCCCTTTTATCCTCCCTCCACACCAAACATCTACCCCTTTATCCTCCTCCATTACCTACATCTACCTCCTATCCTCCTCCACACCTACATCTACCTCCTTATCCTCCCTCCATTACCTACATCTTACCTCCCCTTTATCCTCCCTCCATTACCTACATCTACCTCCCTTATCCTCCCTCCATTACATACAATCTGCCCCTATCCTCCCCTCCATTACCTACATCTACCTCCCTTATCCTCCTCCATTACCTACATCTACCCTCCCTTATCCTCCTCCATTACCAGCTCATCTGCCCTCCCTATCCCCTCCTCCATTACCTACATCTACCCTCCCTTATCCTCCTCCCTCCATTACCTACATCTACCTCCCTTTATCCCTCCCTCCATTACCTACATCTACCTCCCTTATCCTTCCAAGCATACATCTACCTCCCTATCCCCTCCCTCCATTACCTACATCTACCTCCCTCTTTTATCCTCCCTCCCATTACCTACATCTACCTCCCTTATCCTCCTCCACATTACCAAATATCTACCTCCTTATCCTCCCTCCATTACCCATCTACCTCCCCCTATCCTCCTCCATTACCTACATCTACCTCCCCTTATCCTCCTCCCATTACATACATCTACCTCCTTATCCTCCTCCATTACCTACATCTACCTCCTTATCCTCCTCCATTACCAACATCTACCCTCCCTCCTTATCCCTCCTCCATTACCAACATCTACCTCCCTTATCCTCCTCCATTACCTACATCTACCTCCCTATCCCCTCCTCCCATTACCTACATCTACCTCCCTATTCCTCCCTCCATTACCTACATCTACCTCCCCTTATCCTCCCTCCATTACCAACATCTACCTCCTCCCTATCCTCCCCCTCCATACCTTAAGCATCTTACCTCCCCTTTATCCTCCCTCCATTACATACATCTACCTCCCTTATCCTCCTCCATTACCTACATCTACCTCCCTTATCCTCCTCCATACCTACACTACCTCCTTATCCTCCCTCCATTACATACATCTACCTCCCCTTATCCTCCCTCCATACCTACATCTACCTCCCTTATCCTCCTCCATTACCAACATCTACCTCCCTTTATCCTCCCTCCATTACTCAGTACCCACCTCCTTTATCCTCCTCCATTACCTACATCTACCTCCTTTTATCCTCCTCCATTACCTACATCTACCTCCCTATCCTCCTCCATTACCAACATCTACCTCCCTTATCCTCCCTAGTATTACCTAAGTATCTACCTCCCTTATCCTCCTCCCTCCATTACCTAAGCATCTATACCTCTCCCTATCTCCATTTCTCAACACATCTACCTCCCTTATCCCTCCCTCCATTACCTACATCTACCTCCTTATCCCTCCCCTCCATTACCAACATCTACCCTCCCTTATCATCCCTCCATTACCTGGCATCTACCTCTATCCTCCCTCCACACTCACATCTACCTCCTTATCTTCCTCCATTACCAACATCTACCTCCCCTATCTTCCTCCATGCCTAAGCATCTACCTCCCCTTATCCTCCATTACCATCTACCTCTTATCCTCCTCCATTACACATCTACCTCCCTTATCCTCCTCCATTACCTACATCTACCTCCCTTATCCTCCATATTACCTAAGCATCTACCTCTTTATCTTCCTCCATGGGCCCACTCCACCTCCCCCTATCCTCCTCCATACCTACATCTACCTCCCCTTATCCCTCCTCCATTACCAACATCTACCTCCTTATCCTCCTCCATTACCTAAGCATCTACCTCCCTTTATCCTCCTCCATGCCCACATCTACCCTCCCTATCCTCCTCCATTACCATCTACCTCCCCCTATCCTCCTCCATTACCTACATCTACCTCCCTTTATCCTCCCTCCATTACCTACATCTATCTCCCTTTATCCTCCTCCTCCATTACTCCACACCCACCCCCTTATCCCTCCCCCCTACCTACATCTACCTCCCTGACCTACAATTACCTCCCTCCTGAATCCAGTACACATCACCGCTCGTTAACTACTGCATGACCTCCTCGTTAGCTTAATGCCTCGTTTGGGTAGTTAAGGACCTCAGCGGCACAGGTGATAGTTAAACGCGACGACCACTAGGTAAAATGGTCGTGATAGTATCCGCTCCTCGTTAGTAGTCCAGACGCTAATCACCACCCTGGTCGTTACTAAGAGTTCATTACCACTGCAGAATCGTTAAGTGGGTCAACCCTGACGTTAAATATTACCTCTCTAATTAGTAAGGTACTTCTTCGTTAGTAGATCGTTCGTTAAGTTGACTATTGTTAAGTACTCTGGGTCTTAATTAAATATAGTACCTGTTCGTAACAATATTGTCTTTCAGTGCACTATCGCTAAGTAATTCCTTTGATTAAATAAAGCTTATCTACGTTACAGCTTCGTTAAGTAGTGCCTCGTTAAATACTGCCTCGTTAAGTACTACCTCGATAAATACTACCACATCAAGAACTACCTCGTTAAATACTGCCTCGTTAAGTACTACCTCGTTAAATAGTGCCTCTTTAAATACTTCCACCATCAAGAACTATTTCGTTAAATACTGCCTCGTTAAGTACTACCTCGTTAAATAGTGCCTCGTTAAATAGTGCCTCGTTAAATACTACCTCATCAAGAACTACCTCGTTAAATACTGCCTCGTTAAATACTGCCTCGTTAAGTACTACCTCATTAAGTACTACCTCGCTAAATAATGCCTCGTTAAGTACTACCTCGTTATACTATCATTAAGATGGTACTTACATTAATAAAATACATACAGCTTCGCTAAACTCTTTGTTATTCTTCCTGGACACTTGACAATATCCACCATCTACTTGTGGATCAGATAAGTGATTGACTTACAACAGGTGAACGATACTTTCTGGTAATAGTAAGAAGAACGAAAACAAAATACAACAAACTACTAATCAATAATAAAAAGAGAAATCTGAGTAAACAGCTCTCGGAATCCTTAACGTAGATGGTGCCAGATATTGTTGAAGTGTCTTGAGAATTATGTCCCGTGCCTGTACCTGGTCGTGTGAGAGATAGATAGATTGATAGATAGATAGATAGATAGATAGATAGATAGATAGATAGATAGATAGATAGAGAATAGCCAATCGTCAATTCAGTGTCAATATACACTAACTTACAGTACCTCCCAATCACCTTTATAGACTCCTTTTCCACAACCAATTGTTACGACCCTTGGCCTCTTAGGTTGTAACAAAATCACAAATTCAACTTCGCTTTGTATTATAGGTCCAAGGAATAGAGCCCACCAAAATCATCACCTCATTACTATGGGGTATATTGAAATACACGGAGCAAATTTAATTACAGAATATATTAACAAACAAACAATAAAACAAATATATCAGTTATGTACAAAAATTAACAAATATAAATTAAATCTGATCAAATAAATGACTCAACCGAGTGACAAAATAATGAACATAAAAGTAAAAATTAAACACTTATATTTAGTCAAGAAACTACCATGGACAACGTGGTCTATTCACCACACGAAACCTCATAAATAAGTAAGTTATTTTCCGTGGAACTCTAAAATATGATTAACAACAATCTTTCACAAATAATACTTGGTGTTCTAAAAGTCGAGCAAGGTTTACACGTCATACCACTAGAAATATACTGTACAATAAGAGAGGAGATACTCTGTACTTAACTCATCACTGCCGGGCCAATACTAGCGTCACGCGGCTTGGGAAGTAAACAAAGCGAGCAGAAATGACGTCACAAACAAAAGACGTTCACGTTGCGAGTCCACAATCAACAATTCAACTCTCACTCAACACAAAACAGACTTCATCCCAATCCAAACCACCCAGTCTTCACAATAGCTTCCCAATCAGTTATAACCATCACCAATCTTCACTTTTATTGATGGTCTACCAATCAGTTTCCGCTCAAGTAAATCAGTATTGGAATCCCTTATCCAAGTGGCCGTGGCCGACAGGGATTGGTCCTCCTCCTGATTCACTGATTCACAATCCTCGTCGTTGGTTGGGAGAATCTATTATATCAAGATTCTAATCCTAATCAAGCTGACGAGAAGACCTTGAGATATATCTATCAATTTCCTCGGCAGACAGACCTTATCACACACACACTCTCTCTCTCCCCTCTCTCTCTCTCTCTCTCTCTCTCTCTCTCTCTCTCTCTCTCTCTCGCTTTCAGGTTACCCAGGAGGACAGAATACCCAGACTTCAAGGGAGGGGGAGAGGATAGGAAGGGAGGGTGAGGAGGGTAATGAAGGAGGGTGAGGGAGGGAGAGGAGGGTAAGTGTGGGAGGGCTGAAGAGGGAGGGAGGGACACTTATGTCAACACAACTTACAGCAAGTCATGTACTGTAGCCTGACCCACCCACCCCGGTGTTATTACTCCAATCCTCTCTTTTTTCTTTTTTTCTTTACTTAATTTTTATTTTCTTATTTTTTATCTCCCAAACTTGACATAGAACCAACATTATCTCTCTATCTCACTGACGGGAAGAGACTCGGTATTATTTCTAAGCCCATCAGTTTGGTGTGTGTGTTGAAGAGGTATTTTTGGGGGAATGATTGTTAAGCCAACCCTTCAATGTGGTGTGATGACAGATTGGAAGCTCCTGATTGGATCACAGCAGGCCCACAGTGACGATGATTGGGGGGGATTAGCTTATTTGGTCGAAGGAAAAAAGAGAGAGAGAGAGAGAGGTCTAAGATCTGATGAAATAAAATATATCATTAAATAATATGGAGAAAAATGGCAGCAGAACAACAAGAACACGAACAAAAATAAGAACAAGAACAAAAATAACAGCAACAACAAAAGCTTAAAAATCAATCAAATATACAACAAGAACATAAGACAAAGAAGAACACGAACAAAAACTTGAACAAGAACAACAACCACATACCCAAGACTCTGTTAAAGGTGAACTATAGTCTTCCTGCTGTATTATCTTCCATTAAATAAGGTGAACATGCAGATAGATAGATAGAATTACCATTGCAATAATTATATTTATCGACAGGACATGATACTGACAGCTTCAGTTCTCTTGTTCCACCTTAATACAGCCCATGTTGTATTGCTTCCTCCCTTATCAGATCAATGTATATCAACTCTACTGTAAAATATGAATATACTTATAATAAAGTGTAAAAAAATAAATAAAATTAATAAATAACGAAGTGATAATCGTGGTAACATTCTGATATGTTCTTACTACCACCATGTTATGTGTACTATTCCAGATGATACTAAATGTTGCATAATACTTCCTTGAGGTAAATGTACAGTATATATCAGGTGCCTTCAGTAGAGCTCAGGTTCTCAACTGGCTCAGCCAAGTTAATATTGTTATTATTGTCGACTCTGTATCTGTATTTTTCTGGCTAAATAAACTGTTTCAATAACAATATCAATACCAATTATTCAGTAAAGAACAAATATGCATTTTTAGCTACGGGAAGTCAGGGACTTACACCCTAAAATGCATGAGTCAAGAAGGCAAGCATGAACTCCGCATGCTTCCCTGTTGGGCGCTGTAAACGCTTTTGCGCTTCGCCTTGTATAGGAGGCAAGGAGGTGCCCAATAAACTAGCCCCCTCGCGGGGAAAATCTGAAACGTGAGGGATTTTTCATTTTTATGATCACAAAGATTAGGCATCCCAATTTCACTTGATGACTATTAAACCCAACCAACCTAACCTAACCCAACCAAATCCCCATGATAGCGTAAGTGGGTGGTAGCCAATCTTCAAGTGACTTGGAAGAGAGGGATGGATTAGTTAGGATGATTGGGGATTATAGGAACAGATTAGGAATAGGGCGAGGATGGTTGAAGAGGGATGGATTAGTGAGTGGGGTGAGGATGATCTGGTAGGATTTTAGGTCAGGTCAGGAAGATTGAGACGGATTAGAGATTAGGTTAACGTCATGCTAGGTTAGGTTAGGTTATTTATACTAGTTTAGGTTAGGTTAAGTTAGGGTATATAATCATCAGATGGGGTGCCTGACTGTTGTCCGTCTCCTGAACACGACACAGTCACTGGATTAAACGACTCCCGCCAGATGTATTCAACTATCCATTTATTATGACCCGGACATGAGATATTGACGGAGATTCTGTTTATTAATGGATAATTTAATCTCTGTCTGTGTTCAAAGAGACGCGCCAGTTAGCTCAAGGTTGACGACCAGTGGGGCGCCCTCCCTCCCTGTCTCTACTTCCCTCCCTGTCTGTTTTTCATATATGTCTGTACTCTCTTCCTTGTCCCCTCCTCATTCCTAACGTCCTCCCTCTCCGTGTCCCTCTCTTTTCCGCCCTGTCTTCACCACCCTTCCTCCCTCCTTTCTTCCCTCAGTCCCTTCCTCCCTCCTTTCTTTCCCTCAGTCCCTTCCTCCCTCCTTTCTTCCCCCAGTCCCTTCCCTCTCCCTCCTGTCTTCCCTCAGTCCCTTCCTCCTCCTTTCTTCCCCTCAGTTCCTTCCTCCCTCCCTTTCTTCCTCAGTCCCTTCCTCCCTCCTTTCTTCCCTCAGTCCCTTCTCCCTCCTTTTCCCCAGTCCCTTCCCTCCCTCCTGTCTTCTCCCTCAGTCCTCCCTCTCCTTTCTTCCCTCAGTTCCTTCCTCCCTCCTTTCTTCCCTCAGTCCCTTCCTCCCTCCTTTCTTCCCTCAGTCCCTTCCTCCCTCCTGTCTTCCCTCAGTCCCTTCCTCCCTCCTGTCTTCCTCAGTCCCTTCCTCCTCCTTTTCTTCCCTCAGTCCTTCCTCCCTCCTGTCTTCCCTCAGTCCCTTCCTCCCTCCTGTCTTCCCTCAGTCCCTTCCTCCCTCCTGTCTTCCCTCAGTCCTTCCTCCCTCCTGTCTTCCCTCAGTCCCTTCCTCCCTCCTGTCTTCCCCTCAGTCCCTTCCTCCCTCCTTTCTTCCCTCAGTCCCTTCCTCCCTCCTTTCTTCCCTCAGTCCCTTCCTCCCTCCTTTCTTCCCCAGTCCCTTCCTCCCTCCTGTCTTCCCTCAGTCCTTCTCCCTCTCCCTGTCTTCCTCAGTCCTCCTTCCTCCCTCCTGTCTTCCTCAGTCCCTTCCTCCCTCCTGCCCCCTCAGTCCCTTCCTCCCTCCTGTCTTCCTCAGTCCCTTCCTCCCTCCTGTCTTCCTCAGTCCCTTTCCTCCTCCTGTCTTCCCTCGTCCTTCCTCCTTCTCCTCAGTCCCTTCCTCCCTCCTCCTGTCTTCCCTCAGTCCCTTCCTCCCTCCTGTCTTCCCCTCAGTCCCTTCCTCCCTCCTGTCCTCCCTCAGTCCCTTCCCTCCCTCCTGTCTTCCCTCAGTCCCTTCCTCCCTCCTGTCTTCCTCAGTCCCTTCCTCCCTCCTGTCTTCCCTCAGTCCTTCCTCCCTCCTGCTTCCCTCAGTCCCTTCCTCCCTCCTGTCTTCCCTCAGTCCCTTCCTCCCTCCTTTCTTCCCTCAGTCCCTTCCTCCCTCCTCATCGCATGTCTCCATCTCCCTTCCTCCAGCCTACGAAGAAGCACACAACGGCGGCAGCATCCCACAACGTATCTACATCAAATCTTCTTATCTGCCAAGACTTTCATTTCTCCTCTTAGATTTCACGCACCGATTCCTGAACCCACGAGTGTCACTGCGGATGATGACTCAGAGTTCTATCAGGTTAAGAATCGACCAGACTGGCAGACGCGCTTATTACCCAGGTGAGCCGCCTGATTTTATCTCTCAAGATTTACTAATTAACAATCAAATGTACGGGGCCTTAAGGGTAGGTTGAGGCGAGCTATCTGGGATGCATGATACAAACGCTGGCAGGAAGGTTCAGCTCCCCGCCCCGCCCTGCCCCGCCCCTCCCTGCCCCTGCCTGCCCCCACCCCGCCCTGCCCCGCCCTGCCCCACATAGCTCTCCTCTAGATCAGCTGTTGTATATTGTTAGTGAGACTACTGAGATGACGAGACTGTGCACTATATACTGGTCATCTTGTGTACCGTATTTCAGTGTATTATATAGGAACGAATACTACTACTACTACTACTACTACTACTACTACTACTAAATAAATAATAATAATAGAAACAGTACATATAAACAGTAAAGTTGGGCCAAATATGAGAGCTCAGGGTCTGGTCTTTTCAGCTATTGGTTCGATTTAATTTTCCTGGTTGGGGAGAGTTTGAACAATTTCAGAACAATCACTTACACCTTCTGTTCCTCTCACGCAGATGTGTGCACAGTATCCGTGGACGCGTAGCATCTGCATAAGAAACAGCTGCCATAGCTGTTCACGGAGCAGCTGTGTAAGTCTAATTGTATCCCAGGCAACAATCCTCCCACCTACCCCCCGCACAGCCTCCCGCACCTCGAGTACAACATCAGGTATGTAGTACTAGCTATGACCTACGCTTACCCATCCCCCTCACGACCCCTCACTTCACCTCACCACCCTCCCCGCAGCGGTACCCCCACCCCCAACCCCACCACCGCCGCTCGGCATATATGGAACTTGCCTCACAAACGGGAACCTCGAAAATAGCAGCGCGCGCACACTCGTTAAATCAATCCCTCCCTGTTGGGCAACGCTCGTCCTTCCTCAGGAGTATGTTAATTCAGGTATCTCCGAGCCTTCCCCTGTACCGTACATCTTGACCAAGTGGTCAGTAACTGCCGACTACCACACGAACCAGATGACCGGTGACGGTGAAACGTACAGTGGCTGGTCACCACCACCACCCTGCCCTGGTGTACTGTATATACATACATGCATACCGAGCTACACCGTTACTTACCAACGAGTTATTAACACCTGTTTGCACCTGTTCAAGTATGCCTCAACGAATTCCTTAATTAGTTTGTTTGTACAGGTGCGGAGAACAAAAGGTTGAGGAACTGGAGAGAGTACGGGATGGTGGGGTGGGGGGGCAGGAGAATCAGAAAGAGGGAGGCACATCCAGTGAAGGAGACATGGTGGCTGAGCCTTTTGTGCTACGCCACCAGGAAGTGAAATCTAACAGCACTCGACGGAAAAAATAAGAAAATTTTAGACACTGGAACTGTAGAAGAGAATTGAATTGAGTGTTAGAGGCATGATATACAGTGCAGGTTTTAAAGAGCTCTCTCTCTCTCTCTCTCTCTCTCTCTCTCTCTCGTACATGCACACAATGATAGTCGCAATGAAGATTTTAAGTTCTATACAGACAACAATCGACTCTTAGCGGTCAACGAATAAATAAAGATATTGTAGGGTACTGTCCCACGCCTAGAGATAAGATAAGACACATGAGGTGGAGAATAGTACACTACAGGAAGATGGTCTACAGCTCAGCAAACATTGAGAGGAAAATAAACTACTTTCATTTACAAACACGATGGGCCACTGTAGAAGGTCTATCATTGAGTAAACATACACAATCAATATCAAACAATTGACTCCGACCTTTGACCTTAGTAACAAGCTCACTAAAATATCTCCGTGACCTAGATACTGAACGGTGTCTAAGATATTACTGTTCCGAATCCACACAAGTTGACGAAAGCATTAAGGAGAGGTAATGAGGTGTGTGGCTATCGCGTGTTACATTATTAGTGAAGACTCCTAAACGGTCACATTTCATATTTTACACAACTATAAATAAAAAGAATGAAAACACATTCACTCAAAATAAATATATAAGAGACACAATGTATAATTGCTGTCAATATGCAAATGAAGCTTTCTGCCAATATCACAAGACCATTTAACAGCAGTGACCTTATCTGACAGTCGTTCTCGCTACAATTGATTTCACTTAAGTCTAATGCACAAAATCTGGCAGCGTGGTGGTGCTGGGTGATGCTGTGTTGTGTGGGAGGGTGCTGGGGGGTGGTGTAATGCGTCAAGTGTGGCAGCATTATGTTAGTGTTAAGGTGCAAGCACACCCTTGCTCCTCTCGCTTTCAGCTACCGCCGCTGGCTAGCCCTCGTGGTGAACAGGAAGCAGCCACAAGCTTCGCCTGCCAGTACACAGCCTCTTCACAATCAAGACTCCTGCTGTGCCTCCCAGTGGCAACACACGGTGATTGGGTGCCTGTGGCCCAGGCAAGACCAGCAGGGATCTCGAGTAGCAGTGGGTCCCAGACGGACGGCTCATAGGCCCACGCATGGGAAACGTCCTGGCACTCAACCACTGCCCTGCTGCCTTGCGGATTAACCTTAGTAGGTTTAAGGCTACGGGAGTAAACCCAGAATGAAAATTTGCAGTGGAGCCCTGTAAAGGCAGACATGCCTACAGAGCTCCAACAAGACCCCCAAAAGCACCATAGGCAGAAGAGGTGACCACCATGAGAACCCAACGACTACACCAGCAGAGAAAGACAATGCATGATGAACAGGTTACTAAGGCGAAACCCAAGAAATTAGGCTATCACAGTCCATTGCAACTTCCTTCCTATCCCCAGTCGTTGCAACACTTGCATCACTGGATCAGGAAAAGGAAGAGCAAGTTGTGTGTTGCAGCTTGTGCCCCTGTCTCACCACATAAATCAACCAACGCACAGCCATCATCCAGCCCATCATACTTCATCATCAACAAAACCTCTATACCCCAAAGTCCTATGGTGACAGACGAGTGGCGACGGGGACAGGCAGACATGACTGCTGCTGGGAGTCTCTAGTCACAACTCTACACATGAGCAGCACAGATAAGATGGTCGCTTATGCATTGAGATCTAGGCAGCAGTGCAATCTGGACCTGTCTATGAGACTGAACAGCTCTCTCAAGAACCCACTTGCTCACCCCACATGGGGATGGGGCAAGAAAAGGTGCCCTAAACTTAGCCTGCCAAAGGAACCAACCTGACTGGGCAACCGCACCCAGTAAGGTTATCCTTATGCGGTCAAAACACAATCATAATCACAGACCCAAACAAAAACAAACTATATAACCTCTTATGGTCGCTCCATGGAATATCAGGACCCTTCTGGATACTGGCACAACTGAGAGTCCTGAAAGAAGAACTGCCCTTGTGTAAAAGAGCTGACTAATTATATCATCGACATAGCAGCCATCAGTGTGTCCCAGCTCGCAAAAGAGGGTTAACTCATAAAACGGGTGCCAAATTGTCCCCCTCACCTGGGAGACGATCTACACTGTAACGCTTGGAGGAGCACCAGATGAGAAGGTGTCAATACTTTCGAGTTAGCCCGACTGCATACCGAGGCAGACAAACACCAACGCTAGAAAGACGTTGCTGCCGCCCCCCATCTCCCCAGCACTAAATGTAACCCTCCACACGTGCAACATCTGTGGACGACACTGCCGGTCCCGTATAGGCCTCTCTAGTCACTAACTCATAACATTGTCTCATAGCTGGATGATCGTCATACTCGACTCGAGTGACAGAAAAGTAGTAGTAGTAGTAGTAATAGTAGTGTGTGTGTGTGTGTTGGGGGGTAGGGATAGTCGTACACTATATACAGTACAACTTGATGACTGTGTTTCGTCTTTAAAATACACAGTATATCTCTTCTACGTCTCATTTCTAAAGTATATTATGAAGAATATTCCTGTGTAAATTTAGCTGAAGAAGATCATTTTTTGTTAGTAAAGCGATGGTAAGATATTATTTTTATTCTCTAACAAAAATCCGTAAGTCGCTGATCTAAATCCTCATCGCCATCCCTGACACTGTTACCACATCCTCCTGACAGAAAACCCTCACATAACACTATTACCAGATCCTGAAATAAACCTCACCATCGCCATCCCTGACACTGTTACCAGATCCTCCTGACAGAAAACCTTCACATAATACAGTTACCAGATCCTGAAATAAACCCTCACCATCGCCATCCCTGACACTGTTACCAGATCCCCTGACAGAAAACCCTCACATAACACTATTACCAGATCCTGAAATAAGCCCTCACCATCGCCATCCCTGACACTGTTACCAGATCCCCTGACAGAAAACCCTCACATAACACTGTTACCAGATCCTGAAATAAATCCTCACCAACACCATCCCTGACACTGTTACCAGATCCTCCTGACAGAAAACCTCACATAACACTGTTACCAGATCCTGAAATAAGCCCTCACCATCGCTATCCCTGACACTGTTACCACATCCTCCTGACAGAAAACCCTCACATAACACTATTACCAGATCCTGAAATAAACCCTCACCATCGCCATCCCTGACACTGTTACCAGATCCTCCTGACAGAAAACCTTCACATAATACTGTTACCAGATCCTGAAATAAACCCTCACCATCGCCATCCCTGACACTGTTACCAGATCCCCCTGACAGAAAACCTTCACATAATACTGTTACCAGATCCTGAAATAAACCCTTACCATCGCCATCCCTGACACTGTTACCAGATCCCCCTGACAGAAAACCCTCACATAACACTGTTACCAGATCCTGAAATAAGCCCTCACCATCGCCATCCCTGACACTGTTACCAGATCCCCCTGACAGAAAACCTTCACATAATACTGTTACCAGATCCTGAAATAAACCCTCACCATCGCCATCCCTGACACTGTTACCAGATCCCCCTAACAGAAAACCCTCACATAACACTGTTACCAGATCCTCCTGACAGAAAACCCTCACATGACACTTTTACCAGATCCCCATGAAATAAACTCTCGCCATCTCTGACACTGTTACCAGAGCATCTTGACAGAAAATCTACACACGAAAATGTTACCAGACCCTCCTGACAGAAACCCCTTACATAACATTCTTACCAGATTATCCTGAAAATAAACCCTCATTATCTATGACACTGTTACCAAATCCGCATGAAATAAATCATCACCATCTCTAGCACTGTTACCAGATCCTTATGAAATAAATCCTCCTGACACTGTTGCCAGATCTTCCCGACACTTTTACCAGATAGATCTAACAAAAAACCTTCAACGACACAATCCTCGACAGTATGGCCAGACTCTACCAACATCATTATGCTCTAAGTACTTGAAGCAGCTTAGGCAAATTGTCGGCGAGGCGAGGTCACTCATCAAGCCGTGACCTCTGGGGCTCACGACCTCCCTCACCCCCACCAAATCAACCTCCCTCACTCCCCTACCCCCTCCATCCCTCTATCCCCCACCTCCTCACTCCCCCACCTTCCCTCCATCCCCGCCCCCTCACCCTCTCTTCCTCCCTCAATGAATAAAGTTTCTGGGAGGGAGAAATGTACGTTGACCAAACACTCAGGGTAGGTCCTCCAGCCTCCAGGACTGAATACACGAGACGGAACACACAACCTCTACTTAATTCAATTCTTTCTTAGCTACACACTTTTGGGTTATTTTTACCGACAAAGGTGGAGGTAGTGTTGGAGAGAGAGGGGGAGAGATGGAGGTAGTGTTGGAGAGAGAGAGAGAGAGAGGGAGTGTTGGAAGTAGTGTTGGAGAGAGAGGGGTCGATGGAAGTACTGTTGAAGAGAGAAGGAGAGTTGGGGATGGTGTTGGAGAGAGAGATGGAGGTAGTGTTGGAGAGAGAGAGAGATGGAGGTAGTGTTGGAGAGAGAGAGAGATGGAGGTAGTGTTGGAGAGAGAGAGATGGAGGTAGTGTTGGAGAGAGAGAGATGGGGTAGTGTTGAGAGAGAGGGAGAAAATGTATTAGAGGTGAAGATGGGGGATCGTAAAGGGAGGCTGAGGCGGAGGTTTGAGGTATGGAGGTTAGGCGGGAGAGGAGGCATGAGGAGACTGGTTGGCTGAAGGATTAGAACAACACGATAAGATTCTCACAGCTAACACCCATCATCTATCATTAAACACTGGTGACACTTGGCCAACTGGACACACTGACACACACACCATGGGACACACAACATGGGACACACAATTATGGGACACACACCATGGGACAACACACACAACATGGGACACACAACATGGGACACACACATGGGGACACACAACATGGGACACACACCATGGGACACACAACATGGGACACACACCATGGGACACACAACATGGGACACACAACATGGGACACACAACATGGGACACACAACATGGGACACACACCATGGGACACACAACATGGGACACACAACATGGGACACACACCAAGGGACACACAACATGGGACACACAACATGGGACACACACCATGGGACACACATCATGGGACACACACCATGGGACACACATCATGGGACACACACCATGGGACACACACCATGGGACACACACCATGGGACACACACCATGGGACACACAACATGGGACACACACCATGGGACACACAACATGGGACACACAACATGGGACACACACCATGGGACACACACCATGGGCACACACATGGGACACACACCATGGGACACACACCATGGGACACACACCATGGGACACACAACATGGGACACACAACATGGGACACACACCATGGGACACACACCATGGGACACACACCATGGGACACACAACATGGGACACACAACATGGGACACACAACATGGGACACACACCATGGGACACACACCATGGGACACACACCATGGGGACACACACCATGGGACACACACACCATGGGACACACAACATGGGACACACAACATGGGACACACAACATGGGACACTTGCTAGAGAATACATCTACTACAGGGAGGAAGGAGGGAGGGAGGGAGGGAGAGAGGAGAAGCTAGAGACCGACAGCTGTTTATGTCCTGAATTACTGGAGACTTTTCTAGACGGCATTAAGTATGTCTAAGTCTCATATTATATTTCATTGGGGTAATTTATAACTCTGGGGTATAACTGTAGCTTGCTCGACTTGTGGCCTCCTCCTCCGCCCCTCGGAAGAGCTGTTACATACTACTTGTATTCCCAGGTAAGTCTGCACACAAAGTATAGAGCTGGTGGTATAACTGTGACACTATAACTCAAAACACACACACACACACACACACACACACACACACACACACACACACACACACACACACACACACACACACACACACACACACACACACACACACACACACACACACACACACACACACACACACACACACACACACACACACACACACACACACACACACACACACACACACACACACACACACACACAACACACACACACACACACACACACACACACACACACACACACACACACACACACACACACACACACACACACACACACACACACACACACACACACACACACACACACACACACACACACACACACACTCTTCTCTCGTCTCATACGCCTTACATCATATAAACGATTATATCACCTGTAATAACTAATAAATTAATATTACGACTGGTTTAATTACCAAGACATATATATATATCATCTCAAAACCTACCTTGAACCCCTGACCAAAACAATGTAATTTGTCTTGATTAATTTAAGAAAAATTTTATTTTCAGACGTAAATTTCACCTTTCTCTGGCCTTATTAGGAATACATTAGTTAATTCATTTTCTTTTATAATAATTAAGAACAATAAACTGATGTTCACTGTTCAAGATTCTTCGAACACTGCTGGAGACAACTGGCAACTCAAGTCCGTTTGTTTACTATAGCACGTAGTATAACATAATACGAAACAAACAAAGCCCTACCATTAACTAAGCAACGGGGACTAGGTAACCAATCACCGATAACCTTAGATTAATTCATATTTTTACTACGTATTATAGTAAACAAACGGCCCTGAGTTGCCAGCTGTCTCCAGCAGTGTTCGAAGAATCTTGAACGAGACTGACATCAGTTTTATTTGAGAAACAAAGACTGTTCCAGGCACTATAACAAGTAAGGTTGTAGGTAGTGCACTTATTAAAAAATAAAATTATTCTTGTTATTGCAATAGCATAAACGTAAATAAGTTACCGTTTCTTTTATTACAGGGATGAAGAGGATGTAAATTACAGGTAAAAGCACAGGTACAAAAATATAAGTCAGCCGCCGGAATCATTAACACCACACAGGCAATAATACCTTTCCTTGATCTATTAAACAATTGAAAATGGAATAGTTCATCCTCTCTTACTTTCCATATCAAAACAATACCGACGGCTTGTTTTAGTGACGCCACACGAGGGTAGCGGCGGTGGGTGATCAGAGGGCCAACATCAGCAGTTACTTGAGATCATTCAGGCGGGGACGGTGTGTCCAGGAGGGTAAACACGACCAGGAATAACACCGTGATGTGCTGAGTGTCTGTCGTGTGTGTGTGTGTACTGATACCAAAGGAAGGCAAAACATAATCACTGAACATTTTAACGAAATAACAGAGGCCATAGACACGAACGTTGCTCATTAAACAAAAAAGGCCCCAACAGAACTGCCATTAATACCATTCACAATCTGTTCTTTCAAGAGACCTTGGTGGGGGAATAAGGGACTGGACCAGGAGGAGGACCAGGGGACCTGAGGTTGAGGGAGTGACCAGGGGACGTGGTTGGGAGGAATGAGGGGACGAGGTTGTGAGGAACCAGTGGGACTGCTGGAGTGAGGACAAGGGGACAGTGGCTGGGAGGACCAGGGGACTGAGGATGTGATTGACCAGGGGACTGTGGTGTGAGTGACCAGGACTGTGGCTGTGGAGTGACCATGGGACTGTGGCGTGAGCAGACCAGGGGACTGTGGTTGTGAGTGACCAGGGGGCTGTGGGAGTGACCAGGGACTGTGGTTGTAGACTGACCAGGGGCTGTGGCTGTGAGTGACCAGGGACTGTGGCTGTGAGTGACCAGGGGACTGTGGCGTGAGTGACCAGGGGCTAGCTGTGAGTGACCAGGGGACTGTGGTTGTGACTGACCAGGGCTGTGGCTGTGAGTGACCAAGGACTGTGGCTAGGAGTGACCAGGGGACTGTGGTTGTGAGGACCAGTGGGACTGTGGCGTGGAGGACCAGGGGACTGTGGTTGTGAGGACCAGGGGCTGTGGCTAGAGGACCAGGGGACTGTGGTTGTGACTGACCACAGGGGACTGTGGCTGGGAGTGACCAGTGGGACTGTGGCTGGGAGGACCAGGGGACTGTGGTTGGGACTGACCAGGCTGTGGCTGTGAGTGACCAGGGGACTGTGGTTGTGAGTGACCAGGAGGACTAAGGTTGAGTGAGTTACCAAGAGGATCGGTATTATGGGTACTATGACAAGGAAAACCGTACTGCAAAATCCAATATAAAATACAGACGTATTGGTACAAACATGAATACGTACTGTACTGTATATCACATAAGGTCCCCATCCCAATGTACAGAAGGGACGTACAAGGAATAACGGTTGACTAATCTGTGAACAGAGATACTTAAGGTGGCGTCCATGACAAACACCTCACTACCTCCAGACAGGCTCCTAACTATCTGTGAAGCTGATTGTGTTACAGACTCTTTCATCTGTGCTATGTGTTTCCACCTAGGTCCATACAACTGAGCTAAAGATGTGTGTGTGTGTGTGTGTGTGTGTGTGTGTGTGTGTGTGTGTGTGTGTGTGTGTGTGTGTGATTAATTTATTCTGCCACTTACATGCAGTTATTGTGCACCCTATACTCATCTTGTGAAAGGACAGTAAAGGATTACAGAGTAGAGATCACAAAGTGTCTGTATAACTAACCACCGTGGTCAGGATATTATGGCACTGTACACAGAGGGTAACTTATTCTCAACTGCGTGAGTACATGTGAGGCAGTATGTCTGGCTGCACACACTTTGTTATTCACATTGCGTGAGATGTATTCACACATTTGTGTTTGGTTCATAAGAACATAAGAACATAAGAAAATAAGGAGTCTGCAATAGGCCGGTTGGCCTGTGCATATTGCTCCTGTCGGAGTGACTACCACTCTCTATCATCCATGAATCTATCCAGCCTTTGAAACTTTCCAGTTCCAGCCACTGCAAGCTGCTTGTTCCACCTGTCCACCACCCTATTTGTAAACCAGTTTCTTCCCATTCCCTCCTAAACCTAAACTTATCCAACTTGAATCCGTTGTTCCTGAGTCCTATCCTGCTCGGATATTATAAGAACTTTATCTATATCACCTTATTGATTCCTTTCACCACTTAAATACTTCTATCATATCTCCCCGCACTCTTCGTCTTTAGGGAATGCAAGTTTAGTTTCTTTAACCTATCCTGATATGGAAGGTTTCTAAGTCCCGAATCATTTTCGTCATTCTTCGCTGCACCGACTCTAGTGAATTGATATCCATTCTATAATAAGGGCACCAGAACTGAACCGCATAATCGAGGTGCGGCCTGACTAGCGCAAGAAGATATAGTTGCATAAGACTCTCTGCACTCTTATTACTTAACTTCTAGATATAAACCCATATTCTGTTTGCCTTATTTCTCGAACAACAATGCACTGTTTTCAGGCCGTAGGTCCGGGCTTACAAGTACCCTCGGTCTCTTTCACAAGTCGACTTTTCTGTTGATGTTGTAAAGGCTGTATACACTGACAGTATTTGTTCTTCCAATATTAAGCACGCTGCACTTGCTGGTGTTGAACTTCATTTGCCATTTTTCAGACCACCCTGCAGATTCTCCTGTAATGCATTTGCATCCTGCCCTGAATTAATCTGCCGCCCTATTTTGGTGTAATCCGCAAACTTGCTTATGTCACTGCTGATCCCAGTATCTTGATCGTTTATAGATTATGAACAAGAGGGCCTAGTACTGACCCCTGGGAACCCCACTGGTTCCACGACCCCACTCAGATTTAACACCATCTACGCTGACCCTCTGCGTTCTATCGGTGAGCCATGATTTTATCCAATTTAAAACTTCCTCGATACCATGAGCCTTAATTTTTCTCAGAAGCCTCTGATGCGGTACTCTGTCAAATGCTTTGCTAAAGTCTATAAATAACATCGTATTTTCGTCATTATCTACAACCTCGAAGACTTTCCTAAAAATGTCAGCAAATTTGTTAGACAAGATTTTCCTTTGTAAACCCATGTTGAGAGTCGTAGATTAATTTGCTTTTCTAATGCGATCGGATGTTATCTGCTATAATTGATTCAAGAAATTTCCCACTACTGACGTCAAACTGATTGGCCGGTAATTTGACGCTGATGCTCTGTCTCCTATACATGGGAAGTGATATAGTTACTATGCAAAAAGTGGATACAATCTTAAATGTCAGCTATCTTGAGTGTGTGGGTATACAGGTGTACTTGAGTGTATGAGTGTATGAGAGATGTACCGTGACTAGCGGGTCGCCCACACAGTAACCAGCACACCAAACAAGACCTTCCATTCATATCATAATTTAATCTATGTTATAATTTCACTCCCGGACGTAAGACAATATTCTAGATCATCGACACACTCTAACACTCACTACCAAGCTTGACCATATAACTACTGTTGAACGTATGGCCTTGCAAGTTCCTAGGACTAAACATTCACACTTACACACACACACTGGTATAATGATCCACTGTTCTAGGCCTAAATAAACCTCAGCACGTTCAAAGTATTAGCATAATGCTTCTGTTGAGGCGGTCAGACATCAGATTTTTCATTGTCGCTCAACTTGTAGTGGCTGGTCACCTTACAAATTAGTCTCAGTCAGAGACTTTGTCAACTTTTTATCAGTAATCTATTCCAGAGCCAAGATTATTTAACCTAATAGTTTAATTCATGATTTCTTCCCTCAAAGTAGGATGTACGTTCTTAAATATCCTTGGTCTACTTTCAAAATAATACTTTGTAATAGCTATTTTTTATAAAACTTTCTTCAATTTTCATAAATGCAGGATCACTTTCTGAGACGTTCACCTGAGAGACGTTCACCTCAGATCATCCCAGTGAGTGAGAGACGTTCACCCCCAGAAGGTGATCATCCCAGTGAGTGAGAGACGTTCACCCCCAGAAGGTGATCATCCCAGTAGTGAGGAGACGTTCACCTCAGAAGGTGATCATCCCAGGAGTGAGAGACGTTCACCCCCCAGAAGGTGATCATCCCAGCAGTGAGAGACGTTCACCCCAGAAGGTGATCATCCTGCTCAGCTGTACAAACAAAGTTACAATTGTTTGTCTTCATGGGGAGAGAAGTGACAATCACGCTTCGTCAATCACCAGGAAATTCTGGTCAGTTGTTGTAATATACATTATCCCAGAGGCGAGGATATAGTCCACCAAGCCTTGAATAGTTTCTCTAGACCACTTAACTGATCCAGCCTTAGTGATTATTAAACACTAATCTCAACCTGTAACGCGCCTTTTAGACACATCATGTACAGGCTTTGTAATAATCAGTTTACCTGTGACGGGATGTGTCCGCCATCACACCTTCACTCGACATACCTGTGGGAGAGATGAGTCGTTAGTGTTAAATATGTTGACGTCACCAGATATGTTTAAACACAAATGTAATTAAACTAATTATGGAGCTGACTGTGTGTGTGTGTGTGTGTGTGTGTGTGTGTGTGTGTGTGTGTGTGTGTGTGTGACCTATCTTCACTATATGTCAAGTCGTCTACTACATCACTACTCAAGTAACAATATGAAACTAAATACAACATCGGCTTATAATATTACAACAACAATTAATGATCTAAATAACATGGTAACTCTGTCACCTCACCACACAACACTACACACAGTCACCTCACCACACAACACTACACACAGTCACCCTCACCACACAACACTACACACAGTCACCTCACCACACAACACTAAACACAGTCACCCTAACCACACCAACACTACACACAGTCACCTCACCACACAACACCACACTATCAGCTGTGAGTTAAACTATCCCTCATATAACAAACACGTTATATACATTTGCATTACTAAATAATTTATAAAGACAACATATAGATAATACTCCTCCCACTACCTTCAAATGTTGTCTAGTTCTCCATCAGTGGTGAGGAGAGGTCAGTTATATCAGAACAATATTCAACCTCACTATGTCTGGTGATCAACATGGCCGTCAGTCAACAGCTTCATGATCCCTGAGTCACACACTGTCCACGTTGTTTAAGAGTTTTACGAGCTCAGTGGCGCTTTATGTTGTTGACTTTGTGTCACTGAACGAGGGGTGACGCCTCTGGAAAATTACGTTTCTTGACTACGATCATACAAAAGCATCTGAAGAATTATAGGATTACATGAAGATTAGTACCCTAGTTTATTTCAACCTGATAATAAAATCCTAACGCTAACCTAACCCAACCAAACACAATCTAACCTAACCTAACCAACCTAACTCGAGGTAGCATGTTGTGAGAGCATCTGGGCCTTGGGGTTCTGTTTACCCTGCAGTAAGGTGCACAACAACAGGCCAGATATGAGAGGCAGTATACGTCGTGATCCAGCCTTCAGTAAGTAACAATCTTTCACCCGGTTCACAGTATTTGTGCCGCCGATAACAACACAAGAAGAGTCGTGCTTGACTTCAGGACCACAAACTGTTCTTACAGTCTGAGGTGACACACTGTATGTTGTATACTTATAGAACGGCAGACACAAATTGCAAAGTATGTGTAGTGAACACTATGGAGGTGGCAGGTGGTGGCAGGAGGATGTAACTCATGTCATTTAAAGCTGTGGGAGAAAGCAACACACCTGCTGGGGCCACTAACAAACAGCCTCCACGTAATTAACACTACGGGTTCTCGTCTACAAACTGTGAAATATAGTCACTCTTCTGCTTAACAGTTGTAATGTCACAGGAGACATAAATTCCGATCTCTTCAGCCATTTAATTAAAGCTCTCAATTACCTATAACTATTTAACATTATAGCAGGACCTCGCTGCCTGGATCAACATTGTCTTCCAGGTGAGCTAACACACAACTCAGAACCCGGCAAGTTGAGAAAGGTTCCTCCTGGTCAGCTCTGCCCAGTTTTTTGTGGGCCAAGTCGCCGTCTGTGTCTCGTTATAGTGTTTGCTGAACCAGGAAATATCTTTGTTCATTTTCGCCCAAGAGTAAACCTGAACTGACGGACGAGCGGAAAAAACAAACAAAAACATTTAATGCCTCCTGCCACAGGTGGTGGAAGCATGAAAACACGAAACAATAAAAATACCTCAGAACCTAACTTGAGAACAGACCAAAATAATAATAAATCACACTAAATTAAACAGCAGACAAAAACATTCCATCCCACGTCATCAGAGACATAAATCACGTCATGTTCATCCTCCAGCTATGACACACAGACAGACGCACACTTAAGCTACACCCTGTAAATATCAACACAATGCTCGTCCGCAGCTCAAGATACCCATAGTATAAAGCCATCGGGGTTTATTCAGCCAGAAGGACGTAAACCCAGAGCTAGTAGGGCTATCTGGCGGCGGGATCGTGAATTAATGAGTAGAGAACAGCAGGAAAGATTCTCAGAGATTCGTCGGTTAATTTCTTATCTGCCTTAACTAGGGTTACAAAAACCCTTCTCGTTACGGTAGAATCGTGAGGCATATTTGACGGTATTCTGTGTATGAAAACCCTGGGAGAGATTCTTAAAGTTTCTTACGTTTCTTTTTCTCTCATAACCAGGGATAGAAAAATTGCATCCCATTACAATAGAATCTCAAGGCAAATTTCGACGCTAGGCTGTTTATATGGTAGCGTAAGTGAGCTTCGATACGTTTTCACTTGTCCAGTTTGGGGTGAATATTTAATGTACGAACCTCTGGGTCGGAGTGCAGGAATTTAGTGGAGGCATTACGGGCACTGATTTTCAAAACCGGAATGAACTTTCTCTTCTGGTACCTCAAGGCACAAAATCCTTAAAGAAAAAAATGGTAAAGGTATTCCTCAATATAGAACAGGTTGGAGGCAGCTAGAGGTGGCCTCAAGGTGCTGGAGGACCCGCTGAAGGAGGCCTTCTCAGGTGGGGCATTCACCTGTGGAAGCTCTTGTAATTAACCGTTGAGGTCTCGTCAGCATGTCTTCACCTCACTTCTCTGTTTATTTCAGAAAATATACAACTTTATATTGGAAAAAGGAGTTGTGTAGCTCTCACTGTAAACAATAAAAAACAAAGCATAGGCTTGATAAAAAAAAATAATTTAGGTTTTAACCCATGTGCTATCTACCGCAGAGTACCTGAGTAACAAAGGTATTGGACCTAAGAGATTCTATACGTATTTTTTTTCTTACAATACCATTCACATGTATCACTAAGGTCATCTTGCTCCCCAATATATCATTAACACTAAAAGATGACCCAGGATTGTTTTATATCTTTACCCCAGAGTAACTTCGAGTTGGATGAAGAGACATTCTTCTGCCCCTGGCGGAGTGGAGTACCTGGGAGAGTATGATGCTCCCGACAGATACGTCACGTTCCACAAGCCCTTCTCGGGAATAGAAAGTTCATTTCATTGAATATAAAATATATTATAGGTGTGAATATAATTAGACCAGAACTACAGATTTATAAATAACAATAAAACATAACTACTGTTCAGCACCACAGTATGTTATTATATCGCTTGAACGTGATATAAGATAAGAGCGTAAAGGCAAGTGTTCCCAGCCAGTATTACCTGTAGTGTAATGATGGTACAAGTGCTCCTACACCTGGGTAATTACCTCACCTGCCAGGGTAGCCCGCACTACCTGCCTCCAAGTGTCACCACATGAAGGTATACGGCCAGCCATGGACTAACACTTGTTCATAAAACTTTTCTTCTTTCGTTTAATCAAAAGTGACTTTACAACTTTTTGTACTTTAGACTAATACCGAGTCAATAACGAAATAACGTTTAGTTGATTCATTTTGTTCTGCCTGTAATTTTCTCATGTAACCAATCAATAATTAGTATTTTCTTCCATTTAACCAAACATTAACTTCATAAATACTTTTCACACAACCAATCATAACTTCATGTTTTCACCTCGACCAAACATGATGTTTTAAAATTTCCTCAATCAATCATGCGTTCGTAAATGTCTTCACCTCTGACCAATCGCAACAAAAGCTGTTCCTTACGTCATACAGTATAAAACAAGCATCTTATACTGATAGGAATAACAAGTCGTTTACCATTACCTTGTTGAATAGTGTTGACGGCAACACACACACACACACACACACACACACACACACACACACACACACACACACACACACACACACACACACACACACACACACACACACACACACACACACTAAAGCTGTATCATATTAAGGTACACATCACTACTATACCAAACAATATTTAGGATGAGTCTTGTACAGGACCACAGTAACTCACCTGCAGAGTGTGGAAGGTGACCCACGACAGACAGCCACCTACAGTATGACATCCAAGCAACATAAAGTCAGTCCAGTCAGTCAGTCAGTCAGTCAGTCAGTCAGTTAGTTAGTCAGTTAGTTAGTTAGTTAGTTAAGCATCTTTTCTAACAAGACAGGTGTACAGTTTGCGAGGAGACTCAGGGGAGGTGGCGATGGTGGAGGGTAATATGTATTATCTCTCTCCCTTCCTCTCCCTCACCCTCTCTCCTCCCTCACCTCTCCCTCCCTCACCTCTCTCCCCTCCCCTCACCTCTCTCCCTTCCTCACATCTCTCCCTCCTCGCCTCTCGCCTCCTCTCCCCTCACCCCTCTCTCCTGTCCCTCCTCTCCTCCCTCACCTCTCTCCCTCCCTCACCTCTCTCCCCTCCCACACCTCTCTCCCCCTCACCTCTCTCCTGTCCCTCACTCTCCTCCTCACCTCTCTCCTGTGTCCCTCACTCCTCCCTCACCTCTCTCTGGCCCCTCCTCTCCTCCTCACCTCTCCCTGTCCCTCCTCTCCTCCCTCTCTCACATGTCCCTCACTCTCCTCCCCTCACCTCTCTCCATCCCCTCCTCTCCTCCCCTCACCTCTCCTCCCTCACCTCTCTCCTGTCCCTCACTCTCCTCCCTCCCTCTCTCCCCTCCTCACCTCCTCTCCCCTCCCCTCTCTCCTGTCCCCTCCTCCTCCCCTCACCTCTCTCCCCTCCCCTCACCTCTCTCCCCCCTCACCCCTCTCTCCTGTCCCTCCTCTCCTCCCTCACCTCTCTCCTCCCTCCTCTCTCCCCCCTCACCTCTCCTGTCCCCTCACTCTCCCTCCCTCTCTCCCTCCCCTCACCTCTCTCCTGTCCCCACTCTCCTCCCTCCCTCTCTCCTCCTCCCCTCTCTCCTCCTCCACTCTCCTCCCTCACCTCTCTCTCTCCTGTCCCTCACTCTCCTCCCCTCCCCTCTCTCCCCTCCCCTCACCCCTCCCCACCTCTCTCCTGTCCCTCCTCTCCTCCTCACCTCTCTCCCCCACTCACCTCTCTCCTGTCCCTCCTCTCCTCCCCTCACCTCTCTCCCCTCCCTCACCTCTCTCCCCCCCTCACCCCTCTCTCTGTCCCTCCTCTCCTCCCTCCCACCCCCTCTCTCCTCCCTCACCCTCTCCCCCCTCACCTCTCTCCTGTCCCTCCTCTCCCCCTCACCCCTCTCACTGTCCCCTCACTCTCCTCCCTCCTCTCTCCCCCCTCACCTCTCTCCTGTCCCCTCTCTCTCTTCCCTCACCTCTCTCTGTCCCCTCACTCTCTCCCCTCACCTCTCTCCTCTCTCCCTCTCCTCGCCTCTCTCCTCCTACTCTCCTCCCCTCACCTCTCTCCTATCCCTCCCCACTCTCCTCCCCTCACCCTCTCTCCTCTCCTCTTCTCCCTCACCTCTCTCCTGTCCCTCCTCTCCTCCCTCACCTCTCTCCTCTCCTCTTCTCCTCACCTCTCTCCTGTCCCTCTCTCTCTCTTCCCCTCCTCTCTCCTGTCCCTCCTCTCTCCTCACCTCTCTCCTCTACTCTCCTCCCCTCACCTCTCTCCTGTCCCTCCTCTCCTCCCTCACCTCTCTCCTCTACTCTCCTCCCCTCGCCTCTCTTACCATTGTCATTATTCTTGGCTTCTCTCTTATTCGTTATCATCTTTTATATTTTCTTTTGTTTCCTTTTTCTTACTCATCGTCTTCTTCTTCTATTAAATTCATTTGTTGTTCTTCTCAGTTTCTTCATTTTCTTTCTTCCTATTCTCCCCCTCCTCTTCTTCCCCTCCTTCCTTCTCTCTTCCTCTTCTCTCTCCACTGCTGTTGCTTCCTCCTCCTCCTCCTCCCCTCTACCCATCTTCCTCCCCCTACTGCTGCTCCATGTCCTCCTCCTCCTCCTCCTCCTCCTTTCCTCCTGCTGCTCCTCTTCCCCCCTTGTCCTCTTCCTTCTCCTCCTCTTCCCCTCCTCTTCATCCTCCCTCCCTGCTCCTCCACCTTCGTCTCCATTACCTAGTGTTTTCCTCAGAGTCACTGGCACTAATACCAACACTACATCTTGCCAGACACCTCCCTCCTTATTTGTTCTGCTCACCCTGGCGATGCTGGACGTCACCAGGCAAGCACCCAACACTGAACATGGGTATAATGATAGAGGTGGAAAGCAGGATAATAAAAATGGTTGATAAACGGGAAGGAAGAAAAATTAGTAAAGACAAAGACAGGAAGACAATATCATCAGGGGGGTGGTAATCAGGAGGTGGGGAGGTAAATCAGGAGGTGGGAGGGAAATCAGGAATTGGGGAGGTAAATCAGAGGTGGAGGTAATCAGGGGTGGGGGAGAATAAATCAGGAGGTGGGAGGTAAATCGAGGTGGGGTAAATCAGGGAGGTGGGAGATAAATCAGGGAGGTGGAAGCAAATCAGGGGTGGGGAGGTAAATCAGGAGGTGGGAGGTAGAAATCAGGAGGTGGGAAGTAAATCAGGGTGGGGAGGTTAATAAAGGTGGGAGGTAAATCCAGGGAGGAGTGGGAGGTAAATCGGGAGGTGGGAGGTAAATCAGGAGGTGGGAGGTAAATCGAGGAGGTGGGAAGTAAATCAGGTGGGGTGGTAAATCAGGGAGGGAGGTAAATCAGGAGGTGGGGAGGTAAATCAGGGATGTGGGAGGTGGAAATCAGGGAGGTGGGAGGTAATTTAGAGGAGGAAAAAGAAGGACGCATGTAAGTTTGAATGGTGTATTATCTGTGGAAGTGCGGGTGTATACTAAGATTCATCACGCACCCGCTCACTCATCCGACTACCCACCCAGTATCTACCACCCACCAGCCCAGTAACCACCATCACTACCACTCACCACCACTCCCAACACCACCTCACCACCACCACCATCACCTCCATACCATTCACCACCACCACCACCACCACCACCACCACCACCACACACCCCCTTGAACTAACATCGATTCATCACGGAACTTCGAGTCAGGGGTCCAAAGTTATATGAAACACGTCATGTTTATATCCTCTATTCCTCAGTCTCCCTCACCCTCCTTAGTCTCCTCACCCTCCTTAGTCTCCCTCACATCCTCAGTCAACCTCACCATCCTCAGTTAACCCTCACCATCCTCAGTCTCCCCCACCATCCTCAGTCTCCCTCCCATCCTCAGTCCACCCTCACCATCTCAGTCCCCCTCCACCCTCCTCAGTCTCCTCACCATCCTCAGTCTCCCCTCACCCTCCTCAGTCTCCCTCATCCTCCTCAATTCTCCTCATCCTCCTCAGTCAACCCTCACCCTCCTCAGTCAACCTCACCCTCCTCAGTCAACCTCACCCTCCTCAGTCAACCTCACCATCCTCAGTCTCCCTCCCATCCCCAGTCTCCCTCCTCTCCTCAGTCTCCTCATCCTCCTCCAGTCAACCCTCACCCTCCTCAGTCTCCTCACCATCCTCCAGTCTCCTCACCCTCCTCCAGTCTCCCTCTCCATCCCCAGTCTCCCTCACTCTCCTCAGTCTCCCTCATCCTCCTCAGTCACCCTCACCCTCCTCAGTCAACCCTCACCATCCTCAGTCCAACCCTCACCATCCTCAGTCTCCTCACCATCCCCAGTCTCCTCACTCTCCTCAGTCTCCTCATCCTCCTCAGTCTCTCCACCCTCCTCAGTCAACCCTCACCATCCTCAGTCTCCCTCACCTCCTCAGTCAACCCTCACCCATCCTCAGTCTCCCTCACCATCCTCAGTCTCCCCCATCCTCAGTCTCCCTCCTGCATCCTCAGTCTCCCCTCACCATCCTCAGTCTCCTCACCATCCTCAGTCTCCCTCACCCTCCTCAGTCAACCCTCACCATCCTCAGTCTCCCTCCACCATCTCAGTCTCCCTCACCCTCCTCAGTCTCCCTCACCATCCTCAGTCTCCTCACCATCCTCAGTCTCCTCACCTCCTCCAGTCAACCCTCACCATCCTCAGTCTCCCTCACCATCCTCAGTCTCCCTCACCCTCCTCAGTCTCCTCACCATCCTCAGTCTTCCCCTCACCATCCTCAGTCTCCCTCACCCTCCTCAGTCTCCCTCACCATCCTCAGTCTCCTCCACCCTCCTCAGTCTCCCTCCATCCTCAGTCTCCCTCACCATCCTTACCCTTCCCTTATTCTTAAATCTACCTCCCTTTCTGACCCTGTCCCTTTCCTTCCCTTCCTTCCTTCCTTCCTTCCTTCCTTCCTTCCTTCCTTCCTTCCCTTTGCTTGCTTCCTTCCTTCCTTCCTTCCTTCCTTCCTCCCTTCCTTCCCTTCCTTCATTTATCCTTGAGGTAAATGTACAGTATATATCAGGTACCATTAAGAGCTCAGGTTCTCAACTGGCTCAGTCATGTTAATATTGGTGTTATTAACTCTGTATCTGTGTTTTCTGGCTAAATAAACTGTTTCAATATCTCTCCCTCAAATGCCTCATCCTTCTAGTCCTCCCTCACCCCTTCTCCTAGTTCTCCCTCAGTTCTTCTACTAGTTCTCCCTCACCCCTTCTCCTAGTTCTCCCTCAGTTCTTCTACTAGTTCTCCCTCACCCCTTCTCCTAGTCCTCCCTCACCCCTTCTCCTAGTCTCCCTCACCCCTTCTCCTAGTCCTCCTCACCCCTTCTCCTAGTCCTCCCTCACCCCTTCTCCCTAGTCCTCCCTCACTCCTTCTCCTAGTCCTCCCTCACCCCTTCGCCTAGTCCTCCTCACCCCTTCTCCTAGTCCTCCCTCACCCCTTCTCCCTAGTCCTCCCTCAGTTCTTCTATTAGTCCTCCTTCACCCCTTCTCCTAGTCCCCCCCTCACCCCTTCTCCTAGTCCTCCTCACCCATTCTCCTAGTCCTCCTACCCCTTCTCTTAGTCCTCCCTACTCCTTCTCCTAGTCCTCCCTCATCCCTTCTCTAGTCCTCCCTCACTCCCTTCTCGTCCTCCCCACCCCTTCTCCTAGTCCTCCCTCACCCCTTCTCCTAGTCCTCCTCACCCCTTCTCTAGTTCTCCCCACCCTTCTCCTAGTTCTCCCTCAGTTCTTCGACTAGTCCTCCCCTCACCCCTTCTCCTAGTCCTCCCTCATCCCTTCTAGTCCTCTCTCCACCCCTTCTCCACTTCCTCCCCTCACCCCCTTCTCCTAGTCCTCCCTCATCCCCTTCTAGTCCTCCCCTCACTCCTCCTCCTAGTCCTCCCTCACCCCTTCTCCTAGTCCTCCCTCACTCCCTTCTCCCTAGTCCTCCCCTCATCCCTTCTAGTCCTCCCTCACCCCTTCTCCTAGTCCTCCCTCACCCCTTCTCCTAGTCTTCCCCCACCCCTTCTCCCTGGTTCTCCTCGCCCCTCTCTCTCATCTCCCTTCTCCACTCAGCATATCTCTTCCTGCCCTCCATCACCATTCCTCGTGTCCTGCCTCCTTGCCCCTCTTACCCCTCCATCTGCCCCTCCTACCCCCTCCTTGCCCTCCCTACCCCTCCTTGCCCCTCCCTACCCCTCCATCTGCCCCCCCCTACCCCTCCATAACCCCGCCCCCCATTCCCCAGCAGTAAATTACTCGATAGAATGATATACGAAGCGCTGGTTGTCACCAATATTGAATCGCTTATAAATCCCGTTCACTTGTCTTGGCTGATGCTGACCATAATAGTTCACCTTCCTTATGTGTTTATGCGCTGCCATCACGTGTGCAAGTACGATAATGTATGTATGTATGGCAGCATGTATGTATGTATGTATGTATGTATGTATGTTTGTAGGCGGTATGGTATACTGACACTCATAGGCAATACGGTATATATAATTATACGGTACAAAAATCGGTATAAATACAATACAATATATCAGTATATATGTTAAGTACGGTATGGAGTCTTACGTCTGTTAACGTTACCTACAGTAATTTACTGATGGTTAAAGTTTACTGTTCAGAACTGTTTACCTCTAGACTAAAAATATCTGTACTTTTTGTGCTAGACAATATGACACAACGGGCGAAGGATTTTGACAACCCTCCGAGACAACTGAGTCACAGTGATTCTTTTGACATCCTCGGACCCCACCTTACAGATACTTTCTGTAACGAGTGTAAACCTGTTACTAAGTGTACTCTGTGTGCTCTGGGACATTGAAAGTGTACTAATCTACTACCTCGTGGTTACTGATTATAATTCCTTATTGTGCTGAGGGTCTCATTTGATGCACAATGGGAAATAAAACTAGGTGTAGTACGGACCCTACTAGTGTACAGTACTTTACTAAGTTACGTCGCGCTTTCCGGCTGTTGTACTCGTCTGTAAACCCAACCTAACCTAACACGGTACTCCTCTGTAAACCTAACCTAACAGGACTCCTCTGTAAACCCTAACCTAACTAACACGGTACTCCTCTGTAAACCTAACCTAACCCTAACACGGTACTCCTCTGTATAGCCTAACCTAACCTAACACGGTACTCCTCTGTAAACCTAACCTAACCTAACACAGTACTCCTCTGTAAACCTAACCAACCTAACACGGTACTCCTCTGTAAACCTAACCTAACACGGTACTCCTCTGTAAACCTAACTAACACGGTACTCCTCTGTAAACCCTACCTAACCCTAACACAGTACTCCTCTGTAAGCCTAACCTAACCTAACACAGTACTCCTCTGTAAACCTAACCTAACCTAACTCGGTACTCCTCTGTAAACTAACCTCTTCTAACAGTACTCCTCTTAAACCTAACCCTAACCGGTCTCTCTGTAAACCTAACCTAACCTAACACGGTACTCCTCTGTAAACCTAACCTAACACGGTACTCCTCTGTAAACCTAACCTAACACGGTACTCCTCTGTAAACCTAACCTAACCTAACACAGTACTCCTCTGTAAGCCCTAACCTAACCTAACACGGTACTCCTCTGTAAACTAACCTAACCCCGGTACTCCTCTGTAAACCTAACCCAACCTAACACGGTACTCCTCTGTAAACCTAACCCTAGCCTAACACGGTACTCCTCTGTAAACCTAACCTAACAGTACTCTCTGTAAACCCTAACTCACGGTACTCCTCTATAACCTAACCTAACACGGTACTCCTCTGTAAACCTAACCTAACCTTACAGTACTCCTCTGTAAGCCTAACCTAACCTAACACGGTACTCCTCTGTAAACCTAACCTAGCCCTAACACGGTACTCCTCTGTAAACCTAACCTACCTAACACGGTACTCCTCTGTAAACCCTAACCTAACACGGTACTCCTCTGTAAACCTAACCTAACACGGTACTCCTCTGTAAACCTAACCTAACACAGTACTCCTCTGTAAACCTAACCTAACCTAACACGGTACTCCTCTGTAAGCCTAACCTAACCTAACACGGTACTCCTCTGTAAACCTAACCTAACCTAACACGGTACTCCTCTGTAAACCTAACCTAACCTAACACGGTACTCCTCTGTAAACCTAACCCCTAACACGGTACTCCTCTGTAAACCTAACCTAACCTAACACGGTACTCCTCTGTAAACCTAACCCTAACACGGTACTCCTCTGTAAACCACTAACCTAACACGTGCTCTCTGTAAACCTAACCTAACCTAACACGGTACTCCTCTGTAAGCCTAACCTAACCTAACACGGTACTCCTCTGTAAACCTAACCTAACCTAACACGGTACTCCTCTGTAAACCTACCTAACCTAACACAGTACTCCTCTCTGAAAACCTAACCTAGCCTAACACGGTACTCCTCTGTAAACTAACCTAACACGGTACTCCTCTGTAAACCTAACCTAACACACTTCCTGTAAACCTAACCCTAACACGGTACTCCTCTGTAAACCTAACCTAACCTAACAGTACTCCTCTGTAAGCTAACCTAACCTAACACGGTACTCCTCTGTAAACCCTAACCTAACCTAACTGTTTTCCTCTGTAAACCTAACCCAACCTAACACGGTACTCCTCTGTAAATAACCTAGCCTAACACGGTACTCCTCTACCTAACCTAACTAACACGGTACTCCTTTGTAAACCTAACCCTAACACGGCTACTCCTCTGTAAACCTAACCCTAACACGGTACTCCTCTGTAACCCTAACCTAACCTAACACAGTACTCCTGTAACCTAACCTCAACACGGTACTCCTCTGTAAACCCTAACCTAACCTAACACGGTACTCCTCTGTAACCTAACCTAACCTAACACGGTACTCCTCTGTAAACCTAACCTAACACGGTACTCCTCTGTAAACCTAACCTAACCTAACACACGGGTCTCCTCTGTAAAACCTAACCTAACACGGTACTCCTCTGTAAGCCCTAACCTAACCTAACACGGTACTCCTCTGTAAACCTAACATAATAACACAGTACTCCTCTGTAAACCTAACCCCTAACCTAACAGTACCTCCTGTAACCCTAACCCTAACCTAAACACGGTACTCCTCTGTAAACCTACCAACCTAACACGGTACTCCTCTGTAAACCCTAACCCTAACACAGTACTCCTCTGTAAACCTAACCCTAACACGGTACTCCTCTGTAAACCTAACCTAACCTCACGGTACTCCTCTGTAAGCTAACCTAACACTGCTCCTCTGTAAACCTAACCTAACCTAACACGGTACTCTCTGTAAACCTAACCTAACCTAACACGGTACTCCTCTGTAAACCCTAACCTAACACGGTACTCCTCTGTAAACCTAACCTAACCTAACACGGTACTCCTCTGCAAACCTTCCTTCTTACGGTACTCTCTGTAAACCTAACCTAACCTAACACAGTACTCCTCTGTAAACCCTAACCCTAACCTAACACAGTACTCCTCTGTAAACCTAACCTAACCTCACATGCTCCTCTGTAAACCCAACCCCCTAACACGGTACTCCTCTGTAAGCCTAACCCAACCCTAACACGGTACTCTCTGTAAACCCTAACCTAACCCTAATTGCTCCTCTGTAAACCTAACCCCTAACACGGTACTCCTCTGTAAACCCTAACCCTAACCCTAACACGGTACTCCTCTGTAGCCTAACCTAACCTAACACGGTACTCCTCTGTAAACCTAACCTAACCTAACACGGTACTCCTCTGTAAACCTAACCCAACCTAACACAGTACTCCTCTGTAAACCCTAACTAACACGGTATCCTCTGTAAACCTAACTAACACGGTACTCCTCTGTAAACCTAACCTAACCTAACACGGTACTCCTCTGTAGCCTAACCCCACTCCCATAAACCTAACCTAACCTAACACGTGCTCTCTGTAAACCTAACCTAACCTAACACGGTACTCCTCTGTAAACCTAACCTAACACAGTACTCCTCTGTAAACCTAACCTAACCTAACACGGTACTCCTCTGTAAACCTAACCTAACACAGTACTCCTCTGTAAACCTAACCTAACCTAACACGGTACTCTCAAACCTAACTAACACAGTACTCCTCTGTAAGCCAACCTAACCTAACACGGTACTCCTCTGTAAACCTAACCTAACCTAACACGGTACTCCTCTGTAAACCTAACCCAACCCTAACATCGGTACTCCTCTGTAAACTAACCTAGCCTAACACGGTACTCCCTGTAACCCTAACCTAACACGGTACTCCTCTGTAAACCTAACCTAACCTAACACAGGCCTCCTCTGTAAGCCTAACTAACTCTTTACTCCTCTGTAAACAACCTAGCCTAACACGGTACTCCTCTGTAAGCCTACCTAACACGGTATCCTCTTTAAACCTAACCTAACTAACACAGTACTCCTCTGTAAGCCTAACCTAACCCTAACACGGCTCACTCTGTAAACCTAACCTAACCTAACACGGTACTCCTCTGTAAACCTAACCTAACCTAACACGGTACTCCTCTGTAAACCCTAACCTAACCCTAACACAGTACTCTCTGTAAACCTAACCCAACACGGCTCCTCTGTAAACCTAACCTAACCTAACACGGTATCCTCTGTAAGCCTAACCAACCTAACACTGTACTCCTCTGTAAACCTAACCAACCTAACACGGTACTCCTCTAACCTAACCTAACCCTAACACGGTACTCCTCTCTGTAAACCTAACTAACCTAACACGGTACTCCTCTGTCAAACCTAACCCAACCTAACACGGTACTCCTCTGTAAACCTAACCTAACACGGTACTCTCTGTAAACTAACCTAACACGGTACTCCTCCTCTGTAAACCTAACCTAACCTAACACGTTACTCTCTGTAAGCCCTAACCCTAACCTAACACGGTACTCCTCTGTAACCCTAACCCAACCTAACACGGTACTCCTCTGTAAACCTAACCTAACCTAACACGGTACTCCTCTATGCAAACCTAACCTAACACGGTACTCCTCTGTAAACTAACCTAACCTAACACACGGTACTCCTTAGCAAACCTAACCTAACACGGTACTCTCTGTAAGCCTAACCCTAACCTAACACGGTACTCTCTGTAAACCTAACCTAACCTAACACGGTACTCCTCTGTAAAGCCCTAACCTAACCCTAACACGGTACTCCTCTGTAAACCTAACCTAACCCTAACACGGTACTCCTCTGTAAACCTAACCCAACCCTAACACGGTACTCCTCTGTAAACCTAACCTAGCTAACACAGTACTCCTCTGTAAACCCTAACCTAACATACTCCTCTGTAAACCTAACCTAACTAACAGTACTCCTCTGTAAGCCTAACCTAACCTAACAGTACTCCTCTGTAAACCTAACCTAACCTAACACGGTACTCCTCTGTAAACCTAACCCAACCTAACACGGTACTCCTCTGTAAACCCTAACCTAACACAGTACTCCCTCTGTAAACCTAACCCCTAACACAGTACTCCTCTGTAAACCCTAACTTCCTAACACATTCCTCTCTAGTCTAACCTAACCTAACACAGTACTCCTCGTAAACCTAACCTAACCTAACACGGTACTCCTCTGTAAACCTAAACCTAACCCAACACAGTACTCCTCTGTAAACCTAACCTAACACGGTACTCCTCTGTAAACCCAACCTAACCTACACGGTACTCCTCTGTAAAAACCTAACCTAACACGGTACTCTCTGTAAACCTAACCTAACCTAACACGGTACTCCTCTGTAACCCTAACCTAACACAGCACTCTCTGTAAACCTCTACCTAACACGGTATCTCTGAAACCTAACTAACCTAACACGGTACTCCTCTGTAAACCTAACCCAACCTAACAGTACTCCTCTGTAAACCTAACCTAGCCTAACACGGTACTCCTCTGTAAACCTAACCTAACACGGTACTCCTCTGTAAACCTAACCTAACCTAACACGGTACTCCTCTCTAAGCCTAACCTAACCTAACACGGTACTCCTCTGTAAACCTAACCTAGCCTAACACGGTACTCCTCTGTAAACCTAACCTAACACGGTACTCCTTTGTAACCTAACTAACCTAACACGGTACTCCTCTGTAGCCTAACCTAACCTAACACGGTACTCCTCTGTAAACCTAACCTAACCTAACACGGTACTCCTCTGTAAACCTAACCTAACCTAACACGGTACTCCTCTGTAAACCCTAACCTAACCTAACACGGCTCCTCTGTAAACCTAACCTAACACAGTACTCCTCTGTAAACCTAACCTAACCTAACACGGTACTCCCTCTGTAAACCTAACCTAACCTAACACAGTACTCCTCTGTAAACCTAACCTAACCTAACACGTACTCCTCTGTAAGCCTAACCTAACCTAACACGGTACTCCTCTGTAAACCTAACCTAACCTAACACGGTACTCCTCTGTAAACCTAACCCAACTACGGTACTCCTCTGTAACTAACCTAACCTAACACAGTACTCCTCTGTAAACCTAACCTAACCTAACACTATTCATCTGTTCAATATCACGGATCTAACAGTATAAACACACACTACTGCGTCCTCATTACAGCGTTTGGATAAATGTAATGTGATTAACACACACACACACACACACACACACACACACACACACACACACACACACACACACACACACACACACTTATTTACTTACTTACTTACTCACTTTACTTCAAGCCCTTAAAATAGCGTGAGCTTGGTGGGAATCAGGGAGGTGGAATAATGTGAGGATGGGAAGGAGGGAGGGAGGAGGAGGAAGGAGGAAGGAAGGAGGAAGGAGGAGGAGGAGGGGAGGAGGAGGAGGAGGGAGGAGGAGGAGGAAGGAGGAGGAGGAGGAGCAACAGGCCATATATTACCAAGAAAACAATATCCACATCAGCATGTCTCGCCGCCTGGTGTGGTGATCACCAGAGGGGTGGGGTGCTTAGTGGCCGGGGAGGAGAAGGAAAGAGGGAGACGCCGGGGGATATGGGGAGGGCGAGGAAGGATGTGGGGATATTACTGTGAACACGGAGGTTATAAATATCTGAGAGAGAGAGAGAGAGAGAGAGAGATACGTCGTTATCTCTGCAACTCTTTTCGCCGAATCTCTTCCAGTGAGATTTTAATTATGTTCCTATCACGACCTCCACGCCTCCTGTATCCTACACGCCTCCTGTATCCTCCACGCCTCCTGCATCTTCCCATGCCTCATGTATCCTCCACGCCTCCTGTATCCTCCACGCCTCCTGTATCTTCCATCCTCATCCCTCCCGTCTCCTGTATCTTCCATGCCTCCTGTATCTTCCATGCCTCATGTATCCTCGTCTCCTGATCTTCCATGCCTCATGTATCTCCACCTCCCTATATCTTCCATGCCTCATGTATCCTCCACGTCTCCCTGTATCTTCCACCTCCCTATATCTTCCATGCCTCATATCCTCCACGCCTCCTGTATCTTCCATGCCTCCTGTATCTTCCACGCCTCCTGTATCTTCCATGCCTCATGTATCCTCCACGTCTCCTGTATCTTCCACGCCTCCTGTCTTCCATGCTCATGTATCCTCCACGTCTCCTGCATCTTCCATGCCTCATGTATCCTCCCTCCTGTATCTTCCATGCCTCCTGTGTCCACCCACGTCTCTGTATCTTCCACGCCTCCCCTGTATCCCATGCCTCCTGTGTCCCCCACGCCTCCTGTGTCCTCCCCACGCCTCATGTATCCTCCACGCCTCCTGTATCTCCCATGCCTGTGTCCTCCACGTCTCCTGTATCTTCCACGCCTCATGTATCCTCCACGCCTCCTGTATCTCCCTATGCCTCCTGTGTCCCTCCACGCCTCCTGTGTCCCTCCATGCCTCCTGTGTTCTCCCACGTCTCCTGTATCTTCCACGCCTCCCTGTATCTCCCATGCCTCCTGTGTCCTCCACCCCTCCTGTGTCCTCCACGCCTCCTGTGTCCTCCACGCCTCCTGTGCCCTCCTCCACGCCTCCCTGTCCTCCACGCCTCCTGTATCTTCCATGCCTCATGTATCCTCCACGTCTCCTGTATCTTCCATGCCTCATGTATCCTCCACGTCTCCTGTATCTTCCACGCCTCCTGTATCTCCCATGCCTCCTGTGTCCTCCCACGCCTCCTGTGTCCTCCACGCCTCCTGTGTCCTCCCGCCTCCTGTATCTCCCATGCCTCCTGTGTCCTCCACGCCTCCCTGTCCTCCACCTCCTGTGTCCTCCACGTCTCCTGTATCTTCCATGCCTCCTGTGTCTTCCACGCCTCCTGTATCTCCCACGCCTCCTGTGTCCTCCATGCCTCCTGTGTCCTCCACGCCTCCTGTGTCCTCCCACGTCTCCTGTATCTTCCATGCCTCCTGTGTCTTCTACGCCTCCTGTATCTCCCACGCCTCCTGTGTCCTCCATGCCTCCTGCTATCCTCCACGCCTCCTGTATCCTCCCGCCTCCTGTATCTCCCATGCCTCCTGAGTCCTCCCCACGCCTCCCTGTATCCTCCCACACGCCTCCTGTATCCTCCCACGCCTCCCTGTATCCTCCACGCCTCCTGTGTCCTCCACGCCTCCTGTATCTCCCATGCCTCCTGTCTTCCATGCCTCCTGTGTCCTCCACGCCTCTGTCCTCCACGCCTCCTGTATCTCCCATGCCTCCTGAGTCCTCCACGCCTCCCTGAGTCCTCCACGCCTCCTGCCATCCTCACGCCTCCTGTATCCCTCCATGCCTCGTGTATCCTCCATGCCTCCCTGTGTCCTCCCCGCCTCCTGTATCCTCCACGCCTCCTGTCCTCCCGCCTCCTGTATCCTCCACGCCTCCTGTATCCTCCGCCTCCTGAGTTCTCCCACGCCTCCTGTATCCTCCCGCCTCCTGTATCTCCCATGCCTCCCTGCTATCTTCCATGCCTCCTGTGTCCTCCACGCCTCCCTGTATCCTCCACGCCTCCTGCATCCTCCACGCCTCCTGTATCCTCCACGCCTCCTGTGTCCTCCACGCCTCCTGTATCTCCCATGCCTCGTGTATCCTCCACGCCTCCTGTGTCCTCCCCACGCCTCCTGTATCTCCCCATGCCTCGTGTATCTCCCATGCCTCCTGTGTCTCCACGCCTCCTGAGTCCTCCACGCCTCCTGTATCCTCCACGCCTCCTGTCTCCCATGCCTCCTGTATCTTCCATGCCTCCTGTGTCCTCCCGCCTCCTGTATCCTCCACACCCCCTGTGTCCTCCACGCCTCCTGTATCTCCCATGCCTCGTGTATCCTCCATGCCTCCTGTGTCCTCCACGCCTCCCTGTGTCCTCCACGCCTCCTGTATCTCCCATGCCTCCTGTGTCCTCCACGCCTCCTGTGTCTTCCACGCCTTCTGTGTCCTCCCGCCTCCTGTGTCCTCCCACGCCTCCTGTCCCATGCCTCGTGTATCCTCCATGCCTCCTGTGTTCC